>NC_054395.1:16040967-17240967 GCF_017976425.1 Toxotes jaculatrix | reverse complement strand
GCTGTTTGACTGGATAGAAAAACACAGCCACTTATGAACACCGGTGCCAGTACTCTACATATACATACATACACACACGAATACACACACACACGCACGCACCTGTGCACTATGTCAATGTTTAATTCTCTTATAAAAGCATGCAAGGCTGTCATAATGACACACGGCTCCCTCTTCTCGTCTTCGCTCCCATCTGCCTTCTCTTCCTCTCCTCCTTATCCCCCCTCGTCTCCTCTTTAACCTCTGTCAAGGATGATAGTGATGGGGCCCACACAGCAAAACTCAGCCTCAGCAAGCTCTTAGATTAAGCCTCTTAACATCCGCAACTGGATTTCTGTGGCTTTCAAATTCCCCCGAGACTTAAAGCTGTGCCGCTCTCCTTTTTTGGGATTGCTTTAAGCTACTCTCTCTCCCTGTTCCTTGCTGTCCCTCGCTCTGCTTCCTACTGCAGTTTGTTTCTACCTGCTTCCACACTTTCACATGATAATTTGACCATTATTCGACACCTCTGCATTTTCATCAAGCTTTGTGTCAACTGAATGTGAGAATATAATATGGCTGCTGCATGGAATAATATAGTGTCAGGAGATGCAGTCACCAAAGTTTGGATTAGAGAGAGCGAGAGAGAAAGTGAGAGACTTTGTCAGACTGAGTGAAAGTGCTGTCTCAGCTGAAGCCCAGCTGCCTTCTGCTGCGCATCTGTGGGCCTTGAGGTGGAGAGGACTGCATCATTACTTCTAGTTAGACATGTAAGTTTCTCCCTCTGAACAAACCACAAATAAACACATGTGAATGGACAAGCTCATGCTCACACACACACAAACACACACACAACTATTCTTACACCATCAGAACAAGTTAGTGGCCTAGTGCCTGTTGGATTCCAGCTGGTGGATAGTTTTTGTCTCATCATCCCTGGCTGACTCAGTGCTCATAAACTCTCTACTATCATACAAAAACATTTGTGTTTACGTTTCAGTATTAATAATGGGAAGTGATATTTTTTTGTGTGTTCTTCTAAATTGGAAACTTTCACACATTCTGTTACGTATGCACAGTCACAATTTTTTCACAAGTGCAAACATCCACTTCCCTCAGTCAGTCTTTTAAGCTGAGCCCCTCCTAGATGCTGTTTGTTGTGATGAGAGAGGATGGGAGGTCCTGTAACTCTCCTCTACCTCCACCTCCATGACTGATGAAGGCAGCTTCTCCTCTGGGGCTGCGCCACTAACATCATGACTAATACACTGCCTCTTGACTGCATTTATCATGACACTATACTGCATGTTGATACATGGCCTCGTGTCTGTGGCTCTTTGTGCGAGTTTCTGTGCGTGCGTGTGTGTTTTGCTTGGAAGGACTGACACTCCGTTGAGCTGAAGTTGCACAGCAGTAATGTTTTGCAGTTCCCCAGTGAGTCTGCACTTGAACATGGAGGCTGTTGCTGGCAGTGGGTCAGCCAGCCTCTGGCAGGCAGACAAACAGAGAGGCTGGCTGACCAGGGAACACAACATGTCTCTGCAGCAGCAGGAGGAGCTGAAGTCTGAGGAAGTGAATGGAGCTGAGGATCAGACAGGGGAGAGGGAAGTAGTCGTTCTTGAAGCAGAGACAGAGTCTTTCCCATCGGGGACTCTGTGTGAATGTGTGTGCACACACATGGAGGCATGTGTGCAGTTGTCAGTGTGCATAAGTCGAAGTGTGGCTGTTTTCTTCTCCCAGTGTATAATTACCCCATTAAATTAAACCTCTCTTTGGGGACCTTCTTACAGTGTAAATCAAACAAATCTCTGCATGGTGTAGGACTGTGCCTGTGTGACCTGCGCACCGTTTTGTGCATAGGTGTGTTAGTGCACTTTGTGAACAAGTGCATATTTGTATGTGGTCCCACCAGGCTCTGCTCTGCTCATTGACTAAATCTTGCATTAGAGCCAGAGGTAATAAAATGATAAGTCTTGAGTGTTTCTCATTTCAAATAACTGTTGTGTAACAGAAAAAGACAACCACATGACATAATAAAGTCCCAGCATACACAGTGCACACAGTGCGTTTCTCTCTTTAAAATGATGACAATTTACTATTTCTGGGTTGTAGACTGTTGGCTGAACAAAAAAAAAAAAAAAAAACACTTTGGAGATCTAACCTTTGGCTTCAGGAAATTATGAGGGGGCATTTTATACTGGTATTTTATGAACTACCTAATTACTGATTAACAGATAAACAGATAATTATACAGTAATAAAAATCACACAATTACTGTGTAATTGTTTTTGTTTATGATGTATTGCTTTGTTTCCTCCCTCTGTTCTCCTTACTGGCTTTTGGAGCCTGATCTGTGTGAATGTTCTGTGTGAGACAGAGTGACAGACAGGCCTGTCTGGAAGAGCTGAGAGGACTCGGACAGTGATTTGGATGTTGTTAAACCCTCTGACATGCCAGGAATCCTACCAGGCTCGCCAGGTCCATAATCAGAGCTCTTAAACGGCCTGCAGGACATCGCCAGAGGGCTTGGTGTTACAGCTCATGTGTACAGGAAGTGTGTGTGTACTTGAGCTTTTATGATTCTTTATGAGGACCATTTTGAGTTTTGGACTCACTTAGGTGGAATTTTGACTTACGTTTAGATAAGTAAGGGTTTGGGTTAGGCGTGTAACTGTAATGGTCAATGCTGAGGCCCAGGGATTGCATGATAATAAGGGTCCTCTGAAGAATAGATAAATTCAAATGTGTGTATATATATAAACCCCCACACTTTGACAAACCAGCCGAAAATGCATGCTCGCGCTGCTGTTGCACACACACAGATAACAGTAAGAAAGAACAACAGGCTATCTGCAGGTAGAGGCGGGCGGGGGGGATTAAAGATGAAAACTGGTGCAGTATAGATAGAGTGCAAGGGGGAAAAGAAGGAGGGTTAAAATTAGAGAGCAGGCAGCAGAAAGATCAAAGGAGAGAGCGACTGATTCTCCTATTTGGAATAATTCGCCAGCCTGCATGGCCCTGATAAATCTGCTATTGGCCGCATCACCGCCTCCACTTGGGAAATACATATATATACACAGACATACACACGAATCAGTGCTCCCCAATCCTATTTCTCCATGGGACACATTTAATTCCCTAACTTTGTGTGTGTGCATGTGTGTGGTTTGAACAAGTGAAGGCAAATCACACACAAGTAAAGTGAAAATAACAGATGCCTATGTTTTGTGTGTCTTGTGCCTGTGTCCCACTTCATACAATAATTATATCATGATGTAGGATCATGATGATTATGAAAACAAAAACTCACAATTTCAAACTCAAAGATAGCCACAATCAATTGAATGAAGTAAAAAAATGTTTAAAGAGGGTTCATGAGACGAATTCCACGTGAAAAACAACATTCTGTTACTATCTACTCTTATAAAATTACTACTATAAAAGGTTATTATGCTCATGCAGGACTGTGTTCACTCCAGTGAATTCCTAGCTCTAGAAACAGAAGCTGATAGAGGGAGAATCTTATTGAATCCCCATTGGGTGTTTTCCTTGCCTGTGCTGCAAGACAAAAAGCTGTTTCTAGAATCTAGGCTAAGAGAATCTTTTCATGTCTTGAGATTATCTAACAGGCTGTGTAGGTTGTGCCACACTGTGTTCAGCCTTCTTTCCCATGGGCGTTGGGTGCATTCAGGAGAGAACAATGAGAGCAGGGTAGTTGGCACAAGGCATGCTGGACAGGCACAGATGTGCCAGGGCTGTTGGCAGCAGAGGCAGGGAGAAGGAGGTGGTAACAGTCAGGCTGCCAACTTGCCTTTCTGTAGGGCCGTGAAGCGGACACCTGTCCTCCACATGGCCCAGAGGCGAGGGAGACGTCAGGAGTATGTACACGGCTTATTGTCAGTGCTGTCAATATAGTTGATGTTGGAATATTACCAACAGAAACACAAGAAAGATTCTGTACATTTGATAATACAGCACCTGACTGGGATTAATATAATCAAACGACAACTAAGAAATAATTTTTGACGTTTCAAAATTTTGTGCCAAGCAGTGGCTTCAGTGATTAACTGCAGTGTTCATAATTTACTTTATTGACCTAGTGTGTGCAGAGCATTGAGATTTCAGACTAACTGCTGGCTCTAAAGCCTGAGAAAACCTGCCCTCGGCTTATACATTATTGAGAGAACTCTGAGTCAGTAAGATGATTTAAAGAGACCGGGAGCTGCACTGGGAGCTTCCTCAACATAACCCCCAACATAGTTTCTCATCAAACCTCCTTTTTCACTCTCTCAGTCTCTGTCTCTGTCTCTCTCACACATGCACATAGAGAACACCAGACTTGTACTGTAGGAACACCATTAGCCGATTCTCAGACCCAGCCTGACAGTTCAGAGGATGGTGGCTGTCTGCACATTGATGAACTCATGGCAGAGATACAAACTGGGGTTGCCAGACTATTTCATAACCATCGAAGAGGAGAATTCTCATGACCTAAAATGACTGGCTTAGTATTATTATTATTACAGTATTTGTGGTCAGGCAAAGCTGTCAGATTTTTCAGTTATATCCCCACTGGTTTACTGTTTCATATGGGTTGTAGTGTGTGTGACGGATGGCTAGCCATCTGTCTGTCTGTCCCTCACCATTTCTCTTACTATCTCTCTCTCTCTCATCTCTCACTCTAAATGCATTTCTTGCCTCCCTCATGATCAGCTCAGTGTGTATTCTGTGCTGTACACAGCTGTGCCCAGGACTACAGGAATAACCAATTCATTTCAGCTGTGGAGGCAGCGTGATAGAGTGCAGACGCAGGGTAAAAGAGGGAGAGAGAGAATGAAAATTTGGTCTTGCTCCATTCAGTATTCCCTTCCAGTCTTGGGCCCAGCAGGACACTGTGCCTCCCTTTCACCTGACCACCAGCGCAATCAACAGGATCACAGGCCTGGCCAAAAGCCCAGCTGAACTGAACAAAGAAAATAACACACTCACTAAGGTTGGCGGATACATGTGCATGCAAAATGCATGGACACACACATAATAGACACAAGTATGTGCACACACTTGGTGCGCAGTGTTCCAAAAAACTGAATTCAGTTTTTCTCTAAGACATACTTATACCTCAGTGCACTCAGTTTTACACATATAGAACATTATCCAGTCAAGCCCATTAAAGGCAACACTCCTCTGACTCACATGTCTCACAGGTTTTATACCTGTGTCCATCATAAAAAATTTGAGTCTGTGTTAAGTTTGCCTCCACACACCCTTGCACACACACAGAGTGCCATGGTCTTGCGTGTTTGTCTGCTGGCTGTATCCTGAACTCCTTACCAAACTGGATGCTTTCCTCACAGACAGCTGTGGCGGCAGCATCCCTCCTGCAGACAGGAGCCTCAGCCTCTGCTAGGAATGAATTAAGGACTCACAGCGTCTGACTCGCCGGCAGTGATGCACTTCATCAGAGAAAGCAACAAGGCTCATATAATGCTGGGAGTCACACAGTGAGGCTTTCCACCCTCCTGCCATCAAGCAAAACCTCCAAACCCCAAAAAACCTCCAAACCCCAAAAACCTGAGCAGGTTTGACAGTAAGTGGCCACAAGAGTGTGCTGCTGAGTCCCTGTGTAAACTTCAAAGCAGCCACTTCAAATTCTTTCTTAGCATCTGAAAATTATTATGAAATATTAAAAAACTACATGTTCCGAGCAAACTTTATCTTCCCCATCTTTTCTAATCATAGTATGCTAATTTCTAGCTCCCTATGAAGGTTAATACATGCACACAAGGTAGGAGGATGAAGATAAAGATCTGTTTGATTTGCTGCCTGGAACTGCTGGTGTTATGCTACGCTTTAATGGGCGGATTATGCAGGGGAAAGCTGGGGAAAGCTGAAACTTGTGTGATTGCCACAAATGCGAGTTGGCCTCTCTATTTGCATTAGTGTTTCATGTAAGGTATGTGTGTGTGTCTTCCTGACTGTGTGCGCACTCGTGTGTATGTTGGATGGTGTAAAAAGGCTATGAGAGCTTAGTTACTGTGATATGATACAGCAGTTGCTGCTCAAGACTTCAGCACAGTGCTAAGTATCAGTCAGAACATGTCTTGGTCCTTAATCCAAATATACGCACTGCAGTGAGACTCTTGAAACCACTCTCTCTCTCTCTCTCTTTCTCTCTCTCTCTCTCTCTCTCTCTCTCTCTCTCTCTCCCTCTCTCTCTCTCTCTCTCTCTCTGTCTCTCTCTCTCTCTCACACACACACACAAACACACACACACAAGCTCACGCTCACAAAACTACAAACCACCTAAATAGCGAAGTGCCAATAGTGAAATATGATGGCTTATCTAAAAGACTTACAAATGAATACTAGCTTTGTTTCTGAATTGTTTTGTTAGCATTTTTGCAGCGTAACTGCACAGGCAACATGTTTGTGTACATTTTTCTGCATCAGTGAGATGGTGTTAAACTTTCCCTTCTAATTGTAGGTCTTTTAGATTTTACCCTACCTACCAATTTGGAAAACAGCAATTTTACTAATTTCATTGTGCTGTAAGGTACGAGTAAAGTACAGCCTGCAGCACGCATGGTATTATGCTCTGCGGCTAGAATTATTTTAAAACTGCCCAAGTACCAGCAACAAGAAGGTCAGACAAAGTTAAAACAGCTTCAAATGAATGATCAAAGCTTTCAAAACCACAAAGTCTCACACACATAGTTTACATTTTTAGGTGAAAGGACAAATGAGTATGAGTTCATCATTCCCCTCCTTAACACGCACACATACAACAGAAAGTCGATCTGTTGCCCTTTGCAATCTGATCAGAGAACCTAATTCCAGACAGGTCCATTTCAAGAGCAGCTTCTATTCCAAAATATTATCACCAATAACAGATAACATCACTAACCCCCCCCCCCCCACACACACACACTCACACACTCACACACATACACATACTACATACAGATATACTTTATATAAGGCAGGGTAAACCTTCAGTCTCTCCCAAAAGGGAGCATTGTGCATAATGACAGAGTGGAAGGGGGTGGTAATGACACCCTAGTGAGATAATATGGCTGTGGCAGGCCCCAAAAAGCCCCCCAAAAATCCTACCTTGATCTCTCCTAAGTAGCTGAATCAAGGCTGGTAGGATTTAATTGCCAGTCTGTCTCTTTGGTAGACACAGAGGAGCTGACTGGGGATTCCAAGAGAGACGGCAGAGAAGAAAGATGGGAGCTAGGGGGGGGAGGAGGCATGAGCAAAAATAATGCGATGGAATGAGGGTGAAGACAGTCTGCCTCTGATACCCATGCCTACTTTGCCTGTCAACCCTCAACTCCACACACAGAGTACACATCGGGACAAATGCACGTGCTTGAGCCACAGAAGCAGATGCACACGCCTTTAATCCTTCAGATAAATCTCCTGCTGGCTCCTCGTCCGGCCGCAACTGAACTTTTGGAGACTGTTGGCTTTTGTTACTTGTGGGTTGAGGGATTGTGCAGTGGTACAACGCACAAACACAGAGGCACACTGACATGCACACACATGCACACAGATCTAGTGGGCTGATCTCTGTAGAGCAAGCAGGGGCCTTCCTGATTCATGCTGTAGATACGCTGTGGCTCTCCAATCAGCTCTGCAAAGCCAAATCCTTTGACTCAGTAATTTTACTTTTCTTTCTTACACTGCATCTCTATCTATCTGTCCAAGGACAGTAAAGGTGGGCTGGTAAAACGATACAGCTTTATTCCTTCCCACATGACTGATATCCTGTTTGCCTCTGGTTCCACCTTAAATCAATGACAGCCTTGATAATGATGATACGCTGGGAGAGTATCCACGCATTGGGCTTCATGTTGCAACTTGCACCAACCAATCCGGGACAGGATTAATAGATTTAATGAAAATATGTCTGAATTGGCCTCAGTCTCATTACATTCCAATGTGATATTTATCTCTATAGCACCTTGTGTGAGGAAAGCATACCATGTAATTAAGTCTGAACTATAGCACAGGCACATAATCATTTTGCAGTGCAAGGCTCAGCAAGTGTGCAGCCTGTCTGTGTGTGTGTGTGTGTGTGTGTGTGTGTGTGTGTGTGTGTGTGTGTGTGTGTGTGTGTGTGTGTGTGTGTGTGTGTGTGTGTGTGTGTGTGTGTGTGTGGTGACGGAGAGTGTTTGTGCTGTTTTGAGGTCAGTAATGACAGACAAATAGCTGTCAGGGCTAATAGGAGAGGACAGCCAGGGATGATGGGAACACAGAGAGAACAGTGCAGCGCAGCTCAACACAGGCTGACTGTGGAGACAAGGCATACAGCTCTGCTACAGCATTCACACAGAGAGGGTCACAATGCGTGCATAAAACAAACACACAAACATGCGCAAACACATACACCCTGTGAGGTTGCCCTTGTCATTGCATGGGCTTACATTCATTCCCTAACTTTGACCTATAGCACTAATCCTGACCCCGGTTACATAGCTAACCCTATTTTATGTAACCTCAATTCTAATATAAAGCCGGACTTTTAAAGGAACACTGCACCAAAAATATTTCTTTGGAGTTTTGAATACCCACTGCCTTTAACACTTGAGCTGACCAGCTGTAGAAAGCAGGATTTTGCTGTAGTGCTGAGTGGTGTGAGAACTTTCCATGGACATTTGATACTTTTTGCTATAGCTCACTATTTTAATACATTGCAACTAATGTGAATTTAAGCTGACAATATAAGCTGCCATCCTCAGAAAGTGACAACAATTGTGAGCCACCTGTTTAGCCTTGCAGGTGGCATACCGACAATAATGAGATGAATAAGAATACATAAATACAAATGAACAAACAAACAAACAAACAAAAAACTGTGAAGTTCCCATATTATTATCTATTATGTAAAGCCCAGCAGTTTCAGTAGTTTTAGTGAATACACCTTAGTAGGGAATAAACCGACTGACTCACTGTATCATCCAGCAGCTAAAAAGACAAAAAGCTTCACAGCAGATTCCACATTCCTCCCTTCCAACACCCCTGTCCTCTTTTAAATTCCCTGCTGTCTTCTCTCTTTCTTCCTCAGGTTTCTATCTTTTTATGTATTTTTCTTTTGTAATGGATGCTCCTCCCTTGGCTGACGGCCAGTCAGGTTTGTAAGATGATCACAGAGTTGTCCAGTGGAGATGTGTCTGAATATAGTTGGCTGAGGGCAATATCTGAGTCAGTGATGGATGGACTGTTGGAATGCTATGAAGGAGGGACAGGAGCACTGCTTTGTTGTGTTGAAAGACAGTGATCCACTGCAGCGGGGGGGAGATTAGACTTACAGCACAGGTAGGAAAGGGGAGAGAAAATGCTGTATGTACATCAGTGCACTGCAACAGGAACAGAGGGATAAAGAGATGGAGGGAGAAAACCAGAAAAAGAGAGAGACAGAAGAAAAAACAGGACAAGGTGACATTCTTCGTCTGAGAAGGCAGTACACCGGAACATGTACCCTCTCTGCCTCTCCCCCTCTCTCCACCTGTCCTCTGTTGTCCGTTGTTTTCCTTTCTGCAGCCTGTTCAGATCTGCTCCCACTTGTTCCCTGGCACCCAGCCCCCACCCAAACCCACATTTCTCTCCCATCTCCTCCCCTTCTTCCCTTGTTCAAGGTGGTGGTCACACACCCAGGTGGAACAATAGCCAGCGACTTTATTCCCATGCACCTCCCAGAAACCTGTGCCCTCAGGTATGGAATTCTATCACTTAGCCACAAATAGGTGGATCAACCCAAATACACTTCGGAGGACAGCAACAAAGGCACCAGATTCTCTCTGCGATTAGACCACCAGCCCTAAGGCTGAAGAGAAAAGGAGTCGGCATGATGGGTTGGTGGAAGGCAGATGTGGGGATTTTTTTTTTTTTCTAAACCTGTGTTGTTTGAAGAACACCAAACATAATATACCCCTGCCTGGTGTTTGCCAGTCCATTTCATTTCTTCCATTCCCCAGGGAGGGTAGAGGGCAATATGCTATCAGCCTAATAGAGTGGGGGAGGAGACTTTATGTTTGACAGCCACTGCTTTCATTGCAGCCCTGCAGTGTATTGTCTGTGAATATGGAGTAGCCTAACAAACAAGCATGTCCTCTAACACGGTGCTCTCTGTTCATCCTTGGGCAGTCCAGCCATAGCCCAATCTCTTTAAGTGCTGGGCTCTCTAATGTCACTTGTCATTGGTGTGACCACAACTGACACTTTTGTTTAAATCAGCATCCATCACCTCCCCTTGTAAAGAATTGCAGGCAGATGGGGAGGTATGCACAGGGTAACCTACTAAGCATTTTTAAAGGTTAAAACAAGAACTGAAATTGTGCGCCAGCATGGTCTAATTGAGACTTTGTGAGTGAAACACAAAATCCCCCATGGATGCTAATTCCCCCGACATAGCTCATTATATGAAAGAGGGAAACCTCCTTGAACCAGACCTGAGCTCATTTGTCAAGGTAGAGAGCAATGTTTTCCCTCTGTTGTCTCATATATAGAAGCTAAGTTGAGAGCGAGCTTTTTTCATAACACCTCCCACACCTTCCAGCTCAGCTGAGGCATATTCAGCATATTTTTCTGTGATAGCTGGTGATGCATTATTCATTGAGTTCTGGTTGATCTTAGCAGTAATAAATCTCTGGTCTACAGACATGTGGACATAAACCTGCACAAACTTGCATTCTCCAGTGTTGATGCATGATGAATAAAGAGGAACTGAGCATCCATGAATCACACCTCCGTGGAGAGATCTTAAACAAAGCGTACCATGGATGAAAGCAGTGCTGGGCTTTTGAAAAGCTATCCAAAGCGGCATGGTAATGAGGGTAATGAGGATATCAGACGCTGAATGTGGTGCAATATGCTTGTTAAATGTGACAGCTGAATTACATCAGAGGTTCACCCCTGTGGATCAAAACACTGCTGAAGCAAATATTCTGTCCTATGGCTGAACGTTTCCTCAGTTCACACTGACTTTAAGGACACCTTACTGTAGACATGATCATGGAAATGTTCAGACTCATAATATATCTTACAACAGGGGTAGCAGGGAGACCTGGCAATGGACAACACTGGTCCAAAACTGGAGGGTCATGGGATCACATAGCCTCTAAGAGTGATGAAGGGTAACTCCGTAGAATCAACTCCACATCAAAATCAGCTGATTGATTACTGGAAGTAGTACTACGGCCAGTGAAAATGTCAGATCAAATCCTCTATGGTTCTGGAGGGAGTTTGAGAGACATGCATTAGGGACTGAAGTTTGGAGTCTGAAAGACGTTGGTGTAAACTGGGCCAGGAAGGTGTAATGAAAGGATGATTGAGTTGCATTATGGGAAAAAGTGTTTTGGAACCACACTAAAAACGGAATGTCCTGATACCTCCTCTACATCAAATCTGAGCATTCTTTCTCCCTTGCAAGTCCTCGTACATCATGAAAGTGAAACACTATATCACTGTAGTGCCATTTTAAATATGATACTGAACTAAAGAAGACTGAAGTTGAACATTTTGGGAAATGCTCTGATTTGTTTTCTGCCAGAGAGTGTGTCTGTTTAACATAAGGCTACAGGTCTGCACCTTCACACACTGCCCGTTTTCCTCAACCTCCTCCTCCTCACTCATTCACACCGCCTGTCCCCCTCCCCCAGCACCACTATTTGGCGGTTTGGTGCGTCTGAAGATCAGAGGGAAAAGGGAAGGTCAGTAGAAAAGAGAGATGATGGTCCAGGAGTGTTTCCTGAGAGAGCAGAGAAGAAGAGAGTGTTCAATGCCAAGGCTTAGGTGCTACTTGCCTTTGCAGCCTGGGCCTCATTGTTATTATGATTTATTTTTTAATGAGCAGCGCTGCCCTCCCCTCTGCCATACAAAGGCCTGATTGAATCTGGCGTTCCATTAGCATGTTAAAGAGGCCCAGCTTCATCTGTGAGCTGCTGACTGACAGTGGATATCATCTCTGTAATTGCTCTGTATACTGGAGCCAGAGCCAGCCAGAGAGAGTGAGAGAAAGACACAGAGGGAGAGAGAGATTGTGGAGAAAGGGGGGAGCTGAAGAAAGATGGGGAGGGAGGGATTAGGATTTAAAAATGGGGGTTGCTGGAAAGAGGAAGGGAATTGATGAGAGTAGCTGGTGGATCAAGCTACATCTCTGTATATCTCAATTTGGTACGGTTGGGACCCCATGCAGAGTGCTGGGAATAGTCTGTTTGAATAAGTTTTTTTTTAAAGCTACACTCACAGCCCATGACACTTATCAAAGCAGAAACAGTGGCTGTGTTTTATAACAGAAGCCCTGCACGCACTGAGCTCTTATACAAGACAATTACATTGCACAGAGTTTACATCTGTTAATGTGCAAGTCCAAGCAAAGAGCATATAAGATTCTGTTGTATGTACTGCTGGCATTTTTGAGCACAGACTGCCATGTACTGTGAGGACATGACTCCCTGCCTGACACTTTCATGTGACAGTGTCACAGTGTTTACTCTCTGTCTTTTTGTCAGCTCTGCACCACATCTCACCCCATGTCCTCTGCTCTCTCCCTACCTCTGTGTACAGAATGATTTTGCTCGTTCCCTCTCTCACCCTCTGTTTTTGTACTCACTCTATTCTCTCCAACTCTTTCACATCTACTTGCTCATCCCCTGCATCACTGAGCAACTCCCCTCCACCTCCTCTCTCTCTCTCCCTCTCTTCCTCTCATTCTCTGTGTCCCTCTCTTTCTCTGCAGTAAATGGTAATTGAACAAACAGTGTGGTGGAGGAGAGCTGCAGAAAAGATGGTTATCCTAACTCCTCATGCCATGCATCCAAAATTAGCCCCATCCCTCTCTCTCTCTCTCTCTCTCTCTCTCTCTCTCTCTCTCTCTCTCTCTCTCTCTCCTTGCTCCCTTGCTCTGCTCTCTTCTGCTCTGCTGTGACAGCGTGACATGCATGCAGCCCCACAGCATCATCCGCCTTGTGTATTAATATTGGAGGACAGCCCAATGGTATTGTGGTGAGTGAGTGTGCATGTGTGTGTGTGTGTGCTCAAGACTCAGATGTGCAGCGCCAGCACATTTCCACTCCTAAGGAGACCAGGTGACAATGAAAGACGTCAAGCACACAGAAGTACTCCTATCCCGAATCTGCACAACATTGCAAAAGGGAACTCTCAATAGCGTTGACATGCCACCCGTAATCCTGACTCACTATATTAAAATTTGCTACTGTTTGTCCTTTGTCCTATCATCAGAATGAGCTAGGTGCTGTGTGAACTGCCTAGAAATACCAGCTGTATTAAGACGTTTTTATTTTTTGACATCTTATCAGGTTTAATTTGAATGAAGTGTAGCGTTGTGCAGCTGAAAAACACACGTGGGAGTAATGGTGCTTCCACATCAGAAACGACAAACCACAAAGCGCATTATGTCACAAAGTCTGTTTTAAATAGACTGGATAGATTTACTAATGACATAATTAATGTGCCAGGCTAATGCTTTCAGGTTTTACTGTCAAACAAAGCAGCTTAATCCATCAACTGCAGGAGGCTGGTCTCTGAGCTTTATTTGATTTATGAATATGGTTCAAACAAAAATAGCTAAAGTGTTCAAACTAACCCCATTCTCACAGATATTTCCTGCTATGTTTCTGGGTTTTTTTTCCCTTTATTTATTTTTTGCCAAGTTCTGGTATGAATATATGGAATTATGTTATTTTGGGTTCTCTGACACACATAAAGCTCTGACAAACTAAACATTAACATTTTTCTTGTCTGGAGTGAAAAATGTTTGCTTTCAGTGGCCTCACAGAGCATCAGACATGCTTTTGTAAAAGTAGATATGGATTTTCTAAGTTTAAAGTTTAGTTTGAAGAAATGCAGAAGCCAAGTGCAAAATCAGTTTCCCATGCACTAAGTGTAAAAAAAAAAAAGAAAAAAAAAAACCTTGTTGTGCTGGTCACCAACCAGAAAAATGTTTTGCAAATATTTGTGGTCAAAGCGAGGAGAAAGGGTATTTTAAAAGCTTTTATTTAATCAGATGTTTATGGTCTAAAATCCCTCACAGACTTTTTATCATAGTACAGCAAATACAAATCTAGTTATAAATACAATTTGGGAAATTATTATTATGACTTTTAATGTTTTTAATCCCGCGTCATACTTAAATGTCATGAGATGGTGTTTGTGCTTGTTTTCTTTTGCTTTATTTTCTATTTTGGGCTTTTTCATGAGCATGTTTTATCTTGAATTGAATTCATTTCAATGTGAATGTGAATATTTGGATGAGTGTGTTATGTGTAGGTTGTTTTATGACAGTATACCTTTTTCTATCACATTGCATTAATAATTTAGTTTTTCTTTCACCGCATAAACTGGTGGAATATCTAGTCAGTGTCAGTATCTGTCTCTCACATGAAAAGCACAGAAAAGTGCAGCAACATCCTCCATTAAGAATGTTGACCTTGCTCTTCACAATGACATGTTTTCACATCAGGTGTGAAAGCCAGGTAGCATCACGTTACTTCATGAGCATACTGTCATTTCACATTAAACTCTAGTTTAAACAAGGTCCATTAAATCCACTAAAACATCTTCAGGATAACCCCAACCCCACCACCACACATCTGTCCTTTCTCTTTTACCACCTCCACGTTTGCATTCATTAAAACCATCATTTATTATCATAAAAATTAAAGAGTACTAACTAAAGGGGTCTTGACTCGGTGCCAGAACACCTGAACACCATGTACCCTGCAAATATACAAACACACACATTCATGCAAGCGCACACACACACACGCACACACACACTATAGTCCTCCTCTCTACCCTCCAGGCACTCCTTGCTCCACTAACACACCATGAAATCTCTAACACTCACAACACATTTACATGACATTACCGTTGAAGTGCTATAAAATTGGTGCCTGAATAGCAACTGCTGAGATGCATTGTTTGTGTACTTGTATGTGTGTGTGTTTGTGTTTGTACATGTGATAACAGGAGTTTCAGCACCCATTTACATTGTGCTGACACCATTTTACAAATGGTCTGTAAAATGGAGAATATTAGCATGTGTTTGTGTGAAAAGGAATTCTACATTAGAGTTGAGACTATATTAGAGTCTGTTGTCTGATAGTAATGATCTCCTGTGGTCTCCTGTGTGCTGCTCTGGGATTAGAATGGTAATCATGGAGCATGTTGACACACACTGTTAGTCAGATTGATGTGTTTGTTTGAGTGGTGTAAGGCTACACAGCTTTACACACCGACTGACTGCATTAGCCACTTGCTACTAATCTGAGACTTAATGGCTTTCCCCAACAATGTTGTTCCCATGCACAATGTTTTATTCAAATGCTTGCTGGGTCCGTTCGTAAAGTGTTGAGATCTATCACTGTTACTTTCCCTTACACAAATGTTCTGTCCAAATCAATGTAGCTGTGTCTGAAGAGGTAGTTTATCACCAGCAATTATCCTCCAAGTAATACCCTCTCTTGTCTGTCTTGGACCAAGCAAATGGGACAAGTCAGAGTTTCAGATTCAATGAATATTGATGCAGCCCCTCAGGCCAATGCTGACATATGTATATGTGTGTGTGCATGTTTGTGAATGTGTCCAAAGTAGAGGACAAAGAGGATCAGCTGGTAGAGTGGTTCGTGTCTGCAACAATACAAACAGCCACAGGAAACAAGCAGACTACTGTCTTCATTTCCACCTCACTTCTTTTGCTGCAATTCTGAAAATATGTACTGTGATAAACTGCCATGAGTATTTCAAAGGCTGCAATTGTAGCTCTGGGAGCTATTCTATATTTGACCATAGCTTTGTATAGCGATGGCATCTGAGTAAAAGATTTGCTCATGTGTTGGATAAAATTTACATTCTTGGCCTTATTCTTGGCGTTCTTATTCTCGGTATGCGTTGCACGCTTAGCCAAATAACCAAAGGCACCGTAGCAGCAACTCTAAGCGTCTCCGCTCAGTAGCAGTGATGAGGTATGCATATGCAGTTGGCATGCTTGTACATGTCATGCATGCGTGCATGAGGCCACTCAGACTGTGGTGGAGAACCTTGGTGATGGAGACAGTGTGAGTTTGTGTGCTAGCTGCTGCTCCACTGCTCCTGAAAGGACAGACAGATGTGACGCTACAGTGACGATGACAACAAACCATTATGTAGCCTTTCCTGTTACTGCCCTGCGTGCTGCACACGTTCCACGCCCACCCTCATCTCTCTCCCTCTCGCTCCTGCTATCAGAGTCTCAGACTGCGGCAGCGCAGGGCAGTGAGACGGAAAATACAGTGATTGTTTCTGACGAAAATAGAGGGGCTCAGTGAGAGGGAGATGCTAAAAGAGTGCAGGAGAAAGAGAGAGGGAGTCAAAGGATGACAGAGCAAGGGGAAAAGAGAATGGAGGAAAGGCAAAGAGAGAGAGACAGAGCATTAGAGCAGACCATTTTTAAGGTCACTGTGTGGCTATTCAGGCTCTGGGGAGACTTGTAGAAAGTAACAGCTCCACTGAGAACTCCTGATATTGTGTATACTTGAGAGAGTGAGTAAGAGAAAGAAAAGAAAGGGAAGAAGAAAATGAAAAAGGGTAAGAATGAGAGAGAGAGAGGAGGAGGAGAGGGCTGGACTGTACCATAAAGACTCTCACCTTGTTCTGCACCATGCACACACAGCACCCCAGCTGTCATCCAGCTTCGCTCTTTTTCTCCATCAGGGCCGGCAGGGACATGCATCATTCATGAGCAGGGACTTATTTGGCTGCGTCATCTCCTCACATAACTGTCAATAACTTTTTCTGGCTCTGGCTTCACCTTTACTCAGGCACCAGGGTGCACTGGATGCACACAGCAAATGTTCAATGATAAATGGCATTTTTCTCCAAGACACTGAGCAAACTGCAGCAAGTAGCGTTAACAACTTATGAACAGCGACAAATTCCTTTCCAACAGGACTTTCACTCAAGGTTGAGCTATACTCCATTACAATCTGTAACTCAAAAAGATAGATATGAAAGACGTTTCAAGGGACAAAAAACAAGTCAAGCCCAACCTTGTCAAAATGACAATATATTCAAAAATTTAATGCACTATAGACAGAGGATTAAATGGATGTGGTCTTTTTTTTCTTTTTGAATTTAAAACACAGCCTTTTGGAAGAGAACATGTTAATATTCATCACAGCTGTTGCATGAGAAAGAGAGCAACCACACGTAGAGAGAGTGTAATATGAAAAGGTAATTATCTAAAAACTGCCGTGTCCTGCCCCCAGCACCCTTTTTGCCCAGCCCGTCCTCTTTCCTGTGTGCCCATGTCGCAGCCTGCTGCGAGGCTGCCTGCTGTGAAGGTCACCCTCCCTGCAGCTATGGATTACACAGGCGCGCACAGTCAGGCAGAATACGATACTGCCCTTGAGGGGAGGTCTGAGGCTCAGGCTGGCAGAGATGAGCCCTCTGGAACTTCTGGACCCCACTGGGACCAGCCAGAGTGTTAATGGAGTTACCTTTGGTCAAGTATTAGTTCACAATATAAAGATGTAAAAGTCATTTGATTCAAAATTATGATAATATGAATGAGATGATCTATATTATTTTTCTCTGTATCTATCTATCTGATGTCCCTGAGCAGTTCTACCAAAGAGACTTTTTCTCAGATGGTTTAATTTAAATTCCTGCCTTTGGCACAAAGAGGTAAAATTTCATTTAAAAAAAAAAGTTTACATTAATATCCAAAAACATTATATAAATTTATCTAGAACAAGCTCAAGTTTTTTGTGGAACAGGTACTTTTCTTTTTGAAAAGCGCCTGTTTTGTATGGTGCAGGTAAACACAAAAACATGAAACATCAGCGTGCTCCAGCGAGCCTATGGCTGCTGTGTACACTCACCACTAAAGTGTGTGAAAAGGAACCCTCAGGTATCAGAGCAGCACTGATGTGGCCAACAACAGCCCTATATGAGTCACAACACTCCCAGCAGGCACAAGAGGGAATCTAATCCTGTGGTCTTCATCAGGTGATATCAAAGAGCCTTCAAAAGAGCATTCATCACTCTGTTTTTCTAGCCTGAATTCAAAGAAGGGGGATGACACCTTTTATCCTGCAAAATGGTGCAATGAGGGTCAGCTTTCCTCTGAGTAGGACCAGAGCCATTTGACAATGGCTCTCTCTGGAGTCATGCCACTGTTTAGAGGTCGCAAGGGACAAAAAAAAAATAAATGCACGCACATAAACACAGATACATTTAGCAGATCGTGTTGTCCTTTGCTGGCTCGGCTCTCCCTGCTGTGACCTTAATTTGTTCTGTCTTGAGTATGAGTGCCCACCGGGCAGCTGATGCACCTCGAGGGAACAAACTGACAGGATGTGTGAGCATTATGTACATGTGGGTTTGAGCATATGTGGGAGAAAGACAGTGATAGATTGAGAGTGAAAGAGGAGGGTAAACGAAAATGCATGAAGAAAGAGTGTATGTACAGGTGTGCATGTGGCATGTATGTGTTTTGCGAGTGTGAGATTCTCAGGTGAGCTGTGGTCATGTTCACACATTTAAGTAGAGGAGACAGGAAGGGGAGAGACGGAGGCTGAGAGCGCTGGCCGCAGGGCCACCAGTAAAAGAAAAAGAACACAAGCTGTCTCCCTGCCGGCTAATCCTCTAATGAAGATTTGTGGCAGTGGCTGGCTGGTGATTATTGGCCCAGCACAGAGACAAAAACCATCTTCGGTGTGACTGTAAATACAATCTCTCACATTTACACAAGCTATCACAGGCGCAAATGAGAAAATTTAGGAGGGAGGCAGAAACACTGCTGTTACAGTGTATATGGGCTGGCTACTGTTGTGCTCTGACACGCTGTCAAACCCCTGATGCTAAATTAATAAGCAATCCCATTACAAGCCCAAGCATTAACCAACATTATTCAGATGTGAAGAATACAATGTGAAGTCGCTTATGTTTATGCTGTTATTCCTGTCTCATCGGGCCAATTGCAGTGATCCTGACTATGCTAATTTTATGGAAATGATTGTCTCCATCCTTCCTCTCTGCCTCCCATTTGTTACATTTCACCAGTGATCTCTTGAACCACGTTAACAGTCACTGTCTGAGTTTCAGTGTTAGCTGAGAGCTGTGTTGAACATGTAAGCAAGAGTTCATCCATCCATGTATCCCATAACAGACCCTGCTACTGCATTAGAAGAAATTGACAGTGGGAGATTTCAGAATTCAGTCCAGGCAATCATCTCCACACTCAGATCTTTAGATACCACAAACACAAAAATTGCTCCAATAAATATGTGTTTTTCATGAGAGCTGCGTTTCAAGGAAACCAAAAGCCTAAAATAGAGCATGGGACAAACTCCAGCCTCAAGTTAACTCGACATAGTAACATACTGTAAATGGATGACCTCAGATACCACATTACCTCTGTGTCCCTTACAGCCTTCTAATCCACACCTCTGGCATCTCACCCTCGTGATCCTCCCTTTCTCCTCCCCCTGCTCCCCCTAGGCAGGGGCAGGGAGCTGTGGTGCAGGTCCTGGCAGAGCCCCTTCTCCTCCCACCACCTCCCTCCCTCTCTCTCTGAGGGGTAGGGCCGCTTGTTCAGGGAGAAACTTGTGTGGAGACAGGTGTGCATACCAGACGCCTGCACTAAGCCCTGTGCCACGCGGATCCCATAACTACCTGCTAGCGAGGCTTCCCCGGCTCTCATCCAACACTGAACTAAACATTTCCAAAGAACCCTTCTGCTGGCTGATGGGCAAGAGGCCACAGAGGGCTGGCCTGATCTTCCCCTACTGCCACCTTTTTATTACCAGACCTTTATGCATCCCATCAGCCACTATCCACACCATTAAAACACATTGGAACAGATTTAGTTGGCTGGGGAAAGGAGTTAGGGGCGGAGATTTAGGCTATTTTGAGCTGTTCATGTAACATTAAGGATTAAAAGCTAGCTCAAGGCTTCTTGGAAGCAAAAGCCAGTACTATTCATTCAGTCTGTGCTGGGCTAACCCCCATGGAAGGAAAGCAAGAGCTGTGTGGATAGATGAGGTCACAGAGTGAGGAGATGTCCTTGTGGCTCTGAAGTGAAGTTCAGGCAGGGCTGTAGGATGACATTCCTAACAGTGCGTCAGATATACTGTACTGCTCACATTTCCTCTTTGCATGAGTCAGATGATACAGAGAGACTACAGCTCAATGCACGCTGTTGGAAGGAAGCATCCATTTCTCCCCGTAGGCCAGCTTTAACCAAAAAATTGTCACCCCACCCCATATGCAGTCTTTCTCATCTCGCTCTTTGCTCATTTCCTCTCTGCCTTTATCCCTTCAATGCTCCCATAAGTCTCGTTCCTCCTACACTATTCACTCAGTCCCGCTCTCCCATTCTTTGGTTGCTTCATCAACTTCCTCCTCCTCCTCCTCCCCTTCAGCTTCCTCCTCTCTAGCCATGCCCCTATGAATTGACCTTGCTGCATCTCAAGGAGAATTGATTTCTCTTTTGGTCTTTGTGTGAAACCCTATCTCAACAGCACTCAGAGGAATTTCCTCTTCCCCCCCAGAGCTGGATGGAGGTAATTCTCTTTCATGAGGACACTTTTCACTCCATTTTATCTGTCTGCCTTTCGCTCTCTTTCTTCCCCCTCCTCTTCTACCCCTCCTCTCTTCAGAGCACACAGAAATAGAGCAGGCATGATTAATGCAACATCTATTGCCGCCAAACGTTAGCTTTGCTCAACCTTTTTATGCTTGGCTGCTGTTTGGGAAATTGTTATTCATGCACCTTCCAACACTGTTACTGAGTTATCATATTAGCTGATCAATAAAACAGTTTGACTTTTACATTTGACGAGCACGACTGGTAAAAAGAAAACACAGGGGCTGGTTCAGACATTAATTTAACATGTATCTCATTTACTTTCATGAATCTGAATATCGGCAGAGATAACACTGCTGCTTCAAGCACTGCAGCAGCTTACTGTTGTATTTAATATTTAAAAAATGTGAAATTGAAAGAACTGTGATGTCAACCTTTTAAAAGAATCCAAGCATGACTGCGTTGAAGTAATAGGTGATATTTTTTTTCCATGTATACATAGTGTAATACTAAACCTCATTATGTCAGTATATACTGTTGGTCTCTGGTCTGTATTTGAGTTACCAAATTTCATTTATAGAATCAGTAACAATGAGTGTTATATCACTGTAACGATCACAGTAATGATACTCTTCATCTGTAGAGCAATTTTCAAAACTCAAATTACAGCGTGTTACAGCAGGGCAGCAAAATAAACCAAGATAATCAGATAAAAGATAGCACCAATTTAGTGATGTAAGATAAAAGAAATAGGGAAAATAGGGATTTAAACTGAATAAAAAGACATTCATTGTACTGTTAACCTAATGGCTTTCTGTAATAATTGAGAAGAGGGAAAGAAGGTTGTGCACACTTAGGTGCAAAGCAAGAATGTAATGATAAAGTTAGACTTATAGTCTCTAGTCTTTCATTGGAGCAAATGTTTCACAAAAGATAAACCAACAGGTAACTGACAATCAAAAGATCAATAAGTTATATCAGAATTGGAGTAAAAGTGTAGAGTGAAAATACTGCAAAGACATCAGGATAGTAGATGAGAATAAATATTCTACATGATAAAGGCAACAGTGCCACTTTGTAAACCCTAGAGAGCTGCAGTGTGAAGAATCATCTGTACCTCTTTCCACTTTGTGATCAGAGTGACTGTTGAAGCATACAGAACATTTTCCAGGCTTCAACTCCCAGGTGTCTTGTAGCCCCAGGATTCCCAATAAGTAGTCAGCCAGGCTGCCTTGGTGAATGCACTAATGTGACACCATAATCACGCACAGGTGCATTTCTGTGCTTCGCAGAACAACGGCATGAACTGTTGGTGGTGGCAGGTGCCGGCTCTGGTGTGTGTGTGTGTGTGTGTGTGTGTGTGTGTGTGTGTACATTTTACTCAAGTGTATACATGTTCTGAAAACTGTGTCATGTTTACATTGATTGTGAGAAAAAAAAAAGACCTCATCACTCTAATTCACAAAGCGAAACCATGCGTACTCCTGTGCTGCTGTGGCCTTTACTTTTAATGAATGGTCATTGACAGAGGGCACTGCAGTGAGGCCTAAGAAGCAGTGGGAGTCAGAGGAAGAGACACCTCCACCTCCCTCCACTCTGCAGTGCTACACACACTTATAGGCCACACACACACACACACCCAGATGCACTCACAGACACAATGGGTTGCCTTCCCACCAGTCCAATAACAGGCCTATTCATTAGAGTCTCTTACAGACAATATTGACAACCTGCTGACACAGAGTCACTCCAGCATAAACAAATGGAGCAATAGAGAAGAGCAAGGGAGGGCGGGAAGGAAGGGAAGAGACCTGTTATAGTGGCTTTTTGAGTGAGGAGTCCTCTCCACAAACCAGGAGAGAGACAGACGTGGAGAAAGACAAGGGAAGAGAAAGAGAGCTGCCACTTTGGCTTCTTATACCCATCCACATACATCACCTCACACGCACAGACACCCACACAATACAGTGTCACATTAATCTTGCATCTTAAAATGTTCTAAAGATTTGTGACCTATTCTAATTTATGATTATGAGAATACGTCTTATCAATGAATGCCTTGCTACGTGGAGGAGCTGTTGAAAGGTGAACTGGGTCAAGTGCAGTGGACTACGTTGTCACATAGCACTGTCACAGCCATCCCCCCACTTTCCAGAAAAAATATTCCCTCAGAAAGGAAATGGGATATTCTGCAATACAACATGGTGAAATTCGAAGCCTGTGTTCCACTTGCTAGAAAAATGTAAAGAGGGCACATTGAGGTTTAATTTAAATAACACAAAATCCAGTTTAGCAGTGGGTTTATAGAGTGATTTAACAGGTGCATAAAAAAGTAGGCATGCATAGTTTGTTCAGCATGTTTCACTGCAGAATTCTCAAGTTTCAGCTGCAATAAATCGTTCCAGTTATATCTTGGATATGCAAAGAAGCCTAAAGGAACTAACTGTGCTATGCATACCAAATACCTGGCTCATTAAGGAGTTATAATTACTGTGTCACTTTGACAAAAACGAAGACAATAAACAAAGAGAGCAGAGCAGTCATGGGGAAAATGGAGGGGAAAAACTGCTGATCAGCTCAAAGACATATTCTCAGGTGTCTCTTTGAGCTGACCTCTGGAACCAGGTGAGTGTGTTCATGCAGTTAGATGAAGGGGGGCTGGAAAGCTGAGTGAATGGAATGAGCAATAGCTATGCAGACAGGTCAACAGAGAGACACATTTTATGAAGACAGATGAGGCCAGAGTGGGCACACAAACACAAAGACAAAGAGACAGATAGACTGCATGGCCCTGAGCTCAGGAGGTCAACTCTGACTCAAACAGACAAGACAGATGAGACATAAAACGACATCCAAACATGAACTGTTTGTGACTGAAGCTCCCCAAAACACTTTTAGATGAAGCTAACAAAATGAAAAGTCCCGAGAATGCTTGTCAGACAGTCATCAAGCATCATTGTGGGTGACAGTGAGAGGACGTTACAGACATTTCTTATCTAAAAGAAAATTCCATACTAGGAGCTCCCTCTAGGCATCAGCGAGCTGGAAACGTAGGAGGTTTTTTTGCACAACATGGCGGCTGATCACAATGACACCACAGTCAATCGAGAACGCTCTACATCAGCAAGAGCCCAGTGATCATGTTCTCTATTAGCTTGCCATTGTTCTCTCGCCGCTTTGGTCTGTTCTCTGTCCAGATAACACATTCACAATTTAATATAGAAACACATATCATGAACAGCAGACCCAAACCCCTAACTTGGTGCAGAGCCCATGTCAGGCAGAGCTAAGCTGGCTGCCTGCAGCTTTGTATAGAGCACTCTGTACAGCACAACCACACATCCATTGCCATTATCAGCATCAGGACTGTCATCACTATCACAGTGGCCAAAGACCTCTGCCAGGGCCACGGATTGCCCATGTAGCTAGTTATCATGGATTTGTGAATACAGTATCAAGGACAGAGCAGCAATGGGAAAGGTTGTTTGCTCAAGGTCATACAATACAAAGGATGGAAATAGACTAATGGTCATACAAACACAGCTAGTGATGCATTCGGTTCAAATAGGCATACGCACACCATTCATACTTCACACACAATCTTTTTTTAAATGATATACATTGCCGTTTGTCAGAGATATGTTATCACAACCTTGCAGATTTATATCAGTGAGCTGAATCAAGAAATATGCTGATTGGAGGTCCAGATCAGCCCTCGCCAGAACTGTAAAGGTCATTACAATGACATTACCCTTTTCAGAATAAGAAACCAGAAATGTCAAATCGCTCAGCAGCCGCATCATCATGCAAATGGAGCAGAATGTTCGGCACTGGAAAATCTCAATGTTCAGACAGAAATAATAGAAGATACCTATCTAACTGACAACTTAATAAGGAGGAGTCTAGGTCAGATTTTTTTTCTGGCTGGTGTCAATGGAGAAGATTTTTACAGATCATTAGAAGTGATGAAAAACATACAGATGTGGCATTTCTGAGCTACAGTACATTATCACTGTTTAAACACCACTCATTCTGGTGTAAACGTCTGCTGTGCATGCCGTGAAGTGATACTAACAGCATTCTCTGTTCCTTCAAAGGCAGAAAACATGGTGCTGAACAACAGGAGTCACATTCCATGTTTTATTACTTCTACCACAATTATTGCGCCAGTTAAAATGGGCCCACTGTAATAATTACACTAAGCTCACACCATTGCTCTGAGGAGCAAGTTCTCCCACCGTTTGTAACTGTGGTACAGGAAAATGCTGCTGTTAACATGTCCTAACCAAATATCATTTACGGGAGCTGCTACCACCTGCGACCTGATCAAGACAGTGCTTGCCTGACTGTCAAATGAGGCTGAAGTCAGGGAATTTGTTCACTTCTGACCAGCTGCATGGACAGACAGACGCAAAATGTCTGAAATCTCAAAATGTAACAAACAAAAGAAAAACTTGAGAGAGTGAAAAAGTTCCCCATTGAACATTCTGCAGCATGAACTTTAATAACTTGCTCAGAGCCTTTAGCTCACGGGAGTACATTTTCTTCAGCGTGCACACTCTGAACTCGCACACCTCAGACTACATGACTCCCTATAATCATTAGAGATGTCTGCTTGAAAAACATGCCTGCCGGGAGAGCAGAGGAGCAGAGCTGCGCCTGAATCAGCCCAGGCATGCGTTAAAACAAAGTGGCCTCTCTGGCACAGCACATAGCAACACATACACACTTAAAACAAAAAAACAAATGAACACACAAAAGCCACACACAGTCTCATAAACACGACCATACACAAATTAGAAGAGTCTAGAACACTTTCACAAGCAGTCACGCACTGCGTTACTTAGTAAACACACACACACACACACACACACACATGCTTTTTTCCTGTCATATCCATACAGCATCACATCCGGGATGGGTCATATCTGTAGACTTAGAGAGGCAAGCTCCCATCCTCTGTATGAATGTACAAGCTGACTATGAAGAGCCCAGAGACCACACAGAATCCCCTCTCTCAGACAGGGCCAATATGAGACCAGAATACTAAAGAAGAACGAACTGGCTGACTCAGAACAGATCAACCCTGTATAATTACTAAAAGCCATACTGTGCTGGAAGCAAGGGACTGAATCTTTTTATTTATTTATTTTTAATATAAAAAACCCACTTGTGTGATGATGTGTAAAAAAAAATCCTAAAGAAATGCACATGTACTTGATTAATTCTATGTCAAGTAGTTGTATGAATTTGCATTTCATTAGTTATCAGTAGGCTGGTATGAAGCCATATTTGTCACTTCACCTCTACTGGCTGGTTGTGAGAATGGTGGAGCCTGGTCATGTGACCAAACAGCCCATAATGATACAGTCCAGCTCCAAACACTTTGACCTTCCCTGTCATCACTCACACCTGCCATATTAATGGCACACTATTATTGTAATTACAGACACTAACCATGATTTAAGGGTTCATCCCAGCCAGTGCTCAGTATTGACAGATGTCTGTGTGGAATGGAAACCAAGCAGAGAACACTATTAATAAAGAGCTGCTGGTGGCCAAGTTTAAGTAGGGATTAGTGATCCAACAACATGAATGACCTCTCCAAAATCCCATGCACCAAAAAGCGACAACTCACCCAAAATCATGCTGTGTGTTGCCTTTGGTATCCCTGGGTTGACAAGTGATCCCTCACTGCCCTTGTCTCTCCTGCTTTTGCCAAGGGACAATGGCTCCAAAATCTCTTTTCAGAGTTCCTCTCCACTCTCCAGAAAGAGGCAACTCAGAGAGGCAGTGCTAGATGTGAGGAGAGACTGCTGCTGCTGCTGCTGTTGCTGTTGCTGCTGCACATGTCGTCCCTTGCGCCTGCCCTCTCCAGGTGAAAAGCTGAGTGTGTGTGTGTGTAAGAGAGAGAGAGAGAGCGTGTGTGTGTGTGTATGTGCGTGGAGGAGGGGGGTCCAGCGTTTCTGCAGTTGTGGCTCAGGTAAGCCTGAGGACAGTATGGAGGGGGTTAGAAGCAGAGGGGAGAGAGAGAGAGAGAGAGGGGAGTCAGACAGAGGAGGGGGAGCCTAAAGTGTGACAGCCAATCACAAGGGGAGGCTACAGAGCAAAGATCTTCTTCTCCACAGCAGCCAGGAGGAATTGCAGTGGTCTTCAACAAACAGCTGACAAGCAGTTTCTTCTCAACTGAGAGAAGGTCTTCAATGCACTGTAAAGTCCGTGCTTGCTTTGGTCTCTCTCTGTAAAACACACACTCCCTTTTCCTCTCTGGCTTTTTCTCCCTCTCTCTGCTTCTTGTTTTTGGGGTTGGGTATAACCTAAAGGCACCTTACATGCCTCTGCTCTGATTGGTGGCAGCCTCGACCAATGGGAACAGCGGCAGACAGTTGTCATCATGCAGAGTGGAAGTCATGAAGGAGAGACAGAGCTTGACTGAAAATGCCGTCTCCCCCAACCACTGTTTCTCCCTTTCATCCCCCACATTCTCCTCACCCATCTCCCCCGAAACAGAGAGCCTGACAGATCTGTTTATTGCATTTGTTGTCTATTGCCCCTCCCCCTCTCTGTCCTTTGACTCCATGTGTATGTGGACTTGTTAAAGGATTAACCTTTTATCTGTGTGGCTCTGTGGCTTTCTCCCTTTTTCTCCCTCCATCTCTTAACCTGCCTAGGCAAGGTTACACATTTTATCAACCTCTGTGTTTTCGTCAAAGGGATGGAATTTGGACTGGGAGTGGAGTGGGGAGTTGGGTGGGGGGGGGTTGGCAAGCAAAAAGGAGAGATGAAATAGAAAGCGACAGAGCGGAGGAAGCAGAAGAAGGAGGGGCAGAGATTAAACTAAATACAAACTGACAGAGGGATGAAGAGACGTGGAGTGACAAGAAGAGACAACCGTGAGGATGGAATACAGAGACAAAGACAGACAGAGTCGGACATAGAAGAAGGGCTGCAGAGAATTAAACTGTGGACCATAGCAATACAGTCACTAATTGAAGAGGAGCTTCACAGCCAGCTTCTTATGGTCCACTTCCTCACACCAAGGAGCTACTCAAACAACGTCTGCTGTCATGTCCAAAGACGGCTCTCTGCTTCTCTCTCCCTCTCTCTCTCTAGTTTCCCCTTGTAAAGAGGAATCAGAGGAAAGCTAGCGAGAGAGACCTTTTGAAAATCACACAGCCGCAATGTTATTGAGAAGCTCAGCGCTTAAGAGAAGGCTTAACAAAGCTGTCAAAAAATTAATCCCCTTGGGCAGGCATGCTTGCAAACACACAGATACAAACACGTGAGCCTGGGGCTACAGAAAATGCTGCCTGATGTTCATAGTGCTTCCTCTTGTCCTGCTCCTCTCTTTCTCTTCTGCTTTTCTCTCTCTACCCCCCACTCCTCCCACCCCACCCTTCTCACGCTCTCAGGCTGAGGCTGTGAGTCACAGGGTGTTGGAGTGAATACTAAGGAGGCTGGCTGACACCTCCAATACCTCCCTGAACAGCAGCTCCATTGCACACATTTAATCCATTGTATGTAAACACTGGCAGATTTAGGGGGCCACAAACACCCACACAGATTCTTGCAGATTGTAAGTTTGGGTAAAATCCACAGAGAAAAAGCTTCTGGTATCATAGAACATATGGTAGCTCTTGGCTAAGGTGCACAAAAATCATCCCAATTTCACAACCGCCATCAAGATCTAACGCCTACTAGTAGTGGCAGATGCAGGCCAAACATCGCTCAGTGCAAAAGGACACACAGACATTAGAGAAAGCATTTGACCTAGTAAGTCCTTGGATCGAACTCACATCATGTCTGCAGGAAATGGACTGAGCACTGAGAATATTAGTTTTTAAAAATGGGACACTAGCAGCTGGAACAATAGTTATCACCGGTACAGCTATGCATGTCAGTCCTTCCATGAGCATATGTGCGTGTGTGTGTGTGTGTGTTTGTGTGTCAGCAAAAGAGCTGAGATAGGGTTTCCTCATTAGTTGTGTTGGTATCAATAATTCAGAGCCGGCCCTTGTTGGCGTTCAATGGGCCGAGTGCTAATGTGCTGTCGGGCCAATGGGGGCCCAAGGCCCAGCGCCACTTTAATGGATGTCATGATGAGAGGGTGAAATCGGAGCAGGGAGATCCTGTATCATTCATAGGAAAGAAGACTGAGGGAGGACAGGGCAGAGCAGAGGGGAGAGGAGACAGGGGTGGGGTGAGGGCCACCGCAGGGGAGGACAGATGGCAGTTTTGGACAGGTATGTGAGCAGAGGGGTGATGGAGAGAAACAGGAAGAAGCGAAAGGAAAGCAGGAAGGAAATTGGGTTATTAGGTCCCTTTGTTTGCCACTGGCTACAGATCAATCATTCTGAAGATGATGTACCGACCTCCATCACCTCTGGATGGGAGGGCATCATGGGACACATGTTAAGTGGCCACTAGGGGAATGTTTTAAAAGAATAATGAACTGACATTATTTCCTTTGCCGTTCACTTGAATTGCCAGTAGTACTTCGCTCACAAATGCCTCGTTAAAAGCAACTGACCAAAATTTTTTTGGGAATTAATTAACTGGAAAAGTACCAATTGAACACTGTTTTCATTTTTTTGTTTAAACTATAAATGTACATAAATATTTTCAGGAAGGGTTTTAGAAAAGGATTTGGATGTTATTCAGACATTACAGATGGACCAGTAAAACAAAGCGATTTTCATTGTCATAAGACAGTTTTACAGCAGACAGATTTTACAGATTTTTTTTTCAGTTCTCCCAGAATGATTTTTTTTGACCAGGAAAGACTCTGTTTCATATACAGTTGAAAAGTACAACAACAAATCAAAGTAACAAAATAGAATGGGCTGACCACTGTGAGTCAAGTGGAATTGTCCATGGGAAAAGTGAATAACACTTTTACTTCCATTACTTCTTGTGGCTGAACTTTTTAAAATGTGGTTGTCTTCTGTAATGGTGCTATGTTTTGTTGTTGTGTTTTCTCTTTTGTTGTAGGGTTTTGTTCAGTGTTGTTGTTTTTTTGCGCCTCAGAGCCATGCAACATACATGACATTCTCACTCTGCAGTATGAGCATTACATTACCTGTCGGACACTTGTTTTTGTTACTTGTGAGAGCATTGTTGTGACTCACAATCATTTCCTGGAGGCTTATCCCAACCTTGACCTTGAGTACCAGATGCCTAACCCCAACACTTTCCCTAATTTTAACCTGAGTCTAAATCTAACCTTAATACTGAAACCAAATTTTAACCCTAAAATAAATGGCTGACTTTGTGAGGACCTGCTTCTGCCAGGAGATTGAAGGGTTGGTCCCACAATGTGTAATACAAATACAATTGTACATGCAAACAGTGTGAAGGTAAGAAAAGACTCATTATACTGGACATCACTGCTGAGCCTGGACAGTGATTGCTGGTTAACCTTTGCTGCCCTCTACTGGTGCAAGCCACCCAACACAAGATTAATTTCCCGTAAACAGATGCTTGGAATCTGTCAAAGTCTTCCAGCTTTAGCGACCCCCATCACTAGATTGAAAGTTCCATGATGAAAAATGATCCAATGTAAACTGAGAAGCTAGTATGTTCCCAGAGTCATGTCAACACACACAGGGGTAAATAAGGGAACCAAACAGACATGAAGCACAGCTGCTATAGGATCGATGGCCTGTCAGACTGAATCAGAAATACCTTACTCAAGCAGAAAGCAATCTACAATATACAACAAACCTGACAAAACAGCTGATGTGAACACCGTTACTGGAAATGTTTTTATTGGCAGAATGGTGAATTAGGCAAAGTGCACAGAGTCTGAGTGAAGCAGGTCAAGTGTGATAGGAATGACTGCTGAGTATGAGGGACTTATAAGGACTTAGCCAGCTGATGTGCAGCAATAGTCTGTGAGAGATATATCAAACTCCAGGGAGAGAGAATACATCAAACTCCACCAGTCATATAATGCTATGATCTGTCTTCCTCATTCTTTCCTGCAGGGGAAACACACAGTAAATCTACACTCACTGAAATCTGCCAGACAGAGACTCTAACTCACTTCCTTACAACGGCTCAAAAGCAGTGTCAAAATGCAGCTTTTGTTGATCATAAATTCTAGTTATATTTCATGCGCCTGGGCCTGCAGGCGCTTTGTGCCTTTCCAGAAATGTTAGTTTGCCCTTTTACTTCTTCTCCTAGAGTCTGCTTCCATGATGCAATGAAAAGGATTTCTGTTGATACAGAGTCTGCACCTTGGTCATATATCATGCCTTGGGCGTCTCCTGGCACTGTGGTGGTGAATTTAGCGAGTGGCTACGAAGGTCAAAGGTGAGGGGGCCAGGCCAACACCAGACAGCATTCTTCCCTGCATAATATGGCAAAGATTTTACTAAAGGCTATTAAACTATGGAGTGTCAGGTAACTTTAAAAGCAAGTGATTCTCTCTCTTTACATGCCAAGTAATGAATCTGTCGTAGCACACGTTCCATTTACTGGCTTCATTAAGAACATGAAGGGCACATGACGAGTGAGTCAACGCAGTATGAACAAAAGGACCTCAACATTCCCCTTGAACTGGTCTGAGTCTGCAAGTCTGACAGTCAAGCGTATCAGTTTGCAGCTGTGAGGGATAATCATCTCACTAAATTTAGACTATTGATCAGGTGTGGATATGTGCAGGAAATGTGGCCAGCTGTACAGTAAGTTTACCGTGCTTTAATTTTCCCTAGGAAAGAGTTTAATAAATCAAGATACCCATGCTGTGTTTTGATTGTTACAAATGCAGTGAGATTTTTGTTGCTTAGAAAACAGTTGTTATAAACAATGCTGTGGGTAGAGTGAAACAAAGACAGCGGAGAACAAAAGTCAATTTTCCTACGAATTGCCCAAGATACAGCAAGGAAAAAAAAATCCAAATCTACCTCCCCAAAAAATCCATTGCTTTCCTTCCTGTTAAGAAGAGCTCAGTCAAACTGTTTGTCAGCTAGCAAATTATATATATAACTCCTTGTCATAAATAATGTCAATTTCTTTATTTTAATAAACTAGAAAACCAAGAAGTTTTCCACTTTCTCTCCCTGATTCTGAGTATTTTCTTTAAGTGGTATGAGTTGCCAAATGTTTCATTTCATTGTTTCAAACATGTGTTAATGTTTATGCTTTGGCAACATGTTTTTGATCAAAATGTAACTGAATTTAGAGACAGAGAGAGAGAGAGAGAGAGAAAAATAGAGACTGTGGGTTTTGTGAGGATTCATGGATGTGTGTACACAGGTGGGTGTGCCTGTCCTGTGACTCCACGCCTGCCTGCAGAGATGGAGAATGTTGATGTTGACTGTCACACTCTCACACATCCCTGACATTTTTACACCAGCATCGGAGGACAGGATGTCTTTCTTTCCAACTACGTTCAGATCACACATTTGCTCTATGGCTGCTTGAAGTTTACACATGTTGAAACTTTGCTACAATAATTTCTGTTATGCTGCTCTTACTAAACCAAGTACTTTAGGCTGACACATTCCTAGCTGTTATTACACAATACTGTGTGTATTTTAGAACATAGTAATTTGAAGTAATTATCTCTTCCATATATCATAGTCTGTTTCTAGAGCTCAGACATTCCTCAGCTGAGAGTGATGTGGCAGACGGGAAAAAAAATCAAGGGTCAACAATCACATCCCTACTACAAAATTTAGTCTCCTTCATGTACTTGTCAAGCAGCATCTCAATTTTATCTTTTTGTGTTCTGACAAACAGCTACAAATGGTGCACGCACTAACATGAACAAGTCTCACACAGGCAACTATTTCTTAGCCCTGCATACAAACAGACATGTACTGCATGCAAACGAGCACACACAGACAAGATAAGATCAGCCTTGCCCAAATGTGCATGTTCAATCTGGGCAGAAGACAGGTGGAGCTGTCAGGACGGTTGTCAGCTCCTCAGGCACATGTATATATTTAAGCTGAGAGTAAAGATATGAACATACACATATTTGTCTGTTCATTTAAATAGTTGTGTTTATGCAGCACATGTTTATAACATCAAAAACTCACACATTAATCAACACAAAAAGTGTACTGGATGTATTTTTTGCTCCCTATAAAGACAGCACTGGATCATGTTAAATGGAAGCAGACAGATACAGTAGAAGTAGATGGTAAAAGGTTTGATTTCTTACCTGTGCTCCACATTGATTGCACCTCAAGTCCTCCTGTCGCCCTTACTGAGTCCAATCTCAAACCTTATGCAGGCACACTGAGAAACAACAGTTTCCTCTGTGAATTCCTTCCCAGCATGAAACTGAGCAGGGGTCTTCAGGTGCAGGAAAAATGACTGTAATGATTCTCAACTGTTCTCATTAATTCAAAAAAAGATTTGAAGAGCGGCATACGCAAACAACATAGCCGTACACTTACAAAGGCAATGTAAAGGACAAGTGGAAATAGAGACCACAAACACATTGCTTCTATCACCACCCGTCCACTTCTCTACATCCTATCTCCTCCCTCTCTCCCTCCCTCCCTTCCTAACACTCACAGCCCTGTGTGAAAACAAAGCTGGAGCAGGAGATTCCAGCAGCTAATCGTGGCAGACCTTAATAAGTGAGGGCAGTTGTGTCAGAGGAAGGAGAGAGCAGAGAGCTGAAGACTGTAGCAGGGAGACTGTGAGGGGAGGAAAGGGAGTCAAATGTCAAGGAAGGCATGAGGAGTAGAAGTGAGGTACAGTGACAGAGAGAAGAGAAATATCGGCTTATGAAAAGATGATTTGTGGCACAGCACATGGCACAAATTCTCTTATAAAGAAAGTTCTTAAATCTCTGTAAATTACTGTTGTGGGTCTTTATTACTGAAGCTCTCAACCACGCAAAAGTTTTCTCTGGTGAAGGAGGGCAAACATGTAAAACTCACACCTACTGTGCAGCAATGTTGAGAGAAACAGCGAAAGTTGAGAAAAACAGCGTACATTTTGAATGTATGGAAAAATGCTGAGTGACAACAGTAACACACACATGCAGAACTTCAGAAGAGGATGTTATTCTGCAGTGCCTGCCGTAAGCAGCCACCCACCTTACAGCCCGCTTGCAGTAACTGAACCTTGTCATCAGCTGTACAGTAAACGTCCAATTCACTTAAGGCCTACTGCTCAGTAAACCCTTACACAGCATCAACCCTCACAGGCCTCCCAGCTATTTGAGTCTGATACACACGGAGTATAAAAGTCATACATATCATACATTCTCAGCCTCATAAGAAGCCACACTGTGTCTCAGCGCTCTACGGGAAGATAAGGTTAGAGGGGGGAAAGGACAGCAGTTTACAGTTGTAAGCACATTTCAGCACCAAGGGGCCTGAGGGGTAGTGTTACAGGGGCACACTGCTGACCAGGATTGTCCCTGTCTCTCACAGTAATAAACACACAAGTAAAGTTTACACCACAAACCATAAAACTGACTTAATGACTGACAATCTGACAATTGGCATTCTGGTCACTGCGTCTTTGTTTACTTTTATGTTTATCAAAATTTCTGTGATAGAAAATGTAATTCAAGTCTGAAAGTCTGTTTCTATAGGAACACTTTGTGGCATTGTTGTCACATATTCATATAGTTACAAACCTGGGACTGAGTAAAAAATGTGATGTGGCACCTTTTTAATATTAATTGTTTCTTTTAAAATAGGAAAGAGCAGGGTAAAAGAAATTAAGATGTCATCACAGACTTTAACTCTAATGAGATAGGATAAGAGAAATAAGGGAAATACTCTTCAGCAAACAGCATCCCCAAAATTTATCTCAGTTGCCAACAGGGGGGAGTCAAGTTCCCCCAGTTTGTCCAGTGTTACAAGATTACACATTACAGCTAAACTAAAATGCTTTGGAGGTAAAAGTCTGGAGATCATTTGTCATTTCAAAGCTGTGGGTTACAGTGTATTAAAGGACAGGTTGACATTTTTTAAGGCCTGTTCTACAATAATACTGACAAAAAGAGTTTCTGGTTGCTGTATTTGTTTCTGTTGTCCATACATGAGATTCCATTGCAAATAATTGGGGATTAAATCCACAGTTCTGGTTCTGTGCAAAAATATTTTCCAAAGTTCGGCTCAAGCTAATGTGAGGCTTCAGGAAACCGAGTTGGACAAATTAAGCCCTTATTTTCAAAAGTTACAGTCTTTTGAATTCAACATTTCATCTGAATTTGGCTCTAAAAAAGACATACATTTAACTGAAGAAGAGTAAAAATAAAAGTTGGAACAAGAAATATAAAGGATATAAAAGTTTTTTTTTTAAATTAAAAATAAATGTAATGTAAATATTAAAATGATAAATTGTATACTGGCCAAGTGTGTTGGTGAACTGTGCAATTTTCTAGTGTAAAATGTACAGATGTCACAGCAATATAGCAAATTATACAAAAAGGTCAAGGCTATGTAGATGTCAGAGGATAATAAATTTAATATTTGGATGGGAGAAACTTTATTTTATTTGTAGCTTGCCTTGGACATGAGATGACATGAGATGAGAAGAAGCCAGAAAAATCTATATTTGGACTGTACAGCTTTGTAGATAGAAAAATGTTACCAATACAAAATGATTATTTCAAATGAAATGTCCTTTATGTTAAACAACATGATTCAAACATTATACATTATACAAACAACATTCTTCTTTTTCTCCATTAGAAAATAATGTGGGAACAAGAAAAAAAAAACATTTAAACCAAAACTGAGTGTAGGCCTACCTGGAACTTTGTTAATTTTGTGTGCTCTGTTGTGAATAGTGAATAGCACACACGGGCATTTTGGCAAGTGGGCTTATTTACCTGACACTGGCCAAGTTGCCCAGTTACAATGATGGCCTCAGAGCTCTACCCCTCCAAGTATCTGGCTGCAACTAAAGCACACAAACTTACAAAACAGACCAAATGAAAAGAATGTTCCTATGACACCAAACTCTTTAATAGTGTCTGTGTTGATGTGACTGATTTACTCTGTTGATGAAAACTGTGAGATGCTGTTGAAAGCTTTGGAAAAGGCTTGTATGATCTTGACTTAAGATCCAAGTAGAAATGTCACTCACATATGAGAGCCTTTGGAAAGGAATTCTGGTGTAATCTGTTGATTTGTTTGTACTGAAATACACTTTGTTGTTTTGTGTAAAATCATATTTGTGTTGTATATTTTCAACTCATCAAATGTCTTTCATAGATCCTGGTGTAGTCTCTGTAATAGGAAGAACACACATGCCACTTTTGTTTTGCTACATGAAGAACATATAGTGTAGCACTACAACAGACCAAATGTAGTTGTCATGCATGTAGCATATACCAAACAAATGCATTTGAAGCACATAATAACTGAGAATTGACCAAGAAAATCTATTTTTTTTTAAAAACTGTTCAATTGTAAAAACATTGCTTCAGAGCCCTGCTGTTCCTGTACCTGCCTAATCAAACCTTTTGTTGATGAAGTCTGGTGACTTTATGGTCCCATCGCAGCCCCACCCACCTTGAACCCAAGCAGAGACTGATCAGCCAAAACTGAAAACACCTGTGGAAATGTGCAGAGCAGTCTGGGCCATCAGTACATATGCACATCATCAGTGACTGTGATTTAGACACACATTGAGTGGAGCATGTTTTTCACGTGGACATGGCCAGCATAGATGTATTGAGAACCAGGTTTTACTTTTATGACAAAATGTACAGTCATGATTTACGTGAACAAAGCTTTGCTGACTGGCCATTTAGAGAGGAATGTAACTGCACACCTGGAAAGGTAAGGAAGACACTGTGCTATAGCAGAGATCCTTACAAGTTTTGATGCCTCAGAATGTTTATTGAATTACGATAAATATGTTTTCAAAACGCTTTTATGATGTTTCATTTTGACAGTGCAGTGGTATTGTGTGTTTAATCAAGGCAGGGCTCCGACTGAGTAAGAACAGGTCTGCAGAAAGGCAGACTGGGCTCATGTGTGAAATGTTTCCTGTCATTTCAGATAGGATGTGTCAGACAGCTCTCATGCACTTCAGAATACTGCCTAGTTCACATTTACCTGCAAAGCACATTATTTTGGCTCAAAAGGATAATTATTTATAGCATACCCCAACCTTGTTTACACAGCAATTTTATACCACAGCTTTTTATCCAAGGCTGTGACAGGTTGTGATTTACGGTTAAGCAGGTGCCAGATTCAGTTTCATTGGATCAGATATCCAGTGCACAGACCCTTCCCTTTGCCGACCCTTGTCTTGCTGTGATAGATGGGCTGCTGACACCTCACTTGATGAGCAACATTATATGCCATGTTACCAGCTCATAACGACCCCCCACCCCACCCTCACCCTCAAGAGCCAAAAGAAGACCATCCACTGGTTTAGTTCTCACTGGCACTCATGTTTCTTCAGCTCCAGCCTTTTGTTCTTTTGCTGCACTTGGCATCTTTGTCATTGAGTTATCAGTGTATGAAATTCTTTAATTTAATGCTTGGATTATATTTTATAGCAGTCTGTGAGAAAAATGCATCTGACATTGATGCTTGTTTGTCTTTGCAGATGGCCAGGGCTGGGTTTGTCCACTGCCCCAGTGAGAATGAGCCTGATGTGGCCTGCTGTTTCTTCTGTCTGATTGAGCTTGAGGGCTGGGAGCCAGATGATGATCCCTGGTAAGAAAGCATGTCACCCTAATCAGGCGCTTAACTTTACCTCTTCTATTTTCATATAAACTTTGAATCCCTGAGGAATGTTAAGCCAGTAGTGTAAGGGAGTATGGTTGCTTCAGACCTGAAAGTTTTTGATATGGAGTACATTACTAACAAATGAAATGACAATGAGTAGGAAAGATGGCTACTACATAAAATTCAATACAAAAAAATCTTACTTGAATGCAGCTGTTTCTTAAACTTCAGTGTAATGCCAGATAAGAATTTATTTTAGGTTAATGTTTTGGCTCTTACAGAGGATTGTATGCTGATCGCTTTAGACAGATTCTTCTATAATATTTTGTTTTCCCAGGGCTGAACATGAAAAACGCTCTCCTAACTGTGGATTCTTAACCATGAAGAAAGACTTCACCGAGCTAACTGTGGCTGAATTCTATTGCATGGAAAAGGAGAGGCTAAAGGTCTTCCTCGTAAGTGTCCTTACCATCTGTGTAGTTTGTGTGCAGTGAAATGAGGCTTAAATACTTGTGCAATGGTAGTTCCAAATTCTGCTTCTTATTTTTATTTATTATTTTTTCTAGAGAAAGGTTTGTCATAAGAAGATGGCATATTTGCGGGACGACATAGACCAAACGCTTGAGAGCCTTAAATCTCAGTTGGACTCAATATGACTGAAACTGTAATTTTATTATTACACTATTCTTAAGGGTGGAACGAGAGCCAATAGTCTTGACTTAGTAGTTTAATGCAATGGCAGTTTAAAATATCAATAAAGATTTGAGGAATATTGCATTTTGGATGTAGTATTGTGTTTAACCACAAGATGGTGCTTTTGCACTAGAGCTACAGAATTCCTAAGTCACTGACGCACTTCATGGAGTTCCCAATCTCACACTCAAAACCTTCACAAAGGCAATCTGAAATGAAAGCACACATTCAACGGGATTACAATGTGTGCTATATTCCCTCTTTAGAACCAAATACTTACCATTTTCCTGAACGTGCCACCATCTCCACCACCCCTTTTCAAAACTTGACCCTGGACAGATGGCCTGAAGCCCCTCCCTTTCAATACCAACTGTTGCCCCAGTAACATCTGTTACATATAGGGGGACAGTGTTCACTGAGAAGGCTCCCCAGGACACTTGCCTTGCCATGTGAGGAGGACTGAGATTTAGGAAATAGTGAAGGATGCTGCAGCTGACAATGGAAAGTGTAGAAAAGGAGTTCATGCATCAAACACTCCTGGAAAGCTCTGTCACACTGTCATGCTTCGCCGCTCTTATTCATTATTTCATAACCAAGGTCTCATGTTAACATTATTTGCCAAAGTTGGTATAAAGTCTTGAGATTCTCATGTCTTTTATATAACGTTGGGCTGAGTTTGAGTGAATCTCTCCCAGTGTCTGTTGGGAGGGTTGGCTGGATGGAGTGCCGGATTAAAAGATGCTATCCCTTCCCCAACCTTCCACTGTTTTGGATTAATGTCTAATGTAACACTCTGGCCACTGAGCCCAGATCAGCTGCTTAATTCTCTCGCTGTAGAGCAAATTGAAGAGAGAATATTTTTAGCCAAAAAGTAAAATACCCATAGTTGATGTAACATTTCTAACGAAACTATTATGCTTCCATTTTTCATGACTTTCTTTTTCATCATGCTCTTAAATCAGTGCTGTTGCAAAATACAAAAAAATTGTATGGATAAGAAAACCAACCAAATGAACCAGATTAAAAATATAAAAAATATTCTAAACAGTTCAATGATGAGATGGCTGGTTTGGACAAGTTTGAAGTGGTGTGATATTTGCATAAGCACACAGATCATAAGGAGCATGTTTACAGTAATTGCTAATGTAACTCTAATCAGGGCTTATACCCACATACTATGTCAATCCACTTACTCATGTGTGCTCCAGAAAATGAACAAAGAGAACGGCATGGCGTGACTTCTGTCCCTGAGTACCACAGATGTGATAATGCTTATCTGTGGGAACAGTGCAAAACTGTAGATGTGATTGGATCAGGGCTTTTTTTTGCAATTATATAAATATAAACCCATCAAAATGTATTTAAAATGTGTCATTAAGCTAATAGGGATCTGCATTTCACCACTGCACATAGATTTGGTTCTTTTCTGATCTAATTAATATACTGTGACAAAGGGTTTGCACCGGTGGCCTCTACTGCAGTTTTCTAATTAATGAGTTTCTGCTAAACAAACTGTAAACAGTGAGTGTAGCAGATGGACAAATGGACAGATGTTACTAACAGAAAGTTTACAACCTGAGCTTTCCATCAGGCCCCATCTGTTGCTCCTGTGACTGGTACCTCCCTCTACCCTCCTCCAGTGCTTCTCCTCTCACCTCATCAGCATCTATCACCGAACCCTCTCCCCTGATGCTCCATACCCTGCATTGTCCTAAATGGATGACATCAGTATTTACCCCCTCGCCTGACCCAGTTTAACCTTTTTATAAACAAAGGCTAAATAAACAGCATATCATCACATCACTCCAGATTCAAACATCTTACATCTTTCACACTGTTATTCTTTTTAGCTTTGCTGGCTTCTTCCAACATGAAAAATACTATACAAAGCAGGATAAATGATTATTAAGGCTGGCATGTATTCAGGCCAGATGACAGAAGCCTAGACTGCACAGTGGTTAAAGCCCTGTGAATGTGTCTAGATCACGCTGAATTTGCAAACAGATTACGAGAGCAACTCCAAGTTGCACTCTTCCTTGCATTATAATTAGCAAGAAACTAAAATCCCTTTTCAGTTTTTCCTCTCCCTCCTCCACCTTTAATGTTCTCCCATGTCTCTGGCAGTGGGGCATGCTGGCTGCTTGCTCTCTCAGACACCACGGCCCTCCTACCTTGGCTGTTTTTTGTGCCTTTTTCCAAAGGGACCTCCATCTGTCCCTACACTCAGCCCATTGTGGTGTCCCTAAGCCCAGCAACTTCCACAATGCAGTGGGCGTGCAGAGGGGGGCCAGAGTAAACACGACAGCATCCATATCCCATTAGAAGCTCTTTAACTCCTACACCCTAATACTCTCAGAGAACTCTGGGAGGAGAAGGCCCACCCCTTACCCTCGTGCACACAATATCACCTTTTACACCCACTCCCATAGGTAATGAGTCAGCAAGCTGCCCTCTTTCCTCCCCCCATGTACATCTCCTTTTTCTTTTTCTCTTACCATTGTAGAACATGCTGTTATTTTATGTAATTTTCCTCATCATTATTTCTCTGACAATGTAGACATAATTATTTGAACGTTAATTTTTAGGGAAGGGGGATTCTTGAATGTTTATCATTCAAAATTGGAATGAATTTTATTCATGTCACTAGAGTTCAGTTTGATTTGATGTGGTAATGGACTGAGCCAGAGTTGATAAAAGGTAATTTTTATTTAAATCTAATTGCTTCCATCATGTTGACCATGGCCAATCCAGTACTCATCATTTTAATTCTTCTCGCTTTTCCAATCCCTATATCTTCACATGGTGCCAGCCTTGCCATCTTCCATTGTTTTCATTGGTCTATGCCCACATCTCTGTCTCCATCCATCTTGGTCTTTCTTCTACCAGCTGCTCCTCTAAGTCGAGGGCGTCTCTGTTTCGGAGTGCTCCACCTCTCAACCTGGGCACTCATATCCCTGTGCTCCCCACAGAGGCGTGTATGTGTGTGTGTATACATGTGTGTGCATGCACACTGTGGCCCAAGAGGAGGGGGGGGCGGGGAATCACTGTGTTCGCCCCAGCTTAAAGGGAGAGGGATTACCGGCACACAGACACTGATTAAAGCCTTCCAGCCTCCTATGGCCCCATTAATACAATCTTAATCACAATGCTTTATCCCTCCATCTAGCTCCTATGGATCAGGACCTTTTCATTTTAGTGGGAGCCATTCTTGTTTGGCCAGTGGATTAAGTGTGCTGCACACAGAAACTAAAATATAAGCACGAGAGAGAGGGGAGAAGGAGAGAATAATATTCATACTGCACTTTGAACTTCTGCATTTCTGTTAGCTCAGATTTTATTATTTTTTGTTTTAGTTTTTTTGTTTGTTTTTTTTCTTTCTCAGCTTCCACTGTCAAAGTGAATTAGCCTCAAAGTTAAGATTTTATGTTGTAAGGGCTCGTGTTGTTGACATCTACAATGTAATAAAAACCACAAAGACCACAAAAGTTTAGGAATCAGGAGTTGGAGTTCAGCTACATTAATTCTCTGTAGGCTGATGTCTGACTTGACCTCATACTCCCTGGGGGACTAAGCTACAGGTCGCGCTCTGCTGGCTGCCGCTTCGGCCAAGTCGGCATTACAGAGCATGTGTTCCCTTCCATTGAAGAGACCCTCATTCCCTTATCATAGATGAGAGCCACTTGATACACCTAATCTGTGTTTACTGCCTGTAAATCTGTTTAGGTTCTTTACTGCCTATACTAAAAAGCACTGTAAGGTCAAGATTTTTTGTAGCACACTTTGATGTATTTTACAGAATTAATTCCTTTTTTTCATAATTTAACATGACAAATTTTCTTGTTATATAACTTGAATACAAAATACTAAACCTAAAAATTTCACACGATGTATAAAAGTTTGTATCTTCTTAAATTGTTCCATGTCACTATCAAACTATTTCTCCACCATTTTTCCCCAATCCTGCATCTCTGTGTTTTGTAATCGTGTATCCAAAGTTAATTTACGTGGATTATTTCCATATCCACCCACTCATGTATTTGGACTCAGGAGGATAATCCACATACTCTGCCCCCCCACCCTACCCTCACACACATACACACACATACACACACATACACACACATACACACACACACACACACACACACACACACACACACACACACACACACACACACACACACACACAGTTTTTGCCCCAACAAAACAGCAAAGGCACAAAGAGGGTGTGCGCCAGCTAACTCTGCCAGTACTTTCTCACAGGCTAAATGTCTGCCTGTGTGTAAAGCTATGTGTCATTCTAATGCCAAAGCTGACACACAGGAGCAGAGAGGACAAACTTGTGAATGAGGAGCATGGACCTCATTCACCTCTTCTGCCCTTTCCTTCTCTTTCCCCTTCTTCTTTTCCCCCCAATACACTGATTCCCTTTTCTCTCTCTCATGCTCTCACTCTCTTCTCTCTCTCTCTCTCTCTCTCTCTCTCTCTCTCTCTCTCTCTCTCTCTCCCTTCTCCCTGCAAATTGGCCCAGCTGTCCGTCAGCCCCCCGCAGTTCCCCCAGCTGTCTGCCCTCCCCAAACGAGAAACCCCACAACAATACAGGTCACAGGTCAAGAGAAAGAACAGGCTGTGTTCACAATGGACCAGTGGCGCCCAGTAAAACAATCGTTCCCTTTTTCTGCTTCAGCCTTTCCCCACTGTTGCCAGGACTGGAAAAGACAAACCTTTGGAGAGGTAGCTGAAGAGGGGGGAAAGTCCTCTTGGACAACAGCCTCCCAGGCACCTTCCTCTCCTTACAATTGCCTAAAGGACCACAATGATAAACACACTTGTACACACCAGCGCTTGCTCTCACCACTCCATCTTTGCACTCTGCCACTCTGTCCTTTGTTTATTTCAAGAGCCATCATGTCCTTCAACACAGTCATTAAAGTCAAAACTGAGACTTTTGTCATTAGTTGAGTGATATAAATGTGTTAGGAACCTTGCTAGTTGAAGCTGATCTGAAAATAGGCATCAGAAAATTTAACTTAAAATACGTTGTGATATGATCTGTTTTTTTAGGTCACAGTATTTTCAAACTAAAAATAAAATTTAAAAAGCATCTGATCGATTAATACATGACTGTATCCATATTCATACGCTGTGCCTCTGGACAGAAATCTGGTGTTTTTCTCTTTGAGTTAATGTGGATGAATTCTCTGAGAATGAGTTCTTGCCCTACAGTGTTTTGGCATGAGCTAGATGGGAAAATGGGACATGTGGGAGAGAAAGCGAACGATAGGGACTCAGAAAAGCCTCTGTGACACATTCACCTGTTCCCCAGAGCTGTTTTCCCATGGCCCACAACAGCCTCCCGCCTGACCTGATAGAAACCCCATAGCAAGCCTCTCAATGACATCATACACACACTCATGAATCCTGCAACAGAACTCTACTGCCTGGCCACAAAATGCTCCTTTATTCTGGCAACTTAGTTTTGTACATTTTCATGAGTTTTGAAATCTGTGTATCAAGTTAGCTGTTGTGAAACAAAATAGTCACTGTATAGAAAATGACTGTGTGCAAAGGGACCTCTTAGTATGAGTGTGCTGTGTGAACTGCCATTGATTTGCCTGTTTAAAATCTTTACAATAATAGAAGCTTGATTTGGATTTTGTTGTGAAATTATAGAAAACAATCAAAATTACTCTTGATTTATAGTATCTCTAATACTTCAGTCTTACTAATCTTAACCACATGCAACTATTTTGTAGCTATTTTAAGTATTTTTCTTTATTTCTTTTTTTATTTATATTCAGTTAATCTTCAACATAAATTGATGTATTAGAACCTCATGTAAATATACTCAGCTGTACTGGGAGATGTGAACTTTCTATTGATCGGGAATTTAAGTATGGGTTAGGAGCACATCAGAAGAAAACACATGGAAAACATGGTTATGAAATAGCATATAATATAAGAATATTTATTCAATTAAGTGCGAAACAGCAAAATATTTACAACAGTACAGTATGACAAAAATTGTGACACCAAAAGAACAAGTTCCTGAAAGACCTCAAATAAATAATTTAAATACAGTACAGCTGCCAGTGACTGACAACAAACCAAGAAGACAGTGAAACAAAAACTGTGCTGAGAAAAATATAAAAAGGACAAGACCTTATCAAAATAAATATTAAATACAGATATAAATAAATGCATTGCTTTTCTTATTGAGAGAGGGACAATGGCTGTAGGCCTCAGTGCACAATTTAGGTTGGATGACTAGTTGATCTTTTTTTTTTTTTTTTTTGACATGCAGAACTTCTAAAAAAAAAAAAAAAAAAAAAAAAGTTTCCATGTTTTTGTCCAGACACTCCAAACATCTGTTTGATGCTTAAAAGGGCGGATATCTCCAATTTGATAAATTACTCTTTAATTCCAATTCTGTAACCACTGAAGGGGCAACTTATTCAGAAATAATTATAATCCAAATATCAACATATAATCATACCAAAAAATAATAAATAAAATATTAAAAGTTATGGGTGCATGTTTGTATCAGGTAGATTGAGTTGAGGTGATCAGTCTCTCTCTCTCTCTCTCTCTCTCTCTCTCTCTCTCTCTCTCTCTCTCTCTCTGTCTGAGCATTCAGCGCTCTCCCAGAGTACTAGACAGCATAAATGCAAACCATTTTTTCTATACAGTCATTCCCTTGGCCATTGTTTTTACAGCAGTTCATTCAGGAGCAGTACTTCTCCCCTGGCTAGTGTCACAGCAGTCAGTCACAGGTCCTCTCAGTTTTTCATGGCCACATTTCAGATGGTACCCATCTGAGAGGTGACCAAGTGAGAGGGAGTGAAGGAGTCAAAGGCCACATCCAGGGGCAGCTCATAACGTGAAGCCTGAAAGAGTGGGTGGCCCTGAGGCCCACCTGGTAGGCCACCGCTTGTGGAAGTGGGGTAGTGGTGCGACGAGAGGTAGTGGGCATGGTGGCCAGGGTGGGGTGGGAAGTTCCTCTCTGACTCATGGGGAGAAGGCTCCTGCTTCAGGGCAAAGTTACCACTGATGCTGAGGGGAGGGGTGAGGGGCCCATCATATGGTGGGGTGCCACTGCTGCATTCGTTAGGGGAGGGGTTGTCATATACAGGCCCCTTGAATCCCTTCATGTGGAGGAGGTGGGCTGCCTCCAGGGAGCCATAGGGGGGGCTGGGAAGGCCTGGGGATGGGTAGCTGAGGGGATGGCCAGCCTGACCCCCCATACCACCCACCCCTGGGCCTCCACACTTGTCCTCCAGTTTGTTGAGCATCATCGGACTGGGTCCCAGCTGCAGGCAGCCAGCCACAAGGTTACTGGTGGGCTGAGACAAACCTTTACACAGCATCTCCACAAAGCCATGGCTCTCTGGGGACTGGCCACTCTCAAGCACCTCTGACAGAGCCCAGATGTAGTTGCGGGCCAGCCGTAAAGTCTCTATTTTTGACAGCTTTTGTGTCTTGGAGTAGCAGGGCATAACTCTGCGCAGGTTATCCAGGGCATCATTCAGCCCATGCATACGGGAACGTTCTCTGGCGTTAGCCTTGATCCGCCGGGCACGAAACCTCTCCTGTCTAGCTTTGGTCATCTTCTTCTTCTTAGGGCCTCTCCTTTTGGGAGCCTTTTCTCCATTTGGTCCAATTTCCTCCTCATCATCCTCTTCTTCTTCCTCCTCCATATCCTCACTGCCCAATTCTGTGTAGGAGTGGATTCGGCCCCCTACAGTCAGGCCATGGCGCCCCCTCATCTCTGGGCTTTCCTCTCCATCCTGTGAGCTAACGTCATCCTCCAGCCAGCCGAGGGAGCTCACCAGCTCACTCACATCCCCGCTCTTCCCAAATGGTTTGGTCATCATTTTGATCTGAAGAAAAACAGCACAAAAATGGTCAATTCATTTTGTAATAACTGTACATATAAAGGCATAGTGCTACTTAAAATATATATATATGTAATGATATTATTTTGTATTGCCATTGATTAGGGAGAGGAATCATGAAATACAGAATGAGCGCTCACATTTCAGCACTGCTATGTGGACAGTTCACTCCTCTCACTCTAGAGTTAGTGCCTCTACATACCAAACAGCATACCAAATATTAGAAAGAAATAATTTATATAATTAAATGTAATATATTGTGATAATCTGATGTTAAGAAAAAGAATAGTGTTTTTAGAAAAGTTGGCTGAATGGTCCCCTGCTGTTATGCTGTAGCTTCAGAGACGCTGTCAATCTGGGACACGACGGGATTTACTCAGCATATAAATCTCATAGATTAAATAGGCAACGTACAAATCAACAAACATTTGGACAAGTCGCCCACATACTGTTTATAACATTACAAAGAACTGATTTTTTAAAAATAAAAATGTTATATTTTGCAAAATAAATACACATAGCCAAACGTTACAATAAGTATTTTGTTTTTGTTTTTTTTTAAGTGAAACGCAGGCATGGGACAGAGATTTTGCTATTGTTTTGAAAGAAAAAAAAAAGTCCCAATTAATGATGATGTGCACTAACGCGTAAAAGTGGGACAGATTACAGCAGTGAATTCAGAACTTAAGTCACACAGTTCTGTCTGGACTATGTGCTACTGAACATAATTAAACATAATTACAAGAACGCTGAAAACATGAGACTTCTATTTTATCTTATTGAAAACTACTCTGTGTTTTATAAATCAGCTTTAAATTATTTTTCTTTAACCATTTTTAAAGCAAACACAAGAGAACCTGAAGGTGCATGTGTTGAATTTAGTAACCCAATTCTGGTTACTAACTAATGATCTATTTTTGATATCTATCTTTGCGTTGGATTTGGACTTAATGATAATAATGATAATAATAACAAATTTGTAAACTCACCTGTTTGGATTCACCACTTGCACTGTGTAAAGTAATAGAAAACCCTGGCTAATTTAACAAGATCAGCAGCTGAGAGATAAATCCAGAGTCTCAGTGTTTCTCTCTTCGCGCATCAGCCGGTGTCCTAAACTCTTCTGCGTCCTTAAATTGCCATGAGTACGCGTGGAGCTCGCATCTCCAAATGGCAAGACCCGGCTGATTTTTTTGCCTTTAGCAGGGTAAGCCCCTCCTTCTGGCGCCCCACCCACCATCAACTCATCCAAACGCGCGTGGCGGGCTCGTGGCCAGAAGTTTCACCCAGCAAATGTGTGAGGGACAGAGAGAGCGTGCGCGTCTGGGTGCACATGTAAATCAGGAGGTCCGTGCAGTAACACTGACATGGTGATGGTGTGACGGGTCAGCGCTCACCTCGTTGCAACATAAGGAGCAAATATGATGTTACATTGGACCTTATACAGTGGATAAAGATGCATGTATCAATGCAGGTTTCAACTCGCTAAAAACATGTAGAAACATAAATATTCTGCGTAAATCTTCTCCCTTTGCAGCCAAACTCGCCGTCTCCTACAGCATTTTATTATTTTGTGTACGTAAAACACGTTATTACATGACCTGACAGGAATCAGCTGTGTTGCCAAAAAAAAAAAGCTACTGTACACACACGTTTTTACATGCATCACAAATTTCAGTAACTGTCACGGCAGAAACTGGAGGACAGCATTCCTAAAAGCGGCACTGTATTAGCCTAGCTCTACACTTGGAAATGTAGGACAGAGGGGGAAAAAATCACTGTCCTGTTTTGATGTGGAGTGTTAACCATCTTAATCGATTGTCTATCTCTTCATTAGTCGGTTGGATTAGAAATTTTCCACTTAATTAAACACAGCGTAGGCCTGGTCTTCGCTGAGTAAAGAGACGCTCTTCCGTGTGTGCGTATTTAAGTGATTTTGACAGCTTGGTGTGCAGAGAGCAGGTGTGCGTTGTTCAACCAGTCATTCAATTGTTTTCTTCCATTTTTAGCGTCATATTCTGCCCCCAAGGACTATCCAGTAATGATTGGTGCAGTGATGTAGAGGCAGGTACTTTTTTTGTAATCTTAAAAGCCACGAAGACAGTAAAAACTGTAAAGGTAATACATTACCATAAGTTACGAAACTGTAAACGATACATCGGGCCTATTGTCCGTTATTTTATTTTTATTTTTTATTTTTTAAATTTTTTTAAATGTTTTTTAATAGGAAAGGTTAGTCGACCCATTAGTACCGACAGCGACTTTCATCCTTGACTTTACAACTTAACAGAACTCGTAGAAAGCCTTTAAACGACTATATGGCCTTTATGGTTTATTCACTAATTGTACCTCAATATTGAGCATTTCCCCAGTTTTAACTACAAATGCCACGGCATAATAAACGCCCGCCGGTCCTCGTGCGTGGCGAGCCGCAGCGCAGTGGGGGTCTATTGTCACCACTGGCCATTGACAGCCGGGGTCTCGCGAGTCGCACGTGCCCCCGCATTGATCCCATTGTGCGCGCGACTGCGCACAGCTGTGCTCGAGACTGAGGAGAGACAGAACTTTGCCAACTGCACCGTTGGCTCTCCCTGTTTCTGAGTGTGCGATATATTTCCATGTCTGGGGAAATAAGATGCGGTCACGTGGCGAATCGGCAACATCGCGTAAAAACAGGCACTTATCCAACGATTTATTGAACAGACCCTAACAGATGGCTGGATATAGGAAGCGTTGGGGAGGGAGGGGGGGGGGGGGCATCTGTTGCTTGGATGCTCACGCGTCACTCGCTTGCCCAAGATGATGTCTCGTGCTGAAACAGCGTTTATCCACCTCGCTAACGGCCCTAATCACTCCTGGTCAGTGCACTGGCCATAAAAGCATGTTGACAGAGAGAAAGAGGAGGCCTGTCCTTTGTGTGTGTGTGTTGCTCCATATTAACCAGACATTGCATGTGTACAGCAACAATTCTAGACTAATGTGATGAAAGCTCCCCAGGTACATGCACCCCTACCCCCGGACACAAATACACAACTACCCTTCTGTCCCATGAGTGTGTGCATGGCCTCCACCACACCTGCAGCCTGCATGGGGAATTGGAGCCTCGCAGTCTCCCACAATCCCCATTGGTTTCCCAAATGACTGACTGACTAACGGAAAGGGAATTCTCCTGTTCCCATTTAAGCAGTAACATAGATAGCCAACCTTCTGGAAGAGGTCATTCTGAACACATGTGATCGGAAAACAAACTTTTGATGAGTTTGCATGATTTTAACCTGGGTACTCAAAAAATTTTATCTAACAAATTAATTTTTCTACAAAATTATGTAGTCCATTACTGACTTAATTTGTTCCTAAGATATTTAAAGTTCATATGGGAAAAGATTCAGAGGAAGATTTTGTGGGCATGAATTTATTTTTAGTGCTTGTGGTGAAGAATGGCTAAGATAACGCTTGGCTTGTTGAGCTCAGGCATGGGCTGTCCAAAACAAGTTTCCCTTTAAAGATTTATCCAAAGAGTACCAGTCTTATATTAGCTATTTAAGTGCTGTTGTTGCTAGTAATGGGGGCAACCCCCTTCCTTACAAAAAACACTGCCACAAGTGAGTTGTCTCTCGCTCTTGTCCCCTGGGACTCAGAGTGGAATGGGAGGGATTCGTGCACTGTGCTGACAGATGGGTCCTTGTTCCTGTCTTTTTCTTCATCTCTATCTCCCTCTCCCTCTTTCGCTAAAACACAGACACACTCACACACACCAAGACTGCACGAATACAATAGGAATTAAAGCTCTACACACATGCTCCCTGGCCTGCTCCTGAAAGCTGAGCCCCTTGTAGTGATCATAAAAGATGGAGAGAGCGTGGATTTGTGAGAGGGGTTGGCGTGCGAAGGGGTGGGGGGTGATGTGGTACAGGGTTTTGAGGCTAGAGAAATGAAATGGTATTGTTGCCAAACTAAAATAAAAAGTTTGGTATCATCAACTAGTTGTATTTTCTTTGTATACATTATAAATTAAATAAATGTATAGCACTTTTGAGATTTCCAAAAGTTTCAGCAACTATTTCCTGTGCTCATGCACTTATCTGTTTTATTCTATTGCTAGGCTTTACAGTAATTGAGTGTGTGTGTGTGTGTGTGTGTGTGTGTGTGTGTGTGTGTGTGTGTGTGTGTGTGTGTGTGTGTGTGTGTGTGTGTGTGTTAAGAAGTCCCAGGGCTCAGTTCTCTCTATTTCCTGCTCACTGAGGCTGAATATGGTTACACAGCAGACTTTCCTGAGGGAGAGACTGACGGGCCTACTGACTCTGCTGCACACTGGGGAACATCAGTGGTCTATCACACACACACACATACACACATATTAACAGTTGTGAATCTAGCCATTTAACCTCAGTTAAATGGCTAGGTGAACACTGATTCTTCACCACTGGTTTATTATATATTATAGTATGAGATATTTTTGATGAGTGTAAAAAATGTTTTTTTTTCTACATTTAAATCAAACTACGCTGTTGCCCATAAAGTTGTTTTCAGACACCTTCCTCTTTTTATTCCTATTTATACACATCAGTAATCGCATTGGAAGAGATTGCTCAATAAAGTTTTGAGAAGACATACACTTTATCTATCAGGAATAAATCACATTGTCACTATCATTTCACAAAAAGAGGTAAAATATATTTTATTCCAACTGTATGGGCAACAGCGTATATTATTCATGGTGACTACTGCATTCATGGAAACTTATAACAGCAAGTTTTCACACTGTGCCCCATGTAGCCCATTGTACATGCATCTGTGCACAAAAACACATAAGACACATGATAGATATAGACTGAAAAAAGGCATGTGTGTGAACTGATGCCCCACAGACAAGTGGACAGTTATCTTTATCTGCTTGTGTAAGAATATAATCCCATGTTTGACTTTCAGACCAGCACATACATTTAGCAAAAATGGGTTGTGATATCCATAAAACTATAGTGTCAACAACTTAGAGTCTCCTAGATCACAAAGTAAATTTTGATAAGATCTAGCAGCATTTTATCCCGGCAATATGAGCAGATTGTTTGCAGCTTATACCTCTTCCTTTGGGCTAATGGATTTGGAACACATTCCAATCGGGCAGAAATCTAGCTACAGAATGGGAATCAGGCCTGAGGGCAATTCTCACTAAGTGGAGAGAGAGCCATTAAACAAAGGTGCCTGTGGTTTCATATTCAGGATACTTTACAGCCTCCGTCCCAGGACATCAACAGTGTTTTTGGGTGAGCTGTTAGAGGGGGGCAGGGGAGGGGGAGGAGGATCCATCTGCCATGCTGCCGGTCCTCAGGGAGACGGGCATATCCCAGGGGTGTTTTGGAGAGAGAGGGGCTGAAAGGATTACACCCAACCACTAATCAACGACGGTAATCTGTGGGCCCCCATACAAAATCCCCTCCGATCCAAACAACAATTTGGGACACAAGATAAAACCTCAGAGTACAGGGACATCTAACTGATGTTGAACAACCTGACAAATACAAGGACAAGTACAGGTGATTTTTAATTGGAAGTATCAACTGTAGAGGTGTGATTGGCAAAGAGCCACAGTGTCTCTGTGATCAGGTGCAAGTGTCCCACAAGTGGCCTGGTCTGATTCCCAGTGTGACCATTATGCAAATGCACAAACTAGACAAGCCTGCGACATGAATTACTTTAACGGATAAAAGCACTTTTCTAATCAAATCAGATTGCAAAAGGTTTTTCTTACTTTGCATTTTGGTGTATGTAACCCAAAAATAACAAAATATTGGTCAATTTTTGAATTTAAAATTATTCAATGTTTCACATTATGCTTTATTAATTGGACCCCTTATTTGTTCTTTGATTTTTTTTCTTTCATTTTTCTTGAACATGAACTTCTATGAGCCAATGTCATGCTGTCAAAAGATGAGTCCTGCAGAGCAATTGTCCCTGAACCTTATCTAAAAACTTTGTCACAGCAGGAACCAAAGTGCAGCTGCTGAGGTGTTGTCCTGGACAGGTCTCTCCATCCAGTGAAAGAATAACAGGGAATCGAGTTGCCAGTAGTTTCATGGCCCGTTGTCAGTATGGTTTTGATGTCTGGGCTCTGGGTGGGGTTTGGATCTGGTATTGGTGGGTTTAAAGCTCCACAGGACTATAGAAGACGCTGCCTAATGATGGTACCAGTCCTCCAGGGCATAGGGAACTGGAGCATCCTGGCCTGCATCTCCTCTACCTCCTGCAGAATGCCCATTGGCTAGGCAGCTTCTAAGCCTCCCTATCCCCATAGCCTCATTGTTTAGTGGGCCCAGCACTGTCAATATTAAGCCTGGCTAATGTGATCTAGAGGCAGCTGGAGCAGCCCGATTATTACCATGACACAGCCGACTGAGGGGTGTAATATCATTAAAAATAAATCAGGTGGTTTGGAGATTTGCTGTGGTGGGGGGGATTCTGAATGACATTAGGTGGGAGAACTGCCTTAATTTCATTAGTCAGTTGGGGCACCTCAGAGGATCTGTTGAAACATTTCCTTTAAGTTGGGGTAATTGAATTTGCTTTCACAACACTGTGCGCAAAATGAAAGATAGGTTAAAATGACGATGGTAATTTTTCCAATTAAGTGTCTAATAATTTTGAAAATTAATTTCAGACAAGCTAAGAAGTACGCAGACACCTGAATATCGTAATAGGATAATATTTCAATTTCCTAATTACACATACTCTAGATAATCTATGTGAGAGCAGACATATAGGATATTCCTGTTGTTATTATTAGCCTCTTGCGATGGATTATTGTTGCAAATGATGAGGAAAACGTGAGGCACTGCTAATCTTCTTAAACTGTTTGACACTGAGCTGTCTGCTCGGCAGACTCATCAGCAATCAGCTGGCTAGTGAATAGGCTGAAGGATGACACAATTTATTAACGTTTCGTAAAAAAAAATAACAATCTATTCTTTTTTTTTTTTTTTTTTTTTGTACCATTGTACTTGTTGTCTTCTATTTCTTGTTACTTTGATAATAGGCCTGGCCTTGGTGACTTTGTTGGGAGGTCTTTTCTGTTTCCTCATTTTGCATGTTCGATCTGCTTTTAAAGCGCCAGAAGTGCCGTTGGTCTCCCAGCGAGGGTCTTATGTCGCTATTGTTTTGACTCTCGAGCCACATAAACGGTGATTTCAAGGCCCATTGAGCGCGCGATGGATTGTGCCCAAAATCCGCTGACGAGTGGAGAGCATTGATTATTGGAGGAGCTGGTGGAGTGACGCCAGTGACGTTAAATTCAAACCTCAATCAATCCGAAAAATGTCACTCAGCCCCGTTTACTTAAATTGATAGGCAGACATTATTTATTTGTTTATTAACTTATTTATTTATCATTAGAAATGCTCTCTGCGTTGTAACAAAACTACTTGAGACAAACCTGCGATTCAATTCTTCATAGTGCGTTGATTCCAAAGGCTTTCATGGGCATTCCAGTAGTGTAACAGTGACATCTAGTGACACTCTTCAGAACTACACCATCTCCCTTTGGTTGTAATGTTGCTCTACCTCATGCATGGATGTACGAACAGTGGTAGAAGAAGTAACACCATACCACAACGTAAAAATACTCTATTGCAAGTGTATTACATGCAAAAAAGAAGAAAAAACCTTCAGTAAAAGCGCATAAGTATTATTCAGTAAATATTTTCAAGTATCTAGGGGTTTTTATTAGTATAAGTATATTAAATGATTATTGTCATTAATGCATTACTGTGTAAACAGCACGTTAATGTCATAAGGGACTGAGGTGGAATTTTCTAAATGGTTGGTCAGTTAAATATAAATAATCTCAAGTCAATTTTATATATACAGGCCAAAATAACACATAATAACAAATTACAAATTTGCCATTTAGGGCAAACTCAGGAACAGGAGCAGAGGAGAGATCCCTCTTTCAGCTGTGTATTATATTTTATAACCACATTTTTCACTGTATGTGAAATCTTAATCAGCAAAGTATGTACAGATGATATATACAGTGGAGTGAAAATAACATTTGTCCCTGAAATAGTGTAGAAGTATAAAATAGCATGAAAGAAAACCTCAAGTACAGGTCCCTCAAAATAACAAGCACAGCTTGCTTGAATAAATGTACTTAATTACAGTTTAGACCAACTGAGAAGATTCAAACTTTTGTAACGTTTGGACCCATGTCTATCCCAAAACAAATAATTTTTAACCAGTATAATGCGGCAAAAAAAATATCACATTACACGACATCCATTTGTGCACAACTGATATTAGAGGCCACTCATAGCACCTTGTGCACCATTCAGGCAATATATATACTGTGTGTGAATCACTGACATTCAAATTTCAACTTTCACAGAGCAAAACACTTTGTAGAGTCTAAATTTGACTCGGATCATGGTGAACTGTTTCGCACCTTAGTGTTCTGTTCCTCTGTTTCTCGGCATGTAGCATTGGTGTCAGTAACTCTGCAGGAAATGGGAGGAGGAGAGTATCATGGGGAACAGAACAAATAGAACATTTATTCCATAAGCCAAAATAGAACAACCTATTATTAGCTGCATGACAGGTTATTAATGAGGCACAATTTTTGTTCAAAGGACTGACTCCTCTTATAACACCTCTTCACAAACACAGGAGACTGTCAGCTGTGTGTTAAGCTTGACACAGAAACCCTGCTCGTTGCTGCCTCACTCCAGCACACACACATACGCACACACACTTCTGACCCAAATAAAAGCATGTGCTTGGAGTCATACAGCTGAGCCTGCTTCTTTCTATATCTATCCCCCTCTTTATTCTATCCTCAAGCTTTCATCTCCACTCCTCCTACGCCTTGCCTCACAAATTCACTCACATGCTATTCCATACATCCACCTCTGCCTCATCCTGCCTCATCCACCTGCCAGTCCCTGAGCATCATCAGCATCATCAACCTGCCCCCCCCCCCCCCCCCCCCCCCCCCCGCCCCAACACCACCCCACCCACCCCTCCACAAGATACACACAACTGACATACTTTACTTCATAGCTTGATAGCTCCTCTCAGCAGACGTACCGGAAGATTTGAGACTAAGTTTAGGCTTTTCCAGGGCGTTAGGAATGGCTCCTAAAAGAGAACCCTCTATTAAGAAGTCTCCTTCACCAGTGACCCAACCCAGATTGGGTCCCCCTTACCCCTGCCTGCCGGCAGCTCCTGCAGCTCCAAAGCCAGCTCCAGAGCAGAAGCCTAGGATGCTGCGTCCCTCGGATTCACCATTTGACCCCAGTACTTTGGAGGTGAGTGGTGTTATTGCATTATGGTTTTGTGACAAAGCTTATGTGGGCTATTCATAAATTAGTACTGTTGGAAATAATTCATTAATTCCATTGTAATGTAGTATTTAGTAATCTTAGCTAACATAGTAAATCTCAGCCAGAGATGCACTGTAGCGGTATAGGTAGGTTGTCAGATGTCAGTAAAAAGTGTTAAAACATCTTATGCCGATTATTTGCAAAGTACCTTTCAATGATTCTGAACCTAACCAGACAAACCAAAACTGTCAGCATCAATCTGGAATGGGAGTGCAAAGAAATGGGGCAATGAGAGTGAAACTGTCAGTCAGTCAGTCAGTGGCCTCCTTAGGGAGAAAGAGGCTGTTTCCTGCCACAGGATGTGCTACTTCTTTCATCATGCAGGCGATTCCATCAAATCAGTAGCTTTCCCCTTGTGAGCTAAAAACCTGTAACTGCTGCAAGAATGATAAAACACCTAACTCTATTTCAAAACTCCAAATATTGATTGTAAAAAGAGTGGACCTCTCTAAAGACCTTTTTTATAGCACATGTATTGGCTTATCATAGCAGGATGTTAAAGACAAGTGCATTCAATTTAGTCCTGGTTTAGTGTGTGCTGGCTCGCTGCCAGCACACACTAAACACTGCTGTGAAAAAGATCTACGCATCTGTCCAGGGACTTAGATAACAGTTTGTGAGCTAGATTACAAATAGAACCTGACCACTGTATTAGAAGAACAGTGTTTACTGGTCGCAGACCTTCACAGCAGACATTCTGATTTGCCATGGCAGGAAAAGGACAGGCATTATTAATAGCATTAGCCATCCTTTCTATTCAAGTGCCCCAGTAAGCAATGACATTGTGACAGTGAGCCAGCATGAACAATACAAGGACCTTGAAGCCTAAGCAGCAAATGGAATTCAGCCTACTATAGGCATTTGACAAATACACTGAGTGTGGAAAATCCTGGCTGTGATTCCATTATGTATAATAAATACAGCATATTGGGAATCAAACAATCAAGCAAAAGCATGAGGTTATTAAAAAAGTGTGTCATTATTTTGTCTAGCAACAAATTCTGGATTCTATTGTTGAAAATATATTGCATCACCTATTTTTGCATAACATACCCTGCCTGTATTTGTCACAGGTCTTGAATAACAATATTTGAGGAATCTGTGCTAAAAAAAAAAAAAGTTTGCATATATACAGTATGTTAGAAAGAATTATGAACCAATGTTGCAGTCATCTAAATTTTTTGTCCCATTTCTTCAACCCTTGGAATGACTGGAAATTAAGTCTTAGTGAATATATAATTGCAGTAAATACAGAATTTTAATAAACCACACAAGAAAACAAAAACATTTTAAAATTACATCAGTCCAGAGCACTATAGTATTCCTAGGCAGGGTCAAACAGACAAAATATTTTAGTTTAAAGAAGAAACTCAATATCTAAAACTACTAATGCCCACATTAGACTTTGCACTAATGTGCTTTAGCTTTTTTGGTGCTTTAGCTTTGCTGCCATCCTCATGTGCTTTCAATGTTACACTGTACTGCATGATTTTACAGTGTAAGACTGTCCCATTTCGCCTGTGAAGATATGTAGGCCATGTTAAGACACCCGCTTCTGCTCACAGTGAGATCATGGGAGACTTGACAGGAGGCCAGAGCTCCTCCTGGGCAAGGACAGCACTTTAGCCAGGGTGTTAAGAGATGTGGCATCAGTCCATGATCTCACTGGCCTAACGTAATCCATCATTCCTGCACGGCCAGACACACGTCCTTAATGCAAAGCTGAGCAAAGTCATTCACTGCAATCACGCATTAATTTATTCAAGTGCGGTCAAAATCCCCAAAGTCCAACACACACCACAAGGTGACAAACATCTCTAACCGTCTAAAAAATGTCTCAATCAGGTCTATTGACTTGATGATTACTTTGTAAGGTTAAGGACAGGCTTACTAAATTTGTATTTTATATGTTTTAGGACATCAATATACAAATATTGTTCAGTTCAAACGTTTAAATGCTTGACACAAGATGTCTTCTATGTCACTGAAAAGTTTGGTTTTTAGTATATGTGCATTAGAAGCTTAAAGTTTCCACATCACACTTGGGCAAGTTGCATATTGCAGCTAATACTGGATCACGCGAGAATCGAATCCAACTGTTTATGATGTCAAGAAAAAAATCACATTTGTAGGTACACATTTTAATCTCGTATTTAATTTGAACACAGAGAAACTTTCCTCCTTCAGCAGATAAATGTGAAAACAGCCTTCTATTATAGGGTATATAGGCAATATTACTTACAAGTGTGTGTGAAGAGTTGTGAAGTTGTGTGTCAATCTGTATGTGTGCTCTCAGATTTCTGAATGTGTAAGGAATCTTACACATTCAGATCTGCAAAGGTGTACTCAAATCTGTAAACGTGTACTGAGATTTGTAAATGTCTGCACAAAGCCTGGGCTCAAGGAAAAGAAGACCCGCAGCTACAGACAGATCATCCCACGTGCTGGCAAATCTCATTCTTGGCAGCAGTGTAACAAAAGTCACACGTAAAAAAGATAACAAATTGAGAGGCATACCTGAGGCGGAGTGAAGACATGTTTTCCCAGCTCTTGGAGCTAAGTACTCACAGTTTTCAATCAAAACAAAATTACATTTACATACAGATTTTTGAGTACATATATTTGGAGATTCTTCTACACATACACAATTACTATTCACATTTACATATTTCTGTACATATTTACAGATTTCAGAACACATAAACTTGGAAATCTGAATACACATTTGCAGGCTATAATGTATAAATATATTGTTGCACACATTCACAAATCTGAGTACGCACTTACTGTTACTGTGAGATAATGTCTCCTCACACATTTGCAAGTAATAACATTGCTATAATAATACCCCCATATTTTAGTGTCAAACTCTGTACGTACATCAGTCTGAAGGTCAGTCATCCAAGAAATAGCCATGAAAGGCAACACATTTTTGAATCTGCTTGAATTTAATTGAACTCTGTAAATTCAGAAGTTATCAAATGCATGTACCTGTCATCTCAATCATATAATGAAAAGTTTAAAAAGTTTTAAGGCATATAATTAATGTAACAGAGGCCACAAACCACAGCCAGTTGTTTGTTTCTATATATGGTGCGTGGCTGTTCCCTCCTGGTGGGACGTCGTGCGTGCTGTACGTCATGACGCAGGGTTGCTAGAGTTTTGTCACTCTGCCTTGCTGTGGGAGACGTCACATTCTTCGGTTTGCCGACGCCTCGGACACACCTCAGCCATCACAGCCATGGTGGGTTTTTCGTTCCCCAAAATTTAACTACGTTTTTACCGTCGTTCTTGTATAGTTAGATTTGAGTGTGATAATTTCGAGGAAACGGTTTAGCTTAGCAAAAGCTGTCGAGTTTGAATATTTGAATTAGCTCGCCGATCGCTAGCGGAAGTGCAACTTTTGAGAAGCTAACGCTAGCTTGCACGGTAGATAAAGTTAACAATCACACGACGAACTAATTGATGTCGCCAAAGCACCTACGTGTACATTAATCATTGTTGAATGTGCTGTACTTAGGGAATATGTAGTCTGGGTAAATCCAGCTAACTGAATATATGTTCAAAAGCCTTTGAAGTTAACCCGAGCTAGCTTTACGCAGCAAAAGGAGCAATTTTCATGTAGCCTAATTTCTCTTTGAACAGTCTGACTTCTCGGAAGATCAAATCCTTGGTGAGTTTTGAATTTGTGTTTGACATTTTCCAAATTTCGCTTGTTTTGCATGCTCTCATTCTTGCTTGGTTCAGATGACACTTTGCCCTGTATCTCCGCTATCACCCTGCTCTATACCCGCCTGTCATAGTAGTCGTGGTTAGGCTAGGTTTTCCTTCTTTATTTCCGTACTGTTTCATCACTTTCCACTTGCAACTGCTTGTCCTTTCCAGATTGAATTTAACCTGGATCAGATTCATGGTAAGTCAGTGAAAAGGGACCGCCTTAGCCCAAAAACTGATGCCTATCTCGGGAGTGTTTAGGGTGTGATCTTGCATGTTGATTTTGGACAAAACAAATTTGTTTTAAATGTGAATGAGAGTCGCTTTGCACTGTTGTTTTGTACTTCAAAACAGCCATATTTTGCATATAACATTATAACCCGTACCAGTTTTGTGTTGCAGTGTTTTTGTCTGTGGTCAGTCATGCATTAGAAGTATTTCTAAAGTCAAACATTGCCAAAGCTCATATCTGTTCTCAGAATTCTTGTTGTAAGACTTTAGTCAGTCCTGGTTGTCAGTTTGCTTAAAACTTTGCCTGTTATCTTTCAAGCAGCTCATCTCCACAAGTGTGCCCTTTTTTGGTGCTGCATACAGTGGTGGATGGTTTTTGTCCTAGGGCTGGTTTGTTTAATCACCGTTGACATAATAGGCTATACTCTCACTCTCCTCCTACTTTCCTCCACTCCTCTAATACCAAATATGGTGTTGGGAAAAGTCCTCACACGCCAGAAGGGAAGAGGCACATTCCTCAGAACAGGAAAAACTCCACAACACTGCTTGAGCCATTTTTGGGTGGGGGGTGAATAGATTGTCCCATAACATTAGGAACAGCCTGCAAACAGGATATTGTGTAATACAACTCCATGTCTCCCTGATTGCTAGACCGTACCAAAGCTTTATGCTTGGCTGTAGAGCTTAGCTAGATGCCTGATGTTAGATCAAAGCAATCATTAATCGACCTTGTGAGCAACAACAAGAATGCATCATTGCTGACTGTTGATAAATCCTAGGTAAACAACATACATGCTCAATACTTTTGTCTATTGAACAATGCTGTAAAAAAGTGTTGTCAAAGTGGAGCTGGCAAACAGTACGAGTGTCAGATGGAGCTTTTTCAAGCTTTGTTAAAAAAATGTTTCAAGCCACCTGCACAACCATTCTGCCCGATGGACTCTTGCTGAACCCAGTAAAACGGAGGCAGCTTTGAACACATTGAACATGAATGCCAAATTTACAGCCCTTAATGTAATCTAAGATTTTAAAATACAAGTGTTAACAGGAATTAACTTATCTTGTCCACTTATGGGTCACTTCAGTGAAGGACTTGTTGATGTTAACGTAGGTTTAACGTAGGTTAAACTGATTTTTTTTTCCTTCTGTTTAGACCTGTGGCTTTTGGGGTAATCTTGGCCATGTCTTATTTTCTTCAACTTAATGAATATCTTTGAACAGTTGAGCCCTAGCAGTGACTTTCCTTACACTTATCTTAAGATCTCTTCCAAGTTTTTTTCATGCTTTTTTCCTGACATAATATATTCACATTTGTTTGTTCCAGTGCTTTAATTTAGCCACAATATAAATATTTACTGCCACAATTTTCACATGGACCTTGTAATTTAGACATATTTGATGTTTGTAAATGTAATCGAAAAGTGTTTGTATGTTCAAACTACAGAAAAGATGTCAGAGCATGTAGTGTGAAGTTGTGTCACCTTGTTGTTGATGTGTAGTGAAGAAGTCAGACTCACCAGATGACTAACACAAATATATTTGCTTAATTGAGGAAGTTAGATGGGTGTTTGTGGTGTCAACCAGCAGAATAACGGAGGGCAAGCTGCTTTTTTTTAGTGATTGCACTACACTCTACCTTTTAGATAGAAATACTGATGATGTTTTAAAAATTTCAGCTTTAAAAGCTTTAAAAAGTTTTGTGTGTTTTAACAAAGCATGACCATGCAACATGATGGTTTATCAATACATTTATTATCCTGGATAGACTGGCCAGAATTATCTTGTCTAGAGTAGCACAGGAAACCTAGGCAGGCTCATCAGTGCAGTGCTTTGTGCCCTGCCTCTTTTCTTTAAATCTAGGCTTACCAGTTGAAAACCAGATAATTTCTAAACTTAATCACTCCTCATAATCTGTGCTTTCTTTCGTCTGCTTCTTCTCATTTCCTTCACAATCTGTCTGGCTTTTCTGCTTTCACCTATTTCCAGTTTACCTCCTATCTCAACATCATTCCTCCATACATGTCTGCTTATCTCCCAGTCTCCACTATAATTCATATCCCCACTCTAAGTCGTCATGTGTCTTTGTATCCTGCAGAGTTTAAGGAAGCATTCCTGCTGTTCGACAAGACAGGAGATGGGAAGATCAGCTACAGCCAGTGTGGGGATGTCATGCGGGCCCTGGGACAGAACCCTGTCAACGCTGAGGTGCTCAAAGTCCTGGGCAACCCCAAGGCTGAGGGTAAGAGCACAAAATCTAACTTCCTGGGAGTTGTATGTCTTAAATGTAAATCATGAAATTGTCATTGTGGTGGAAAAAGTCTCTGGGGGCTCAAAGACTGAGAATTTTTTTTCTTTTATTATTCTTGTCTTTTTGCAGAGATGAACACCAAGATGCTAGACTTTGAGCAGTTCCTGCCCATGTTCCAGGCCATCGCTAAGAATAAAGATCAGGGCTCCATGGAGGATTTTGTGGAGGGACTGCGTGTCTTTGACAAGGAGGGCAATGGCACAGTAATGGGAGCAGAGCTACGTCACGTCCTCACCACGCTAGGCAAGTTCCATTTTTATCACCCTTAAATAGATAGCTGGCACTTTTTAGTTCAGGGAAAATATTGTAATCCTCAGAATGGAAAGCTCAGTGCAAATCTGTTTTGCAGGAAATTGAATGTACACATCATAAGAAGTAAATGGGATGCATGTATCTAAATTAATTTTGCATTAAGAACTATTAGTGGTTGTATTGGTGTTATTTTATGTGTCATTTTGTGAATAAGTGTGAAATCTTTTGTTATCCTTTAAAAAAAGTGTGTTAAAATCACTCATGTAATATGAATAAATAATTTTATGCTCCATTTTCAGGTGAGAAAATGACAGAGGAAGAAGTGGAGACACTCTTGGCAGGGCATGAAGATGCAAACGGTTGCATTAATTATGAAGGTAAGAACAGAAAAAATAAACAGGAACAAGATTGGATGCTGGCTATAATTAGGCTGATGTGTGACGATGCCATTGCTATAAACCTGCAAAGCTGTTTAATGTAACCATCATACCCTGCCCTGGCAATGTGATAACGAAACTTTGGTCATGCTTTAAACTGTATGTGTGCTTTTGTTGATGTGACATATTGTGTAATTGTGTAAAAAAAAATAATAAAAAGGTAGTTTGAGTTTGAGTGAATGCAAATATTAACTTTTCAGTAAATCCCAGTTATTTAAAGGAACAGGTAGTCTACAGGTAGTCACGATGTTTGATTTAGTCTTATGATGAGGTTTGTGTCTATTCATGTTAGCAGCTACTGTCGAATATGTGTTTTTCACACTTCTGGTTAATTGACTGCTCTGAGAAGCCCCTGTATAAATATCAACTGTTGACAGTGTGTTAACTGTTCTTCCTCCACAGCATTTGTGCGCCACATCATGTCAGGCTGAGGGCCGGTACGGGCATTGGGTATACCATGAGATGGCACCGCCAGGCTTTTCTTCTTTGTAATTGCCAAATAATCCATTCCCATCAGGCCGTCCTAACACTAATTAGCTGTAGTTTTGCTCCTCATATTGGCAAACAGGAACAATGTGCTCTTGCAAAGTAGATTTGACCTGTAGGTGTGGGAAAGCCTGGTGGTCCCTCTCATCCTTAGTCCTGAGGCTTTGACCCACATGTAGCCTCCTGCTGTTCTGTCTCTCTCTCCTGCAGCCCTCTGTCTTGGCCCCTGGCTGCAGCATGGCCCTCTGCATGTGTCTGAGACTCCCCTCAGTTTATAAGGGGATATGGTGGACACACAGGGAAGGGACTGGTCTCATTCAGGGAAAGCCTGGTGGCCACTTTCGAGCCATCTGAGCCAGTTGGCTTGGTGGCCATGAGGCAGCTCCTCTACTCTCATTTGCATGTCATTGGTGCTAATAGGCCTTTTCTTCTGTTGGTGTCCGAGGTGCTGCTCTTTTCATAGACGCTTAATCAGATGTCCACAGTGTAATAAAGCGATACATGTTTTACATTCAAGTCTAGCCACCAGCTTTGGGAGAGTGGACCAGTCCCTTTTTCTACTAACCAGAGAATTGCAATAAGATGCTCTTGTGCTGATTGTTTTCTCCTCTGTACTGATGGAAGCTGAATTTGTAGCTGGCCCCTCTGACTGGACTGTAGCTCCCTTGACCTTCTCCCTTTTTCCGTGCTTCTCAAATAGAGGAAAGCATACAGTGAGGATGGCTTCTCTAACCAGCTCTTCTTGGATCATAGACATGGCCTACTTCCTTGGCTGAATTGGAGATAGAGATGATTACCTCACCTCTTTCTCTTAGTACCCAGTTCAGTCCTTATTTCCTCCGAATGAGCAGACTATAGGGATCTGCCTCCAAATGCAGCATCTCCCACCCAGGCTCACCAAATCTGGATGAGGAGGGAGCCTTAGCTCTGCATGCTGTAGTTGGAGTAGGTCTCTGCCAATATTTAGACAGTGAAACTCACATTTGTCTCTTTCTCATGTCTCTTACAGAACTGGTCAGGATGGTGATGAGCGGGTGAAGACGAAGAGCATCCCACTTTTTTTTTTTTCTACCCTGTCACATGTACCTTCTTTTTTTCAGTTTGCTTCTACAGTCCCCACCTCCTCAGCTTTTTCCATGAAATTAGTTTTCCACATTTAATTTAAGAAGTGCCTTTACATTCCCTACTAAAGACCACAAATTATTGCAGCTGTTGCTGCAAATTACATTGCGGAATTTAAATAAATGTGTTTCCTGAAAATGTATCTTTGTACTTTTTGGAGTAGATTTGTTTTTTTCAATAGAATAAGGCACACGTTTTGTCCCTGGCTTATCTTAATAGATTTCTACAGTGCATTGTTGTTGACACAAGAGGGCAGTGTTGCGGCTGGAATCTGTTGAAAAAGCAGGTTTGTCAAAATGTATAGAGTAAAATACAAGAGAAATATCTTGCTCATTGTGCTTTCATGAGGCACATGAAGAATTTAAAGCACACAATGAGTGTGTGCTTTGGTGCTCAAGTCACTGCAGATCATTATAGTACACACAATGTAGGTGATATGAGATATGAGAATTTCAGCCTAAAGAAGTTATTGATTTTATGTTTTTTGTGGCCAATCTGTAAATTTTAGACATTTCAGACATAATTTGGTGACAAAGCGCTATATGAGACGTAGGAGGCTGTTTGGTGGCTTTCTGACCTTTTCTTCATTTTCCTCACAAGCAGCCACAACTATTTCCCCTCATTAGGCACCACAGCTATCGGAGTGTGGAGCTTATGTGTGTGGGGTAAGGTTCAGGAGGGTGTCATAGTCCACTGCTGAATAGGTTGTCCGCTAATTACTCTGTGTTGGTGTGTGTGTGAGAGTGTGTGTGTGTTTGTGTGTGTGGTCGATGGAAGTCAAGGCTATTGATTATTTTAATCCTCCTATTTGTGAGTCTGTGATCCTCATGGCTCTGCATTCGACAGGGGAATCGCTAATGGGCCTCAGTGCAGCCTGTCTCAGACCTCTCCCCGTCCAATTAACTTTCAACTGGAATCTGCCAGGAGAGAGAGCCGGGGGCTGGGCCGAGGCATGGCACGGCTGCATCCCACTTTCTCAGCTCAGGAGCAACAGATTTACCAAATCCTTTAAGTCTAGAATGCCATCGGCTTTCTACTCTAATTAGATGTTTTCCTTTTTGCCAATAACATAAGAGGTATCAGAGATGCATTCTCCTTAACATGAGGATGATGTCTCTACCTGGTTTGGGATTTTTTTGATATGGCCTCTTGAATAAAGAACTGTAGAAAACAACACGCAGTAAGGAAACACTCACATACAGTTCTAATTTTTGTAAGCATATATAGGTGTGATTGCACCTTTGCTTATATTTAGGCTTATATATAATATGAAATAACCTGTTATATATAAGTTTCAACGCAGTGTTTATCTCAGTCATTTTATGCCTGATGAAAAAGACTAGTTTATCATTCCTTAACGTAAACCTGTAAATGTCACACAAACATTTCCTTTAAAAAAAAGAGCAGGTAAATGGTGAAATAATTAAATAGCAAACATAATCTTGAATTCCATTTACCTTTCTTTTTAAATAATGAAAAATAATTACAAAAGGTCAAATAAGTATGATTATTAGCACATGGACAAAGAATAATAATAGTTGTGATTTAGCGCTGAGACAATTAGGGAATAAGTCAACACAAACTTTATCTGCGAATAGTTTGATCGTTTAACAGATTTTTCATGCAAAAATGCCAACACTTTTTTTTGTCTCATAATGTTAAAGTGATTGTATTTTTGTTCTGGGATTGATTTTGGAATTTTGGAAGGGATTAAATTGGAGATTTTGGCTATTTACCACAGCACTGTAAACATATTGTATGCATCACTGTAGGAATATCAAGAGACTGAGAGAAATATACCAATACTATTCAAGAAAAAATTTACAAATGCCCTGGATGTATTTCTTGTTATTGGTGTGCTTTCCAACAAATAATCTTGGTTCAAAACCCTAATAAACAATAGCAAGTCTTATTGAACACTGAACCAATTTGGTTTGTTAGTACAATTGATTACTATATTGTTACATTTAAAATGTAAACATTGGCTGGATTTTGTAGATCCTGGGTGTATTATAAGCTGAGATCAATATAGCGGTATTAATGTTTGTGTCTTAGACAGTGTCTTAAGACATATTGGAAATCCATGTTGTAGCAGGCAGTGGCTGTAGTCAGACACTGTTGCTTCGATCTCGGCTGTAAGTCCACGCAGCCGTGTCATATAACCAATTCTCCACAGTCAGTCCAAGTGGTCCCTCCAAATAAAACTAAACAAGGGTCTGTGTGTGTTTATGACAGCTGAATGTACATGCTTTTATTCAGCCCTGGTCGTCACCATGCCAAATCAACAAGTAAGAACACAGGCAAGGTAGGTATAGATATTTTAATAGCAATATTGTCTACTCAACCTATTCAACATACCAGATAGCCCATCCCAAGATTACTGTGTTTATACATATGATGATACTTTGACAGGGTCTTTCAAAAATAAAGTACAAAGTAGGTATGGCAGTATAATTACAGCAACGTGTCTGTAATGTATTGTACAACATTTAATGTAAGTAAAACACCGCAGCTGTCACTTTTTCACTGCCCCCATATCTCACAGTATCTATATGTCCACTTATACCTACTGACATACCCACCCACCCACACACACACACGCACACAATATTGTCAATGATGCACCCGGCAATCAAAATTGCATCACACACAAGTGGCATCCAAAAAAATGTGTATTGATTTGTTGACTCGTAATATGAATATATTTTGTTTTCTCTTACCGCGTGACATCCCGTGTCATGACGGGAATAGAATTTGGAAGGTCAAACATTCGTGTTTATTCAGATTGCCTTATTTTAATCAGTGCTGTCTGTATAGGCTGAATCACTGAGGGTGTTCAATTAATTTCAACTAGTCAAATTCCCTTTGAAACACCAGGAAAAACTATTTGACGAAGATGAATTGAAAAATATAGACAGGCCCTTCAATCAGAGGTCATTAAAATGAAGAGCAGAGATGAATAAGTGTAATACCTTTTAGGTAAAGACAGGAATACACTAAGTGTGCATTTGTCAGCTTAGTCATCTTGATTAATGGCACCCTCAACACCATTATTGCATTAAAAACAATCACACTGATGGTGTTTGTCATATTCTAGTTATCACAATGTCAGTTAATATGGAACACATTATAATATTTTAGATATTTCAGAGCCACGACGTGCAATTCTTATGTGCACTTTTACTGTACATATTCTGAAATTCATGTTTGCACACAACGGGCGCCAATAAATGCAGTTGCTCATGATGATTGGCTCAATATCACACAATTCAACTTAATTCCACTTATCTCTGATTTTCACTCTATGCACACTTCTGAAGTCTGTTGTAATCTTAAGATGTCTGAGTATGTGTGTGTGTGTGTGTTTTTCTGTGCGAATGTCTGTGTATCTGCATTCATTTGCATAATACGTGTCTGTGTAAATGTGTGTGACTATGTCTTTGTGTCTGTTGGTGTTTTTGTGACCACTCCTCTTCCTGCGAGTAAGGATTAGATTCAGTCTGGGTAGATGAGGAAGCCGGAGAAGGTGCTGTACTTGTTTGTGTTCCCTCCGTGGACCTTCCCTCCATCCAGCTGCACACACACCTCATCGCCCACGTCCAAATGCAGGATCACACTGTTGGAGGCATAGTCGTAATTCTGATCAGCGTCCTGAGCGATGGCGCTGGCTCTCACCTGTCACCCACAGAGGACAAACGCATTGACAATTAGAACATGGGCGAAACTGAACAAACACTTGCAAATGTCACCACCACTTACTCAGCAGCTCTTTAAAACTAAAACTACAATATTAGCATCTCACTCTCACTCTCTCTTTTTGCAGGCTGGTTCATGATCAATTATTAACAACCTTCAGATGAGACACTGATGAATGTGACATCACCTCTACATTCATGGTGGATAAACAGATGGATGGGATTGTGACCTATGACCCCAGAGGTGGACTGAAAACACAGCCACTCTGCCTCTTATTGATCAGCTATGGCTGGGGCTCAGCGAAAAGGACCAGAGGATGGAGATCTGATTGGGTTGTGGAGATAAGCGGACTCACTGGGGACAACAGGTTGTCTATGGGGAAACTAGTTCAGCCGCAAAAGAGCATCACTATCCACACCAGCTATTGACCTGTTGCTTATGGTCCAGAGCCAGCTCAATATGCATGATATTGAGTGGCTATGCCTAAGCCAGACAGTTTCACATTTGCATGCTGCGTGTGAGTTCAGTCTTATTGACCCAGCAGCAGTGGATCTTTACTTGTTTGTTAACACATTTAATTGGGTTTACTCATTGTGGACATTTAAATACACATGTCCAGATTGAGTTACAGTTGTTGAGGAAACAAGATTTGTCTGTTTGATTTTTGTCCATTCTACTTTTAGTCTTCTTTAGCAGCATATCGGCATAATGTTTTAAATTGGTATGCATTTGTAAGGGGCTTAATGTAAATAGTGTGTATATTTAGATCTTCCAGAAGATTCACAAGACCCTTCGTATGTAGTATGATTAAACAACAGTTTTCAAAAAGTGTTTTGCTGTGTAACCTTTTCAGATTATGGTTTAACTGTTACTAAAATGTTTGACAAATGCAAAAAGTAAAATTATACACCAGGTAGCATTACTAAAAACCTCCATTGTAGAACACATCGATAATTCTGGCGTAGCAGCTCAAATCATCAGATATATGTCAGCCATCAGTGGCCTTGTGTCTGGCTCAGTGTCCATCTACGGTGGGACCACTCAATCTATGTCAGCAGCCAGACAAGCCACGCACATCTCCATGACAGCCACAGAATATGATCTGCAACACAACTACAATCATGTCATTCCTATCACTGTGGGGGCCTTTTCTCCCCAACGAGCATGCATCAATTTGAAAACAGTCAATCGTTGAGCAACAGAGCCTGAATTACTGTAACTAAAAAAATATGCTCTTTTCCCCCCTGCACCCATTCATTTCGCCCTCGTCTGAGCACATTGTTCACCATCTATAAACCCTGGAGTTGTGCTCTGTTACCTGGACACTATCTGTAGGTCTTGTTAAATGAGATTCAGGTCATGGATGCTGCATCCAACATGGAGCATGCTGGCGACCAGTGGTTAAGCAGGTCCCTGTCCACTCTAAACCAGATTGATTAAGGGGGCAGAGAAGTCGATATCCTGGGGCTTCACAGCTCAACAACCACACAGTAAAACCAACCACAGCTATTGTTACACCACTACAACAGTCTTGTTTCATTAGATTTTAGATTCTGTAGTCCACAGGGGTGTTAAGATAACACAGGGCACCTAAGACTATACTGAAACTCCTTACTGCAGACTTATTCAGCTTTTCTAATCTTAATGTAGAAGAAGTGTGCACTGTTGAATTAAAATTGGCTCAGTGGGAAAAAAAAACATAATCGAAGTTCCTCAGTCTGCCTGTAATTGACAGAAAGAGTGTGAGATGTGGAAAAGTGAAAGACATGCCAACACAAACCAGGCACCTGTTATTAATTTAATTATAAATACATATTAAAATACTTTACATTATGTAAAAGAAATGGATACGTTTCTTTTCTATAATTTCTTATTTTATTCTTTCAAATTTATTTCATTTCTATAGTTTTGTTTTCTGATCTCTTAGTCTGTCTCTGCTGCTGCAATGTGAATTTGCACTGCACTGTACAGTACATTACGTCTCCCTGTGGTTAAAAAGTTGCTTGATAATGAGTTGACAGCTAACTTCTTTTTATTAATTTTATTTACCCTTTTTATTTGTTTATTTTTTATCTGTTTGTGTGAGAAAACAATATTTTGTCTCCACATTAACAGTCCACAAGAAGCAGGGTCCTGAGCAGATTGTCACTAGTTATCAGTACACAAGTGTGAACATTTACAGGATTTATAAAATGTGTATTTAGCATTTAGAAAAAATGCCATGTTTTTTTTAACTTCTGTGAGGTGTCTCAATTGGTATAATTAACCACTGAGCATAATTTACCCTTTCTTAGGCCCTCAGAAGACCATCTCTCAAATAACAACACCAATCTATTGTCATCTGTAAAGGTTATATTGTTGTTGTACTTGACATGTGTAGTGACAGCCAATATCACATTTGCATCTTTGGTTGCTTCTGACAGTGATGCTGTTGTTGTGACTTCTATCGACACCAGGCATATGTCATCCAGCTCATTATTTTGGCCAAACAGTGTAACAGAGGGAGAAGTAAGGAGATCTTCCCCCACCTCAGGCCTTCTCTGATTCTCGTGACTTAATATATGGAAGTGCGGATGAACTCTGTACAATAGAATAATATTCATCACTCAGTGTAGAGATCATTTTGCCAATATATATCAATTGCTGCTTCAGCTGATGTTCCTGTGCATGAAGGAATAATGCAAGCTATCCATTAATGTAGGCACCAGACAGAGAGGCATGAGAGAGCCGTGGTGGGATTAGGACGGAAAGCCAACAGAAGAGATGGATACGGCTAGAGGACACAGACTGATCCATGTGAACCAGGCGGCACGCTGTGCTGATCCTGGAGCTGGAAGGGTTGTGAGCCGTGAGGCAGGGGCCCCCAGGGCTTGCCTGTGGCTCTTTCTGTCTCCGCCTAGCCCTTTCATTATAGGGCCTCCAGTAAACACGCCTGGGAGCAGAGGGGGCCACAAGCAAGGGAGAAGGAGTGGGGGAGGGGGGGTGATGGGTGGGGGTTTGTGATGGTGGTTGTGGGGAGCAGCTGCAGTGTCATTTTCTATACAAGTGGAGCCGCACTGCAGACGACAGACAAGGATAGACAAAAAGAAGGGACAGGAGAAAAAAAAAACAAGGGCCAGAGGGTTGAGGAAAAGGGAGGTGGGGGCCTGGAGTAACAGACTGATCAAGCGAGCCTATTTTGTGAGACCAGGGAGATGTGGGGGTATATGAAGTCTTGTTTTTATCTGTGGTGCTGTGCACCACTGGTAATAAAACTGACAGGATTCATTCACTGTGATATACTGACCTCTTAGAGCGGAGACAATAGAAAAGTAGCTGTTAAACTTACCTAAGGGACTCCGGTACATGGCAGGAGGGTAGGGGACCGTTGGAGGTGGGGGTGATGTTGTGGAAATAGAATATTTATTGAGTAGGCTTTCCCTCTCCTCTGGGAGCCTTGGGATTACATGGCGACAAGCCGTAGCAGACCCTTACTTTAGATTGCTGTTACCTGCCATTCAGTATTTTAGCCTGTGGCATGCAGCATAAAAATGGTCCAACCCATGCACAGCATAAGTGGAACTGACTTATCTTGATTAGTGTGTTTCTTCACAGGCACATTTTGATTTTTTTTTTTTGATCTCTTATGGGCTAAAAAGACACGGTTTGACTTGTCTTCATAGAACAAATTCTTCTATGTATCTGACTCTTTCTTGCCCACCACTCTGAGGCTAATTATATTTCACCAGTAGCATATCTATATCTCTGTACTGGAGGAAGTTAATACAGGTACTGGTCATTACAGTGAGTGATGACATTTTAACACTACTGTGAAATAACTTGACCTTTAATTGAGCTATTAAAAGAGTCTATGATAGGTTAAAAAAATAAGGCAGAGATTAAATGGGAGCCGAGCCAGTGTCTGTTTGTCTACATTTTTCATTGTGTTAATATAGATGTACAGGACTGTTGTGTACTGTGGGAATATAAATGAGTAGCTGAACAGTTCACGTACCAGTTAATGAAGGGAAAGGGAGAAGTTCTGTTGAGGAGGTACGTTGTTTTACCACCCTTCACAGCACAAAGCATGCCAACATTAGACTGTCCTAATAACATTTGCCACCAAGCTGGAATATTAAGTAGTATGAAACCCATCTATCCTTGACAGTGAATTAAGAATAGAGTGAGTAAACACATTTATAATAGTGGTGGTGCCGATAGGAAGGACATTCATGACTATTTATTTTGAGCAAGGCTAAGTTAATATCAAATCCTTAAGTATCACAAGGATATATTATGGCTCCATCATCGTCCTAAACTGGGTTATCAAATTTGGCATTGCTTGCCTTGTGTTTTCTAACCGTGCAACACAGCTAGGGTTGAGCAATGGAATTGTTTGGAATTGTACCACAAGTCAATTACCGTCGCATTACACACATGGAAGCAACTGAAGTGTGACCCCCCCCCCCCCCCCCCAATCACAAATCCCCTGACTCTGAAGCTCTGTCATGCTGCAATGATTTGTGAAAGTTAGATTGAGGTGTGAGCAGGTAGGCTTTACAGAGTGGGGATTTAGTGAAGGTAATAGGTAATGGATCTATAGGAATCCCATGGAATCCTAGCACAGCCGAACACATCCCCCTGAGATCCTGGCTCAGGATTATGCCACACTCATGTCACAAGACATGAGCCACAGTCCAACAGTCAATGCAGTGTGCCAATTTAAATATCACTAGCAATGATACAGACAGAGTTATATATCAAATATTCCAAGAAGTAATCTATCTAGTATCCAGAATTAATTATCTTATTGCTTTTAAACTATGTCTAATGGACAAATGCACCTGCTGGATTGGTACATAAACACAGTTTGTAAACCAGTTTTCTCTCTTTCTCTGGCTGGCCTTGATCACTTGTCAAGCCGAGACATCTTGAGTGGGTGTCCATTGGTCATCGTGCCTGATCTCATCCTGGCCTTCACCACCAGCCTCCCAGATGCCTCGTCTACCAGCCCACTGTCTCCACATCTCCATTAAGTCATCTATCTTCCTCTGCTCCACCCCTGATCTTCCCATCAACTCACTTGTCTTGTTTTGCTCTCCCTTTCACTGTCTCCAAGCGGATGTCTCAGCATGTCCGTGTCATGTTGAGTCTCTTGTGTTTCACTCAATCTCACTGAAGCTATCTGATTCCTCAATCTGCTGGACCGGACAAACGTACGGTTACAAATTACTTTATCTGTTAAGGTGTAAAAGTTACAACACAATTGGAAAGGGAAGGTGGCAAATTTGTGGCTATGGAAAACTGTTTTTTGAATTAAAAAAAAAACAGTGAGCAGACAAAATATCCAATAAAGCTTCAGCACCTACGGCAATGGTAAAACAGGCCATTTGATTCTACAGTCAGGAATGCAACCTGTCAAACACAGTGCATTTAGTAAACCTGAGCCACAGCCTGGCCTCAGGCAGAGTACCCACCTGCCTCTGGGCTTCAATAACTCCAAACATGATCAGGCATTCTGCAGCAATTCATTTACACTCTATTTTCATCTACCAGCAGTTCTGTTTGGATAGATCCCTGTTAGGTGAGTGCTCTATTTAACACAACTGTTTAAGGAGGCCACCTGACGGGTGTCAGATGGACCTCAGTGAGGTTAAATAATTGAGCTGAGTGAAAAGATAATTAATGGAGAATCAATGGACAAGCTGGGGAGGGGTTGGGAGAGGAAAGTATAGTGGGTGTTCAGGGGATCTAATCTAAGATGTATAAATTATTTAGCAGTCTAATATGACTTGAATGACAATATAGGACATTACGCAGGCAGACTTAAACACATATTCACCTTTGTGGTGTCATGCATACAATCAAATGATGATTAATGATGAACTGTTTTAAACATTTAGTTTTACATCTCACCAAATCGAATCTAAATGAACCTGTCTAAATCAGCCTTATTTAGTACAATTGTGGTGATGAACTACACGGTATGTATGAGTCTACATCAGCCTGTGTGTACCGACAGTCCTTGGTATACCACATGTCTAGAAAGTGAGGTCTGAGTAGAGAGTATTTGCATTTAAATTCCTTGATGAATGAGTGAATGTAAAAAAGCAAATAGAAGAATGTTTCCTGAATTTGGAGTCCTCTGATGAAATCCCTGTGATTTATCCCTCTCCTCTCCTCTTCCCCCCATCAGCCCCTCTGTCTTTAATTAGTGTCTGGGGAATGAGGGAGTGGATGAGTGGACTGTCAATTGTACATTCATTATTTATTTAGCTGAGGTGTAAACTGACTGGTCCACGTACTGACAGACATTTCTCCTGTGCTCTTTTGCACTTCTGTTTAGGCAATAATCAAGCTCTGTGTATGATACTTACTAATTAGACTGTTCCTTTTGGCGGTGGTGGCTGCTTTCTGCCACTTGTCATTTAGCCACTGTACATGTGGGAATGCAAATATCTGTAACTGCAATTTTAGAAAGTATAGCATGAATTCCCCTTAATGAGGAGAAAGATTGCTGTTTCATTCTTGGACTGTCATGTTGCCACCTGCTAAGTGGAATGTGCTCTGAATGTGAAGAGCTCAATGTTATAGAGGTGAATGTGAGTCAATGGTAACACAGGATGCTCAACAGTGAGAAAAAATCTGTTTCATGATCGTGTGTGCGCATACATACCAACACATATGTACACACACTTTGATGCATGCACATGATCTCTCTCTCTCTCTCTCTCTCTCTCTCTCTCTCTCTCTCTCTCTCTCTCTCTCACACACACACAGTTTTACTAACCAGTCCGTTCTTCTTCAGATCTGCCCACATGCTGGTCCCGTCACCACCTCTCATTAGAACATGGTAGGTGAAGAAGTAGATGCCAGGCAGAGGGCAGGTGAATTTGCCGGTGCTGGGTTCGTAGTAGTTACCTACGTTGGTCACTACATCATCAAACTTCAGTATTTCATTCCCCTCATGCTGCTTGCGTAGCCCTGCGTAAAAGGCAATTTTGGGAGTGTAGTGCGAGGGCGAATAGCCACCAGGACCTGGACCTTGGGGCCCCTGTGGACCTGGTTTGCCTGGCTCTCCAGGGGGTCCACGTGCTCCTGGAGGGCCAGGGATCCCTGGAGGCCCACGAAGCCCAGACTTTATCTTCTTCCCAGAGTAATCCTGGGGTGGTGGAGACACAGCTGTCAGCTCCTGGCCTGGCTGAGAGGTGGTGTAGGGGTCACATACCATCCGGCAGCTTCCAAGCATTTCATAATGGCTCCCTGAATTTCCGGTGTTCCCCCCTTTGGTTGTGTGGACCAGCAGGGGAATGGCCACCAACAGTATTAGAACCATTGCCACACCTACAGCAGCACCAATGACACGTTTCCTGCGGCTGAGCCGCGAAGCGGCCAGCGTCAGGAAGTCCTCTTCCCCCTTGGCTGGAATAGTGCCGGCCAGGATGAAGCCTCTCAGAGAACCAGTTTAGTATGAAAAGGCGAAGAAGGACGTGGAGAGGAGTGGGGAGTAAACAATGTATCACTGGGCCAAGTATGAGAGAGAACGCAAAATGGCAGACAGTCAGGAAGGAAACAACCGGATGAGAGGATCCTAGAGAAATGATCAAGATGTCCAGAGGACTGCAAGATATTTAAAAGCCTATATGGTTGAAAAACACAAAAAAAAGCTTTACATACCACAGCGTTTAAGGAAATAAACACAAAATTTGGAATCAAGATTCAAATTTGTGGTGATGCGCAACAAAAAAACATAATTTATCTGATGAAGTCTGGTTCACCTTTTTTGACCTCTCCTGTTGTTCTCCAGTTCAATTCAATTTGCAGCATCAAACAGAAACCATGGCTGGCACTGAGAGAGGTTATTGTGAAAGTGGAGCTTATCAGAATTATGCTGAAATGAGAGCTTGTGCCAAATTCAGCTCATTAAGGATGAGCTTCCTGGATGAAGAGATGATTTACAGTTTTTGCAAAGAAAAATCTTCTTTCAAGCCCCCCCTATCAAGTACAAGATTTCATTTCATGTGGAGGTCTCGCTAAATGCCATGGCTGTAGGTGACAGAAGTTCATCAGAGAGCTTTTCCGGGCACAGTCATCTTATGACCTCTCCACTTTTATCTTATTTCCACTGTCCACATTAAAAAGGTGCTGGTTTTAAGGAACCAGTCACACTTTGTCAGTGTAAGTGTGCTGTGGATAGATTCCTCCTCTGGCTAGATTTGGATCTGGAAATAATAACAAAAAGAGCAAAGACACTAAATAATTGATTTGCCCCTATTTACCACAGTTATGTGCATAATTCAACTGTAACATAACTGCATTAAAGAATCAACAAATTATAAAAATGAAATGATAAAGATAAATTTAAAAATCATAATTTTTGAAATAAAGTTGTTGACAATGTTTTATAGAAATAAGCAAAAATAATTGCTCACATTTTTTTTTACCTGTTAGACGTGTAATTGCAGAAAATATGTAATTATCTACGCTGCGCCATGAACATGTTTAAGGTTGAATTTAAAACTGCTAAAAGAAGCCGACAAAGACAAAGAAAAACTCACCATTTGTTCTTCATAATCCAAAAATATTTTTGGAGGAAAAAATTCTCTGTACATCAGTCCAATCCGCGTCCCACTAAAACGACTGAAGGACTTTGGACCGCTGGAGTGCCAAATGGAGAGCTGGAGAGCCGACGGGCGCGCAGGAGAATGCCAGGAAAGTGATGAGAGTTTCTTTATCAGCGCTTAATCCCCAGCTTTTCTTTCCAGGTAGAAATTGGAGTTTAAATACCGCTAACTTCAGAGGAAATGAAGCCCAGAAAATACCTGCTAGAACACTTTTTGACGCAATTCCAAATGAGGGACGCACGGCAAATCTGACGCTCACATCCAGTGTCTGTCCACTGTAAAGCCTATCGCAGTGTTTGGTCCATGGGCAGTCCTAGTCGACACCTGTTAGATCGATCTCTCTCTCTCTCTCCCTCTCCCTCTCCCTCGCTCTCTCTCACTTTCTCTCTCTCTCTCTCTTTCTTACTCCTGTACATCGTACCAGCATCTGTTTTGCTCTTCAATGCAAATTGTAGTCCAAAGCCAAATTTATGAATATTGAAATCGATGTGTTAATTTCTTTCATTATTGTTATTTTTGTGAGCCACAATCAAATGGTAAATCCGTTTCACTATAAACTGATACAAATGAAGACAAGACAGCACTGATGCTTCCAATCTGTACCTTGTTAGCCTGACATTCACCTGTTGTTAAAGGCAAACTCTTTGCAAGGAAAATGTTTGATAAAGTGTTGCAAAATGAAGGCAGATGTTTTCATCTTCTGTGTGCCATGGAGGGGAGGACAGGAGGGTGACTAAGTAAAAGCAGCCTCGGCATGATGTGTGAGGAATGGAGAGAAGACACTAAATGTTCCCTAGACCATTGTCTGTGTGTGTGACTCGCATCCCACAGCTATAAAGCCTCATTAGTGAGACACCCTGCCCCACACATTGTGCTGCTCTTTTTCCTTTACCTTAAACCTTACACAGATACACATACAGTGCCCGCACTCTGGTGTATATGCACACACAAACACGCACGCACACACATAGACACAGACATAGACACAGACCAAGAGTTTCTACACCATTAGTTATGGAAGGGACCATGTTTTGTATTCTTGTATCAACATTTTCTCACTGTACAAATGATGACAGGGAAATAACATGATAGGCTCATGTGGGTTAAAATATGTTTCCTACCATTTACCTCCAAGTCCTATTCACTGGTGATCACATTTCATTTCAGGAACATCTTGGGCAGATTTTTTTAGCTCATATCATAATTTCCTTGGAGTCTTGTGTCACCTGTCTGACAGGGACAGCCGCAGATCTGTGAGTTTAAAGTTTAATGGCTGAAGCAGTGGGAGCAAAGGGAATAGGTCTACATACAGTATTGATGACTCCCTTTTCATCAACCAACACCTCTCTCTCCTCAGATATGATGACCACTGTCTGGCAATATAGGGCTCATTCCGCCTGATCCCACCAGACACGGAGCGGCGGATAATCACTGAGTTTTAAGGTGGTTTTCAAAGGATGGGTTGGATTTAGTGGGAAATTGAGGTGGAGGCTGTGGGAAGGTTTGGGGAGCGATGGCTGGTGATATTTCCATTGGGAAATGTTGGTATTGCTGAGCAGTGTAGGGACAAGTTAAATGCTGTGTCAGTCCCAGTTTGCAGGTCAGTCGGTTTGGCCCACTAGAACAGTGCTCAGAGGTCCTAAGCAGCATGGGGCAGATAATCATTGCCAACAGTCAGAGGCAATATGCTCAGGATTGGATTTTTAAAGCCTGTTAAAATATTACTGAGGTGATTAATATTGAAATATGTGCATGTCTTTCAGCTGTCTGTCTCCCTCTCTCCCTATTCTCTTCTTGATTTGTTCCCCTTAGTATTCAGACTCACTTAAAATTTCAACATTATGCATTATGTTGATGGAATGTGGCCTTTTTTTCATTCAGTGCAATTGCTTTAACATTTCACTTGCTCTGACGTCACTGTGACTCACACAGTCTCCATTGTCACCAATAGAAAAAGGGTTATAGGAGAATCAGTACTGGGGTGTTTGAGTTATTAGTTTGCTTAATAATTAATTTCATATATTATGATACACCAAGGATAAATCTCTGTCTTTTGTGCACACGCCTGCATAATTTGAGCTCTATCTTTTCTCTCTTTTGTTCTGTGTACATAAGTAAGAGAGGAGCAGGAACTTATTTATGGCTACATTACTCATGTTATATTTCTTTTCTGCTACTGTTGGTTTGTCTGAATGGTTTCTTAAAGATATACTGATTCCTCAATTCAGCCATCCACAGCAGGATTTAAATAACTCTACACTTTAAATGCTCTTTAATTTATGAAATGTATCGCACAAAACCATCCAAATCTTTCTTGCAAGTAGAGTAGTATTGGGTGGAACAATCTCAGCTACCTCAGTCAGTGATATATGTCACATGTCATATGAAGATAGATGTGACATATTGTATTTTACTTTGAAATAGCAGCACCTTCACATCAGCACGAGGAGTGTGACCAACACATACTGAGCATCAGCTCTGAGGGATGATGACATGTCGTCCCCGAGAGGCATGTAGCTGCCGGAGGGCCGTCACTCCCAGGGGAACCACTGCTCACGTCTTCCACAGTTAACACTGACAGGAATCCAACTGTCAAGATCTCATTCTTTGCTATGTAGATTACTGTCTTGTAAATCAATTTAGAGGTCATTAGGGATATTAAGAGGTGATTTGGGGGAAGTCTAAAACCAAGGAGAACTGTACAGTTGAGGAAAAAGATGCTGGAAAAAGAAATCCATATTGGTGCATTTACATTCTTGTCTGTTCATGAACAGTAACATGTGAATCACTGATATGTCTGATTCTTGTATTTGGTTTGGACCTTGAAAATAAGACTACTGTGGCATATTTTATGGGGTAAAAAAGAAAAGAAAAGAAATTAATGCCTTGTACAAAAAAAAAAGTGCCACATTTTTAACAAAATAAATCAAAGATTGATATGAGGTTTGTTTGTTCAGGCCCTCTGGTTTCATGCATCACATTGTTCTTGCATTCTGATATGAAATGCTTTATTTTCTCCATGACTTACCTGAGCATGTGTGTTTACTGTACAGTAAGTGTAGATGTGTAAGCTGAATGCACAGGTGTGGATGTGTCTACATCCTGGTGCTGTGCTGTTTCATTAGGTTCTTATTATGGGGCCTGATGCAGAGTGACAGTGTGCAGATTGAGTTGCACAGCCACTCTAATTCTCTCTATTAATAACAACCCCGTACACTGCCGTCCTGAACCACATTTATTAATCACAATTTGTCATCTGTCCGATGCTCCACCCTCTCCTTCTCCCTTTCTCCCATCCTTCCTCCTCTTTAGCTGTGTTCTCCTCCTCCTCCCTCCCAGCAGGGCCAGTTACCGCCTGTGCCTCCCCACCCCACCTCCTCCCTTCCCTCACCCCAGCTCCCTTCGCCTTCAGCTCAGAGACATGGTCCAGCATACAGAGGGATGTTCATACTCTCCTCCCTCACTCGCACTCTCCTGCTCACCCACTTTAACTGCACTCTGAGAGGAGTCTGACTAATCAAAAGCTCACCAGCTTTAATGGTAAAGGAACAGTTAACAACTTGAGTTGTGTGGACTGTTTTGGTAAGAATCTACTTTAGATTACACTAAATTATAATAAATCAGACCTTGATTTGCAAATAATTGTGATGCTAAAATAATTATGATGCTATTCGATGGCCTTGCAACACACGCAAACCTTGCACAGTGTAATGCATCATTATAAAGGTGTTCCACCATTTGCTGAGATAGCATGTGATGGCCTTTTGGAACACATTGATTCTTTTTAGCATTAATCCCAGCAATCAGGATTTTCCATGTACACAAAATGCTGGCATTTAATCAATATGTATGCCATGGTACGCAAACCGTATTATTGCATTATTGGTGAGAAAATATTAACTAAAATCACATTTCTGCTCATGTCTCAGTCAAATGGCCCTTGACCCCACTCAGAAAGATGATTTATGAGTCAGCTAGTCCCCTAGGTCCTGCTCTGCCACTCCAATTTCCAAGTTGCCTTTATGCTCATTATATTGACACGTTTAGGATATTCATTTACCCAGAACTGCAATTTCATCACACAGGAGAACTTTTTTCCAAGTTTGTCTCTCAAGGACTTACAACCACGTAGCGTGAATCTTGTCAACTGCTCAGCACATCTAAAAAGCATTGCCTCCACTGCTGTGTGTTGAGGTTTTGTGGCAGCAGTGTTCTTCTAATTACAACACCTTCCACCAACTGTCCCACTCCTCAGTGCTACCCACCGCAACCCACAGCCCTCTCACACAGAACCAGGGTCCCTCTACTGTTTTCTTTGTGCAGAATGGGTGTTTGGGGGAAACAGAGGCGATTTTCATGTGCAAATGTCAGTCAGTCCGCTCCCAGCAATCACAGGCCCGTCTTCTCCAGAGATCAGGGCTTGAGACACAGCCTGAATAATTTAGCAGCTCTGTGCCACCGTGCTTTAGGGTCGCAACCTTCTAAAGTGATGACAGAAAGACGCTGGCTGACTTCCCCTCCCATTCACTCCCATTACCACTTATTTACCGTTCCTGATTCCAAGCAGACAAAGCAGAAGGCCACGCTGGGGAAGAGAAATCATCGGCGCTGTATAAACTGTGTCCTAAAGCAGAGCACAACCAAACAATGACATTTTCACAGCATCCCCAAGTTGGTGGCGATCCCCTCCTGTGCCACGCTGTGAAATAAACACACGCCGCACACATGATCATCCAAGCCAACAGTCACAGACAAAAGAGATGGTGGATACACACACAGAGAAAAGGTCGAGAAGTGACACACAGCAGGGACAGATGTCAGAGCGAAAACCCTACCGTTGTATGAAAGGTGTGCATTAAGATTCAGATAGTGGAGGGGAAAAAAAAACCATCCAAATCTTCTCTTTCAGGGGCGGAGAGATTACAGTGAATTTCAAGGTATGACAAGGAAAAGCACAGAGACGTGGAGGACGGAGTGAGAGAAATTGATCCGTCTTTCCGTACAGACACACTCTACATTTCTATCATTCAGAGGGAGACAGACAGCGTTTGGTCTGACAAGGGTGGTCATCACTCGTCTGCAGCGGGGCTCTGACAGCAACATGGCGAGGATGAATGGGCTGTCCAGCTATCCCAACCAAGACACATGCTGTTGGAGAAATGATACATTTATCTGGCTCATAATTTCTTTCAGTCATGATCAAGTCCTTCACATCTCTTGTTCGATCACCCTTTCGTTCTTTCATACATTTTTGGCCACTTATCATGCAGTCAAGAATTTGAATATACACAACAATTACCCCCTTATCTGTGACATTTTTATGTTCATATCTGCTGACAAAAATTGGCATTGATTTTTGGTCTTTGTAAAACTGCACCAAAGGACATCCAAGACACAGAAACACAAAAACAACCATAGGTGACTCTGAGTGTCTCCACAGTACGGGAGGATATTATTGGAATGTGAACAAACAGCAGTGAATTGTGTATTAGTGATGCAGTGGGACGTTCCCATGGAGATGTCAATTGTGATAGCCTATTAGTCCAGCTGGTGAGATGCAGGATCGCTAAGACACACCGGGAGGAATGAACGCCACGTCTTGCTTTTCTCCCCACCCTTCCCTCTGACCTGTTGTCATGCACTGCAGCAATACAGTCAGTCAAGTCAAAACTGGTCTGGTTACACGGCATTTATGAAGAGCTTAAAGTGTCAATGGGCATGTGGTTTGACCTCATGTCATGGGAATGCTCTACAAGGGCAGGCAGAGGGGAAGGGAGGACACGAGAGAGCCCTCTGAATTATTGAGAGTGATTATTTGGTGACTTATGGTTGGCGGTTGTCAGGGACGGCATGATAAATTGTGCCAAGCAAGAATTACACTTTCTCATTTCTCTGCTGTCTATTTATCTGCTTTTCTCTGCCTGACCACCCCTTCTCTACAGTACACTCCTCTGTCCTTGTACTGGTAAGTTCTCATACTGACTTTTGTGTCCGCATATTCTCAAAACTCCTGTAATGAATCAGCATGATAATTATTGCGTTTGTTTTAGTTTTTGTTATGCTTTTTTTTAGCCATGACAACTACAGAATGGATTGGCATGAAATTGGCTGCAGACATTTCTGTTCTCCTCAGGATGAATTTCAGTGTGTCCAGTACTTTAGTTTATGACCAAATGCTTGTAAAATTAAAGTGAGACAGTGGAGATGGTGAACACTATGCATTCACATCAAACATCAGCATGTTAGTATTGTCACTGAAATTCTCATTCAAACTAAAATTCCTTTTTATCACCATCATTACAGGGAAAGTAATAAGCAGTGTCCCTGATAACACTGTCAAATTTGAGAACACAAGATTCTGTGAAGGACGTGTAAAAAAATAATGATAAGATCCATTAAGACAAATAGAAGACGTATTTTTTTTTTTTTTTTTAGAAATTAGAGACAAAAGGATTCGATGGGGATATGGAGATTTTTTTTTAAAGATGTGTTTTCAGTAAATGATGAATGAGGGCGTGTGACCATACTTTTCAGACCAGAAAGGGAAGGTCATTCTACCTTCGGGGACCCAGCAGGGGGAAGAGCGGTGACAATGTGGAAAGATGGCCAGGCAAAGGAGAGCTAAATGGCTCACTGTGGCAGGTGCCTATAGCCCTGCCCTTGAAGTACATGAGTGCGGGCTCATACTCTGGCACCAGGGTTTAATCTAACTACAAACAGCCTGCGGCAGCCAGTGCAAGAATTGCAAAAGGAAGGGCGACAAGGGTGATTTGGTGAGGATGAAAATGAGGCATCATTCTAAATAAGAGGAGGGAGTTGCAAGGGAAATCATTAAAGCTTGATCGTGGTGCTGGCTTGAATCCCCGGTCTGATGCAGTGCACATTGTTGATGGAGTTCACTTAACGAATAGATAAAGTAGTGGATGATGAGAAGACACACGGCGCAGGGACAATCTTGACTTTGGTTGAGCCTATTAAGGCTGAGAACTCCTCTCTCAATGAATAATAAGTCTCCCAAGACCATGAAGTTTGGGGTTCTTCAAGACTTTTCATGGCGTATGTTATCCTCTTGCTTCTCCTTAAGTGGCTTTGTTTTCCTTTTTACTGTGCGCATACCAGGAGACCAATTTCCCCATTTCTAATTGACATTCTCTGTTGCATAATGTTTCTAACTGACTGATCAGGTATCAGAGATGGAGTTCTTTGTGTAAATGCAGTCTGAATAATTCATACAGGGCTGTCAGAGAGAGAGAGAGAAGGGGCATTTTAGAAATCAGCTCGCTAGGCCCCTGACCATGAATAATTGATCTGAACTGATTAAAGTTTGCCGTGATTACCCCTCACCTCCCCAACAGATAAAATGCCACACCTGTGTTTGCTGTCTCTTTATTCATTCTCCTTTTTTTTCCCTCCTTCCTATCACTCAAACGTGTTTCTAGTAACCACGTGGTCACACTGTGTGTGCTGGAATGTAATACACTTCAGTACTGTCACTGCCTCATACTGTCAGTTGCATTTCTAGCAACAAGCTGAATTTCCTCTTCTTCACATGCATTCATCGCCATGCTCAAGCAGAATTCAGTTTATCAAACACTGTGTTTGTATTCAGTGAAAACAGTGCTGTGCTATTGTTCTTCATCTCCCTGATGAAAAAACACAATTAATCCATGTTTTAACTGCAATTCTAAATATCAGACATTCATTAGCAGCTACTGAAGCGCTAAAAAAATATTTTTTTCTTCTCTTCACCCCTCAGGCAGTGGATCTTCAGATAGCCACAGACTCTCAAACTCAGCTTTTTCCAATAGGCACACTGTCTGATATGCTGTAACACTTAAAGATGCTGGACTCCCAGCAGAGCTATCTTGATCAACGTGTCTCCACCTGCTGCACATCTGCATGTCAGTTAACACACATACACACAGACTCATAGCAGGCTCATTCTGCATTGGGGTTACTTCTCACTTTTTTAACCTTCAAAGTCAAACTAAGGATGGCACTTTGATCTGTGTTCCAGAGCCGAAGAAAGAAATGCGTGACAGAGAACGACTTGAAGGAGGAGAAAGGCAGGGAACGGGAGGGAGTGTGGAAGAGTGACAGCTAATGACAGTAGCTACAAGCTGTGACCTTTAGAGTGATCACACAAGCATGACGAACCAGGCTCAAGGTGACAGAGAAACCGGCTACTTTGGAAGAGGATGTTAAGGACAACAAAGCTTTGTGTGTCTGTGGTGTGGCAGTCATGGTGCAGCAGTGGTAATGGAGATTATACGTTCCCAGGTGATCAATAACACTGTAAGTTTTGTCAGAGAACAGTGGTTAACTGTGTGTAAATGCAGTTTAAGAAAGATAAAATAATCACAAGGCAGCTGTCTGGGAGAACAGCAACATTACCTTTTCTAACCTTTATTTGTCCAGAGGAGGTCAACTGTGCGCAGATGCCGCTTCACAGTACTGGTAATACATTCACACACACTCCCACACACAAACTTTTTTTCTTGTTTGCCTTTGACCTGCATGAGAATCCTGTGCTTTGATGAAGGGTAAATTGACAGTAGGAGTCGGAGTCGGAGAGCAGAATAAGTTTTGTTGTTAATTTTCATCACCCAAATTGTCTAGTCTATGTATTAAAGCCAGAAACTTTGCATCTCTTTAAAGACTGTGATTGATTTTGCAGGTTTAAGCCAACAACCTTCAAATTGTATCTAGCCTAGTTTAAAATACTGCCAACTATTTTCTAAAGATTTTTCTTTACTGATTTCATACTTTCCAGGCAGCCATTGTTTTCTCTAAATATCATTATTATATGAAAATATCAATGTGGTGAAGCTTGAGATTTGCATGAAATAGGAAATCAATCACTGTTGACTGTTACCTTTATTTTTATTTTTTATTTTTTATTTTTTTCCGAGGAAGTGTTGTGTTGAGATGCATTTGCATGCACTGAATCTACAGCTATGATGTGACACTGTACTGAGGTGCTGGCTTTGAGCTAAATGCTAACATTGGCACGCTAACGTGCTCGCTAACATGCTGATCAAGGGGTTATAGGCTATAGGAGTTATAGGTTTCAGCAGTGAGGATCACTTCCGCGTTCAAAAAGCTGCAGTTCCTCGGCTGCTGCTGGGTGCTGGCTCCAGCCGAGCGGAGGGGGGGATTGAATTTTTTTGTACCACAACCGTTTTAGTATTATTTAGGCTTAAAATTCTTACATAAATTGGGGAGTGGTTACGTTGAGTGACAGTCCCATAGACAGGCACTGGCAGTTAGCTCTTTGCTAAAGCATCGGCTGGGCTAGGCGGCTATATCCAGCGGTTGACAGGGACCGCAGCGTCCGTGTTTGTTTGCCAATGTTCGGATAGGTTTTTGTGACATTGGCTTGTTGTGGTGTAGACTGTACTAACCGACCGTCGAAGGAGTCTGTGTTGCAGTTTTTCAGTAAGTAAATTTCTCACTATTTTACCTGGATGTTTGCACTAATTAGCATGTATTAGCATATTTTGCCACTGGCTTATGACTTAATTGCCGATCTATGGTCGCTGCTGATACAGATAGAGGACCGGAGCAGCTAATGTTAGGAACGCTGTTGCGGTGTGTTCCGTGCGCGTGCTGCGTGTAGCTGCCGCTTAGCGTGTTAGCCTAGCTGATTATCCTTAGGCTAGCTCGGTTGTTCCGAGCTAAGTGGCCGGGTTCTCGGCCGGCTGACCCGTAGAGTAACCGCCTCTTCGCCAAATATGGAAAGTACACTCCCACTAATGTTGCCTTCGTCATGGTTAAACTGTAACTGTGTAAAGTGCTCTTTGTGATAGACCTTTTAAGTTATAGGTCTTAGGGCAACATGTAAAGTAGGAAATCAATTTGAAAATGTCAAAAAAAGTCAATCCACAAGTCATGAAGGATTTACATCAGCAGGTCTAGGTAATATATAGGTCAACACATGGCTATCAGGTAAACACAGAGAATCAGGAGTGCAGCCATCATCAAGAAGACATTGTAACTGCACTGGTTGTTTCATCACATCAGTACTGTCAGGTCCAGGTCTGAGAATAGGTGGTCCACAGAATAGACCTGATCTACAGGTTCTAAAAAAGAGGGAGGGAAGAGGAAAAGGAGGTGTACAGGGAGGATGTGTCCAATTCAGGTCCCTGGTGGTGGTTTTCAAGTGACTGGGCGCTCTGTCTGTCCTGTCAGCCCTGAGCAAACACCCCATCCTAAAAAGGAAGAAGGGAAAAAAACTCCCAGATAGCATCACACACGGCTGACCAGGGCCTCACTAGCAGTCCACTTGTCTGCTTTCCCCTCCGCAGAGCCTTCACAAGAGATGGGAGGAATACTAAGAGAGCAGGCATAGATTTTCTGCTGGGGGGGTGCGGAGGAAGAGAGGGAAGGCTGTTGGAGGGTGGTGGGGTTGACTGCCCACATCAAACTCCCCTCTTTTTCTCTCACCCCGCTCCTTTTCTCCTCCTCTCCTCATCCGCCTGGCTCTGGAGGGACCCTCTGTTTGTCAGCCAGGCAGTGGAGCGTCTCCCTCAAACCCCACCCCCTCCTGGTTCTCTGTCTTTTCCCCTTTCTTTCTCTCTGTCTCTCTCTCTATCTTTCGCTCTCTCGCTCTCCCTCTAAACCTCCACCTCTCTCTTGCTCTGTTTCTCATCTTTTCACAATCCTTGTTTCTTGCTTTCCTCAGGTCTGTTAAACAGCCTCTTCATTCCTACTTTAAGAAAAGGCTGTAGGTAAAGTCCATAATAAACAGAGACAGAATGAGACATGGTGCTAAACAGGGTGGGGTATCTGTGTTGTCCCTGTACTTGCAAAGCAGTAGAAGAGATGATGGAAATTAAATTGCAATGAAATTCTTCTAATGAGGTTTGCAAAAAAAAAGCAAGCACTGAATTACTGATTGAGAGTCGGCAAACGAGAGACGATGAGGTCTGTGCAGCATTTCACAACACTGTAAAATTTTAAATGTTGCTTCACTACATCAATATGTTGCACTGCCCTGCACTGCAGGTATGTCAGAGTGTAGCCTTGTAGCTATATGATAACTCTCACATATAGGTATAACTACAGATAATGGGGAACACTGGTGAATATGTGAAAAGAAAATAGTTTAAAGACTTTTGCTGCTCCAAAGGGAGCTGTGTGAAATCTGCCTTAAAAGATGTCACATGAAGTGAAGAAATGAGCATACCAAACCTCTGTAGATTGGCTCTCATCTCTGCTTGAGGCCACATTAGCCACTACTTGCATAACACACTGAAATCTCTGACCAAATTGTCAGCAGTGAAGTTGCTTTTGTGGGAAATTAAGGCGCTAAGTTTCAATTTTAATGCTTTTCAATACTTTTTTTATGTAATTAGCCCATCCTGGGTTTGGCAATGTTATAGGAGCACAATGCTAAATCAGTGCAGTACTCTTTCAAGGGGTCAGATCACCCATTTTACAAAAAGAAATATCTTCTTATTTATTTCTAGTGGTGTCTTGCCATGCAGATAGCTTTGGTTTTATTCGTTTTTAAGATTCCTGCAACTACCTCAAGACAATGGAGGTTGTGGGAATTTAGTGATGCTCACAGCTTTAAAAAAAAAATAGCAGCAATAACTCTGTCCTGAAACAGAGTCCCTGTTGCCATGGACTGGCAACAGACCTCACTTTAACCAAGTTGTACAAGGACTGTTTCTACACTGCAAAGTGATTGACTGGGGAAAACTGTTTGTCCAGAGTGAAGGGAATGCTATTTTTGAGAAGACATCAGTTTAATTAATATCATTTTTATGTGTTGTGAACACTGAAACGAACTGTTTTCCCTTCCACTGTAGTGGCGGAAATCTCTTATTTTTGTAATTTAAGTTTAGCGTCTCATTTCCCAATTTTAAATCATCAACCCTCATTTTATCCTTGGCATACCCTCCCTCCATCCTTACCTCTCTTTCTTTCTTTTTTTCTTTCTTCTCTGCATGTCTCCTTAACTCCTCTTTCTGTTTCTCTGCCTCCTTTGCAGGCCCAGCCAGCCCAAGCTCGCTCCACACGTGTGTTGAGATTAGAGGGAGAATGTGGGGCTCTATTGATTTTTGAATCTGTGGGATGACAAGTTTGGTCTCAGATCCCCCTGTTTACATCTGATTCCCTGCAAGCCACTTGCTGTCAAAGAGAAAGGGAGAAAACAGGGAATCAGAGAGAAAAAGCACCAATGTTTCCCTTCTCTGAAGAAAGTGGTTATCTGTTATTCTGTTGTGCTGCATGTGCAGGCATTTATACTATATATGATCTACATCTCAAGTTCTATTGTTTCGGTTTGTGTTTGTGCCAGGGGCGGTCCATTGTGGCACACCACTGAGCTGCCAGGTCAGATTGCAGCAAATGCCGAAACAGAGGAAGGTGAGTCACAGTGGCGTTTGGAAGAAGAGGCCCCAGCGGACGAAATCTATCATGCCTGCAGATGTGACCTGCAGCTGGGGCAGGTGGATCACAGACTGCCACAACAAGGGAATCGCTGGAGATAGAGTAAGGGGATGGCATCAACTAGATTACTGTGATTCAACACCAGCCCACTGAAGGAAAGCCCATCTACCACAAAAACACCTTCAACACGCACCACAGGCAGGAGAAACTATGGGTGCGCTGCATCTTCAAAGGATTAAACTTGACAACATTTTCTGATCAGTCAGCATTTTGTCAGACAAACTCTTGACCGTGTGTGACCTTTGACTCTGTGTGACCTTTACTATACTGTTACCTTGTTTCCCTTTATTCTTTGAGGCAGCTGACACAGAGTGTCATACATGATTTCTATACAGGACCATTTTGGCGAGACACACATGACAAGCATGCATCTGTTTTGTTTTCCCCATCTGTCAGCCAGGTGTATAGCATTTTTTTCCTTAGGGATTCTATGCACCACCTGATATATAAATCAGTCTTAAACTGGGTGTTGGTGTCTCTGAAATGTGGGCATTAAAAGCTGACAATCTATTGACTGGCCTGCCAAGTCTTGTTAGACCAACTGGCAGCATTTCCAAGACCAAAGCCTACATCACATCCCTTTATACCAACAACAAACTTCCTTCCTCCCCGCAGCTATTTATCTACCTCTCAATTCATGTCACCTTTCATTTCTCGCTATTGTTTTCAGCTGTCTTCTTGCCTGACCCCTGGTCTCTCTTGAAAGATGCATGTGGATTTCTGGCAGCTTGCTGATTTTTTTTCCTACCAACATGCCACAATTCTATGATTGGCCTATGAAGCGCTCTTTGAAGCCTCCCTGCATCCTCTAAACATCTTGGGCAACATCAAAGCCCACACATTACAGGGGGGCAGAGTTCAACTGGGAGCCACTGCAAGCAAGCATCAAGCATCATCTCTCCTTTTCCCTTTTCCCCTCTTCTTCAGGGGGTGTTGTTTCTGCGCAGCGGTACTGAAGGAGAAGAATAGCGAGCAGGGGGAAAGGGGGAGGAGGAGGAGGAGGCGGCTTCTCTTCCTGCGTTCGTGTCCATCATGTGTCATGGCCGCTCTTGGCTTTCATGTTCTGTCTGGCTGAGTCTCTCCTGCTCCAGCAGTCTCTGTTTCTTCGCTGAAAATCTGTGTCCCTCAGAGGCAGGAGACGCTCTCTCCTCTGCATCCATTTCAGCTCAGCTCAGTGTAGCTGGGCTCTGCTCTCACCTTGCTGACACCAGCTCCTCAGCAAACACCTCTCCCCTGCATGGGCTCAGCTGGCTGACAGGCAGCTGTCCATACGGATAAAGCAGGAGAGAACACACACTGTACTCAGAGTCACCATCACTGCCTTTTCTAACACCTTTGCTATTGCCACCTCTTTGACTGAGACACTTCTCCTGGAAGCATCTCATGCTACCTCCAAAAAGGAAACATCAGGTGATGTTTTTCTTTGTTTTTACTTAGGTTTTATTGAAGGTTACACAGGTTATGTTTTATGCATTTTGCAGTTTCATTCTAGTTTGTTTCTTTTTTTTTTCAGCAGCTGATAATGTTCAAAGTAAACACGAAATACCCTGCTCAACAGTCCATATTGCTGTATTTTCCTTACACAGAGTCATTTTACTTGCTGCATCTCAACTGTGGCTAATTGTTGAGCCTAATATAGCGGACTTTGACACAAACACTTGAGAAGTAGTCCGTGTTTGATTACCACGGGAAAGGAAAATTCAGTCGCAGGGGCCCAAAACAAGCCAGCAGCTGATGAAGACAAATGTGCAAACACATGTTGGCAGAATTGCTTTTTGGTTGAGCGTGATCGGCTACGCTCAGGAGGGCGGAACCAGGAGTTGTGATTTATAGTTTTGTGCTGTCCCTGGACCACCACTGTCTGCTGCCTCCCACTACTGTAATTACCACGTGTGTCTATTAGAATAGTCCTGCTGCCCACAATGCATTGCCTCAGCCTAGAGGAGAGGAGAGGAGAGTTATCACTTCCCAGAGACAGTCTTGTTATTCAAACAGTGTTCTCTACAAAAGCATGATACAGAGGAAGAGTGGAGGGCAAAAGTAAAAAAAAAAAACACTGCAGATGATGAGATAAAGGTCAAAAAGAACCATTCTGAAAGGTTGAGGTGTGTATTGAAAGTGGGAGAATAAGAACAGAAACGGGCATCTTCCTACAGAAGGTCATGTATGACTTTATTTGGTTTCTATAAATCACGTTTAAAAAAATTAACCTACAATATACAGTATTTAAACAGTCATTTACACTAAAAGCTGTTCAGCCTGTTAGTATGTATGTGTCTGTATTTCTACAGACCTGACATTAACTAAATTTGATGCATATTTTAAACAACATCAGGGTTGCTGTAACATCATTTCATGTACCTTCAACTGCAAATTTTAACAGCATATTCAATCTTGTTTTACACTGCATGTCCTCCTACATCGTATCTGCATCTCTCCCAAGTGTTCCAAAGTCTGCAGGTCTGGATTCAGTTTGCTTTGCCTTGGGCCTTATAGCATCTCCTAGTGGGCAAACTGCCCACTCTTCTCAGTCTCATGAAAATTAATGCTTTGAATAATGTGATTCAGTCAATACCTTCAGGTACTTTGACAAATAAGAGAACTTGACATCTTCTGAGCTTGTTTATAAGGTGGATTTCTCTGCAGTGTTTCCATTATGGATAATTTTCCTGTGCTGTTTTATAGTCAGCGTGTGTGCACAGCGCACTGCTCACAGTCTTTATCAAAACATTTGTACCTGTCTGCATAAATTACAGTTTTGTTTAGAGCCAATAAACCATTTTACATAAGATAACTAGATTTCTTTCCTTTCTCAAATGAATCATACTTTGCTATGTCTACCTAAAAAGGGACTGAATCACCTGTTTCTTCTTCATGGAAGCTCTGAACCGATAATGAGACCTGGCACTGAGCTCTGGTCAGTGTCATTTATGCTGTAATTGGCCTAAGGGTGTAAAGGGCAGCCATGCATCGGAGAAGACAGAGAACTAAGTGGCTTACAGTGACATGACTGAGAGAAAGAAATACAGTTAGAGGGCTTGCACAAGAGAAACTGAAGAGAGGTTATGAGCCTATTTATGACATAGCGTGCATTATGGCTACAAAATGATGTGATTATTACACAAATGAATAAATGCAAGCATGGCTTAGTTCAGCGTAATGAATATGAGTTCATTTTTATGTCACACCATATACCATCAAAGTGCTATGTCACCAGAGGCCTTCTAGACACACTGTCAGCATGCAGCAGTCTCTCTCTTTTTTCCAAATAATGTGAATGCAAAAAAAGTGTTTTCTTTGTTTAAAAATCTACCCAAAGTTAAATAATCATATTAAATAATGATATTAAAATATAATATTAAATAATCAAGTGTCCTTTTCAACCCATACTTTACTATTGTCTGAAAGCACAACATCCCACAATTTTTAATTTGTGCCTGTGCAAAGTGTCATTTAGAATTAATTCCAACCTGATAATTCGGCAGTACCTTTCAGAAAAAAAACAGGAGAATGAATATTATCCGAAAAAAATAATAATTAAAGAACAGTAACCATTTTCTTTTGGCAATGTCATTTTTCAGTGCTGTGTGAAAACAGGGGGCTACATATAGCAGAATCCTGTCATCATTAAAAAAAACATCTGGTTTCCAGCTATAGCAGCAAAATCCTCCACCTGAGCTCAATGCACACAGACCATTTGGTAAAACACTTAAAAACAAATTCTCTCATCATGCCTATATTATAATATATAATATAATATCCTGCACTGATCCATGCCCTGTTTTCTGATATAAATTGTAAATATTATTTGACCAAGACCCGTCTGTGCTTGTGTCCCACATGAGTAACTTCTTACATAGTCTCCCATCATTAATATTTATGATTTTTTTCCCACTGTTTGCTCATACAAACAGCCCAACATACTTCCACCTCATCTCTCCTATTATCAGGTGTGGTTGAAGCAAATGTACCTACATCCAGCAAATATATTGCAGACTGAGAGTAAAACCATTCTAATCATTTGTAAATCTGAAATCCAAACTCCCCACATCTCCATATCATGTATAAAATAAGTTGCTGGCAGCATTGCTGTTGTTTTTAAATGGTTGAATCAAGGGTCATATGAATGATTGGGGTTACTCAAAGGGTGGGGTTGTTCTGTTCACACTGATATCATAGCTCATTAGAGAAATAACCATGGTCTCAATTGATCTCTGTGACCAGGAGCTCAAGAGGTTCAGGATGAATTTGTGAGCCATTGATTTCTATGGCTTGTTAAAGGTATGAGTATCTTACCATACAGAGAAATGTGAAAGCAGGATTACCAGGAAATAGAGGTATTGATTGGGTCAAGAAGTTGGGGCTTACATTTCATATTCCACCCGGGAGACAGGATTTGACACAAGAACAGTGTTGACTGAAAGATATGGGAAAATATTCTGATGAGTCACAAATTCCTTGGTCATGTGTTTTCAAAAGATACAGAACTTTAATATTGCATTATTATAAACATTGCTTTTGGGTATTCTAAATGAGTAATTTCTACTTCAGACAGACAGATAGATGGTGAATGCAAAAAAAAGTGTTTCCACAAAATGTTTCCTTCATTTAAAAATCTACCCAAAGTTAAATAAATTATATTTTTAAGCGTCCTTTTCAACCACAGACTTTACTATTGTCTTTGTGTCGTTTAGAATTAATTCCAACTTGATAATTCGGCAGTACCTTTCAGAAAAGACCAGGATGATAAATATTTTTATGTGTGTGTTTGTCCAGTAGGTGTCAGTGTCGCCGCATGGTTCATCTTGCCGCATGCGTGATGATACCCGGAAGAAGGAAGCTCCAAATCAATTCGGACGAGCTGCCTACTATACACAGCTAGCAGGTGAATAGCTTTATCCTGAATGCAGAGCAAAAAACAGAGACTTCAGTTGTTATTAATTGCGTAAGTTAATTGTATTGTTAGTTTTTCATTATCAGAAGCTTGTTTTCCGCTTCGATGTGATCGCAACGAAGTGATTTGTTTGGTTGATTGATTTCCTGGATAAATGTAAACCAGACTGCCTTTTGTGTTTTGACAGAGCTTTGTTGGTAATCCTGCACCCGTCGTGCAAATCGCCTCGCCTGTGGGAAAATGTCCGGCCAGGAAGGATCCTGGACCTTTACTGTGGCCGCAGTAGTGGCCGTATTTCTGCTGGATGCTGCTGTTTTTGCGCAGGCGAAGGTAAAACCTGCACCGATGGACACGTTCATGCAGGAACTGGTTGGCAGGGTCTGCTGGTCTTGAACAGTCTTGAAAGCGTTTATTTCAGTTTCCTCACAAAAAAAGGGGGCCTTCAAAGGTGTTAAAAAGCCTTCAAATGAATTTATAATATTAATAACATATTTTGTAGCTTGCCCTAGGTAGTAATGTTAGCTGTAACATGTTTTGGTATGTGATTTTAGACATTGAAAGCTGGAATTATTATTCCAGACTTGTGAAAAATTCACGTGGATTTTAAAATTAATTTCATCCATCCATTCATCAATCCATTTTGGACTGATTGTCCAGGTCTAGGATGTGTGTTAAGCCAGTAGTTATTTAATTATTAGAAATTGTTGTTATACACCACTGGCAAAATGTCAGTAAATTAACACCCTTGGTAAGTCACTGTAGGTCCTATGCTTATTAGTTTTCATCGCTATCTTTCATATTTTAGCGGTGTGTCCATGAAGTGGGTATTAAATTTCTTTCCATGTGGCATTGAAAAGGTCTTTAAAAGTCTTAAATTTAACTTTGTGAACACAACAGAATCCCAGGGGTGGTTGTCAATAAGCTTCCTTCCCCTTTGGTAGTAGTGATCATGTTGTACAACTAAATTCTTCTAATAGGACAACAAAAGAGCTACTGCTTAAAGAAAAAATAGATGAGGTTTTAAGTAATCAGGTGGCTTAGTTTGGGCCCACTTTGACCCAATTTTCTTAAAAATTGCAGAGCTTTGAGGATGTTCGCTGCAAGTGCATCTGCCCTCCATACAGAAACATCACTGGCCACATATATAACCGGAATGTGACCCAGAAGGATTGGTAAGAGAAATCCTCTATTTATACTTACAGTCACAAGTCATACTGTGTTTTTGCTCTATAGGACAACAGAGTCTAACTTTAGTAAAACGTTTCACTATGCCAATGTGTTTGTCAGCTGTGTAGAAATGTTGAATACATGGACACTACTCAGTGCAGAGTTTTGATGTGTTTTACAGTAACTGCCTCCATGTAGTGGAGCCCATGCCGGTGCCTGGACATGACGTTGAGGCCTACTGCCTGTTGTGTGAGTGCAAGTACGAGGAACGAAGCAGCAACACCATCAAGGTACCACAGGACTTTTGTCAGGACTTTTTTCTTTCAGAAAGAGAAACAGAAAAACAGATTTCTTGCTTCATCGTACTATGACTGTATGTCACAAAACACATTATGTCTAATATTATGAAGTCTGTTTACTTTGTCTGCTTAATCAAATGGAGAATGTTTTGGGAGAAAAGCATGCAGGAGATGTCAACATTTGCAGAGAACTCACCACTTCAACTGACATGTATCATCTAGGAAGAAATGGAAAAGCTAACTTTCCATCAAAGTTTTGTCCTGAAAAATGCCCAAGAATTTGTCTTACACCCAACCAACAGCATGGCTGTCACATTAATTAACAAATAAAACAAAAAATACAATTTACTTACAAAGTTCTGAGCACAACACAATGCTCTTAGAGGTTGATTCCTAAGTTTTCTCTGTCCTGTTTATCTCAGGTAACCATCATCATTTACCTGTCTGTTGTGGGGGCACTGCTGCTCTACATGCTCTTTCTGCTACTGGTTGATCCTCTTATCCGCAAACATGACCCCTACACCCAGCCACTGCACAATGAGGAGGACTCTGAGGTAACTATTCAAATAAACAACACATATATGCTTCAGCACATACAGTGCACACATTTATTCAATTTCAGTTGAATGTGAAGTTGCTGATTTAATGTGTTCTTGGTTTTTGTGTGTGTGTGTGTGTGTGTGTGTTCAGGAGATGCGTCCGCAGGTGGACAGCAGCCAGGCGAGAGGAAACACAGTCCTGGAACGGGTCGAGGGAGCGCAGCAGCGCTGGAAAAAGCAGGTCCAGGAACAGCGCAAGACTGTTTTCGACCGCCACAAGATGCTTAGTTAAACCCTACGGCTAACCTCAAAACAGGTTTAGAATAGGTAGCTTCACTGGGCTCAGCGCTATTAAACATGCACCAGCTGTACTATTCCTAACCTCTTTGCATTTTATGTGCACTCCACCCTCTGAATTATTATTTCCTCACTGAGAAACATTTAAACACACTGATCTAACAAGCAGATATTTTAATTTATTATACGTAACACTTTAAGCTCTGTTGCAGTTGTGAAAAAAACTCCATGTTTTTGCACCTTTAACAACTACTAGACATCTTGATAAAATAGGGATCTTTTTTGTCCATTAAGCCAGACTGTGAATAGCTTTTAAGCTTCTTAGAGATAGTTTTTGTTGTTAGCTACTTGCTAATACGATATTGATATTAAGCAGTTTTTCTTGAAGCATAATTTGTGATGTTACCTCAGAACAGGTAAGCTTTATGTTTTTGAATGATCAGTTTATCTTATGGGGTAGAAAGATTATCCAATCTGTGCTATTGCCAAGCAGTAGCACTAATGATGGTTTATTTATAAATAACCCTGGGCATGTTTAGTGCCATTTGCACTATTAATGTAAGTGAAGGATTGTACATTTTGGGCTTTATCATTTGTAGGCTTTTGACATTGCTACTTTAAAGAGCGCCCCAAGATGTGCCTTTTTCTGTTTCTCTCCTTGTGTGAGCGAATGTGTTACATCAAACTCCAGTGCAAAAATTGGCTCTGAAATGTTCAAATGAAATTCACAGCTTGTGAAATGTCACAGATGGTAAGGTCTACCAAAACATTTTGGCAGGTATAGTTGTGTTTGTATAGCTTTAATCATTTATCTTGAGTTTAACAGTGAACCTGTTTGGAATAAGGCTTGATCAGTGAGTTATGCACACAACCGCATTTACGTCCTGTGTTTTGCAGTTGAGTTTTAATGGAACATACTTTCTCATGCAAAGAGAGAAATGGAGAATGGGGCATGTAACAGAGCTTTAAAGCCATCCTCAAATGAATCAAATCTCTTCCACTGGAGAATATCCTAAATCAGTAAAGCTGCCGATAATGCAGTTAAGTATGGCAGGATCAGGATGCCTCGTGGCTTTGAAAGGCCTTCATGTTCATCATTATGTGTCAGTTAATTCCCCTTTGCATTGTACTACTGAAGCTACCTGCTGGGGAATTTTTAATATGACAAAGAAAGGTATGCTGACTCACATTACCTCATGCACAGTGTGAATTGCTGACGTTTCGTCTGTAATCATTTATTTTATCATTGAAGTGTTTTTGATTGACTGATTTTTAGTATAATTTCGTATCACTAGTATCAGTGTTTTGTATTTATATTTGTCTCCAGCGTAACTGGAGCATTCCACTGCTCGTGTCTGTACATTCAGCTTGATGTGAAATAAAACAATATATATATACTCAGGTTGAGTATAGATTTTTGTTAATTTCTCTATTTTCTTTTGGTTGCTGCAAATTCACTATTGGAGTCACTACTTTAGTTAGTTTATTGGCACTGGGGGGCGACAGAGAACACAATATGTGGGCCATCAGCTTCCACTGTACCATGAGAAATGTGCATCATCAACAAATTAATCCTCACATTTGTTGGGGTTTTCAGCATAATTCAGTTTATTGAGTGTTATTTAAATTGTGTCATCATGATGATATGAACATAATTTCTCTTTGAGCAAATTTGACTATAATAATATAATAATAAATGAGCAGATTTACATGTATGAAGAGCTTTATCTGAAATAATATGTAACAGGTACAAATGAAGTTAAATAATATGAGCTGTGTTACAACACTTCATATTCATATTCATTTTGATTAGCTTGTGTTATTTTTGCTTGCATTTTCTGTATTGTGACTCAAATCCTTAACATTTTAACATTTCCATATTTTACTCTCATCCAACACTTTTCAAAGTGTAAACACTGAGCTTCAGCTGCATAGTGTCACACTAAAGGGAGAAACATCCATGAGTTTCTTCCCTCCTCTTTGCTCACTTTTTTTGTTTCGCAGTTTTTTGTTCAACACCAGTGTCTAGCCGTAGAGCAGTTTTTTAAGTTTTGAAAGAGATTACAGGTTCTGGGGGCTGGTGGGGAGACTCTGCTACTGCACGACCCCCCGAAACTGTCTCTCCCTGCCTTTGTGCTCTCGTCTGCCACTGCTGCCCTGCCCCAACCCCCCTAGATCCCATCTACTCCCTTCTTCCACCTTCTAACCCTCCCTCCCCACCCTCTTAATCACCCCCAAGCATGGCCTGTCAGTGGTTCACAATCTAAATTTAAACTACAGCAGGGCCAACTGCTCCTCCAGCCACTCTGGGCTCCTGTTATTTTTCCCTGCATAGTGGGGGCTTTTTCTGTCAGAGGCCCTCAGCCAGGAGGAGAGGCCTGTTGCTCTGTGTGAGGGAGATAGAGTCAGAGGGAGAGGAGAAGAGGGGGAGAGAGGTCGGCAGAGGAGTGCACACAGGCAGTGTGGAACCCAGGGGCCTTCGCAACGGGGAGTTACAGTGTGCCTCAGTTTGGGATAATACAGTGAGGGGACTCATTTCCCGTGGACTGCTCAGCTAGAGGCACCAAGATGGCGGCCAACGCAGAGGCTGCCAAGCCAGTCATCATGAATGAAGAGGAGCTGAAGAGGAAGCAGAGGGAGAAGCTGAAGAAGCTACAGGCCACGGGCGGCAACCCTCGACCCGCGAGATCCCTCTTCCTCTTCACCCTCAAGAATCCCTTCCGCAAGGCCTGCATCAACATCGTAGAGTGGAAGTATCCTTTATATCTCTCTCTCTCACACACACACACACACACACACACACACATTGATGCATATGGTACAGAATCAAAGACAACTACTAAACTGTTTTAGTAAACACTGGCTTAAAAATATAGCATTTAAACATAACATGCTTGTTCAGTCTTGTCTAAGAAATATAGCTTTTCAGGCAAAGTTTTGCTTGTGAACATAAACTATTTTGGATTCTTAAGGTGTTACACAGTTATTACAGCATGTAGTGCTGTGGTTAAGAGCACTGACAGCTAGGGTATACAGAAATTATGTGTCTGCATGGCTGTGAATTATCAGCCATGTAGTTCACCTACGATAAGCCTGGCACAGCCAAGTCTCTTTCAAATCTATGTTAAGGCAATCCCTGAAGTGTTAAGACTTTTGTTATGTATCTGGCCGCCCTGTGTCAAAGTCAAGTTTGTAGACCTCGAATTGTCACCTGAAGAGCTTCTTAAGCTAATCTATTTACACCTGGCACACAATAACGACTGATGAAACTGTCCCCTTTTGTGGTCTGACTAGCTGACATTCTGCTTTTAATGTGGAAATAGTGGCTCTGCATTGCTGGCACTCTGTAAGGCCTGATACATGAACACAAGGCAGGCTGCTGAGTGATATTATGGCCCCTATAGGGGGTTTCCTGCTTTTAGCCTGATGTCCATTCCTGGATAATACATATTCTCCATCCAAAATAGAATGAGTTGATCATATCTTTCCAGTCACAACATCCTTATGTTCACATTTTAAATAGGAAATATGGACTTACATTTGCAGTTTACATTGAACTTTAAAATATTATTATGGTGTAAACAGTTAAAATTTTTTCTGAACAGTTAAATTGAAATGTATTGCCATATGCTCAAACAGGTCATGAGTTTTTTACTGCAGCAGTTTAATCACATTGGTATGTGATCCTGTAACACAGGACATGGATGCCATAATTAAGGCAAAATTACAGAAATTGATTAAACTCCTTAAGTACTGCATACAGTGCTTTCAATTAAAATTACAGCTCACAGATGTAAGAATTGATAAATACCACGTAGCATAACCAGACAGTTTTATTCCTGATGAGTAGTCTGTGTTTAAATGGTTTGGTCATATTCTGGGGCTCTGCAGCTGTCCCACGGCATCACAGACATGAGACATGATGCTGACCTGGCAGGGAAATTCTCTTAGAGAGCCCCCTATGGACGAGAATGAAGCAGCACAGCAGACAAGATTACATTAAGTGTGACGGCTTTACTGGCTACCTGATGAGCCGGTTTAGGGATGATGTTTCAGGCAGCATTTAGAGGCACTGATCAGTGTTAGCAGGGCTGCAGAGCTGTTCGATATGTTTGGTTACATTATATCACAAAAAGTACAGAACAGGTCACAGATTTAAAAAAAAAGGAACTTTTTTTTTCTAAATATGTTTCTTCCCCCTCCATTGTCACACAAATATTATCATCATGACTTATTCAAGAGTTCAAGTACAATAAATTTTGTCCCTTTTGTAATATTTTCTTTTGGGGGTAACTAGGGTTTTTCCTCTTTATGTATTATTGTTATGATCCTGAGCTTCCCCACCCAGAACCTTTGAGATCATCATCTTATTGACCATCTTTGCAAACTGTGTTGCTCTGGCTGTGTTCCTGCCCATGCCTGAGGAAGATACTAATAACACCAACTCAAGCTTGGTGAGTATGACCCTTTCATCCTTTCTTTGATGTTATTCTCAGGACTCTGGGAGGAGCCTTGGCTCAGTGATGAAAGTGGTATTGATATTTGTTTGTCTTGATATGGGGGAAAAAATCGCTCATGGTCTCTGATCTCTGAATGATTCAGTAGTTTACAATAACCAGAAGATAAGTGTTTGCCTTTGTTCAACAGTTTAATGTGTTTGAGTGCTTTAAGCCAGCAAAGCCAGGCTGCTAAGTGTTTCAGCTGGTCACTGGTCTGAGTGCCAAGCTCTATTTAAATGCCTCTAGACACAACTCAGTTCTTTATTTGTACCATCTGTGTATGAAGAGGAACACGTCATCAAACAAGTGTGCTATTGGTTTATCCTTCAACTGTTGATGAGCTTGATCCTGCATGGATAAAAGTGACAGAATACAAAGATGTGCATTAACGTCGGTGTTTGCTTTGGCACAAACATATACAGTCCTTTAAAACTGAGCTCACTATGTCTGAGTTCATGGTTTACATGGCATTTTCTTGACAATAATCACTGAAACGTATTCTGCCAACAATAAAAACAAAAAAGCCTCAGCTCATGGTTCCTCAGTAAAGGCTCCATGACTGCTCTCTCACTTTAGATGGCTCTCTTGTGTAAACTAGCTGGTTGCAGGCTTGACCCCTGGATGCTGCTGCTGGTGTGTGTACAGGCATTATTATATTTGAACCTCATAGGTGTCTGTTTATACTGCTGTGAAGCTGTGGATAATGTATTGCAGGTCTGAGACTGAACAATACAACCAATGGAATTTCACTGTGATGATGAAAGTGTCTATATGACATATAGTGAGCAAAAGACAAACGTTTGCCCCACCGTCCACATACTTTGCCATTGTCTAGATATTTGATATTGTATTGACACAGGTGTTATGGTATTGAGAAGACCTGCTCTGAGAGTCTTGATATGTGGATCACTGCCTCTGACAGGCCTGACATCCAGCACAAGTGTCAAAATGTCACGTACTATCCTGCATGCAGTCAATAAACCCCACATATCACTAGGTTAAAAGCTAATATAAATCTTGTTGGTACACAACCAATTGACCTACATCCCAGCCAAATTCATCCAGTCAGTCATTAAGTATCTGAACTTAAAACTGACCCCATCTCTTTAATATCTTTGCTTTGGCCTGCTTGCCAACCTGCTCCCAAATCCCTCTTACTTCTCAGTGTGCCATTCTTCAGAGGTGAGCGATGTAAGAGGAGCTAGTCCCCCCTCGCCCCCACCACCACCACCTTCCCACACCCCATTTGCTGTTAGAAGTAGGTCGGCCCAGACAGCATCACCCCACTGACGCAGGTGGATACAGAAGAGTCCCCAAATGTTGTCTCATGTAACCACACTCATACTGTGCTATAAGCAATATGATGGTTTGTAACACTGATACACTACAACATAGAAGCACAGCTCTTCTTGTTGCTCTACTTGGTATAATTTGAATTACAAAATGTCTTATGTTTATAAATGTGTGTATTATGGTTAATTTATGCAAGTTAGCCTTGGAGGGCCTTATTGATTAGGGGCTTGGGGGCTGCAGCTGGATGGTTCAGCCAAACATTATTGACCTGATTTGTGTAAATGGATCAAAGGGAAATAAACAGCATATCATATATAATTTATAGTATACCTCAAATGAACTCTTCAATTTTGATGGTACCCGCTGGGGCTGGATTTTCTCAGAGCTCTATCTCACTGTTCTGACATTATCCCTTCTTTTCCTACAACATTTGTATTTACATCAACAGTGACATGGCAATGTAAACAATTTCATGTAGCTTTTTCTTAAGCAGATATGTATGATGCAGCATTTTGGTAGCCAAATAACGCCACTCTGATATGTAGAAGAAATGTTACAGTGCCTGAGGGAAACCAGGCTCACTTTTGTGTCTGCTGTGTGTCCTGGAAAATATCAACACTGATAATAAAGACACAGATACAGGCCAGATTTGCAAACACATGCTTTTATTCAACCACCCTGACATTTATCCGTTTACCACCTCTGAACAAAGCATTTAATTTTCTGCAGTTTGCTTTGTCTCTCTCTCTGTCTCAGAGCTCTTATTTGATAAACTGTGGCTAAAATTGTTTCATTCATCGCTGACTCATGGGCTATCCATCTGTTTAAGAATTCTGAGGTCATGTTTAATTTGTGTTAAAAATAGCTAACAGACTATCAAAGCTAATGAGCTCACCTAACACTAGCAACATCTATTGCTATTCTCCCTATCAGGTGCTTAAATGCCAAAGTTGTCACGAATTATAATCATCCCATTTTAAAAGAATATTGAACCCGAGGGTTGTGAGTTTTATGAAATGTAATTTCGTGGTTTGTGTTTGTCTTTTTGCAGGAAAGTTTGGAGTATATCTTCCTAATAATCTTCACATTAGAGTGTTTTCTGAAGATAGTGGCATATGGCTTTGTTTTCCATGAAGGCGCCTATTTACGAAATTGTTGGAACATATTGGACTTTGTCATCGTCTTCATGGGGTAAGATGAGTTGTGCTCTGCAGGTGGATATCTCTACTGCTAAAAGACACTGCTTTTTCTTGATCACTGTAGCTGTCTTTGACAGAGTTGAAAATGTTATATCTTGTCAAAACTGGACTATTGATCTGTTGATGTATAGACATGTTCAGTTTTGTTTGAAAAAATTAATACATCTCAAGTCATCAAGAAACAGTTTTGTTTGGGTGGGTTCTTATATCATCCTTTTTTCTACAGTCTGTTCACCTTTGCTTTGGATACGATTCATAAGATAGCAGATGTGCCAGTGGAGAAGGGTGGGGGGTTTGACATGAAGGCACTGAGAGCCTTCCGAGTTCTACGACCCCTACGCCTCGTCTCTGGAGTCCCCAGTAAGAACCTATGCTTTAATCCACACATACCACTGAAAGAACCTGTTGCTGTAATATATTGTTGAATCCACTGGGAATCACTGTATAATCTGTCTTCTGGAGACACTACCAAGATTTTTTTTATATAGTATTGTGATGTTCTGGTTTTACTGTCCACCTTCAGGCCTGCAGGTGGTGATGAACTCCATCCTTAAGGCCATGCTGCCTCTGCTGCATATCGCTCTGCTGGTCTTTTTACTGGTCACTATCTATGCCATCATGGGACTGGAGCTGTTCAAGTGCAAAATGCATAAGACCTGCTATTACACTGGCACAAGTATGTATAGAGGGCACAGATACAGTTACAGCTGAGCTTATATATTAAGTGATATTATAATTATCTCTTTTCCTTGGCCCACAGATATCTATGCTGCAGCGGAGGGCGAGCTGCCTGCTCCCTGTGCTCAGGCCGGTAACGGACGCCGCTGCATCATCAATGGCTCAGAGTGTCGGCCAGGCTGGGAAGGTCCCAACAATGGCATCACCCACTTTGACAACATTGGCTTTGCCATGCTGACTGTCTACCAGTGTATCACCATGGAGGGATGGACCAAAGTGCTCTACTGGGTAAGTGACTGCTTGAACATTATCTCATTTGTTTATCAGTGTCATTGTTGGGGAATTTGTGCTCTGACCACCAACACACCTCAACATTTTAGATATTTATCATCCAAAACATACCCAAACAGATTAGACTGTTGTGGCTGACGGAGAGTTGTCTTTCAGGTTAATGATGCCATAGGAAATGAATGGCCCTGGCTCTACTTTGTTCCCCTCATTCTGCTGGGCTCCTTCTTTGTGCTCAATCTGGTTCTGGGTGTGCTTAGTGGGTAAGACAGTTTTTATCTTTGATCATTCCCACTGTCTGCATCTTGCTTCTTGATGTAAACCAACTAAATAACTATCACATTTGCTGTTTTATTATTCTTCGTCTCTCTACTCAGAGAGTTTACCAAAGAGAGAGAGAAGGCTAGGTCGCGGGGAGAGTTCCAGAAGTTGCGGGAACGTCAGCAGCTGGATGAAGACCTTCATGGCTACATGGAGTGGATCACTCACGCTGAAGTCCTGGATGCTGACCGAGAGGGTAAAGGTAAGCACCACAGACCACCTCAGCACCCATCCCATGCAGCGATGCTGTTGAATTCCAACTGTTCTCTTTTCAGGACTGCTGCCTTTGACCAGTGGAGATTCTGATACAGACAGCTTGTATGACCTGGAAGGCAAGAGTCGAATCATCTACTACTAGTGAGTCTGCTGTTTTGTAAATGTGCAAATGTTGACATGCAATATCCACAGTAGCTTGGCACAGTAAGTCAGGGTTATTTTTGTGTTTAGCCGCCTGGCCCGTCGCTGGAATCGTTTCCTCAGGATGAAGTGCCTGGTGTATGTGAAAACCAGGAGCTTTTACTGGGTGGTGATGTTCCTCGTTTTCCTCAACACTCTGACCATAGCAACAGAGTACCATCACCAGCCTGACTCGCTCACTACCTTACAAGGTCAGTGATTAATATATAACATTGTGCATATTTATTTTTACATAAATTCTGTCCTACCCAGCCTCGTCCATTCGTCTATCCTCTCTCTTATCTCAACAGATGTTGCCAGTCGTGTACTGCTGGTGCTGTTCATCATTGAGATGTTTGTGAAGATGTATGCTCTGGGGCCTAGAGCATATTTCATGTCTCTGTTTAACCGTTTTGACTTCTTTGTGGTGCTATGCGGTATCCTGGAGATGATCATGTTGTCTGCAGGAGCCGTGGCTCCTCTGGGTTTCTCAGTACTCAGGTGTATTCGGCTGCTGAGGATCCTCAAAGTCACAAAGTAAGTCCAGTCCCCTCAAAGGACCATGTTGCATTAAATATAACAGTTGTTGTGTCATTGATTGTCATCCTCTCTCCATTGCTTTGCAGGTACTGGACCTCACTAAGTAATCTTGTGGCCTCTCTCCTCAACTCTGTCCGCTCCATCGCCTCCCTGCTCCTCCTTCTCTTTCTCTTCATCGTCATCTTCTCGCTCCTCGGCATGCAGGTTTTTGGGGGGAAATTCAACTTTACAGACCACAGGCCCAGGCGCAGCAACTTTGACAACTTCCCTCAGGCCCTCATCAGTGTGTTTCAGGTGAGGTTAGACACTGATTCATAGATACTCTTTTTTTTTTTTTAAATCTCAGAAACGTCTGCTTTGATTTAGTTAGAATTTGCTTGCCTGATTTTTGATTCATAGTTTGCAGTGGAATATCAGCCTACTTTTTAACCATTGACTGTGTCTCAGATCCTAACAGGAGAGGACTGGACCACTATCATGTATAATGGTATTATGGCCTATGGAGGGCCTGTCTTCCCTGGCATCCTGGTCGCCATCTACTTCATTGTCCTCTTTGTATGTGGAAACTGTATCCTTCACATGCACTCACAATGTCATGTGGGATTTATAGGAATTTGTGAGGATTTAAAAAATGTGTACATAGAAATAATGTTAACAAAAATTCCAAGATTTCGTTTTCCTGAGCTCACTGCAATTAGATATCCTCCTCAATGTTTTCTTGGCCATTGCTGTGGACAACCTGGCAGAGGCTGAGAGTCTGACTTCAGCTCAGAAAGAAAAGGCAGAGGAGAAGATGAGAAGGAAGCTACTAAGGTAAGTAAAAGAAGTTTGATCTGGGTGAGATGATCTGCTCTGTCTACTCATAGCTCAACTTTATTCCATTCCTTTCCCCCCTCCTGGCTTCCAGGTCCAAAATGCCTGACAAGACTGATGAGGAGAGAGAGAGGATCGCTAAGAAACTGGCAGAGCAGAGGGCCAAGATGGAGGGCATGCCCACCACAGCCAAGGTTAGTGTTATTTCTGGTGTATTACATATTACATGTTTACTCTTAACTCTGATATAATAAGTGCATGAGTAGCTATACATACTGTTAGTATATATACATATATATGTATGTACATCTGTGTATTCTCCCAGCTCAAAATTGATGAGTTTGAGTCCAATGTCAATGAAGTGAAAGATCCATTCCCACCTGCCGACTTCCCAGGTAACACAAAATAATGTATAAACCTCTACTTTTCATGCATTTCAAACCAATTTTCTCAGCATGCAGTTGCAGCAGAAGGAGCTCACTGATTGCAGGGATTCGTATTCATTACACTGGCTGTTTACCAATGCTGCTGTCTTGGCCATGTTACAGCATAAGTATAGTAACCCCTCATTATTATTAGACTCAGCTGATTCCCTGAGCTGAGCTGATAGCAGAGTCTAAACTCAGGCTATTTTCACCCTACTCCAGTGACTACCATATAAAGCCTACTACGTTTTAGTATTTAGTACGGCTAGTACTGGTAGTATAGATTTCCTTTTTTTTTTTCAACACAAAAAGTTTTAATTTCATTTGTTGGATTTTTTATTTTTTCCTCTCTCTTCTCTGCGACCCTGTAATATGAATACCACTAAGTACTATTTGTGTCACTACAGAATTTTGAGTCTGCTTTCTTCCACATGGTAGGTGACGACGAGGAGGAAGAGCCTGAAATCCCCATCAGCCCTCGGCCCCGTCCAATGGCTGACCTGCAGCTGAAGGAAGAGGCGGTTCCATTGCCTGAAGCCAGCTCCTTTTTCATTTTTGGCCCTCAGAACAAGTAAGAACCTAACCTGAAAATATATTTAATGTCATAAAAAAATGATATGTCTGTGTGTGCTTACATTTGGCTATTCACTCGTATCCAGGTTCCGAAAGCTGTGCTACAAGATCATCAACGCCTCGTCCTTCACCAACTTAATCCTCCTGTTCATCCTGCTCTCTTCCATCTCCCTCGCAGCTGAGGATCCCATTGATCCCAAGTCCTATAGAAACCAGGTGACAGTCAGGTCTAGCGCTACACGATGGACAGTAACTGTTGAAAGCTAACCAAATTTGATAACAACCCTGCTCTCTGTGTCTCTCTTTCAGATCTTGGCCTATGCTGACATTGTCTTCACAACTGTGTTCACCATTGAAATTGTACTAAAGGTAAATTCAACAGAAAATCACATACTACATGTATGTATTTGATGGATGTCTTATTGTGGTAGTCAAGATACCAAATAACAGATCATGATATTTTTCTTGAAGCACAAAATGGGTAATTTTTTCAATATTCTGTATTTTCAAACTTTCAGTATTTTCAAACTTTCAGTATTTTCAAACTCATTTTAAAAAATCTCCATTCAATGTTGCTTTTGGCAGAGAAATGATTCTCTGAAGCCACATTAAGAATATCACAGGCCATAAGTTCATCTGTGACATTTAATCCAACACGTTTTTCCTTTTGTTTAAAAAATTTTGAACACAAATCCTTTTGCTTCAGTTTTATGCATAAAAATGTGACATATCTGACTGACAGATGACAGTGTATGGAGCATTCATGCACAAGGGCTCCTTCTGCCGTAACTCCTTCAACATCCTGGATCTGATTGTGGTCGGAGTCTCCCTGCTTTCTATGGGAATGGAGTGAGTTGGGATTGCAACATTAGATATGAAACATTCTCGTTATTTTTTTTCCATACATTTCTCCTTTCAGTATTCCCAGATGTGCATATCAAGACTGCTTTTTGCCATGTGTTATATGCAGATCCAGTGCCATTTCCGTGGTGAAGATTCTCAGGGTGTTGAGGGTGCTAAGACCTCTTAGGGCCATCAATAGAGCTAAAGGGTTAAAGGTAAAACACATGCATAAATGAATCAACGTGGAAAATGTCTACGTTTCCCACGTGGATGAAGTGTTTAGATCCTATTCTTAAGTATATGTACTAAGACAACAATGAGGAAGCACTAACATACAATTACAGTTGTAGCTTGTTGAGATGAAGCACGTTTACCTACTTCAGATTCAGTCAGGTAGTTTTGTCCAGTGGATCCAAACCTAGATAAATTGATGGGTCAATTATTGTTGTCGGATAGAAGAAAAAAGTCTTTTCTATGATACTTCCTTTTTTGTGTCTCTTTGATGGAACTGCTAACAATGCAATATATAGACATCTGAAATGTGACAAAGGGCCCCAAATAGACATTGTATTTTTTTGTAAGCAGTCACAAGCCAAAAAGACTGAGGACCACTGGTTTAATCTCTAATAATGCATTATATTTTATAGACGTATCAAAAGTTTTTAATGTAACATCTTCAACTGTTTTCATTGTTTTCATTCACAGCTTTGAAATAAATTTAGTGTTTTCAGAAGTATAGTATTTTCCTCTAAAATGTAGTGTAGCAGAAAATGCAAATATTCAAATAATATAATAAGTACAAATACCTAAAAATTATACTGACTGAGTGATTGTATTTGCATACAGTACATTCCACTCCTGAAAGTTTAAGTGGCCATTGTTTGTCTTTATTGACAGCATGTGGTCCAGTGTGTGTTTGTGGCCATCAAAACCATCGGCAACATTGTCCTGGTCACCATGCTGCTGAATTTCATGTTTGCCTGTATAGGAGTGCAGCTCTTTAAGGTAGGTTTTGACACCAGATGATGCTGACACCACATTATTGTAAAGGTCATATTTCCAGATTAATTAAATTTAAGTATAAAGGTTGTGCTGCCTGTGTATTAAATGTGTTACTAATCCTTTCCCTCACAGGGTAAATTCTACAGCTGCACAGACCAATCCAAAATGACTATGGAGGAATGCCAGTAAGGAAAACACCATTCAGACATTATTAATTTATCAAAGCCATAATGTTCTCTTGGAGTGACCATTTGCTATGTCTGCTCTCAGGGGATCCTTCCTGAAGCACATGGAGAATTCCCTGCAGGACACAGTGGTGGCTAAGAGAGAATGGCTCAACAGTGACTTCAACTTTGACAATGTGCTCTATGGCATGCTGGCTCTCTTCACTGTTTCCACATTTGAGGGCTGGCCAAAGTAAGCAGAGCATAAATTTTGATTTGACAAATTGTATCTTTGATAGGATTGTGTTGATTTAGTTAGAGGACAGAATATCTTATTATGTGGATATTGAGTTGGAAGTAATTCCATTGCCTGGAGCCAGAGATTGTGAAAGAGGCAATATATCCTTTTTAATCCACTGAATTGTAAATTTCATTTGTACAAATTGCCCTTATTTGCCCTTATCGTATCTCTGATCTTTGATCTTTGTCCTGATAAGTTCCCCCATTTGCTCAAAATAACTCCATGTGTTTCCAGACTGTTATACAGAGCCATTGATTCAGATGAAGAAGACATGGGACCTGTCTTCAATAACCGTGTGGATGTGTCCATCTTCTTTATCATCTACATCATCCTCATTGCCTTCTTCATGATGAACATCTTTGTGGGCTTTGTCATCGTCACTTTCCAGGAGCAGGGCGAGCAGGAGTATAAGAACTGTGAGCTGGACAAGAATCAGGTACACTGAGACCCATCTTTCTTAGTAAAATCTAAAATGTTAGGCTAATTACTTTTCTTTCAACCCACCAACTTGTCTGTGCTGCCTGTCCCTTCAGCGTCAATGTGTGCAGTACGCCCTGAAGGCTCGTCCTCTGAGGTGCTACATCCCTAAAAACCCCTACCAGTACAGGGTCTGGTACATTGTCACCTCCTGCTACTTTGAGTACCTCATGTTCTTCCTAATTATGCTCAACACCTTGTGTCTGGGGATGCAGGTATGTAAATCGAGGTCAGGTTTCAACCTAAAAACACTGATTGACACTTCTGACAAAGAGTATTCAAGATCTTTAGATGTGGGTGTAAGCATTTCATAATCACAAGGTTTCAGTATTTGGTACAGAATATAATTAATGAAAATGTGAAAGTTTGAAGCTGTATTTAAAATATGGGACACCACAACTTTCCAGCAAATCCCAGACTAATTAATTTTGTGAGGAATTAGGAGCACATTAATGCAGAGTGTCCTACTTGTGTCTTTCTTGTTTCCTGAATCTTAATGAAACAATGAATTGCAAGTTTTTTGGACTGTTTTCAGATGATGGGACGATACACTGAGTAGGTGAAATTTAATTTTCAAAGTTTCAACATGGGCTTGATGTAGTTATTTTTAAAGGTTAATCCCAGTCCCAGTTTCTATGAGTTATAATAATATGGTACACACAAGGTTAACTGTGACATAAAAATCTGATGATGGGTAAAACCATGACCCAGAAAACACAAGTTGTAATAAACAGGATTGGCTAATGTTCACCAGTGAGTCACTAAAACTACATTCTGTACTATGTCAAATTAATAGCTGAAACATGCTGAGGTCAATATTTGCTTTCACTTTTGAACAGCACTGTAACCAGTCAGACCATGTGACCAAGCTGTCAGACACTTTGAATTTGATCTTCACTGTGCTCTTCACCGTGGAGATGATTCTCAAGCTCATGGCCTTCAAAGCGAGGGTAAACGCACAGTGTTTGTTGTTCAAATGATTACCCCCTCAATCTAATGTCTTCCTGTCTCATCAGTGCTTTAACTCTCTGTACAGGGCTACTTTGGAGACCCATGGAACGTCTTTGATTTCATTATCGTCATCGGTAGCGTCGTTGATGTTATCTTGAGTGAAGTCGACGTGAGTACGAAAAAAAAATCTTTTTTTTTTTTTTTTTTAATCTGTTCTAATGAATTCCATAGATATCAGATTCTCATTGCAGGTGCAGTGTATGAAAGTCCCTCTTTTTGTCCTAATGAGACATTCCCAGTCAGTAGTGTGATTTGAAATGAAATGACTGAATGTATATATTCAATGCTTTGACCCGGAGGCATATAATTGTGGCCCAACAGCTTATTGGTGCCAGCAAAACTAGCTCACAGGATATGGTCAGTACTATTGTTGGCCATCTCTACCTCACCCCCTCCACTCCCACCCTCCTCAGTGCCTTATGTAGCCTCAATTGCATTTCCATTTCCGTCACAAAACCACTGAAACTCTCCATTATTCCCACAGTTATTCATTACAATATGTTCAGTGATCTGATGTTTTTGTATGTGTTGTTTGAGCACTTTAAAAGAGCACAATATCAATTCAGGGTTTTTGTGTTATATTTTGTGGTAATGCCACACACACTCAGTGTTTTCTCTGGCTAGTCACTGTTTTCTCTTGTCATTGTTGCACTGCACCATCCTCATCTTTTTCATCCGCAAACACAAGCTTGTAGCGAATTCATTTTTCTTATTTCACATCTTCTCTTTCTCCTATTCCTTCTCTTCTTTTTTTCATATCCCCATCAATCCTTCTGTCCTCCATGCACCTCCTCATCTGTCTATCCTCCACAGACTGCCCTGGCCTCCAGTGGAGGACTGTACTGTCTCCATGGCTGTGCTGTAAATATCTGATCTGCACTGCACTGCACTGCTGCATGAGCCTTGCTGTGTGAGCACTCCACTATGTTCTCTACTAAACTATAGTACTACTGTACTGAACCGTGTGTAGCTCAAACTGCTGGTGGAGCATCTGTGTCTCTACTGAGGTCTCATCTTACACAGCAAATGTAAGATAAGACCTCAAGTTGTTTGCTACATTGTGTTACAGTATTCCTCATACTGTTTATACAAATAGGGGCTACATTTCAACACTTTATGCATATTCGCACCAAGTATTAATGATGGCTGAACTGCCTGAAAACTGTTAATATTTTGACAGCAAAGTGTGTGTATTTTGTTTATTTTGCATGAATTACAAGCTGCTTTTTTTCTTCTAGTTTTCAGCATCTAAGACCTGGAAGCTTTGTAACTCATTACAAGCAGAAAAATTGTCTCTGATATTAACCCTATTTTGAGATTGTAGATCATACCTTAACAATGTTTAGCAGTTGATAAATGCTATGTCTGCTCTGTACCTCTTATTAAGGATATTATATTAGTTATAACTTATATTACAACATGTCATCCTTTCATCTACTTCGTGCAGGAGACAAATCCGATGCAAGCAATTGCGGTAAGCCTGAAATCTCCTAATATTTAAACTCAGCAATGTTTTACTTATGCCTCCTTTTCCTCAAATGCTCTTTTTCTTTTTGTCCAAAGGCCTCTGAAAATGCTTCCGTTTCCATCACATTCTTCCGACTCTTCCGTGTCATGCGTCTGGTGAAACTGTTAAACCGTTCAGAGGGCATCCGTAACTTGCTGTGGACCTTCATCAAGTCCTTCCAGGTCTGTCACACTGGTCATCATCGTCTTAATTTTTAGTTTATTTCTCTATTTTTAACAGTTTTAATTACCTGTGCGGTTTGTGTCCACAGGCTCTCCCTCATGTAGCTCTGCTCATCGTGATGCTCTTCTTCATTTATGCTGTCATCGGGATGCAGGTACAGTCTTCGGGATTTTATTTTCTGGATGAAAATGTTGTAAACTTCTATAGATTTTTAATATGTTTCTGATTAAATGCCACTGAGACACATTTCTGTATTTGTCATTGGTACCCTGATTTTGTAATAATCCTTCAGATCTTTGGAAAAATAGCTCTGGTGGATGGCACCCAAATCAACCGCAACAACAACTTCCAGACATTCCCTCAGGCTGTTCTGATGTTATTCCGGTGAGTCTGTGGGTCAGGATATGGTTCAAAGCTCATTCTTTGCGGCATCAAAAACAGAACCAGGATCTCAAATTAGATATTGTGTGTTAACATCCAGATGTGCTACTGGAGAGGCTTGGCAGGAGGTCATGATGGCATCGATGTATGGCAAGAAGTGTGACCCCAAGTCTGACTTCCTGCCAGGAGAGGAGTACACCTGCGGGTCCAATTTCGCTGTCTTCTACTTCCTCAGCTTCTACTGTCTCTGTGCCTTCCTGGTGAGAAGCTGCCATAAAACAGTTACCTTTAAGTTGTTTTAGTATTAGTTGTCATATTTTAGCCACTATCATATGATGGGAAAAAAAAGTTTTTCTCTTTGCCCAGAAATGGTGAAACAATATAAACAAAGGTGTTTTATTCCTCCCTACCTCAGATCCTCAACCTGTTTGTAGCTGTTATCATGGACAACTTTGACTACCTGACCCGTGATTGGTCGCTACTTGGTCCTCATCATCTGGATGAGTTTAAGAAAATCTGGGCTGAATATGACCCCGAAGCCACGTAAGCTTGAACTCTAATTGAGATCCACAGTCCCATTCGCAGTTTCTATATGTTAACCTCCATGGTTACGTCAGATTTGGGTGTGTGCCACTTCAGATGAGTAAAACATGTTGCTTGGATCTAACAGGGGGAGAATTAAACATCTGGATGTGGTGACGCTGCTACGACGCATCCAGCCTCCACTGGGCTTTGGCAAGTTCTGTCCTCATCGTGCTGCGTGCAAGGTATGTACCGTCATAAACAGGGTGAAAAACCAATGGTGCTTTGCATGTATGTAAGTCATTAGTCAGTTAGAGAATTTGGTGCCTGATGAATGTTGAATAATAACATTATTCAACAAAAAAATAGTAGTGCAGTAAAATAAAAAAGAAACTGAATTAAGCAGGTTGAATAAACTGTTAACAAAAAAACAAGTATCTGTTTCTCACTGGTCCCCAAATTATCTCGATTTCCTGTCTGCAGCGTTTGGTTGGTATGAACATGCCCCTCAACAGTGATGGCACCGTCACCTTCAATGCCACCCTGTTCGCTCTGGTCAGGACAGCGCTCAAGATCAAAACAGAGGGTACAATGCATCAGTACCTGTCTTTTACAGTTCATATACAATACATGTTTTTCCTCCAACCTGATGTACAAACAGTCATTCTATGCATTTTTCATGGATTGTTCTTAATAGGTAACTTTGAGCAGGCCAATGAGGAGCTGAGAGCCATTATAAAGAAAATCTGGAAACGCACCAGTATGAAGCTGTTAGACCAGGTCATCCCCCCCATAGGAGGTGAGTCTAAATAAGAAGAATGAATTCAGTTTCACCTTTACAAAATAATCCAGTATTTCTAACACTGATTGCACTGCAACTTGTCTGGTAACAGATGATGAGGTGACTGTGGGGAAATTCTACGCCACCTTCCTGCTCCAAGACCATTTCCGCAAGTTCATGAAGCGTCAGGAGGAGTACTACGGCTACCGGCCCACGAAGAAGAGCGCCTCGGGCCCGGAGATCCAGGTGACAGGGTCAAAATCATATTAATTAGTGTAATGTTTAAAATGTCAAAGAGGAATTTACTGCATATTAACTGAAAATCCCTCAGAAATATTCAGGGCACATGTTAAGCATTTTTCAGAGTAGCATGCTGTGCAAAAATGTTAATGCATATTGGTTTTGCTTTTGGCTCTTTAGATGTAAATAAATCAATAAATATAAATATATTGTATCAGCAAGTTTTTATGCTCTTCACTCTTAGGCTAGCTTACAGCGTAACCCTGTTTATATCTCACCTATTCCTTTTTACACCGGTTGTCAATTTCACCTTCTCTCCTCCTCCTGTCTATGGGAATACGGTGCCGTGAGCCTCTGTTCTTCTTTTCTCTCCATGTTTTTGTAGGCGGGTCTGAGGAGTATAGATGAAGAGGCAGCTCCAGAGATGCACAGGACCATTTCAGGAGACCTGCAGAATGAGGAAGAGATGGACAGAGCTATGGAGGAGGCTGGAGAAGAGGCTATTTTCCAGGTGAAAAAAACTTTCTCCAATAAAGTGCAGGGCATTCGTGCACACTATCTGCATCATCATTGTTGTGTGGAAGACTTGCACCAATGTGGTGCAAGTTCACACTAAACAAGAATAGTTCAGTTTGCACAATGAGTTCATGTGAAGTTCAAGTTCATAGTTCACATTTTTTAAATTTTGAACTAAGTTCATAGACTCCAAAATGAACAGTTCACATTCATTTTTTCCTTTTTTTTTTAAAATGAGCACCTTTGAGCCATTCTTGATCAATAGAATCTCTGACTGGCCAGCCCATCCATCCCCAGCCCTCAATTATTGCCTCCACTCACTTCCCAAACTAAATGAACTGTGCTGTATAGTACTATAGAATCACAGAAACAGATGTGAACAGTGTGCTCCTTTAATAAGTCGGCATACAAGTGCTACAGACCTCTGAAAAACATCATCTTTATTGAGCCAGTGAATCGTGGTGCCCTAAAATGCTTTGTTCACAGCAGTCCAGCAATCTGATTGACTGATTGTTGGACTGACCAGATGCTTCAACTCGATGTGTCTTTTCCATTGGTGGAATGTAACAAAGTATATGTACTTCTTTACTGTACTGAAGTATTTTTTTTACGTTTCTGTACTTTACTTAAGTAAAAATATTAATACATACTTTTGATTTTACTCCATTACATTTTGCAGCAGTTATCTGTACTTTCTACTCCACTACATTTCTACAATTTATGCCATTACTCGTTACGTTATGAACATAATTCCCTCAAAATCTTGCATGAAAAAAAAATAGACTGATTGCGTTGAGGCATTGTTTGCCATTGCCAACCAGTCAGGTGGCTCTATTACCTCCAATGATGGCAGAACGTGCATTTGGTAGCAGCACGAGCTAGTGGACTGGCCTAATTCCGGCGAGAAGAAACGACTGTGGATGGAGATAGTGGTGAAAGCCGGTAAATATTAAATATTGCTCCGAGCTAAGTGGGCGAGTTCTCGGCCGGCTGACCCGTAGAGTAACCACCTCTCCGCCAAATATGGAAAGTACACTCCCACTAAAATCCAAGATGGCGCAGCTCAAATGCCTATGGTTTGGTCACAAAACCAACTCCCCAAAACCAGTGTGTGACGTCACGGGTGCTACGTCCATGTCTTATACAGTCTATGGTCTATGCTCACAGTTGGAAAAATTATGAGTTCAGTTCACAGTTCACAAAAATATGAACATGTTCAATGAATGCCGTTCATGCACAACACTGACTTGTACCATACAGTTTTTTTCTGTTATGGTCAGAATTAATTTTTGACTTCTCTGTTTGATTAAACGTGCACTAATATGTGATTACACCTGCATCGTGTGCCTGTCTTGCTTGGTATTTCCAGCGTACACACGGTCTATTTGGCAACCGGGTGGAGTCATTCTCGTCTGAGCCCGCCAACGCTCAGTCAGCACAGGTGACCAGCCAGCGGCCCCTCATGTTCTCGGAGAGCCAGCCCGAGTCTCCACCAAACTCCTCTGCCTTGGTGCCCACTACTGAATTTTTCCCCACAACCTCACAAAAGAGCAACACTAACAACAACGCCTTCGCAGAGTGAGTACCAAACGCACTCTCACCTACCATGATGACATATGCTCAGAGTGAATGTCTGATGGGTTGTATTTTTTCTCGTTGTCTGTCAGATTTTCGTTTGAAAGAGAAGGCAGCCCCGAAGAGTTTTACAATCCGTGTGAGGATGCGGAGCCAGGTATGTCCGGAGGTCTGGTACAGAAACAGGGTTGCTGTGAAGGGCCGGGAGTTTTTCACAGGCATCAAGATACTTGGAAACTTGCCACAGAATTTGGAAAATTATTGACAGATTTTTATATCCCAGGAGGGAAATTTGGTTTCTCAGCGTTTACATGTTCCTGTCTTACAACAAAACAGTAAAGCCAAATAAACTAAACACATTAAACATATGGTCAAATATACCCCTACACATGCATGACCCCTCTTGTATCCCCACATACACTTAAATACACGTGAACACAAGCTCACATATTTACACACACATCTGTACACAGTATTTACTGAGGTAATTTATTTAGGGCTGCTATGGCAGAACGGACAAGACTCCTGCCAAAGTGAGCCCTCCTCCAGTATTTGCAGATTATGAAAAATATTGACATTTTATTTTAACACATCAGAGAACACATTTAAAATGTTGTAGACCCAGCGTCTGTTCACATGTTGTGATATTTTTGTGATTAAGAATTATTTGTGAAAATGAGGATGTTGGGTTTTTCCCACTTATCATCCATTCTGGCTAATATTCTGCCTTGAAACCTATAGTCCCCTACAAGTCTTGCCACAGGGCACCGTTTTAGCACAATTGGGCGTGGTCACTCAGCTCAGCAACGCCCCCTGGAATGTGAACTCAGCCCCCGTGAGGCCTACAGACATGAAATTTGGTGCACAGATAGATCTCTTCAATACAAGAAAAAAAAAGTCTCTTGGAGGAAAATTCTACAATGAACAGGAAGTCCACCATTTTGGAAAAATGCCGCCATTTGGTGTTTCGGACTGGCCGTACTTTAATGAACTTGTCCTCGGGCTGAAATTTTGTCTGTTAAATCTTAAGGACAAAAAGTTATCAAAAGTTTTGGTGTGGGTTACATGGTCTACCCGTGGCACTGCCACGAACTTGACCCTTTGCCTACATACTTCATCCAGTGTGGATGAAAAAAATCAGGCATGTGATTCTGAACAGATTGATATGTTAAAATGATGATACAGACATAGCGCCACCTACTGTCTGTGTGCATTATTTTTAGCCCTATTTTCCACATTCCACACATTGTATTTTAATGAAGTCCTCATGGGGACATAATCTGATACATTTGAAATGTTGTTCATCCAATGTTAAACATACTTTACAATCAGGATGACCTTCAAATTCTCTTAATATGCTCATTTGATGATACACTCATAGCGCCCCCTGCTGGGAGGGGCCCATGTCTTTTCTGTTGCTGCAGTTGAGGTCTTCCTAAAATATGACTTTTTTTGGCATTTTTTGATGCCATACTATACTATGACTTTTTATGACATTTTGAGGTCTGACTAAAATATTACTTTTTTGGCATATTTTGATGCTTTACTATATGACGTTTTTATGATATTTTGAGGTCTTACTAAAAAATTACTTTTTTTTGGCATATTTTGACACCTTACGGCTGTGTGACGTTTTTTATGACATTTTGAGGTCTTACTAAAATATGACTTTTTTTTGGCATATTTTGATGCCTTACTATACTATGACGTTTTTTATGACATTTTGAGGTCGAAAAAAATTTTGACTTTTTTTGGCCGAAAAAAACGCCTTACTATACTATGACGTTTTTTATGACTTTTGGAGGCCAAAAAAAATTTTGACTTTTTTTGCCCGAAAAAAACGCCTTACTATATTATGACGTTTTTTATTACTTTTGGAGGTCGAAAAAATTTTTGACTTTTTTGTCCGATTTTGACGCCTTACTATACTATGACGTTTTTTATGACATTTTGAGGTCGAAAAAATTTTTGACTTTTTTTTGTCCGATTTTGACGCCTTACTATACTATGACGTTTTTTATTACTTTTGGAGGTCGAAAAAAATTTTTGACTTTTTTTGTCCGATTTTGACGCCTTACTATACTATGACGTTTTTTATGACATTTTGAGGTCGAAAAAATTTTTGACTTTTTTTGTCCGATTTTGACGCCTTACTATACTATGACGTTTTTTATGACATTTTGAGGTCGAAAAAAATTTTGACTTTTTTCAGCCGAAAAAAACGCCTTACTATACTATGACGTTTTTTATGACATTTTGAGGTCGAAAAATTTTTTGACTTTTTTTGTCCGATTTTGACGCCTTACTATACTATGACGTTTTTTATGACATTTTGAGGTCGAAAAAAATTTTGACTTTTTTTGCCCGAAAAAAACGCCTTACTATACTATGACGTTTTTTATGACATTTTGAGGTCGAAAAAAATTTTGGCTATTTTTGTCTGATTTTGACGCCTTACTATACTATGACGTTTTTTATGACATTTTGAGGTCAAAAATTTTTTTGACTTTTTTTGGCCGAAAAAAACGCCTTACTATACTATGACGTTTTTTATGACATTTTGAGGTCGAAAAAAATTTTGACTTTTTTTTCCCGAAAAAAACGCCTTACCATACTATGACATTTTTTATGACATTTTGAGGTTGAAAAAAATTGACTTTTTTTGCCCGAAAAAAACGCCTTACTATACTATGACGTTTTTTATGACATTTTGAGGTCGAAAAAATTTTTGACTTTTTTTGTCCGATTTTGACGCCTTACTATACTATGACGTTATTTATGACTTTTGGAGGCCGAAAAAATTTTTTAATTTTTTTGTCCGAAAAAAACGCCTTACTATACTATGACGTTTTTTATGACTTTTGGAGGTCGAAAAAAATTTTGACTTTTTTCGGCCGAAGAAAACGCCTTACTATACTATGACGTTTTTTATGACATTTTGAGGTCTTACTAAAATATGACTTTTTTTTGGCATATTTTGATGCCTTACTATACTATGACGTTTTTTATGACATTTTGAGGTCGAAAAAAATTTTGACTTTTTTTGCCCGAAAAAAACGCCTTACTATATTATGACGTTTTTTATTACTTTTGGAGGTCGAAAAAATTTTTGACTTTTTTTTCCGATTTTGACGCCTTACTATACTATGACGTTTTTTATGACATTTTGAGGTCGAAAAAATTTTTGACTTTTTTTTGTCCGATTTTGACGCCTTACTATACTATGACGTTTTTTATTACTTTTGGAGGTCGAAAAAATTTTTTGACTTTTTTTGTCCGATTTTGACGCCTTACTATACTATGACGTTTTTTTATGACATTTTGAGGTCGAAAAAATTTTTGACTTTTTTTGTCCGATTTTGACGCCTTACTATACTATGACGTTTTTTATGACATTTTGAGGTCGAAAAAAATTTTGACTTTTTTCAGCCGAAAAAAACGCCTTACTATACTATGACGTTTTTTATGACATTTTGAGGTCGAAAAATTTTTTGACTTTTTTTGTCCGATTTTGACGCCTTACTATACTATGACGTTTTTTATGACATTTTGAGGTCGAAAAAAATTTTGACTTTTTTTGCCCGAAAAAAACGCCTTACTATACTATGACGTTTTTTATGACATTTTGAGGTCGAAAAAAATTTTGGCTATTTTTGTCTGATTTTGACGCCTTACTATACTATGACGTTTTTTATGACATTTTGAGGTCAAAAATTTTTTTGACTTTTTTTGGCCGAAAAAAACGCCTTACTATACTATGACGTTTTTTATGACATTTTGAGGTCGAAAAAAATTTTGACTTTTTTTTCCCGAAAAAAACGCCTTACCATACTATGACATTTTTTATGACATTTTGAGGTTGAAAAAAATTGACTTTTTTTGCCCGAAAAAAACGCCTTACTATACTATGACGTTTTTTATGACATTTTGAGGTCGAAAAAATTTTTGACTTTTTTTGTCCGATTTTGACGCCTTACTATACTATGACGTTATTTATGACTTTTGGAGGCCGAAAAAATTTTTTAATTTTTTTGTCCGAAAAAAACGCCTTACTATACTATGACGTTTTTTATGACTTTTGGAGGTCGAAAAAAATTTTGACTTTTTTCGGCCGAAGAAAACGCCTTACTATACTATGACGTTTTTTATGACATTTTGAGGTCTTACTAAAATATGACTTTTTTTTGGCATATTTTGATGCCTTACTATACTATGACGTTTTTTATGACATTTTGAGGTCGAAAAAAATTTTGACTTTTTTTGCCCGAAAAAAACGCCTTACTATACTATGACGTTTTTTATGACTTTTGGAGGCCAAAAAAAATTTTGACTTTTTTTGCCCGAAAAAAACGCCTTACTATATTATGACGTTTTTTATTACTTTTGGAGGTCGAAAAAATTTTTGACTTTTTTTTCCGATTTTGACGCCTTACTATACTATGACGTTTTTTATGACATTTTGAGGTCGAAAAAATTTTTGACTTTTTTTTGTCCGATTTTGACGCCTTACTATACTATGACGTTTTTTATTACTTTTGGAGGTCGAAAAAATTTTTTGACTTTTTTTGTCCGATTTTGACGCCTTACTATACTATGACGTTTTTTTATGACATTTTGAGGTCGAAAAAATTTTTGACTTTTTTTGTCCGATTTTGACGCCTTACTATACTATGACGTTTTTTATGACATTTTGAGGTCGAAAAAAATTTTGACTTTTTTCAGCCGAAAAAAACGCCTTACTATACTATGACGTTTTTTATGACATTTTGAGGTCGAAAAATTTTTTGACTTTTTTTGTCCGATTTTGACGCCTTACTATACTATGACGTTTTTTATGACATTTTGAGGTCGAAAAAAATTTTGACTTTTTTTGCCCGAAAAAAACGCCTTACTATACTATGACGTTTTTTATGACATTTTGAGGTCGAAAAAAATTTTGGCTATTTTTGTCTGATTTTGACGCCTTACTATACTATGACGTTTTTTATGACATTTTGAGGTCAAAAATTTTTTTGACTTTTTTTGGCCGAAAAAAACGCCTTACTATACTATGACGTTTTTTATGACATTTTGAGGTCGAAAAAAATTTTGACTTTTTTTTCCCGAAAAAAACGCCTTACCATACTATGACATTTTTTATGACATTTTGAGGTTGAAAAAAATTGACTTTTTTTGCCCGAAAAAAACGCCTTACTATACTATGACGTTTTTTATGACATTTTGAGGTCGAAAAAATTTTTGACTTTTTTTGTCCGATTTTGACGCCTTACTATACTATGACGTTATTTATGACTTTTGGAGGCCGAAAAAATTTTTTAATTTTTTTGTCCGAAAAAAACGCCTTACTATACTATGACGTTTTTTATGACTTTTGGAGGTCGAAAAAAATTTTGACTTTTTTCGGCCGAAGAAAACGCCTTACTATACTATGACGTTTTTTATGACATTTTGAGGTCTTACTAAAATATGACTTTTTTTTGGCATATTTTGATGCCTTACTATACTATGACGTTTTTTATGACATTTTGAGGTCGAAAAAAATTTTGACTTTTTTTGCCCGAAAAAAACGCCTTACTATACTATGACGTTTTTTATGACTTTTGGAGGCCAAAAAAAATTTTGACTTTTTTTGCCCGAAAAAAACGCCTTACTATATTATGACGTTTTTTATTACTTTTGGAGGTCGAAAAAATTTTTGACTTTTTTTTCCGATTTTGACGCCTTACTATACTATGACGTTTTTTATGACATTTTGAGGTCGAAAAAATTTTTGACTTTTTTTTGTCCGATTTTGACGCCTTACTATACTATGACGTTTTTTATTACTTTTGGAGGTCGAAAAAATTTTTTGACTTTTTTTGTCCGATTTTGACGCCTTACTATACTATGACGTTTTTTATGACATTTTGAGGTCGAAAAAATTTTTGACTTTTTTTGTCCGATTTTGACGCCTTACTATACTATGACGTTTTTTATGACATTTTGAGGTCGAAAAAAATTTTGACTTTTTTCAGCCGAAAAAAACGCCTTACTATACTATGACGTTTTTTATGACATTTTGAGGTCGAAAAATTTTTTGACTTTTTTTGTCCGATTTTGACGCCTTACTATACTATGACGTTTTTTATGACATTTTGAGGTCGAAAAAAATTTTGACTTTTTTTGCCCGAAAAAAACGCCTTACTATACTATGACGTTTTTTATGACATTTTGAGGTCGAAAAAAATTTTGGCTATTTTTGTCTGATTTTGACGCCTTACTATACTATGACGTTTTTTATGACATTTTGAGGTCAAAAATTTTTTTGACTTTTTTTGGCCGAAAAAAACGCCTTACTATACTATGACGTTTTTTATGACATTTTGAGGTCGAAAAAAATTTTGACTTTTTTTTCCCGAAAAAAACGCCTTACCATACTATGACATTTTTTATGACATTTTGAGGTTGAAAAAAATTGACTTTTTTTGCCCGAAAAAAACGCCTTACTATACTATGACGTTTTTTATGACATTTTGAGGTCGAAAAAATTTTTGACTTTTTTTGTCCGATTTTGACGCCTTACTATACTATGACGTTATTTATGACTTTTGGAGGCCGAAAAAATTTTTTAATTTTTTTGTCCGAAAAAAACGCCTTACTATACTATGACGTTTTTTATGACTTTTGGAGGTCGAAAAAAATTTTGACTTTTTTCGGCCGAAGAAAACGCCTTACTATACTATGACGTTTTTTATGACATTTTGAGGTCTTACTAAAATATGACTTTTTTTTGGCATATTTTGATGCCTTACTATACTATGACGTTTTTTATGACATTTTGAGGTCGAAAAAAATTTTGACTTTTTTTGCCCGAAAAAAACGCCTTACTATACTATGACGTTTTTTATGACTTTTGGAGGCCAAAAAAAATTTTGACTTTTTTTGCCCGAAAAAAACGCCTTACTATATTATGACGTTTTTTATTACTTTTGGAGGTCGAAAAAATTTTTGACTTTTTTTTCCGATTTTGACGCCTTACTATACTATGACGTTTTTTATGACATTTTGAGGTCGAAAAAATTTTTGACTTTTTTTTGTCCGATTTTGACGCCTTACTATACTATGACGTTTTTTATTACTTTTGGAGGTCGAAAAAATTTTTTGACTTTTTTTGTCCGATTTTGACGCCTTACTATACTATGACGTTTTTTTATGACATTTTGAGGTCGAAAAAATTTTTGACTTTTTTTGTCCGATTTTGACGCCTTACTATACTATGACGTTTTTTATGACATTTTGAGGTCGAAAAAAATTTTGACTTTTTTCAGCCGAAAAAAACGCCTTACTATACTATGACGTTTTTTATGACATTTTGAGGTCGAAAAATTTTTTGACTTTTTTTGTCCGATTTTGACGCCTTACTATACTATGACGTTTTTTATGACATTTTGAGGTCGAAAAAAATTTTGACTTTTTTTGCCCGAAAAAAACGCCTTACTATACTATGACGTTTTTTATGACATTTTGAGGTCGAAAAAAATTTTGGCTATTTTTGTCTGATTTTGACGCCTTACTATACTATGACGTTTTTTATGACATTTTGAGGTCAAAAATTTTTTTGACTTTTTTTGGCCGAAAAAAACGCCTTACTATACTATGACGTTTTTTATGACATTTTGAGGTCGAAAAAAATTTTGACTTTTTTTTCCCGAAAAAAACGCCTTACCATACTATGACATTTTTTATGACATTTTGAGGTTGAAAAAAATTGACTTTTTTTGCCCGAAAAAAACGCCTTACTATACTATGACGTTTTTTATGACATTTTGAGGTCGAAAAAATTTTTGACTTTTTTTGTCCGATTTTGACGCCTTACTATACTATGACGTTATTTATGACTTTTGGAGGCCGAAAAAATTTTTTAATTTTTTTGTCCGAAAAAAACGCCTTACTATACTATGACGTTTTTTATGACTTTTGGAGGTCGAAAAAAATTTTGACTTTTTTCGGCCGAAGAAAACGCCTTACTATACTATGACGTTTTTTATGACATTTTGAGGTCTTACTAAAATATGACTTTTTTTTGGCATATTTTGATGCCTTACTATACTATGACGTTTTTTATGACATTTTGAGGTCGAAAAAAATTTTGACTTTTTTTGCCCGAAAAAAACGCCTTACTATACTATGACGTTTTTTATGACTTTTGGAGGCCAAAAAAAATTTTGACTTTTTTTGCCCGAAAAAAACGCCTTACTATATTATGACGTTTTTTATTACTTTTGGAGGTCGAAAAAATTTTTGACTTTTTTTTCCGATTTTGACGCCTTACTATACTATGACGTTTTTTATGACATTTTGAGGTCGAAAAAATTTTTGACTTTTTTTTGTCCGATTTTGACGCCTTACTATACTATGACGTTTTTTATTACTTTTGGAGGTAGAAAAAATTTTTTGACTTTTTTTGTCCGATTTTGACGCCTTACTATACTATGATGTTTTTTTATGACATTTTGAGGTCGAAAAAATTTTTGACTTTTTTTGTCCGATTTTGACGCCTTACTATACTATGACGTTTTTTATGACATTTTGAGGTCGAAAAAAATTTTGACTTTTTTCAGCCGAAAAAAACGCCTTACTATACTATGACGTTTTTTATGACATTTTGAGGTCGAAAATTTTTTTGACTTTTTTTGTCCGATTTTGACGCCTTACTATACTATGACGTTTTTTATGACATTTTGAGGTCGAAAAAAATTTTGACTTTTTTTGCCCGAAAAAAACGCCTTACTATACTATGACGTTTTTTATGACATTTTGAGGTCGAAAAAAATTTTGGCTATTTTTGTCTGATTTTGACGCCTTACTATACTATGACGTTTTTTATGACATTTTGAGGTCAAAAATTTTTTTGACTTTTTTTGGCCGAAAAAAACGCCTTACTATACTATGACGTTTTTTATGACATTTTGAGGTCGAAAAAAATTTTGACTTTTTTTTCCCGAAAAAAACGCCTTACCATACTATGACATTTTTTATGACATTTTGAGGTTGAAAAAAATTGACTTTTTTTGCCCGAAAAAAACGCCTTACTATACTATGACGTTTTTTATGACATTTTGAGGTCGAAAAAATTTTTGACTTTTTTTGTCCGATTTTGACGCCTTACTATACTATGACGTTATTTATGACTTTTGGAGGCCGAAAAAATTTTTTAATTTTTTTGTCCGAAAAAAACGCCTTACTATACTATGACGTTTTTTATGACTTTTGGAGGTCGAAAAAAATTTTGACTTTTTTCGGCCGAAGAAAACGCCTTACTATACTATGACGTTTTTTATGACATTTTGAGGTCGAAAAAAATTTTGACTTTTTTTGTCCGATTTTGACGCCTTACTATACTATGACGTTTTTTATGACATTTTGAGGTCGAAAAAAATTTTGGCTATTTTTGTCTGATTTTGACGCCTTACTATACTATGACGTTTTTTATGACATTTTGAGTTCAAAAATTTTTTTGACTATTTTTGGCCGAAAAAAACGCCTTACTATACTATGACGTTTTTTATGACATTTTGAGGTCGAAAAAAATTTTGACTTTTTTTGTCCGATTTTGACGCCTTACTATACTATGACGTTTTTTATGACTTTTGGAGGCCGAAAAAATTTTTGACTTTTTTTGTCCGATTTTGACGCCTTACTATAACTATGACGTTTTTTATGACTTTTGGAGGTCGAAAAAATTTTGACTTTTTTTGTCCGATTTTGACGCCTTACTATACTATGACGTTTTTTATGACATTTTGAGGTCGAAAAAAATTTTGTCTTTGTTTGTCCGATTTTGACGCCTTACTATACTATGACGTTTTTTATGACATTTTGAGGTCGAAAAAAATTTTGACTTTTTTTGCCCGAAAAAAACGCCTTACTATACTATGACGTTTTTTATGACTTTTGGAGGCCGAAAAAATTTTTGACTTTTTTTGTCCGAAAAAAACGCCTTACTATACTATGACGTTTTTTATGACTTTTGGAGGCCGAAAAAATTTTTGACTTTTTTTGTCCGATTTTGACGCCTTACTATAACTATGACGTTTTTTATGACTTTTGGAGGTCGAAAAAATTTTGACTTTTTTTGTCCGATTTTGACGCCTTACTATACTATGACGTTTTTTATGACATTTTGAGGTCGAAAAAAATTTTGTCTTTGTTTGTCCGATTTTGACGCCTTACTATACTATGACGTTTTTTATGACATTTTGAGGTCGAAAAAAATTTTGACTTTTTTTGCCCGAAAAAAACGCCTTACTATACTATGACGTTTTTCATGACTTTTGGAGGCCGAAAAATTTTTTGACTTTTTTTGCCTGAAAAAAACGCCTTACTATACTATGACGTTTTTTATGACATTTTGAGGTCGAAAAAAATTTTGACTTTTTTTGGCCGAAAAAAACGCCTTACTATACTATGACGTTTTTTATGACTTTTGGAGGTCGGAAAAAATTTTGACTTTTTTTTGTCGATTTTGACGCCTTACTATACTATGACGTTTTTTATGACATTTTGAGGTCGAAAAAAATTTTTGACTTTTTTTGCCCGAAAAAAACGCCTTACTATACTATGACGTTTTTTATGACTTTTGGAGGTCGAAAAAAATTTTGACTTTTTTTGTCGATTTTGACGCCTTACTATACTACGACGTTTTTTATGACATTTTGAGGTCGAAAAAAATTTTGACTTTTTTTGCCCGAAAAAAACGCCTTACTATACTATGACATTTTTTATGACTTTTGGAGGTCGAAAAATTTTTTGACTTTTTTTGTCGATTTTGACGCCTTACTATACTATGACGTTTTTTATGACATTTTGAGGTCGAAAAAATTTTTGACTTTTTTCGGCCGAAAAAAACGCCTTACTATACTATGACGTTTTTTATGACATTTTGAGGTCAAAAAAAATTTTGACTTATTTTGGCCGAAAAAAACGCCTTACTATACTATGACGTTTTTTATGACTTTTGGAGGTCGAAAAAAATTTTGACTTTTTTTGTCGATTTTGACGCCTTACTATACTACGACGTTTTTTATGACATTTTGAGGTCGAAAAAAATTTTGACTTTTTTTGCCCGAAAAAAACGCCTTACTATACTATGACATTTTTTATGACTTTTGGAGGTCGAAAACATTTTTGACTTTTTTTGTCGATTTTGACGCCTTACTATACTATGACGTTTTTTATGACATTTTGAGGTCGAAAAAATTTTTGACTTTTTTCGGCCGAAAAAAACGCCTTACTATACTATGACGTTTTTTATGACATTTTGAGGTCAAAAAAAATTTTGACTTTTTTTGGCCGAAAAAAACGCCTTACTATACTATGACGTTTTTTATGACTTTTGGAGGTCGAAAAAAATTTTGACTTTTTTTGTCGATTTTGACGCCTTACTATACTATGACGTTTTTTATGACATTTTGAGGTCGAAAAAAATTTTTGAATTTTTTTGCCCGAAAAAAACGCCTTACTATACTATGACGTTTTTTATGACTTTTGGAGGTCGAAAAAAATTTTGACTTTTTTCGGCCGAAAAAAACGCCTTACTATACTATGACGTTTTTTATGACATTTTGAGGTCGAAAAAAATTTTGACTTTTTTTGCCCGAAAAAAACGCCTTACTATACTATGACGTTTTTTATGACATTTTGAGGTCGAAAAAAATTTTGACTTTTTTTGCCCGAAAAAAACGCCTTACTATACTATGACGTTTTTTATGACTTTTGGAGGTCGAAAAAATTTTTGACTTTTTTTGTCGATTTTGACGCCTTACTATACTATGACGTTTTTTATGACATTTTGAGGTCGAAAAAAATTTTGACTTTTTTTGTCCAATTTTGACGCCTTACTATACTATGACGTTTTTTATGACATTTTGAGGTCGAAAATTTTTTTGACTTTTTTTGTCCAATTTTGACGCCTTACTATACTATGACGTTTTTTTATGACTTTTGGAGGTCGAAAAATTTTTTGACTTTTTTTGTCCGATTTTGACGCCTTACTATACTATGACGTTTTCTGATATTTGCAGGTCGAAAAAATTTTTGACTTTTTTTGCCCGAAAAAAACGCCTTACTATACTATGACGTTTTTTATGACTTTTGGAGGTCGAAAAAAATTTTGACTTTTTTTACCCGAAAAAAACGCCTTACCATACTATGACGTTTTTTATGACATTTTGAGGTCGAAAAAAAATTTGACTTTTTTTGTCCAATTTTGACGCCTTACTATACTATGAAGTTTTTTTATGACATTTTGAGGTCGAAAAAAATTTTGACTTTTTTCGGCCGAAAAAAACGCCTTACTATACTATGACGTTTTTTATGACATTTTGAGGTCGAAAAAAATTTTGACTTTTTTTGTCCAATTTTGACGCCTTACTATACTATGATGTTTTTTATGACATTTTGAGGTCGAAAAAATTTTGACTTTTTTTGCCCAAAAAAAACGCCTTACTATACTATGACGTTTTTTATGACATTTTGAGGTCGAAAAAAATTTTGACTTTTTTTGCCCGAAAAAAACGCCTTACTATACTATGACGTTTTTTATGACATTTTGAGGTCGAAAAAAATTTTGACTTTCTTTGCCCGAAAAAAACGCCTTACTATACTATGACGTTTTTTATGACTTTTGGAGGTCGAAAAAAATTTTGACTTTTTTTGTCGATTTTGACGCCTTACTATACTATGACGTTTTTTATGACTCTTGGAGGCCGAAAAAATTTTTGACTTTTTTTGCCCGAAAAAAACGCCTTACTATACTATGACGTTTTTTATGACATTTTGAGGTCGAAAAAAATTTTGACTTTTTTTGTCCAATTTTGACGCCTTACTATACTATGATGTTTTTTATGACATTTTGAGGTCGAAAAAATTTTGACTTTTTTTGCCCCAAAAAAACGCCTTACTATACTATGACGTTTTTTATGACATTTTGAGGTCGAAAAAAATTTTGACTTTTTTTGCCCGAAAAAAACGCCTTACTATACTATGACGTTTTTTATGACTTTTGGAGGTCGAAAAAAATTTTGACTTTCTTTGCCCGAAAAAAATGCCTTACTATACTATGACGTTTTTTATGGCTTTTGGAGGTCGAAAAAAATTTTTACTTTTTTTGCCAGAAAAAAACGCCTTACTATACTATGACGTTTTTTATGACTTTTGGAGGTCGAAAAAAATTTTGACTTTTTTTGTCGATTTTGACGCCTTACTATATATACTATGATGTTTTTTTATGACATTTTGAGGTCGAAAAAAATTTTGACTTTTTTTGCCCGAAAAAAACGCCTTACTATACTATGACGTTTTTTATGACTTTTGGAGGTCGAAAAAAATTTTGACTTTTTTTGGCCGAAAAAAACGCCTTACTATACTATGACGTTTTTTATGACTTTTGGAGGTCGAAAAAATTTTTGACTTTTTTTGTCGATTTTGACGCCTTACTATACTATGACGTTTTTTATGACATTTTGAGGTCGAAAAAATTTTTGACTTTTTTCGGCCGAAAAAAACGCCTTACTATACTATGACGTTTTTTATGACATTTTGAGGTCAAAAAAAATTTTGACTTTTTTTGGCCGAAAAAAACGCCTTACTATACTATGACCTTTTTTATGCCTTTTTGAGGTCGAAAAAAATTTTGACTTTTTTTATCCGATTTTGACGCCTTACTATACTATGACGTTTTTTATGACATTTTGAGGTCGAAAAAAATTTTTGACTTTTTTCGGCCAAAAAAAACGCCTTACTATACTATGACGTTTTTCATGACTTTTGGAGGTCGAAAAAAATTTTGACTTTTTTTGTCGATTTTGACGCCTTACTATACTATGACGTTTTTTATGACTTTTGGAGGTCGAAATTTTTTTTGACTTTTTTTGTCCGATTTTGACGCCTTACTATACTATGATGTTTTCTGATATTTGCAGGTCGAAAAAAATGTTGACTTTCTTTGCCCGAAAAAAACGCCTTAATATACTATGACGTTTTTTATGACTTTTGGAGGTCGAAAAAAATTTTGACTTTCTTTGCCCGAAAAAAACGCCTTACTATACTATGACGTTTTTTATGACATTTTGAGGTCGAAAAAATTTTTGACTTTTTTTATCCGATTTTGACGCCTTACTATACTATGACGTTTTTTATGACATTTTGAGGTCGAAAAAATTTTTGACTTTTTTTGCCCGAAAAAAACGCCTTACTATACTATGACGTTTTTTATGACTTTTGGAGGTCGAAAAAATTTTTGACTTTTTTTGTCGATTTTGACGCCTTACTATACTATGACGTTTTTTATGACATTTTGAGGTCGAAAAAATTTTTGACTTTTTTCGGCCGAAAAAAACGCCTTACTATACTATGACGTTTTTTATGACATTTTTAGGTCAAAAAAAATTTTGACTTTTTTTGGCCGAAAAAAACGCCTTACTATACTATGACGTTTTTTATGACTTTTGGAGGTCGAAAAAATTTTTGACTTTTTTTGTCGATTTTGACGCCTTACTATACTATGACGTTTTTTATGACATTTTGAGGTCGAAAAAATTTTTGACTTTTTTCGGCCGAAAAAAACGCCTTACTATACTATGATGTTTTTTGTGACATTTTGAGGTCAAAAAAAATTTTGACTTTTTTTGGCCGAAAAAAACGCCTTACTATACTATGACGTTTTTTATGACTTTTGGAGGTCGAAAAAAATTTTGACTTTTTTTGTCGATTTTGACGCCTTACTATATATACTATGATGTTTTTTTATGACATTTTGAGGTCGAAAAAAATTTTGACTTTTTTTGCCCGAAAAAAACGCCTTACTATACTATGACGTTTTTTATGACTTTTGGAGGTCGAAAAAAATTTTGACTTTTTTTGGCCGAAAAAAACGCCTTACTATACTATGACGTTTTTTATGACTTTTGGAGGTCGAAAAAATTTTTGACTTTTTTTGTCGATTTTGACGCCTTACTATACTATGACGTTTTTTATGACATTTTGAGGTCGAAAAAAAATTTGACTTTTTTCGGCCAAAAAAAACGCCTTACTATACTATGACGTTTTTTATGACTTTTGGAGGTCGAAAAAAATTTTGACTTTTTTTGTCGATTTTGACGCCTTACTATACTATGACGTTTTTTATGACATTTTGAGGTCGAAAAAAATTTTGACTTTTTTTGCCCGAAAAAAACGCCTTACTATACTATGACGTTTTTTATGACTTTTGGAGGTCGAAAAAAATTTTGACTTTTTTTGTCGATTTTGACGCCTTACTATACTATGACGTTTTTTATGACTTTTGGAGGTCGAAAAATTTTTTGACTCTTTTTGTCCGATTTTGACGCCTTACTATACTATGACGTTTTCTGATATTTGCAGGTCGAAAAAATTTTTGACTTTTTTTGCCCGAAAAAAACGCCTTAATATACTATGACGTTTTTTATGACTTTTGGAGGTCGAAAAAAATTTTGACTTTCTTTGCCCGAAAAAAAGCCTTACTATACTATGACCTTTTTTATGACATTTTGAGGTCGAAAAAAATTTTGACTTTTTTTATCCGATTTTGACGCCTTACTATACTATGACGTTTTATATGACATTTTGAGGTCGAAAAAATTTTTTGACTTTTTTCGGCCAAAAAAAACGCCTTACTATACTATGACGTTTTTCATGACTTTTGGAGGTCGAAAAAATTTTTGACTTTTTTTGTCGATTTTGACGCCTTACTATACTATGACGTTTTTTATGACTTTTGGAGGTCGAAAATTTTTTTGACTTTTTTTGTCCGATTTTGACGCCTTACTATACTATGACGTTTTCTGATATTTGCAGGTCGAAAAAAATTTTGACTTTCTTTGCCCGAAAAAAACGCCTTAATATACTATGACGTTTTTTATGACTTTTGGAGGTCGAAAAAAATTTTGACTTTCTTTGCCCGAAAAAAACGCCTTACTATACTATGACGTTTTTTATGACATTTTGAGGTCGAAAAAAATTTTGACTTTTTTTATCCGATTTTGACGCCTTACTATACTATGACGTTTTTTATGACATTTTGAGGTCGAAAAATTTTTTTGACTTTTTTCGGCCAAAAAAAACGCCTTACTATACTATGACGTTTTTCATGACTTTTGGAGGTCGAAAAAAATTTTGACTTTTTTTGTCGATTTTGACGCCTTACTATACTATGACGTTTTTTATGACATTTTGAGGTCGAAAAAAATTTGGACTTTTTCTGTCCGATTTTGACGCCTTACTATACTATGACATTTTTTATGACATTTTGAGGTCAAAAAAAATTTTGACTTTTTTTGTCCGATTTTGACGCCTTACTATACTATGATGTTTTTTATGACATTTTGAGGTCGAAAAAAACGCCTTACTATACTATGACGTTTTTTATGACTTTTGGAGGTCGAAAAAATTTTTGACTTTTTTTGCCCGAAAAAAACGCCTTACTATACTATGACGTTTTTTATGACTTTTGGAGGTCGAAAAAATTTTTGACTTTTTTTGTCGATTTTGACGCCTTACTATACTATGACGTTTTTTATGACATTTTGAGGTCGAAAAAAATTTTGACTTTTTTTGCCCGAAAAAAACGCCTTACTATACTATGACGTTTTTTATGACTTTTGGAGGTCGAAAAAATTTTTGACTTTTTTTGTCGATTTTGACGCCTTACTATACTATGACGTTTTTTATGACATTTTGAGGTCGAAAAAAATTTTGACTTTTTTTGCCCGAAAAAAACGCCTTACTATACTATGACGTTTTTTATGACATTTTGAGGTCGAAAAAATTTTTGACTTTTTTTGTCCGATTTTGACGCCTTACTATACTATGACGTTATTTATGACTTTTGGAGGTCGAAAAAAATTTTGACTTTTTTTGTCGATTTTGACGCCTTACTATACTATGACGTTTTTTATGACATTTTGAGGTCGAAAAAATTTTTGACTTTTTTTGCCCGAAAAAAACGCCTTACTATACTATGACGTTTTTTATGACATTTTGAGGTCGAAAAAAATTTTGACTTTTTTCGGCCGAAAAAAACGCCTTACTATACTATGACGTTTTTTATGACTTTTGGAGGTCGAAAAAAATTTTGACTTTTTTTTGTCGATTTTGACGCCTTACTATACTATGACGTTTTTTATGACATTTTGAGGTCGAAAAAAATTTTGACTTTTTTTGCCCGAAAAAAACGCCTTACTATACTTATGACGTTTTTTATGACTTTTGGAGGTCGAAAAAAATTTTGACTTTTTTTGTCGATTTTGACGCCTTACTATACTATGACGTTTTTTATGACATTTTGAGGTCGAAAAAAATTTTGACTTTTTTTGCCCGAAAAAAACGCCTTACTATACTATGACGTTTTTTATGACATTTTGAGGTCGAAAAAAATTTTGACTTTTTTTACCCGAAAAAAACGCCTTACCATACTATGACGTTTTTTATGACATTTTGAGGTCGAAAAAAAATTTGACTTTTTTTATCCAATTTTGACGCCTTACTATACTATGACGTTTTTTATGACATTTTGAGGTCGAAAAAATTTTTGATTTTTTTTGTCCGATTTTGACGCCTTACTATACTATGAAGTTTTTTTATGACATTTTGAGGTCGAAAAAAATTTTGACTTTTTTCGGCCAAAAAAAAACGCCTTACTATACTATGACGTTTTTTATGACTTTTGGAGGTCGAAAAAAATTTTGACTTTTTTTGTCGATTTTGACGCCTTACTATACTATGACGTTTTTTATGATATTTTGAGGTCGAAAAAAAATTTGACTTTTTTTGTCCAATTTTGACGCCTTACTATACTATGACGTTTTTTTTGACATTTTGAGGTCGAAAAAATTTTTGACTTTTTTTGTCCGATTTTGACGCCTTACTATACTATGAAGTTTTTTTATGACATTTTGAGGTCAAAAAAAATTTTGACTTTTTTCGGCCGAAAAAAACGCCTTACTATACTATGACGTTTTTTATGACTTTTTGAGGTCGAAAAAAATTTTGACTTTTTGAGGTCGAAAAAAATTTTGACTTTTTTTGTCCGAAAAAAACGTCTTACTATACTATGACGTTTTTTATGACATTTTGAGGTCGAAAAAACATTTGACTTTTTTTGTCCGATTTTGACGCCTTACTATACTATGACGTTTTTTATGACATTTTGAGGTCGAAAAAATGTTGACTTTTTTTGTCCGATTTTGACGCCTTACTATACTATGATGTTTTTTAAGACATTTTGAGGTCGAAAAAATTTTTGATTTTTTTTGTCCGATTTTGACGCCTTACTATACTATGATGTTTTTTATGACATTTTGAGGTCGAAAAAAACGCCTTACTATACTATGACGTTTTTTATGACTTTTGGAGGTCGAAAAAATTTTTGACTTTTTTTGCCCGAAAAAAACGCCTTACTATACTATGACGTTTTTTATGACTTTTGGAGGTCGAAAAAATTTTTGACTTTTTTTGTCGATTTTGACGCCTTACTATACTATGACGTTTTTTATGACATTTTGAGGTCGAAAAAAATTTTGACTTTTTTTGCCCGAAAAAAACGCCTTACTATACTATGACGTTTTTTATGACTTTTGGAGGTCGAAAAAATTTTTGACTTTTTTTGTCGATTTTGACGCCTTACTATACTATGACGTTTTTTATGACATTTTGAGGTCGAAAAAAATTTTGACTTTTTTTGCCCGAAAAAAACGCCTTACTATACTATGACGTTTTTTATGACATTTTGAGGTCGAAAAAATTTTTGACTTTTTTTGTCCGATTTTGACGCCTTACTATACTATGACGTTATTTATGACTTTTGGAGGTCGAAAAAAATTTTGACTTTTTTTGTCGATTTTGACGCCTTACTATACTATGACGTTTTTTATGACATTTTGAGGTCGAAAAAATTTTTGACTTTTTTTGCCCGAAAAAAACGCCTTACTATACTATGACGTTTTTTATGACATTTTGAGGTCGAAAAAAATTTTGACTTTTTTCGGCCGAAAAAAACGCCTTACTATACTATGACGTTTTTTATGACTTTTGGAGGTCGAAAAAAATTTTGACTTTTTTTTGTCGATTTTGACGCCTTACTATACTATGACGTTTTTTATGACATTTTGAGGTCGAAAAAAATTTTGACTTTTTTTGCCCGAAAAAAACGCCTTACTATACTTATGACGTTTTTTATGACTTTTGGAGGTCGAAAAAAATTTTGACTTTTTTTGTCGATTTTGACGCCTTACTATACTATGACGTTTTTTATGACATTTTGAGGTCGAAAAAAATTTTGACTTTTTTTGCCCGAAAAAAACGCCTTACTATACTATGACGTTTTTTATGACATTTTGAGGTCGAAAAAAATTTTGACTTTTTTTACCCGAAAAAAACGCCTTACCATACTATGACGTTTTTTATGACATTTTGAGGTCGAAAAAAAATTTGACTTTTTTTATCCAATTTTGACGCCTTACTATACTATGACGTTTTTTATGACATTTTGAGGTCGAAAAAATTTTTGATTTTTTTTGTCCGATTTTGACGCCTTACTATACTATGAAGTTTTTTTATGACATTTTGAGGTCGAAAAAAATTTTGACTTTTTTCGGCCAAAAAAAACGCCTTACTATACTATGACGTTTTTTATGACTTTTGGAGGTCGAAAAAAATTTTGACTTTTTTTGTCGATTTTGACGCCTTACTATACTATGACGTTTTTTATGATATTTTGAGGTCGAAAAAAAATTTGACTTTTTTTGTCCAATTTTGACGCCTTACTATACTATGACGTTTTTTTTGACATTTTGAGGTCGAAAAAATTTTTGACTTTTTTTGTCCGATTTTGACGCCTTACTATACTATGAAGTTTTTTTATGACATTTTGAGGTCAAAAAAAATTTTGACTTTTTTCGGCCGAAAAAAACGCCTTACTATACTATGACGTTTTTTATGACTTTTTGAGGTCGAAAAAAATTTTGACTTTTTGAGGTCGAAAAAAATTTTGACTTTTTTTGTCCGAAAAAAACGTCTTACTATACTATGACGTTTTTTATGACATTTTGAGGTCGAAAAAACATTTGACTTTTTTTGTCCGATTTTGACGCCTTACTATACTATGACGTTTTTTATGACATTTTGAGGTCGAAAAAATGTTGACTTTTTTTGTCCGATTTTGACGCCTTACTATACTATGATGTTTTTTAAGACATTTTGAGGTCGAAAAAAATTTTGACTTTTTTTGTCCAATTTTGACGCCTTACTATACTATGACGTTTTTTATGACATTTTGAGGTCGAAAATTTTTTTGACTTTTTTTGTCCAATTTTGACGCCTTACTATATACTATGACGTTTTTTATGACTTTTGGAGGTCGAAAAAAATTTTGACTTTTTTTGCCCGAAAAAAACGCCTTACTATACTATGACGTTTTTTATGACATTTTGAGGTCGAAAAAATTTTTGACTTTTTTTGCCCGAAAAAAACGCCTTACTATACTATGACGTTTTTTATGACTTTTGGAGGTCGAAAAAAATTTTGACTTTTTTTGTCGATTTTGACGCCTTACTATACTATGACGTTTTTTATGACATTTTGAGGTCGAAAAAATTTTTGACTTTTTTCGGCCGAAAAAAACGCCTTACTATACTATGACGTTTTTTATGACATTTTGAGGTCGAAAAAAATTTTGACTTTTTTTTGCCCGAAAAAAACGCCTTACTATACTATGACGTTTTTTATGACTTTTTGAGGTCGAAAAAAATTTTGACTTTTTTTGCCCGAAAAAAACGCCTTCCTATACTATGACGTTTTTTATGACTTTTGGAGGTCGAAAAAAATTTTGACTTTTTTTGTCGATTTTGACGCCTTACTATACTATGACGTTTTTTATGACATTTTGAGGTCGAAAAAAATTTTGACTTTTTTTGCCCGAAAAAAACGCCTTACTATACTATGACGTTTTTTATGACTTTTGGAGGTCGAAAAAATTTTTGACTTTTTTTGTCGATTTTGACGCCTTACTATACTATGACGTTTTTTATGACATTTTGAGGTCGAAAAAAATTTTGACTTTTTTTGCCCGAAAAAAACGCCTTACTATACTATGACGTTTTTTATGACATTTTGAGGTCGAAAAAAATTTTGACTTTTTTTGTCCAATTTTGACGCCTTACTATACTATGACGTTTTTTATGACATTTTGAGGTCGAAAATTTTTTTGACTTTTTTTGTCCAATTTTGACGCCTTACTATATACTATGACGTTTTTTATGACTTTTGGAGGTCGAAAAAAATTTTGACTTTTTTTGCCCGAAAAAAACGCCTTACTATACTATGACGTTTTTTATGACATTTTGAGGTCGAAAAAATTTTTGACTTTTTTTGCCCGAAAAAAACGCCTTACTATACTATGACGTTTTTTATGACATTTTGAGGTCGAAAAAAATTTTGACTTTTTTCGGCCGAAAAAAACGCCTTACTATACTATGACGTTTTTTATGACTTTTGGAGGTCGAAAAAAATTTTGACTTTTTTTGTCGATTTTGACGCCTTACTATACTATGACGTTTTTTATGACATTTTGAGGTCGAAAAAAATTTTGACTTTTTTTATCCGAAAAAAACGCCTTACCATACTATGACGTTTTTTATGACATTTTGAGGTCGAAAAAAAATTTGACTTTTTTTGTCCAATTTTGACGCCTTACTATACTATGACGTTTTTTATGACATTTTGAGGTCGAAAAAATTTTTGATTTTTTTTGTCCGATTTTGACGCCTTACTATACTATGAAGTTTTTTTTATGACATTTTGAGGTCGAAAAAAATTTTGACTTTTTTCGGCCGAAAAAAACGCCTTACTATACTATGACGTTTTTTATGACATTTTGAGGTCGAAAAAAATTTTGACTTTTTTTTGCCCGAAAAAAACGCCTTACTATACTATGACGTTTTTTATGACTTTTTGAGGTCGAAAAAAATTTTGACTTTTTTTGCCCGAAAAAAACGCCTTCCTATACTATGACGTTTTTTATGACTTTTGGAGGTCGAAAAAAATTTTGACTTTTTTTGTCGATTTTGACGCCTTACTATACTATGACGTTTTTTATGACATTTTGAGGTCGAAAAAAATTTTGACTTTTTTTGCCCGAAAAAAACGCCTTACTATACTATGACGTTTTTTATGACTTTTGGAGGTCGAAAAAATTTTTGACTTTTTTTGTCGATTTTGACGCCTTACTATACTATGACGTTTTTTATGACATTTTGAGGTCGAAAAAAATTTTGACTTTTTTTGCCCGAAAAAAACGCCTTACTATACTATGACGTTTTTTATGACATTTTGAGGTCGAAAAAAATTTTGACTTTTTTTGTCCAATTTTGACGCCTTACTATACTATGACGTTTTTTATGACATTTTGAGGTCGAAAAAATTTTTGATTTTTTTTGTCCGATTTTGACGCCTTACTATACTATGACGTTTTTTATGACATTTTGAGGTCGAAAAAAATTTTGACTTTTTTTGGCCGAAAAAAACGCCTTACTATACTATGACGTTTTTTATGACTTTTGGAGGTCGAAAAAAATTTTGACTTTTTTTGTCGATTTTGACGCCTTACTATACTATGACGTTTTTTATGACATTTTGAGGTCGAAAAAAATTTTTGAATTTTTTTGCCCGAAAAAAACGCCTTACTATACTATGACGTTTTTATGACTTTTGGAGGTCGAAAAATTTTTTGACTCTTTTTGTCCGATTTTGACGCCTTACTATACTATGACGTTTTCTGATATTTGCAGGTCGAAAAAATTTTTGACTTTTCTTGCCCGAAAAAAACGCCTTAATATACTATGACGTTTTTTATGACTTTTGGAGGTCGAAAAAAATTTTGACTTTCTTTGCCCGAAAAAAAGCCTTACTATACTATGACCTTTTTTATGCCTTTTTGAGGTCGAAAAAAATTTTGACTTTTTTTTGCCCGAAAAAAACGCCTTACTATACTATGACGTTTTTTATGACTTTTTGAGGTCGAAAAAAATTTTGACTTTTTTTGCCCGAAAAAAACGCCTTCCTATACTATGACGTTTTTTATGACTTTTGGAGGTCGAAAAAAATTTTGACTTTTTTTGTCGATTTTGACGCCTTACTATACTATGACGTTTTTTATGACATTTTGAGGTCGAAAAAAATTTTGACTTTTTTCGGCCAAAAAAAACGCCTTACTATACTATGACGTTTTTTATGACTTTTGGAGGTCGAAAAAATTTTTGACTTTTTTTGTCGATTTTGACGCCTTACTATACTATGACGTTTTTTATGACATTTTGAGGTCGAAAAAAATTTTGACTTTTTTTGCCCGAAAAAAACGCCTTACTATACTATGACGTTTTTTATGACATTTTGAGGTCGAAAAAAATTTTGACTTTTTTTGTCCAATTTTGACGCCTTACTATACTATGACGTTTTTTATGACATTTTGAGGTCGAAAAAATTTTTGATTTTTTTTGTCCGATTTTGACGCCTTACTATACTATGAAGTTTTTTTATGACATTTTGAGGTCGAAAAAAATTTTGACTTTTTTCGGCCGAAAAAAACGCCTTACTATACTATGACGTTTTTTATGACTTTTGGAGGTCGAAAAAAATTTTGACTTTTTTTGTCGATTTTGACGCCTTACTATACTACGACGTTTTTTATGACATTTTGAGGTCGAAAAAAATTTTGACTTTTTTTGCCCGAAAAAAACGCCTTACTATACTATGACGTTTTTTATGACTTTTGGAGGTCGAAAAAATTTTTGACTTTTTTTGTCGATTTTGACGCCTTACTATACTATGACGTTTTTTATGACATTTTGAGGTCGAAAAAATTTTTGACTTTTTTCGGCCGAAAAAAACGCCTTACTATACTATGACGTTTTTTATGACATTTTTAGGTCAAAAAAAATTTTGACTTTTTTTGGCCGAAAAAAACGCCTTACTATACTATGACGTTTTTTATGACTTTTGGAGGTCGAAAAATTTTTTGACTTTTTTTGTCGATTTTGACGCCTTACTATACTATGACGTTTTTTATGACATTTTGAGGTCGAAAAAATTTTTGACTTTTTTCGGCCGAAAAAAACGCCTTACTATACTATGACGTTTTTTATGACATTTTGAGGTCAAAAAAAATTTTGACTTTTTTTGGCCGAAAAAAACGCCTTACTATACTATGACGTTTTTTATGACTTTTGGAGGTCGAAAAAATTTTTGACTTTTTTTGTCGATTTTGACGCCTTACTATATATACTATGATGTTTTTTTATGACATTTTGAGGTCGAAAAAAATTTTGACTTTTTTTGCCCGAAAAAAACGCCTTACTATACTATGACGTTTTTTATGACATTTTTAGGTCAAAAAAAATTTTGACTTTTTTTGGCCGAAAAAAACGCCTTACTATACTATGACGTTTTTTATGACTTTTGGAGGTCGAAAAATTTTTTGACTTTTTTTGTCGATTTTGACGCCTTACTATACTATGACGTTTTTTATGACATTTTGAGGTCGAAAAAATTTTTGACTTTTTTCGGCCGAAAAAAACGCCTTACTATACTATGACGTTTTTTATGACATTTTGAGGTCAAAAAAAATTTTGACTTTTTTTGGCCGAAAAAAACGCCTTACTATACTATGACGTTTTTTATGACTTTTGGAGGTCGAAAAAATTTTTGACTTTTTTTGTCGATTTTGACGCCTTACTATACTATGACGTTTTTTATGACATTTTGAGGTCGAAAAAAATTTTTGAATTTTTTTGCCCGAAAAAAACGCCTTACTATACTATGACGTTTTTATGACTTTTGGAGGTCGAAAAATTTTTTGACTCTTTTTGTCCGATTTTGACGCCTTACTATACTATGACGTTTTCTGATATTTGCAGGTCGAAAAAATTTTTGACTTTTCTTGCCCGAAAAAAACGCCTTAATATACTATGACGTTTTTTATGACTTTTGGAGGTCGAAAAAAATTTTGACTTTCTTTGCCCGAAAAAAAGCCTTACTATACTATGACCTTTTTTATGCCTTTTTGAGGTCGAAAAAAATTTTGACTTTTTTTATCCGATTTTGACGCCTTACTATACTATGACGTTTTTTATGACATTTTGAGGTCGAAAAAAATTTTTGACTTTTTTCGGCCAAAAAAAACGCCTTACTATACTATGACGTTTTTCATGACTTTTGGAGGTCGAAAAAAATTTTGACTTTTTTTGTCGATTTTGACGCCTTACTATACTATGACGTTTTTTATGACTTTTGGAGGTCGAAAATTTTTTTGACTTTTTTTGTCCGATTTTGACGCCTTACTATACTATGATGTTTTCTGATATTTGCAGGTCGAAAAAAATGTTGACTTTCTTTGCCCGAAAAAAACGCCTTAATATACTATGACGTTTTTTATGACTTTTGGATGTCGAAAAAAATTTTGACTTTCTTTGCCCGAAAAAAACGCCTTAATATACTATGACGTTTTTTATGACTTTTGGAGGTCGAAAAAAATTTTGACTTTCTTTGCCCGAAAAAAACGCCTTACTATACTATGACGTTTTTTATGACATTTTGAGGTCGAAAAAAATGTTGACTTTTTTCGGCCGAAAAAAACGCCTTACTATACTATGACGTTTTTTATGACTTTTAGAGGTCGAAAAAAATTTTGACTTTTTTTGTCGATTTTGACGCCTTACTATACTATGACGTTTTTTATGACATTTTGAGGTCGAAAAAAATTTGGACTTTTTTTGCCCGAAAAAAACGCCTTACTATACTATGACGTTTTTTATGACTTTTGGAGGTCGAAAAAAATTTTGACTTTTTTTGTCGATTTTGACGCCTTACTATACTATGACGTTTTTTATGACATTTTGAGGTCGAAAAAAAATTTGACTTTTTTGGTCCGATTTTGACGCCTTACTATACTATGACGTTTTCTGATATTTGCATGTCGAAAAAATTTTTGACTTTTTTTGCCCGAAAAAAACGCCTTACTATACTATGACGTTTTTTATGACTTTTGGAGGTCGAAAAAATTTTTGACTTTTTTTGTCGATTTTGACGCCTTACTATACTATGACGTTTTTTATGACATTTTGAGGTCGAAAAAAATTTTGACTTTTTTTGCCCGAAAAAAACGCCTTACTATACTATGACGTTTTTTATGACTTTTGGAGGTCGAAAAAAATTTTGACTTTTTTTGTCGATTTTGACGCCTTACTATACTATGACGTTTTTTATGACATTTTGAGGTCGAAAAAATTTTTGACTTTTTTCGGCCGAAAAAAAACGCCTTACTATACTATGACGTTTTTTATGACATTTTGAGGTCGAAAAAAATTTTGACTTTTTTTGCCCGAAAAAAACGCCTTACTATACTATGACGTTTTTTATGACTTTTGGAGGTCGAAAAAATTTTTGAATTTTTTTGTCGATTTTGACGCTTTACTATACTATGACGTTTTTTATGACATTTTGAGGTCGAAAAAAATTTTGACTTTTTTCGGCCAAAAAAAACGCCTTACTATACTATGACGTTTTTTATGAGTTTTGGAGGTCGAAAAAAATTTTGACTTTTTTTGTCGATTTTGACGCCTTACTATACTATGACGTTTTTTATGACATTTTGAGGTCGAAAAAAAATTTGACTTTTTTTGTCCAATTTTGACGCCTTACTATACTATGACGTTTTTTATGACATTTTGAGGTCGAAAAAATTTTTGACTTTTTTTGTCCGATTTTGACGCCTTACTATACTATGAAGTTTTTTTATGACATTTTGAGGTCAAAAAAAATTTTGACTTTTTTCGGCCGAAAAAAACGCCTTACTATACTATGACGTTTTTTATGACTTTTTGAGGTCGAAAAAAATTTTGACTTTTTGAGGTCGAAAAAAATTTTGACTTTTTTTGTCCGAAAAAAACGCCTTACTATACTATGACGTTTTTTATGACATTTTGAGGTCGAAAAAAATGTTGACTTTTTTTGTCCGATTTTGACGCCTTACTATACTATGATGTTTTTTATGACATTTTGAGGTCGAAAAAAATTTTGACTTTTTTTGTCGATATTGACGCCTTACTATACTATGACGTTTTTTATGACATTTTGAGGTCGAAAAAAATTTTGACTTTTTTTGTCCAATTTTGACGCCTTACTATACTATGACGTTTTTTATGACATTTTGAGGTCGAAAAATTTTTTGACTTTTTTTGTCCAATTTTGACGCCTTACTATACTATGACGTTTTTTATGACTTTTGGAGGTCGAAAAAAATTTTGACTTTTTTTGCCCGAAAAAAACGCCTTACTATACTACGACATTTTTTATGACATTTTGAGGTCGAAAAAAAATTTGACTTTTTTTGTCCGATTTTGACGCCTTACTATACTATGACGTTTTTTATGACATTTTGAGGTCGAAAAAAATTTTGACTTTTTTCGGCCAAAAAAAACGCCTTACTATACTATGACGTTTTTTATGACTTTTGGAGGTCGAAAAAAATTTTGACTTTTTTTGTCGATTTTGACGCCTTACTATACTATGACGTTTTTTATGACATTTTGAGGTCGAAAAAATTTTTGACTTTTTTTGCCCGAAAAAAACGCCTTACTATACTATGACGTTTTTTATGACATTTTGAGGTCGAAAAAAATTTTGACTTTTTTCGGCCGAAAAAAACGCCTTACTATACTATGACGTTTTTTATGACTTTTGGAGGTCGAAAAAAATTTTGACTTTTTTTTGTCGATTTTGACGCCTTACTATACTATGACGTTTTTTATGACATTTTGAGGTCGAAAAAAATTTTGACTTTTTTTGCCCGAAAAAAACGCCTTACTATACTTATGACGTTTTTTATGACTTTTGGAGGTCGAAAAAAATTTTGACTTTTTTTGTCGATTTTGACGCCTTACTATACTATGACGTTTTTTATGACATTTTGAGGTCGAAAAAAATTTTGACTTTTTTTGCCCGAAAAAAACGCCTTACTATACTATGACGTTTTTTATGACATTTTGAGGTCGAAAAAAATTTTGACTTTTTTTACCCGAAAAAAACGCCTTACCATACTATGACGTTTTTTATGACATTTTGAGGTCGAAAAAAAATTTGACTTTTTTTGTCCAATTTTGACGCCTTACTATACTATGACGTTTTTTATGACATTTTGAGGTCGAAAAAATTTTTGATTTTTTTTGTCCGATTTTGACGCCTTACTATACTATGAAGTTTTTTTATGACATTTTGAGGTCGAAAAAAATTTTGACTTTTTTCGGCCAAAAAAAACGCCTTACTATACTATGACGTTTTTTATGACTTTTGGAGGTCGAAAAAAATTTTGACTTTTTTTGTCGATTTTGACGCCTTACCATACTATGACGTTTTTTATGATATTTTGAGGTCGAAAAAAAATTTGACTTTTTTTGTCCAATTTTGACGCCTTACTATACTATGACGTTTTTTTTGACATTTTGAGGTCGAAAAAATTTTTGACTTTTTTTGTCCGATTTTGACGCCTTACTATACTATGAAGTTTTTTTATGACATTTTGAGGTCAAAAAAAATTTTGACTTTTTTCGGCCGAAAAAAACGCCTTACTATACTATGACGTTTTTTATGACTTTTTGAGGTCGAAAAAAATTTTGACTTTTTGAGGTCGAAAAAAATTTTGCCTTTTTTTGCCCGAAAAAAACGCTTTACTATACTATGACGTTTTTTTATGACATTTTGAGGTCGAAAAAATTTTTGACTTTTTTTGCCCGAAAAAAACGCCTTACTATACTATGACGTTTTTTATGACTTTTGGAGGTCGAAAATTTTTTTGACTTTTTTTGGCCGAAAAAAACGCCTTACTATACTATGACGTTTTTTATGACTTTTTTTGCCCGAAAAAAACGCCTTACCATACTATGACGTTTTTTATGACATTTTGAGGTCGAAAAAAATTTTGACTTCTTTTGTCCGATTTTGACGCCTTACTATACTATGACGTTTTTTATGACATTTTGAGGTCGAAAAAAATGTTGACTTTTTTTGTCCGATTTTGACGCCTTACTATACTATGACTTTTTTTATGACATTTTGAGGTCGAAAAAAATTTTGAATTTTTTTTCCCCGAAAAAAACGCCTTACTATACTATGACGTTTTTTATGACATTTTGAGGTCGAAAAAAATTTTGACTTTTTTTACCCGAAAAAAATGCCTTACTATACTATGACGTTTTTTATGACATTTTGAGGTCAAAAAAATTTTTTGACTTTTTTTCTCCGATTTTGACGCCTTACTATACTATGACGTTTTTTTATGACATTTTGAGGTCAAAAATTTTTTTGACTTTTTTTGGACGATTTTGACGCCTTACTATACTATGACGTTTTTTATGACATTTTGAGGTCAAAAATTTTTTTGACTTTTTTTTGCCAATTTTGACGCCTTACTATACTATGACCATTTTTATGACATTTTGAGTTAAAAAAAATTTTGACTTTTTTTGGCCGATTTTGACGCCTTACTATACTATGACGTTTTTTATGACATTTTGAGGCGAAAAAAAAGTTAATTTTTTTGGCCGATTTTGACGCCTTACTATACTATGGCGTTTTTTATGACATTTTGAGGTCAAAAAAATTTGTGACTTTTTTTGGCCGATTTTGACGCCTTACTATTCTATGACGTTTTTTATGACATTTTGAGGTAAAAATTTTTTTTGACTTTTTTTGTCCGATTTTGACACCTTAATATACTATGACGTTTTTTATGACATTTTTAGGTAAAAAAATTTTTTGACTTTTTTTTTCCGATTTTGACGCCTTACTATACTATGACGTTTTTTTATGACATTTTGATGTCAAAAAAAAATTTGACTTTTTTTGGCCGATTTTGATGCCTTACTATACTATGACATTTTGAGGTAAAAAAAAAATTTGACTTTTTTTGACCGATTTTGACGCCTTACTATACTATGACGTTTTTTATGACATTTTGAGGTCTTACTAAAATATGACTTTTTTTGGCACATTTTGATTGCTTACTATACTATGACGTTTTTTATTACATTTTGAGGTCTTACTAAAATATGACTTTTTTTGGCATATTTTGATGCCTTACTATACTATGATGTTTTTATGACATTTTGAGGTCTTACTAAAATTAACAGTCATGTTGATCATGTGATTCAGAACAGATTGATGTACTGATATCATGATACACAAATAGCGCCAACTACTGGGAATAGGAAATATGTGCATTTTTCATGTGGTTATGTGTATTTTTCATCTAGTTCACTGGAAAGCAGACCAGATGAAGAGGGAGACACTGATCAGCATTCAAATGAGAACACAGTGACATGTTCATATTATGCTACACACATACAGCACCTACTGGGGGATTAGACATCTTTTGTACATGTATATGTCTGTATATCTGGAGAACAGATGAGATTAGGGCTGTTGGAAAGAAAAGAAGACAAGATAATGGAGGCATTGGTGCAGTTGAGCTCCTTTTACTTGGAGCCATAAATGTCTATTTATGTCAGTGTGCCATGTGAGCTATATAATGTGTTAGCATAAAGTTGCCATGACAAGCTGTGTAGATTTAGGATTTTGTGTGGATCTTACATCATCAATCTATTAGCAGGGCACTGCAGGGAATTGAACCCTACCCTAGCGTACTAGGTGTACCATAACCAGTGCCTTTTGCTTTTTGAAATGATGTAAAGGTAAAGCAAAACCTATATTTCAACAGCATTTCTTAAATATTGTTTTATCAGCATATCTAGTTAGAATGAGATATGGCATTCATGGAAATGCTGTTGTAATGTAGGAAAGAAAACCTTACTTTGAATAATGTATATGACATATATGTAGGTATTACTGCTATAGAATCAAAGCATGGATTTATGACATATCTATAATGTGTTATGTATTTTTGCGTTACGTCTGTGGGTAAGTGGTGATGTACATGATTGTATATGATTTGAAATAGTTCTTAATTGTTGAGAAAGTAGAGAAAGCAAAGGATTTGGACATGTAAAGAGTACATAAACACAGCAGAAATGTAGAAAGTGCACCAGAGCTCTCTTGTGCTCCAGCAATAAAAACACAGTACATATAAAAATATAAGTTCATAAAAACAGGTAAAAAAGACTACAACATATCTCTGTTCTGCATCATATCTCAACAACACCAAAGCTAGAACTGCTTAAATGTTTTAATAACACCTGTGTACATCAACAAGCCACAACCATTGTAAAATTGCTTTTAATCACTAAAACATTCTCAACCTCCATCCACAAACTCTAACCAACACTAAGGTGATTTACAAATAACACACTGTCCATCAAACCAAATTGCATGTTTTATCTTCACAGATAATTCATCTTACAATGCAAATCAATATTTGTACTGCCAAAATAAACCCCATCTAACCAAAAACCAACACACTATACAAATTATACAAAGCTTTAACTATTACCAAATCATCCACATGGCAAAAATGTCTACCTAAACTCACCTTGTTGTTTTATTCACACTTTGGCAGAACTCCCAAAAGGGGGCGTGGCCACAGACATCATTCATCAATCATAAGACACCACTGAACCAAACAACTAGTCCCACTCAACTGAAGTCCCAACTCCCTACATTTAATTATGAAATGTGTATGATTAAAATACAAATTACACAATGCTTGGAAAAACAATGTCTAACTTTTAACAACAGGCTCCATTAACCTGCTTCATCAACATCTCTCAAACTGAACACTGACTGCGTGAGTTATCCTCTGACAAACTTCATGATACATTTTCTTAGCATGTGCAACTTTCTTGTAACCACATTACACATGTAGTCACATAAACAACTCACTCAAAGTACAAATGTCAATTAGTTAACTTTTTCATATATATATCCACAAATACCTGGATATATTTAACCAAGGACATCCTGGTGTTCTTAATATATGTGGCTGAAAATAACACCATTGAAATGTCAACACACAAAAAATTGCTTTAAATCACTAAAACATTCTCAACCTCCATCCACAAACTCTAAACAACACTAAAATAATTTACAAATAGCACACTGTCCATTAAACCAAATTACATGTTTGCTCTGCACAGATAATCAGGATGACCTTCACACTCTCAACTCATTTATATGCTCATATGATGATACACTCATAGTGCCCCCTGCTGGGAGGGGGACATGTCTTTTCTGTTGCTGTATACTGCTGTGCTTCTCTGGGGAGAAGAGCAGGAGAGAGGACATAGGAGGACACTTGTGCGTGGCTGCGCTGGCTGCGACTGCGAAGGGGTGTGAGGGCCCGCCCATCGCTGCTTGCAGCTTTAATTTTTTTTTATCATTATTTTTTGCTGTTCAGTGTCACCACTTTAAATTGAACTTGGGCCAAAATGTCAAATTCAACATCAAATTCAAAGTAGTTGCCAATTAATTTTCAGTCAATCAACAAATCTTTTCAGCTTACATGTTTTTTTCTTTTTTTCACCCTTGTGCAGACAACAGGCACTCCTGGAGCTTCACAGTGAGAACAGACAAAACGCAGGTAACATTTTATTGAGGGGTGACTCATCCAGTGTACATGATGATGAGCAGCTCATGTAGATGGTGTATGAGTGCGTATCTTTTCTTTGCAGTTCCCTTATGACCCTAACTATGGTGACAATGAGAGTCAGAGCTCGCACACTGCAGCTGACCAGCTCGTCCAGGAGGTAAGTGAGGAGGAATCTCTGAGTGCCCACCTCTTTTAGCAAACACTAATTATTAGCAGAAAACGGCCTGATCCACTTGGAATCCAGTACCTTTTCAAGAGTACAAGAGCATTTGAACTTTACATCAGCAACTGATGCAAAAGGCAACTAAAAACAATTTTTAAAAAGTCCTTGTCTGTTCCAGGACTTGTTAAAATAAGTGCCACAAGCTGTAGCTTCAGCCTGTAACTTTTCAGTCTGTAGACATTTCCGTGTTAAATTGTTTTTTGTTTTTTAATTCTTGTTTGTTGGGAGTTAGAGTAATATTTTTTTTTCCTTTTGCAGAAATTGTGTAATTTACAGGCTGAAATAAATTTATATTTCAGTATTTTAGATTACCTCAACATTCATCTCCCTGCTTTTCAGTGTAAAGAGACTTGTTAACATGTATAAATCAAAGCTGAACTCTGAAGTCTTATCAAAATATTACATCTCAGTTGTATTTCAGGGTGGATTTTTCCTCAAAGTGTCTTTGAACGATACTAACTGTGCTCCAGGGCATTTGTTATTTAGCTGAGGCTGTGTGCCTTCCTCTGCAGAGTTCAATAAAACATCACATCATTGTTAACACTATTCAAAATGTCAGCTGTGAAATTGCTGCATAACAATTTATAATAGCATAACATTCATACAGGAGGAGTTGTGGGTTTATTGTTGATGCATTTATCAGTAATATGAATTTGTTACTGTATGAAAGCAACTACACTGCTTGTTGTTCTCTCTTCCAGGCTCTAGTGCAGGGCGGTCTAGCCTCCCTGTCCAGAGATGCGAGCTTTGTGTCTGTGACTAAGAAGGAGATGGCTGATGCCATGCACATCCCCATGGCTCAGATGGAGGGCATGGCTCAGGGCATCCTCAACGAACGCTCTGTCAAAAAGAGACGTCCCATCCCTGTCCCTCCTTCTGGCCCATCTGTGGCCGCACAGGAAACAGGCCAGCCAGAGCCAGCTGTGAGGAGAAAGAGACGCCCAGTCCCCTTGATTCCCTCCATGCAGGAGCAGGCTGAGGCCGACTCCAACCTTTAGAGGCTGTCACTTGAATTTACGTGTTTATCGTGTGGTTTTTAGTCTTGCAGGTGGCTCCACCTCACCTCACTTTACTGAACTTGTTGCCCCTGTGACAATCTGTATCTACTAGCCTGGCTCAAGGCCTAAAGGCTCATTGGCTCAGGTTTAATATATTGTCAAGTGCGGCTTAAACCTAACCAAGTAGAAACAATATCTCTGATAATGAAACATCTTAATCTTCAGATTTATTGAAACTAATAAAAACACTAACTTATCTCAGAGTGAACAGATTGATGCACTCTTTCTTTGTAGCTTTTGTTGAGGTTATCCATTCCATAGACTTATGGGACAACCATTTGAGTGAGCTGAGTGTCTTGCTGAAGCCTCAAAGAGGGAGGTATGATAGTGAACGGTGACTAAAATGTCTGAAGTGACTCAGTGAATTCAGGAAGCAGGCAGCTGTCTTTATCAAGCTGCAAGTCACTGAGGATGATGGGAAAAGAGTCCACTTCTGTGCATCCAGGCCCAGAAAAGTTCAACTGAATATTCAGTTCACACTCTTAAAAAGGGCTCTGGTTCTAACAATGCAAGTTGAAGAATGTTTTTTTTTCTTTGTTTGTAAAGCAGTGTCCTCTGATCCATTAGGACCTGCTGTTTTTTAGTCTTTTATTACTGAGGTTTAAGTTTTCTCCTGCTCACAACTGTTCTTGTATGCAGTTGGTTTCAGTAGATTTTAAAGAGGAAACTTTTTTTTTTTTTTAATTTGGGACATAGATGAACATTTCACCTGTAAAATAACTAATCCAAATATTTAGCTGTATGAAAGTATTTGTTCAATACAGACTGTAGTCATGCAGTACATGTGACTTTTCACTTTGAGTCACTCTGCAGCTACAGGTGTTTTTTTCATTTACATCAATATGTCTTTGAGTTGGGGGCAGTATACATACCTGGAGTATGGTGGATTTAGCTTGAAAGCTCACAGAGGCTTATTAACTAATTTTATTCATAATTGCATGGGCATAATTTATTGCACTTGTTTCATGTTTTGTGCCTAAATGCAAACCTGATGTTTTTTTTCTTGTTTACATTGTCCTCTGATCAGCCTGTGTTTTGCTGTCATACGTGACATTATGGTTCAAGGTTTTAGAGATACCAGTAGTTTGAGTGAACCTTAATTCTCCTTTACTTCTGGGTCTGTGCCAACATGGTTGATGTTACATTGGTGTTTACACCATTGGCAAAAGAAATAAATCATCCAAACCATTCATTTCTGTGCTAGTTTTCTTTCTGTAAACAAACCAAAAATGGACATCTGACAACACAGACTGGGATTTGGCGAAGGGAAAACCCCAGACTTACCAGGTGAGTTTGCTCCAGTAAATAATGATCAAAACTTGTGCCAAGAAGACCTTGAAATGAGAAGGTGACTACAGACAGAGCCTTCATCAGAAGATAGGTGCATGCTTTGGATGCTGCCACCCCACAGAAGTTATGATGTGAAAATTGAGATCCTCTATAAATAGTCTTGCCTAGCAAAGCAAAGACCCCTCCCCTTATGGAATGGAAACTAATGCAGCAAGATGCATGCCACATTGTGGGTTCAAACAGGTTCGTATAAACGATAGAAAATTCCTTAAAACACAGGCACAAAGCTGTCAAAAGCAGCATCTGGAATCAGAAAACAGGGTGAGTTGCATGCTTGTATTACAAAATAAAAGTACACTAAATAAAAAAAGGAGCTTAAATAAATCAAATTTTATTTATTGAAGCAAAGCAATCAACAAAACAGACCTGACAGAATAATGAGTTTTCCATTCACCTAAAGCTGATTGAAAATATCACTGAGGGATTATAAAGAGACTGTTGTTACCCATACAGCTGTCTAACCTCAACATATTTCCTTTGAAATAATTTTCTGATTACAGTTTTGACAAAGCTCCATGATCTCGTAACAGCACTGCCAGCTGCAACTCACTAGTGGTTTTATTTAGCTATCACATAAAGGAATGTATCCACCACACTGTAACAACAGCTTCCTGATATCCTGGCTTTTAAAAAAGTAGCACATATGAAAATGCAAATACGTCTTTTAGTACACACAACAGAAGACAGGCAAAGGCTTTAAAGCACACCAGTGAAAAGAGGGCCTTAAGCAGTATAAAAGTTCTGAGAGCAAAAAGTTGTTTCAGGTAAATCTGACACATTTTACCACGTGATACAAATTCTACAGTCTGTTAAAAAGGTTTGATTCCCACTTGTTTCCACTAGATTATAATTCATTTTTACTGATTATTATAGTCACTCTTGTAATGGCCAAATTAAGAAAGCACTGGCTTTTATAAATGTACATCCTTGTCACAGTTTATAAAGAACAACTGCTCCACAACTTTAAAAAAAAAAAAATTCACTAACTCACTACTCTAGCATATCCAAAAAATACATAAACCTAAAAAAACAATAGGAAATAACATGTGGGGCCTAATGGATACATGATGTGACTACAAAGTACATGAGCAATCCAGAGAAATGCAACTGAAAGTCCAACTTGCCAAAATGCCAGTGTTGGGAGTGTCTAGTCCTATTCATTTGGATTTGGGTTGGCATCAGGGTACTGAGAGAGGTCAAAGGTGAGAACTTTACTGATGACACAATCTCCTTGCTGTGGATGGAAGAACAGGAAAATCGGTCAATAACTTAATTGCATATTTTAAATGCAGCATGTTTCTAATTTGCATTTATATAAAAAACTGCAAAAATGCTTTATTATTGGCCTGTTTCTGATTAAATGCCTTAATGATGCCAAATTTGTTTGTATTTTATTTTAGGGATGTAAACGGTTAATCGACTATCGATTAATTGTCGATAAGAATTTAATCGATTAATTAAATTAATTGTCGGTAATTTAACATTGTAATCCAAGGCCGTTTTCCACAGGACGTACTTGAACTTTACACGAGATTCTCGCGGGTGGCGAGACCCGACACAAACATGAGGCGGTCAAAACGGAGTGGAGTGTGGGAGCATTTCAAATTAATTAATGATGATAAAGACGCCCAATGTAAACTCTGCAGTACTACGTTTGAGTTCAACAGCTCTACGAGTTCGCTAAGATACCACCTTCATAACTTGCATGCAGCCGTGTTGCAGGGAGGAAGTCCATCGCCATCACAACCTACAATCGCTGATGTGGTGGCAAGGCGGGTATGTGACCACAGAAAAGCGGAGGGCATTACTCAGAAGATTTGCGTGCATACCGGGCACGTCGGTCCCATCTGAACGCGTATTCTCAGCAGCTGGTCTCACTGTAAACAGGCTGCGCACACGACTTACTCCTGACCATGTTAATATGCTTATTTTCTTGAACAAAAATACAGGGGTCTAGGTCAGGAGCCTATTCAAAACACATTGAGACAGGAATGTTTTTGTTTCAGGAGAGGTAGTCTATATCTTCATTTGACTGTTCTGAGGGACGCCCTCTACTTTTACTGTCACCTTCCTCAGGGATGATTTAAGTTGTGTTCAGTTCTAATTTGAAGTTTCCAGGGCTAGTAATCTTACTGTTACCTTTCTCAGACCAATGGGGATTATAAATCCTGCTGCTAATGTTTCAAGTTTTTCATATAAGTAGTTTACCAGATTATTATATATAGGCTTAATATTGTGTAGGCTAAGCCTACCCATATTGTTTAGATTTCTATTTTAAATTTATTTTATGTTGCTTAATGTTTCACGTGCAACAGCTTGAGCCAGTGCACAACTGTTTTTTATGTATTTTAATTTTCTGTGCATAATTTTATTTTGTTAAACTACATAAATGCCATTGTCTGTACCTTATCCCAACTGGTACAATAAAACATCAGTTGAGCAATATAACATGCATTTTTATTCAGTATATTTTGCTTTCTATGTTAAAGACACTATTGATACCATGAGAAATTTACATTCTCAGGAAAAAAGCCGCTTATCAGTTAATCGTTAATCGATCGATAAGGTCAATCAACTAACGATTAATGAATTAATCGATAATTTGCATCCCTATTTTATTTATATCTTGCAATAAATTTTGTATAGACAACATAGAGAATCACACCTCTGGATAAACACCGATGAGTGAGTCTGCCTTGGTGTAGAATTCCTCCTTCAGAGAAATGACGATGGCCTGGAAGTTCTGCACTGACTGGTCTTTGATGTAATTTGCCACCTTGAGTTTACAGAAAATTATGAGTAGTGTTAGTTGTATTTAATATGATGAGCGTTATTAACAAAAAGCGTCTGTGTTTACATACATCACAAGCAGCACTGATTAAAAAACAAACAAACAAAAAAACATCTAATTTCATTTCTGAACAGACCTTTCCAATGTTAGTGTTGTCCAGGGCAGCGTCAATCTCATCCAGGACAAAGAAGGGCGCGGGTTTGTAGCTACAGACAATCAGGAGAAATGATGTTAACAATATTGCAACAGTACCGAAATCTACATCAGCTTTCAAGCAAGACAAACGTGTATTAAGACTCCCTCCCTCCCCCCTTGTTTCACCTGTGAATGGCAAAAAGCAGAGCCAGAGCAGCGACAGTCTTCTCTCCTCCAGACAGGTTGTCCATGGGTCTGAACCTCTTCCCTGGAGCCACACAGTTATAGTTAATGCCATCCAGGTATGGCTCCTCTGGGTTCTCTGGGCCCAGGAAAGCCTACAGAAGAAAGACACACTCACTGTAAAAGGTTTTCTTTGAAATATTTAACATACAATCTATGACTTATCCTTCCTCTGCCTAAGTACAAATGTATGGACAGGAGGTTGTACTATGGCAGATTTATGTGGGTTGCTGTAAAAACATTTCTGAGGCATACCTGGGCACTGCTGTTGCGTGAGAGGGCCTTGTAGATCTCATCAATGTTTGTGGCCACAGACTCAAAGCAGGTATTGAAACGGTCAAACCTTTCCTTTTTGATCTGCTCAAAGGCTTGCTTGGCCTTCTTGGCTCTCTTACGCGCAGCTTCAAACTCTGAAACAAAGACAAGAAACACACAGGTCATCAACAGCTCTACAAAAGGTACTGTGAATCTGCGTCACTCCCTTTCTCTCGCTCATTTAACTACTGCGGCCTCACCATCACTGGTCTCTTGGAACTTATCCCTGACGCTCTCGAGCTTCTCCATGGCCTTCATGTTGGGTGCGCTGATCCTCTGCAGGATGCTCTGTTGCTCGTTCAGACGCTGCTGCAGTGTGTTTGTCTCTGCCTTGATCTCTTCCTCTGAAAGTGCATCCTGCAGGAAGTCAAAAGGAGTGAATAAGCATAGTTTAAGATGTGGACATAATATCTTTGCTGCAAATAACGCTTTTTCCTCTATTGTACATTGCTAAGCTCTTTGTTTAAATGTAAAGCAAGGGTGTCGTTTGGACTAGCTACCTTGAGGTCTTCAGACAGGTTGCTGTAGTCGATTTCTATGAGAGCCTCTTTGGCCAGAACACTGCTGGACGTCCTCTGGCTGCTGGAGTCATCTGTCTGGGAGCTCCCCTGGATCAGTGCAACAAAAGGAGGATGTAATTTTTCTGTTTAAGTCCTAATGGTATTAAAAAAAAAAAAGTTTGAGCCTGCATGAGTGTGTTTGTGTGTACCTCTCCCTGGCTGATATCATCCATTGTTCCAGAACGAAGAGGCAACCTGATATCCTGCATTTTGCAGGCTTGCAGCAGGTTGTGACGGTCACTGCGCTTCTGTTCAAGTTTGGTCTCAATGGCTGTCACTTCCTTCTGGAGCTGCGTCAACTCTCTGAAATATATGAAACAACATTTTCAGAAAAAAATGACACAAGGGGAACATTTTATACTCAATACGCAGGAAATATTAAAGCTGATATGTGAGTCTGCAGCCACTGACTTGTTGGCGCCACCCAGTTTTTTGCGGATCTCCTCCATCTCGTGGTTCTTATCATTGACTTCAGATTTCTTGGTGAGGTGCTGGTTCTTCAGGTCCTGCAGCTGGGCCATAGTCTCATCTATGATCTTCATGTGTCTGTGCTCCTCCTAGAGGAAGATAGGTCACAGGAGTGAGATTTAACTTGATGTCAAAATTGAGGACAGAAAAGATAGTAGTAGAAAAAAGTTTTTATCATTCACTTTATGTTTTTACCTTTTTAAGTCGCTCTATTTCAGCCTCGTCCTTCTTCACGGTCTGCTCCCACATCATGACTTTCTCCTGGTCCTCCTTCAGCTGGTTCTTCTCATAGTCTAACTGGATACCCAGACGGGTCTTCTGGGTCTCAAACTCAAGACTGAAGCAAAACAATAAATGTCAGGTTAGACTACATAGAAAAACTTGGACAGGTTAACCAATGATTTGGAAAGAACAACGAATAATCTACACTGGAACTGAATATTAAATTGTTAAACTCACCGCTTCTTCGCAATCTCATTCTGCCTCTTCACCTTCTCCTCCTCAAACTCTCTGATGTTCCTCACTCCAATCTCCTCACAGAATTCTACGAACACCTCATCCTCCACCTGGAAAACAAAAACATTCATACTTCTATTACAGCAATGCCAAATTTTCAGACAGACTTCGAAATGGACCTCGCTTTCTGTCAGTCTCACCAGGTTCATGCGGTCCCGAAGGTCAGTGATCTCTCTCTCGCGGGACTGGATGATCCTCTTGATGTCATTGATGCGAGGGCCAAAATTGGCCAACTCACTCTCTAGCTTAGACTTCTCCTGCATGACACAAATAAAACAAGCTTTGATACAGCAGCTCCTAGAGCAATAACGGACAAGAGGAGTAAAATAACATGATGTACGCAGGCTGTACCTGCATGTTGAGGGAGAGGTGGCGGGTTTTTGTCTGTTCCAGGTCACTCTGGGAGTACTTGAGTCTCATCTGCAGACCATGTGCCTGAGACTGCACCTGGCGCAGCTCTGCCTCCTTCCTCTTGGCCTTCATTTGCTCCTACAAAGAAAAACATTACGTGGAAATTGTTGTGAATTAACATCAAGTGAGAATCCATCAAACTGCAGTTAGTGACTATGGATTGACAACAATTCACATTTGGAGATTACGCAGGAGATGCCATCATTAGCATTAGTATTTTCGGCGCATCCCGCTTCGCACTGATTCAAAACACTTCTTATAACATCATGCTGACTAACAAACATACAAACACGACCAAAACCACAACCTCTTTGATCGAAGTATTAATATTTTAGGTTACCTTGAGCTCTTCTGTGAGTTTTTCTTTCTTTTCCTTGAGCTTGTCCACTGCTTTCTCATCCCAGCGCCTGGCCTTGGCCTTCAGGTCACTGGCTCCTCCGGAGATGACTCCAGACTTCTGGAACAAAGTACCGTCCAGGGCTACCGTCTGGACACAAGCAGACAAGAAGGGGTTAGGCAAAAAAAAATGGACAAGGTTTACATCTACCTAGTCATTAGGCAGGTACAACAGCTTTACAATCCTGCCAGTGTATGTGAAACCTGATGCAGTGAGCTAAACTTAAGTACCTTGTGTCTGTATGGCCCTCCAAAAGCAATCCTTCGTGCATCTTCTACATTCTCACAGACCAGGGCGTTGCCACATGCATACTGCAAGGCTTTCTTGATGTGGGGGGGCTCGTAACGAATCACATCAATCACCAGCTTGGCTCCTCGCAGCTCTCTCAGTTTCTCATCTGTTGGTTTCACCTTTGTTAAGAGAAAAGCTTATTAAGGGTTTTTTTAAATAAATGAAGCAAGAGACAGTTTATTAGACAGCTGGCTACTGAAAAAGGACTATGATCAAGGTTTATGATGTCCTTTGTCTGCACTGTCATGTTAGTTCATACAGCACAGTATTGTTTTGTTTACATCTGTTGTTTACATGGTGAGAAGCCAGTACCCTGGCTGCACAAAGTTGATGAGTCTCACATTTCAGTAATGATCACATTGTTATTCAAGCTTCCTAAAGAAAATATAATGAATATAAACATAATTGTAATAACAAAGAGAGAATAAGTTGGTCAGAATTGTGAGAGAATTATCTCTCAATCTGATTTTTTTTTTTAAATAGCATTTTTCTATAATTGTTCAGCCCTGTTTTCTAGTATTCACCTCAAGGTAGTCAAGTGGAAGGAAGGTCTCTGGTTCGCCTCTCTGCTCCTTGATGTACTGAATACAGTCTCTGCCAGTCTTCTCCGAGTCAACAATGATGGCGTCCATGTTCTTACCCAACACTTTGGTCACAGCAATCTGATATTTCTTCTGAGTGGGCTGACACAAGTCGATTAGACGACCGTACTGAGGAAAGAAAGAGCAATGCGTTTATTTTTTACTAAACTTCCTTCATGACAAGTTTATTCAATGCTTTCACTAAATCCAGCACGAAAGCAAGAAACAGCAGTTTTGCCAGCATAAGAAAATTAGCTAATGTACTGAAAGATGTCACAGTTGCCTTACCACAGAGCCGGGGTACAGTCGTTTAATACTCTCCATGATCTCAGCCTTGCGCTGCTGGCGACTGTTCTCCTGCCTGTCAATTCTGGCGTCTCCCAGCTGCTCCATTACCTACAGCAAAAGGCAATAATAATGGGATTCGTTATAGACTTACTTCGCAGCTGACATTTTCACTTGTCAAACACGGGCGTAACTAATTACATTAACAATAGGAGTGCCAGTGCCAAGACCCCGGTACTATGCGGGCTGTCCCACTGGCATGGATTACTGGCACACCTAGCAATCATTTATTTTATTGGTCACACTTACGTTTTTCTCCGATATGTGAAAATGTCTGTGAGGAACATTTTGTGATTCACAATGGGAAATTTCGTTTTCTGCTGCTGACTACCAGAGCACAGGTTAGCCACAGAAGCAGGTGGCTGAAATCTGCTATTAAAATCTGAAAATTATTGGGTAACACATGCAAATGTGAACCCATGGGCACCAGTTGAAGCCACCTCCTTTTCTTTCTTTAATGTGTGTGTGTGTGTTTTGTGTACCTGGTTAAGCTCCATGTTGATCTCATCAATCCTCCTCTTAGCCATCTCCACCTCCTCAGTAAGCTCCTCCTCCATGCGCTTCTGCTCATCCAGTGACTGCCTGAGGGGTAACAGGACAAAAGTGTGTGAATAAGGGGGTATAATGGAGAAGCCTATTTAATCAATACACCGAACAATGAGAGCAGCATACCTGCTGGTAGCAATATAATCCTCTAATTTCTCAATACGTTTCTGGTTTTCTTCAATTTCACGAATCTTCTGTTTGATTTTGGCCTGGAGAGACACAACGTAATATATGATTATATGCAGTCAAATCAATGCAAATCATTTTGTTCTAGCGCATGAAAAACCTGCCATTATTATCTTATTTACCTCTGTCTCCACTTTCTTCCTCTCCTCCAAGTCAAGGCGGTCCTGATCGGCCTTCTGGTCACGGTTGAACTTCTCCAGCTCTTGTGCCAGCGTAGCAGCACGTTTACTGGCCTCCTCCTTCAGACGATGGTACTGCTTGACCTGGAGGAAAGAAAAACAGTGGGTCGTGTTAAGTCATCAAAAATTTTTAACGTCCATAGGGTGTCAAGACATCACAACAAAAATCTGACGCAGTCCACACACACCAAGAACAGAAATTTGCATGTGCTGGCTTTGCAGATGTCCCACTGCCTTAATGTCAAACTGCTGAATGGATTTGGAGAAGCCATGGCTGCCTATGCAAAATGTATAGTTGTACTGAAGACTATACAGCTGAGCATTTATTCAAAAGCCGTTAAACAGCTACAACATTCTAACATATCAGACCTGGTTTTCCTCCAGGGTGAGGTCCTGGCCCTGGCTCTGCGCCTCCTCCTCCATTCTCTCCTCAAACTCTTGCTTGGCCATCTCCACCGCCCTCATCTCTTTATCCAGCTCATCCATGTCTGCCTTGCGTTTCTTGTACATCTTCTGGGCATTTTGCAATGATTTGCGAGCTGCCTCAAGCTTCTTGATCTTGTGTGAGGTGTTCTCTTTGGCCTTAATGTACTGTGGCCTTTTTTGGTTCAACTCGGAGTCCTTCTCTCTGTGGACAGAGTCACATGATTAATAAAGCGCTGGGTTTAAAAAGGCACAGGATCTATGCAGGTGTGTTAAGCAAGAATGATGTCAGTCACTTACTTGATTTCTTTCTCAATGGTCTGCTGCTCCCTCATCAGCCTGCCCAGCTCCTTCTTCTTGTCCTTTAGCTCCTCCTCCACGTGGTCCATCTTTTTACGATCCTTCTCAATCTCCTTGTTCCGCTGGCCCAGCTCTTTGTTCAGCTTTTCAATCTCAGTCTCATTATGGTAGAGCTTGAAGAGCTGCAACTGAACACTGGCCCTGGCTACTTCGTCCTTCAGACGCTGGTAACGCTCAGCCTGGCAGCATAACAGAGAAGGAGATAAGTAGCAGAAATCTCTTTTACGAGAGTGTCTTTGCCAAGATATATAGCAAGAACAGTGACTTTCACACTAATAAGACTAAGAGAGATAACACAAAACATAACTAAGACACATAACTAAGACATTTTGCAGGTCAAATTCCTCTTGCAGGACAATAAACTTTAAAATCAAGGTCAAAAGGCTATATGAAGTGTTTACTTTCCAGTCCAAGCACAACACAAATGCAAGGGGGTAACTATAACTCCAGAAATACTGTATTTGCAATCAACACAAAGGACATACCTCCTCTTTCTCTTGCTTGGCTTCTTTGCGCTCAGCGGCAATGTTTTTCTTACGATGATAATTGAACTGCGTGTCCTCTTCTGCTTTCACCATCTCCTTCTTCCTGCGGTCGTATTCCTGGGCCAGCTCTCCGGAACGAGAGATCTCCTCAAACAGAGCTGTACGCTCCTTGGGGTTCTTCATGGCAATAGACTCCACAGCTCCCTGGATGGAATATAAGGAGGGAACCAAACTGTGGTTACTGATAGCAACTGTCAGCACCAGAGATCTTTACCAGATATTAATTTCACATCTGCAAAAATTATACTCTAGGTCTTTGCTCAAATTGGCTGTGTCACATTCAAAGCTGTGATATCCAGCCAAGGCACATGTCTCACTACATTAACTGTTTCCACCACAAAGAGTACTGGCAATGAGCAAAACAAGCACATAAACTAACTTTTAATCTTCAATGATTCAATATTGTCAATTAAAAACAACCTTTATCAGATATGTGCAATCTTCTTGTACATGCAACAAGCAACTTCAAGCTATGATGAGCATCACTTCCTAACTGTACTGAGATCACTGTGAAGCACAGCTGTCTGATAACAAAGCTGTAGCTTAGCACAAAAGCGTTACAAAAGAATACCAATGAATAAATTTCTCTTAGGAAAAATGTTAGGGTTTCAGTCTCACCTGAAAGACCAGGAAATTCCTAGCTTTGATCAGGATGCCAAGTTTTTCCAGCTCCTCACTGTATTCAGGCAGGCCCACCACCTTGTTGTTGATGCGATACTCAGAGGAGGAACCTGATGCACAAGCACATTAAAGCAGAAAAAACACCAGAACCATTAACTTGTCTTAAGTACACAGCAGATTGCTGCAAAAGTGTTTCATTAAATGTGTCCAAGAAGAGACAGCTGTATGGCAATAAAACATTTCTAAACATATTACAAAGTGTTGTCTAAATAGCTTTGATGATGTAATGACAGAAAGTGCTACAAAACAGTCAACAAGGCATGATTACAGATCTCAAATGGATCTAAGTGAATTTTAGGTTGCAGGATGGTTAATTGAGAGTACTGTGGGGAAAATGTGGAAATGTCTCTGCATGGTTTGAAATAGAGACCCTTTAACAGGCAAATATTACTGATATTAAGGATTCATGTTTTGACATTCATGTTTTAAAATATTTAATAATAATGTTTGCACAGCTTTCCTTGGACATATGGACTCACAGAAGTACTGATGTAAGATTACACTCATGTTTCTTTTTAACTTTGGTCAACTAAAAAGCACAAAAAACCCACGAACAGCTAAACACGTGCCTTGTAATTTCTAGCAGTAGTTTTTCAACTGATTTTTTTTGACGATGAAAAGGGGTTCATACCAATAATGACCCTTGTGAAAGAGCGTTCCTCTCCGTTATCCTCCTGGTACACCATACTGACAAAGGCTCTGTTGGCAGCTGGCTTCCCTACAGGCGCTCCATGGATTAGATCCTTTAGAGTCTTCACACGCAGGTTACTGGTCTTCTCCGCCAGCACGAAGCTGATGGCATCCATAAGGTTGGACTTCCCTACAAAAAGAGTGTTTAAAGCTTTAATACCCCATGCAAATACAATATGGAAAAGCAAATTATAAACTAAGTGAATTATTTATAAGATATACTTGTATAATCTGGCGTGACTGAAAACGATTGCCCTGCAGTAAAGTTTATCCTAATGACTTTCACAATGTACTCCGTTCAGTTTATATTTTGTCAGAGATCAACTGTTGTTTGTTTGAAGGCCACAGTTTGTCGTGATGTTGTAAAGAATTGAATAAAAAGGGCCTTCCAAGATTTTGACCTCGTTCAGTGTATCTACGTTCACAAAAAAAAAAAAAGATAAAGCATAATTTTGTCAGCGAAAACTAAAAATGTGACAATATTAAACTTTACACAGAGAAACCATTCATGTATAACATTAATGGATATAAACAGCATTGCACAAGCTGACAGACACGAAACAACATAACATAAAACAACTCAGTGTAGAATGGTAACATGATAAATAGTTAGAAAGTACGACAGTCAAACTGCTGTCCGGCAAATATCAGGGTTCACGCAGACGTGAACTGAATTCTAAGTTGTAGCATCTAAAGACAGTGGGTCATCACTACGTTGTGTTTACCGTTAGCCAATGCTAACAAGCTGTCTGCATTAGCCGCGATCATAACATACCAGATCCATTGGGTCCGATGATTGCAGTAAACTTGTGAAAGGGTCCAATGATCTGTCGTCCTTTGTACGATTTGAAGTTTTCGATTTCTATCAGTTTTAAATAGCCCATGATCGTTATATTTGTGCCGCTGTTTTGTAAAAAAAAAAAAACCTGCAAGTGAATATTAGCAAGTAAAACGTTGCTAATGCTAACAACCACTGTTACCGAACAAGCAACTCAAAGACAAAGCATGCACGCAAATGAATAAATCTCCGTTCAATCTATTGCTGGTCTATGCACAAGTCCCATTATGAAGTGCATATTTATCTTAATAATCTAAACTGCTTCATAATCTCAATCAAATACCCGCGATGCGGTTGTAACAACAATGCGCCATTTTACAATCCAACAGGAAAACCCTCGAGCGCGCCGACACGAAATCTCGCGATTTCTCGCGAGGCGAAATGGAGTAACCAGGAGTTCAGCTGTGTTGTGTTTATGGCCCCACAAATGTTTAAGTATCTCATTTACATCATAAATCATGTTAATTTCCCGAGAGAATTCATGTCCTGTACAGGTGCACCCGTCACTGCTTATGTGCTTTATTTACTACTAACATAGCACAGAGTGTCGAGATGTTACCATGGTTACCAAGGGCATCCAAACACAACTGGACTCGAGTGAGCTTCACGCACTGAGTGAGATCTTCCCAACGGTCTGAAGCCCCCAAATTAACGAAATAATTTGCACGCATCTGTGACGTGGGAGGTGAGTGCTTTAGACTGTCCAAGGCTGTCTTTCAAGAAAGCAAAAGTGAGTTGTAGAACTTGCGTCCGACTCATATACCTCACTGAAGCCTCTCTAAGTTTTGTGTGTGTTGTCAGGACCCTAACCGCAAGCAGAGTCTAGCAGGGTGTGATTATCGAGTCAACATAATAATTTATATCCAACTATAATGGCAGCCTTCATTGGTAGAAAGTAGATATGTACATTTAGTCAAGTATTGCACTTGAGTACAATTTTTAGGTACTTGTGCTTGTACTGAGTATTTCTATACTTCTACTCCAGCATTTCAAAGTGCTGTAAGAATATTCCATCCTGTTTTGAGTAAACGTTCAACTATTTTTTAAAAGTCACATTTTTTGTTATTTTTGTGTAATACCCAGACTCATTCTGTCTTGTTTCAATCTGAAGACGCCCCTTTTTAGGGCATTTTATTAAACAAATCATCATCCATGTTTTGTGAAAGTGAACAACTATATATAGAATAATTAAAGTTAAAGCTTCACCACAAACAACTATAACTGTAAAAAGCTACTTACACATAATATATCAGTAATAATAATCTTATGATATATATGTATGTATAACACAGCACCATCAAATTAGCCTTTTTCTGCATAAGAGCATTTTCTGATACTTTAGTACATTTTGTTGACAGTACTTTTTTAATTTTACTTAAGTAAGCTGTTGAATTCAGGACTTTTACTTAAATGGAGTACTTTTTCATAGTGTGATATTAGTAAAGAAGCTGAGTACTTCCTCCACCAGTGGTGGCTATAAACAGTGATGTAATGTTGTGTCTCCTTCCTCCTTCCTCACTAGAAACTGTGAACATGTACAAAGTGGACTTGCCTATAGACCATTCCATCGAAAAGGCTGTGGAGAGGCGAAGATCTGCAGAGACAGCACGCAAGGCCCGAGTCTTCAACACCCGGCTACGTGTGATGGGCCTGGACGTTGATGCGCTCAACCAACAAGTCCAGGAGAAAAAACATAAACAAAACATGGAGGGACAACGAGATAAAGCTTTCGGTAAACTGTGGGTGGGAGGAGAGGCAGGGAGGGGTCAGAATTAAATCATCTCAATCATGGACATTATTCACCGTGGTGCATAACTAACTGCCCCAACAATGTCTTAAGATCTCTGTATTTGTGAAATCACTTTTCACCATAAATGAGCATCACAAGTGAGTTTATTTTCAATCTATTGCAGATAAGCTGAGAAATCTTCACGATGAGATGCTGCTGCAGCAAGACATTGATGAAAAAGAGAAGCGAGCAGCTTTGCACACAGACCTGGCCCAGTACTGGGCCACTCATCAGCGTGTGGAGGACTCTCGTGATGCTGATCTCAAGTGTGGCCTGAAGGGGGCATTCATGATCACCATTCCAGAGGGTGAGCTGGGGCCTGCCAGTATGCAAATCTTTCAGGTAGGCTCCCTGTGACTGGCAAGTGCATCAAGAGCAGTGGAACAAAATCCAGCAAATGGTTAAATAAATAATCACGTTACCCTTGGAGCACTGTGTCCTTGTTCCATGTGCAGGGAGAGGGTATTGGAGAGGAACAAAGGAAGAGAGAACAAGTGAAAAAGACAGAGAGAGACCTGCGAGCACAGACGGAGGACAAAGCAAGACGGCACATAGGAAACAAGCATAGAGGTGAAAAGAGACAAACAGACACACTTGAACTCACATATACACTGTAATCACTGATGAGCTTACATACTATACGCTGTAGCCTTTGTAAATCACACACATGCTTCATGCTTTCCTACACAAACAATCACACACTCCTACGCACAGCCCTTATTGCCAGGTGGCATTGATGGATGCTCATCCCAGAGAGCCTTTATGGATGTGAGAGTGTGTTGTTGAAGAGCTTCGTACAATGGGTAGCGGTTAATGCAGGTGTGAAAAACACACAGTAAGTGATTTCCAACTCCTGTGTGTCACAGAGATGCTTGTGAGCAGGGAGCTGATGTATCAGGACCTAAAAGGGGTTCAGCAAGCGACACTAGAGGAGGAGTGTAAGAAAGCTGCCCGCATCGCTCTCGACAACTACAATCAAGCTCTGGTATAGTACATGCATGTGCACGCACAGATGGACACACAGACGCTCACACACCACCTGCTGATGCAAATGCTCAAAGCAAAATCCAGTGGGGTTTTGAGCTGTGGCATGGTGTTCTCAGGTGGGATTTTGAAATTAAGAATTCTAATTGAAAATGTTAAGTGATGCGTGCACACACTTGCTGCAGGAAGGCAGCCGTCATATTAGTTGGTACCAGGCAACATGGATGGTTAAACTGCTTTGATGTATGCGTGGGCCTTGTCTGTTTTTTAAAAGCCCCCATTTAGCTCTACCCTCATTTGCCTGAATGCACTCGACTGAATCCTCCATTGGGAGGCATCATTACAAGTCCTTGAGGTCATGGTGTTTTCTGACAGTTATGTGGTTTCTCTAATAACCACTCACATGCATGATGCACAAGCAAACGCAACTGACTGATTGGATCTCTCAGGAGGACAGTCACCATATGGCTGACTCTTGACTCTAATCTAGAATTAACAACATATTAGAGGTTTGGTTTCGTAAGCTGCTGCTATTCCACTTACCAAGGGAACGATCAATCAACTGTCCCTGGATCCCTGGTAAGGCCTCACCTCAACCTCCTCCCCACAGGCTGCACAGCGGGCAGAGAAACTGAAGGAGCAGCAAAGGAGAGAGGAAAGAGAGAATCTTGCAGAGATGTGGCACACACTGGCATCTGACATGATGACAGAATGTGCAGAAGCAGCAGAGAGAGAAGTGGGAGGAGGGAAGCCACCCCGGGTTCTGACTGACAGGTGGAAGGGGATGAGCCCTGAGCAGCTGAGCGCCATCCATGGGGAGAGAGAGGCACAGTGCCTTGAGAGACAGGTACTGGAGTCACCCTAAAACACAGTGCATAAACAAATGAGCAATTCACGGTCAAGTCACGTCTTACTGTCCTCCAAGTTCCTGTTCAGTTTGACCTGAAAAATTCCTTCAAAACTGTGGTTCCCCAAATTAATAACTTGTGACCTTTTATCTGCTTACTTATCCTGTTAAGCCTCTTGGAACCCCTCAGATTTATCTTGCAACCTTTCGGTCAGGTCCTAACCTCCATGTTGGGAACTACTCATAAAAAAACTGTTTTAAAAATGTCTTAAACCTGGTATCTCACATAGCAGTTCCACTCAGGTTTAGCATTTTGACCTATATTTCTTGGCACCTTTAGAGACAACGTGCTTCTGAGAAGATTCAGGATGCAGCGTGGGACCTTCAGCTCCTGAAGCTGTCCAGAGAATCAGAGGAGGAGGAGAAGAGAGCAGCAGAGCTGAGGAGACAGAAGAGGATCCAGATGGACCAGCACAACCTGCAGCTGGCCAGAGATCAGCAGGCATAGTGAGCACTGCACCACACAATACAGACACTATTCAGGCAGTAGTCAGCAAATGTATTCTGGGAGTAGGTGAAAATGTTGAATTCAGATGTAAATAACCATTTTTGGACAGTTACTCAATGTATGTTTATTTGTGTCTCTTTCTCCTGCAGCCAGGAGTACCTGAACAAGAAGCTATACACCAACAAACCCACCAGGGACTACTTTTATCAATTCAGCACCAACTCCCGCTGACCATCTCACACCTTGCCCAGGCTTGTCTTCCTGCTATAATGTGCTAATAAAATCTATTGAATCTAGTGACAAAGAAGGGAACCTTTTTTTTGGTACAGATTGTTCCACATACTTTATTTTTCAGTCACATATCCAGTTACAGTGGTAGATTCATAATGCAGTTACAATTATATTGGGCCCATAAGTCCACCCAACTCCTGACGTTCACCCATGATACGTATTGATGCCATCAGTCCCATTATGCTAATGGTGCACCCCACACACCACAAAGAGGCACATCTACACCCCAACAGGGACACACATGCCCTACCCCTCCTTCCTCCCTTATTTTCTCTCACCCCTCCCTTCCCGCCCAGGCGTTATTGTTTAAAGTCTGTCTGCTTTTCTGCGTCATGAAGAAGCTTCTCTAAACAAACCAGTTCACTTTTTAAAAGGTTTTTCTCTTTTAACTATAAAAATGGGGGGAAAAAAACAACAGTGGAAAAGCAAATGCCAGTGTCCCCGGCTTTCCCCTCGACACATGAAAAGCAAAGAGTGAGTGGCAGTCGAGTGAGTATCTGTGTGTGTACACTTATTCCTCATTCAAAGCTAACATTTGCCCCGAACACTGACAAACACACGTTTAGCAGCAGATAGTCAAGTTAGAATATTGGCATATTTTGTGTCATTCATTGCTCCTGTATGAAAATAGATTTTTTTTAAAAGCTTTATTTGTCCTGAGTGTGTCTGTATAACCAACAACAGGGAGCTTACACACACCTCCGTCAGTGCCACTAGCCATTTTAGACATCCCATATTCTTTACCTCAGGGAGTGTCAGGTGATATTTGGCCAATGTCAAGCTTTTATTTGAGTAGGTAGAACTGAGACAGCAGCGTTGCATATATGTGCTCCCTGTGGTATGCACAAACTGGCTCGCTGCATCCCTGCCTCTCATAACTGCATCAGACAAAAACTCCACAGATATTCACTGCACTGCAATGCATTGCTGGATGGTTATGGGCATGAATGCAATCTTAGCTTTCATTGTAATGTAACTACTACTATCACTAAATGACACTAATGTACAATTTTTTGATTTTCAAATTTTGAAATGCTTGAAAACATCTACAGAACAATGTGGATTTTTTTTCCTTTTAAATATTTTTTTTTCGTTCCTCGACCATGAGCTATTTTGTTTTGCTAAAACTGCAAAATCTCACTGCAGTCGTGTCAAAAACAGAAAGTTTGAATTCATAGCAATAGTACAAAGAAGAGAAATTACAGCTTGCAACATTTTAAAATTAAGTGATTTTAAACCTTCACATTTTTCACATTTTTTATCAAACATGGTTGGGTTCATCAAAACAATCTTTAAGGGTTGTATTTACATTCAGTGGGAAAAAAACTGTCCTTTCCAGATCTTCTCATAACCACTCTTCTCTCTCCTGTACCTTGAAGCTCAGATTTTTTTTTTATCAGCATGTAGAGACAATGTCTACCCAGCCCTAAAAAGAATACATTCTCTGCGTTTGATGTAACTGCCAACTGTTTGCCTTTAATATACATCAACTGGTAATCATTACGTCTGTCTGCAATATCAACTTGCATTGATAAGGGTCTGAAAATAAAACCTGGGAGAGTGTTTTGCCCACAAGACTCCACTCTCTAATCCGTAATATACATAAATACTGCTCCTCAAACAATTTGCGTAGTATGAGATGAACTGGTATGAAAAGATTGTTAATTAGAGACAACAATGTTTTTAATACAGTGTAGAAAGAGACAAGGACAGATACAGAAAGCTACACAAAATTCTCGACACAAAAAATTACAATATCTTTTCCAATAATGACATTACACTTCTGGTGGGAAGGCGAGAGAGTAATGACATCGATCTGGTGCTCTATGCAGACCCAGCAGGCACAGGAACATATAAGGAGCATGTACATATCTATAATACTGTATTATGGCTAAATAGATAGATGTAGATGCAGCTATATACATCAGATGCTACTCAGCATCTTCACAGCAAGTTCCCCTTAATGCATCCAATGTTATTTATAGTAAGAAACTTGGCGTCACTTAGTTTCGATGAAAACATCTTGATCTATGAAATATGTCAATCAAGAGAAATCATGAGTTTTACATAAAGAGTGTAGAACGCAAAAGTAAAAAAAATGATGATAAACGTAAAAAAGGGAGATTATGAAAAAAGGGTGTTTTTGGATTCTGAACACATAAAAAAAATAAAGTCACTGGCAAGTACAATCTGAGACATCAAATGGTGTTAGATATACAAAATCATATGCAAAATAAGTCAAGACATGATAAATATCTATGTTTCAAGACAGTTACAGCAGTATGTGCTGTCTGTCACATCAGCCTCCTCTTTCAATGTACTACTCTGTACCTCTATAGGACCACACCTACAGTCCCTCTGATACTTCTACCTGTACAGCATTCTGTCTTTATCTTTCCATGGTGTTGGTTTCTGGGAGAAAGAAAGACAAGACAGGGAGAGAAATGAATGTTAGTCGTTCAGATTTTTTTGTAAACTACACAGATAAAGGAGGGTGAGGGGGGTCAAAGGACATCTTCAGGTCAGTCAGACTTGTAACATATTGTCCACTCCTTTGGACACTCCTTTGGTCAAAATAGTCCAGTCAATCAGATGACTGCCATGGGCATCTGAATAGTCAATATATTGATTGTGTATTAGTTGTCAAAGTACAGATCAGCAAGTCAGTAAGGAACAACAGCGTATGGGCACATATGTGTTGAGATGTTTTGGTCTGATGGTCCCTGGTGGATGTAGGGGCAGGGGGTTAATCGAGGATGGTGGCTGAGTTGGGCATGCCGTTGGTGGCTGGGGAGACGGTGGTGTGGTTGAGCGGGGAGTTGTCCGGCGGGGCATGAAGCGCATCTGGACCCTCGCTGGGCCGACTGAACTGGCTGACCAGAGACTCATCCATGTTGAGCTCCGTGGTTAGGACACTGCTGCCGTTGAAGTCAAGGTTGTCCTCACTGCACAGCTTGCTCTCCTCACACAGCGACGGATGGCTGGCCATGCATTTCTCCTCAATATCGCTAAAGTGTGTGAAGAGGTCAAAAGCAAGAAATATTGTCATGAGGCATGTAAAAAAATGAAATACAATCAGATTACTATTCTTCATTCAGCACAATGTTTTTTTTTTCAAGAGCAGCCAAAATTCAAGCTGAAAACACATAATACTAGCTCTGCAACATCATTATCGTAGTGATTTAAATTCATTACATCATAATAAATTGAATGTTATTGGGTTTAGGATATTTTAATGGACATTTTCACTGTTTTCTAATGCTTCGTAGATAGATAGCAAATAATCTGCAGATTAACTGAAAAAGAAAAAAATCATTAGTTACAGCGCCCCATAATGCAGTGTACTATGATTATACCAAACAGTACAGGAAAAACTGTAGGTAAGAAAGGCATTTTGCAGGGGATAAAAAATAATGGGTTTGGGATAGCAAAGCACATCACAGCATACCTGTCTAGAGATCTGTATAGCAGGAGCAGGCATTGGGGAGAAAGGGGACAATGAAAGAAACATAAAGGGTTAGGAAAACCAGACAGTGCAGAGGGAATCAGGGCTGTGTTTGAATAGAGTTAGAAATTAAAGGATCTATAGAAATATAATGTAACACTCAAAGACATGAGGAGTGACAAACCTGTACTCTCCAAAAGTCTCATCTTTCATCGGCCGTGCCTCTGAGTCCATCGGACCCTCTTCTTTATCTTTCACTGAGAAGGAGAGAGATTGTTGGATTTCATTATCAGTACAATCTCAGCCACGTCTGTCTCTAAGTATCTGTCTCAGACATCAATAATGACTCTCTATCAGACAGTAAGATATGTACACAGAACAAAACTACTTTGCTATCTGCAGACAATGTGTTTATTTATGTTGTTCATAGTTGGACTTTTCATTTAATTTCTTGTCTGATTTTCAGTGTAATAACTGAAAATCCTGAAAAAAATCCTATCATTAGGAATATTACTGTTGTATTTCCAAACTATTCAAAAAAATTAGTTGTTCAGAAGTTTGAGGCCAGTGGGTATGGTTGGACGGTTGGATTCAATTAGTTCTTGGTTTTAGCACAAGCAGAGTCAGCCACTTGTTTTTCCCTGGTGTGGAAAGGGATGAAAGGCTGATTTTCTCTGACCAGTCAGACAGTGGCCTGCAGGTTGCAGTTACCCTTGTGGTTTGTGATTATTATTTCACAGGGTTTTTTTTTTTCAGGGCAGAGCCGCTTCCTTACTATCAAAGTAAAGAAGTGTAAGCTTAGAAGGTCTGTTTCACCACATGTTTGATCTGAGGACTCCAAGGGAGAAGCCTGGCAAAGTGAAACCAGCAATTTATTTAGAGTTTAAGCCACTATAAGAATTTCAGTGTGGAGGCAGATATTTGGGGAGCATTTTAAACATGTTGCAATCTTATTATACTGTTGTCATTCCAGTCAGAATAATCTAGTTTACTGTGGTGCATTCCTGTACCTGCTTGCCGGCCTTTTCTGCTGCTGTGTCATTTTCATTATCAGCAAGTGTTATAGCTCCAGACTGGCCAGTGTTAACCACAAAGTGTTTCACAGCAGTCGTCTAACATTTCATTGCTCCTGTTCACAGGCTTTGAAGGATAAGCAAATATAGTAAATCCTACAAAACATTTGTTGAAGGCCCGTGTGATTTGAATTCATAAACGCCAAACAAATATTTCTTCTCTCTACTGATGAATGCTTAACACTCATCATGGTGGGCTGCACTTGCCTGAGTACTTTCCCCCTTTACTCCTCTTGATGAAGCAGAGGATGAGCAGTATCAAGAGCAGAAGCACGATGGCACTCACAACGCCAATGAACCAGCCCTGTGTTGCAAAGCTTGGCTGCACCTCCGTCACTTCTTCAGATTGAAAAGGAGAGGGACATGAAAAGAGGAGAGAGTGTTTTGAAATGGGGAAAACAGGAAGAAAGTACAAGGGGAGTGACAGGGTGGCATTCTGACAGGGTGGCATTTCACCAGGGAACCAAAGAATACAGCAAAATACCCCAAACAAACAGTAATGGATCATTTCATTTGGCTAACCAAGCTCTCTTTTCACAGAAGTCTTTGAGAGCACTACACAGACAGTGCAAGGAACTGCAAGACGGATCAGGCTTTATATTTAGATGTGGGAAGCCCAGAGGAGAGAGCAGAGAAGATGAAAGAACAGAGGATGAATGAAGGCAGAACACTCATAGTACCTGTTCCTTCTGTTTCAATGTGTGTCTCCCAGAAGGTGTTGTTGTTGTAGATGAAGCGTAGACGATAATGAGAGCCAGGAGTCAGGCCCTGGAGCTGATAGAAAGACTGAGAGGAGTTCAACTTCTCTGTCTTCTTCCATTTCTCGCCTTCTGCAAAAGCACGTGAACCTTGGTTTCTTTATTGTATTTCAGGATTGTGAAACTATTACTATGAGGAACTAATTGAAGTACAATGAGGATTCCCATGTGCATACATTAATGCAGATATCATACCATTCTTCCTGAGGTAGTGGATCTGGAAGCTAACATTCCTGTGTCTCTTTTTGGCCACCCAGCTGAGGTTAACTGCTTTTTCCGCCACAGACACGGTGATGTTAGCAGGAGGCACTGAAAAGCATTCAGGCATAGAATCAAATTCATGCTTTCTAGTCCTGTATGTGTCATATTTGTGACTATAAAGAATGTGGTTTGTACCCCCATCCAGAGTGGTGGCACCCATCCTCATGATGGGCTCTCCATCCCCAGCAGCAGTGCGTCCCCTCAGGTAGAAGCGGTAGTGACTGTGATGGTCCAGGTTCTTCAGCGTGAGGCGGGTGACTGTGGGATCATCTATTTTCTCTACCTGCATGGGGCGGTCATCATTCTCCACAACTGACCACAGCACAACCAAAAAAAAACCCAAAAACATTCAATCACTACTTGATCTTCAACACATCGTTACGGGTGACATGTGACTGACTGATGGGCATCATTAGGAGGCTAGGCCTTTGACACTTCTCCGGTGTTATTGATTTAGCTGGAAATGTATGTGTGTGGTGTTATTCACACCACTGATTTTTTTTTTTTACTGATGTCTTAAATGTTGCATGTGCACTGGAACGATAAGGATTAAATGTAAACATTGCTCACTCTGTTGGTATTGCAGTAGATATCCAATGAGGACTCCATTGGGTTGGCTAGGAGGTGTCCAGTGGAGGCTCATCTCTGTCTCTGATGGGCTGTCCAACACCAGGGACATGGGAGGACCAGGAACTAGCAACAACACAGACAGACCTGATTAAAGTGTACTTGATTTAAAAGGCATTATTATACTATTTTGATCTACTATGACATCACTTTTTCCCCCATAGCCTAGTCTGCTCAATAAGATCTACCTCTTCATCAATTTCACCCTCTTTGTCTTCATTGCACTCCACCCAGTCATTGTCTGGATATGAGTGTCCTTTCCTTTGTTGTACTACCCCTTACCTCCCTCCTTTCCTCCCATCTTACTCCATCTCTGTCTAACACTGTCTGCAATTAAAACTCTTCCTCCCCCCATTTCAGCCTTGTTGCCCTTCCCTCTTCCACCCCTGATTTTTCCTCATTTTCTCATTCTCACCTCCCTCGTGAGTCTTGAAGGACAGCGTGTCAGAGGCAGGTCCCTCTCCCTTGCTGTTGAATACAGTGACGGCCAGGTTATAGTGGGAGTACGGTCTGAGATCACTGATCAGCTTCTTCTCCTCGTTGGCCCCAGTCTCCACCACCAAAGTGTTTTCTGGCTCCTTGGCCCTACGGCCTCTGTGGTGGTGGTTCCTAGAGCCAGTCCTGGTCAAGTAGATCTGGAGCCGGAGAGAAAAAAGAGAAATGGTGAAAGTAGAAATCATTGATTCGTTTCTGACCTACATTTGAAATTTTAAATGTTTCTTGAACATCTTATAGTCAATTCAGTTCATATTATGAATGTGTTAAATAATGTGGCTCCTAGAAAATTGAGACCTGTTCCCTCCTTCAATTCATCCCCCCTGGTTAAACAACACCATTCATTGTTTCCAGTGTAAGTATCAGAGGATGGAGCAACACTTACTCTCCACTGTGCACTGTCTCCACAACAAAGATCTTTTGACTAAGCTTTACAACATGGTTAAAGATGTGAGGGCTTCTTACTTTGCCAACCTGATTTCCTCTAGTAAACACAATCCAAAGTCCTGTTTGACACCATCAGCAACACTGCCATTCCTGTATCTCACATATCAATTTTGGACTCCTTCTCCCCTATTTCACTGCAAGACCTCAGGCTGCATGAAATCCTCCTCCAGCCCAGGAGATGTTCTACCTACTTCCGTGCTTGAAAATGTGCTAGGGTCTATTGGTCCATGTCTGGATTTCTATCATAAATAGTTCCCTGCAATCTGGTGGTGTCCCTATGTCTTATTTTAAACATGACATTGTTCGGCCATCCCTTACCAAAAACATCTAAGCTGCCTTTTATCTCAAAAGTTTTAGAGAAAGTGTTTGCCAAACAGCTCACTGCCACCTTGACTTCACACAACGTTTTAGATACATTCCAATCTGGCTTCCTTCAGAAGCATTCCACTGAAACAGCTCTTCTCAGAGTCTCCGATGACATAATGTCTTCTGATGTGAGTGAATGCTGTTTTGGTGCTGCTGGACATTGCAACTTTTGATAACGTAGATCACAGCATCCTGATTGATAGGCTTAGGCATTGGGTGGGTGTCTCTGGGAGCCCCTTAGACTGGTTCTCCTCCTATCCCTCAATTTTTCTGTGCTGTTTGATCCCTACATGTCAGGAATTGCTGCTCCTTCATGAGGTTTGCCCCAGAATTCGGTCTTCGGTGCTATACTGTTCTTAGTATACTTCCCTTAAGTCGTATTACTGGCAAATTTAAAGGCATCTCTTACTACTGTTATGCTGATGATATTCAGCTTTATGTATCTTTTAAGCCTGATGACACTGATAAACTGTCTATTTTTCACAATTGCCCAACTGTGATAAAGGTCTGGATGGCTAACACCTTTTTACAGCTAAATGCAGAGGAGACTAAGGTCCTTATCATTGCTTCAGATAGCATAGCTTTTCAAGTTTCTCACTCTATTGGGTCCCTTTTTTCAGCTGTACAGTCTAATCTTAGAAATCTTGGTGTAATATCTGACCAGGCTTTGATCGACTTACCAGATTGGTAGCTCGTACATGCCTCTTCCATTTAACAAACATTGCCAAACACAGGTCTATTGTATCCCAACTAGCATGATTAATCATGCTTTTATTTTGTTTTGGCTAGATCGCTGTACTTATTTACTTACAAGTGCAGTCACACCTGAGAAGACATTTTTATGTGGCTGCATAAAAATTGGGTTTTCTAAAAGCAGTTTGAAAAAAGTTAAAGTATGGCAAGGAAGTATCAAAGACCCAAGAGAGAAGAATGTTGAGCAGCGTGAGTGTGATACGTTTTGAAGGTGAGATCATCTAAAAACAAAAAAAAGTCTTCATTCTTCACAACTTTGAAACTAATGAGAACTCTGAAGCCCCCGCCAAGTCGAGATGTGGCTGTCCCCGTCGAAAACCCCAAATATGTGTTATTCATGAGGACAGGGGCTGAATATGTTAGGCCAAACACCAGAGGAGAAACAGAATCAGTACCTTGTATCCCAGCAGGTGTCCTCTGACCGTCTCTCTGTTTATTGCTGCCCAGGTCACTTTGATGGTGGTGCTGTTCATTAGTACAACACCCACATCCATTGGAGCCTCCAATGGAACTAAAAGACAATGTTAGACAAGAAGGAGATGGTGAGAAAGAAATAAGCAGAAATATTCCAACTAAAAGAACTGAAAAACTGTTTTGCAGGTGTTTTTTTTATATCTTACCATCCTCTCCTGAGTAGCCAATGACAGGGTCCGCTTCAGGTCCCACCCCTTTCTCATTGACAGCCTGAACTTTGATCTCAAAGGCAGAGAAGTTACCAACATCACTGACAAAGAACGGTGGTGCTGTTGTGTAGTTGGTGTGCCATTTGGGCCCGCTGCCCACCACTCGCCTCCACAGCACCTTGTATTTGAAGTCAGGTCCATTAAAGTTGCGTTTGTCCATTTCCTGTAATGAGGGAAACAGCAGCCATTAAGACACAAACCCTTTTTTAAAAATTGTTTGCTGTTGTTTCAGAATATTGTACATCCCGGTAATAGGTGTACCTCCCAGGTGATGAGCAGAGTGTCTGGGTCTGTGGATTCACTCCTCACATCTTCAGGGTTATTGTCTGGAGCTGTGATTGAAAAAAAAAAAAAGTTCAGTATCATGTTTTGGGGGGTTTACTGTTGCAGTGTAAACTTGAGGTTACAAAACACTGGCTCTTACCTGCAGCAGGTGTGCTGCAGACCTCAGATGGTTTGCTGGGGTCACTCTTACCCACATCATTGATGGCAATGACCCGGAAACGGTAGGACATGTAGGGCCACAGAGGGAGGCTGACATGCTCCATGTTCCCTCTTACTCTCTTCAGCCCTTCCCAACCCCTCTCCTTCAAATCTTGGTCCTCAAACTCAATCACATACTCTGCAGAGACAGAGTCAAGGATTGATTTGAAGACAGGAGGTAAAAAGTAAGGAAGTAATAAACGTAAATAAACATTCAGGGGAGATAAAGTCATACTGAGACACTTGAACTTCAAAAAAGTCTGGTGTTGCAGATTGTAAATGACCCCAGTATAGTGTGGTTCACATATGTGAAGTTTGCATTTGTCATGTATTTGTTTTATTGTTGTTATTTTGGTGTTTCCCCTGAAGATGGAAATTTATTTTGAAAGGACATTGTATGTAACAATCAATATCAGTATCTGTATAAGAGCAGTTTTAAGACTGACCAGTAGAAAAACAGGAAGAACAGGGCAGGTGGGTGCTGGTGTGTATTTTTGCATGCATTATTTTATGTGGGTTTGTCTGTACTAAACCTAGCACAGGGCTGTTGTGGTCGTCTCCAGGAGTCCAGCTAAGGGTGACTGAGCGATGCTTAGAATCAGTGAGCTGGAGGAGAACAGGAGGGTCTGGACGATCTGAGGGGGACAACGATAATATCATTACAGCAACTACCTGTAAATTATTTGTCTACAGGCAAGTTTCAACAAACAGGTCTCTCTAATTTTGAAAAAAAAAATACACTTGCTGGTTTTTGATGATACAGTAAATGATAAGTGATCTTACCACATAAAGTGAGGGTGCCACTGACTTCAGCCATGTCCAGCCTAGTGATGACCTGACAGGTGTACAAGCCCTCATCATCAGGCCCAACATTAGCTATTATCAGGTCTGGTCCTTCAAATGTATATCTGTGGAAATACAGCCATGGTTGTTAGCCTTACCTTACTTCTCAAGTCTATTAATCAGCCCTAAACCTAAACTTAATCATATCTCATTTTTTATCAGGTTTAATCCTTCATACAGTTAAAGTAAATATAGTAGGTGATTTTAATATTCATGTGGACATTGAGAATGGGAGCCTTAGCACTGTGTTCATCTCACTATTAGATGCAAGTTTTACCCTCGATCTGCCTTTATTAACAGGCAATATAGTAACAGTCCTTTAAAGTAGCTGTGGCTAAACTTCTTTAAAAAGCCTACTCTTGATCCAGATCCCCTCCCATCCGTCCTTTCTCTGTCAACCCAACTGGCCAAGGCAGATGGCCGCCCACCCAGAGCCCAGTTGAGCCCATGAGGTTTTTTCCTGTTAAAAGGGAGTTTTTCCTCGCCACTGTTGCCAAGTGCTTGTTCAAGGGGGAGTGTTGGATTTCCGTAAATAATATTGTAAAGAGTATAGTCTAGACCTGCTCTATATGAAAAGTGCCCTGAGATAACTTCTACTATTAATTAATGCAACACTAAATAAAACTGACTTGACTTGATTTTAATTAAGATCACCTCAGTATAACTATTATTATTATCTCGTCCCTCTATCTCATCATCTCATCCTATTCCATCTCATTTTTTGTCATAGCAGAAATTTGTTTATTTTTGTAACTGGAACAATTTATAAAAATATAAAAATGTATACATGATAAAAAGAAATGTAATGTATAGAGGTTGTCTGACATGTTCCTGGTTATGCATTAAAATTCAGCACAGTAAACAAACAAATACACAAAGGAACAAAAATGGATAAAATAATCATCCTGTCAATACTGATAATAATGAGATTATCCTCATTATTGTCCGTTCTCCAGTATAAAGAATCCAGTCTTACTTTTCATCAGTGAAGGATTCAAACAGCTTCTGATTGTTCTTTCTCCACTGAATCTGTGGAGAGCCGAGTTTGGGGTCAACTAAGGCCACACAGGTGAAGATTGCTGTGTTTCCAGGCTGCACCTTCAGAGCCTGTGGTGGAGTCAGGATAACTGTCCTGTCTAGAGGAGAAAGCAAGGAGACATATGATCCTGAGACAAGATGCATGAGGTGCAAATAACTGCAAATAACATCAGTTGTTGAGGGACTCTGTGTATTTTTTTGTCTGTGTGTGTGTGTGTTTGTGCGTCTCACTCACTGAGTACTTCCAGCTCTGCACTGACTGACAAGTTGGTGTTCTGTATAGAGCAGGTGTACAAGCCCTCATCGTCATGGGTGACATTAAAGATCTCAAGCCCCCCATTGGTGAGTAGGTTAACTCTGGGATCTGCCAGAAGGGAGGAGGTGCTGCCACTCTCCCTGGAGAAGACACATGCGCCCAAAACATACACACACATCAGAAACTCGAAGACCTTAGTGAAAAATAAACCTTTTCCTCTACAGCAGTGGCTTATAAATTCACCAGTTTGATTGCCACTTTTAACCAAAAAAAAAACAAAGGCATGGTTGGATACTTGCCACACTGACAAAATTCACACTCACAGCCCAGATGTAACAGCATTTGACTGTTAATTTATGCATATGAAGAGCTACCTACGCAATGTCGCCTCAGTGAAATTTGTTAATATGAAAATCTGCCAAACAGCAAACTAGAACACAATAAAAAGCAACGTAGTCATGTGCCTCACCATATGACTTTAGGTTTAGGAGAACCAAAGGTCTCACACTCCAGCAAAGCCTTCTGGCCCTCTATAAATGTGTATGAGTTCCCATCCTCAGTAAGGATCTGTGGAGGCAGCTCTGAAACAACACACACAAAGAGAAATGAGGCACACGCACACAACTGTTTAACAAGTAACATGTACAAAACAAAGACTCACCAATGACATATACGTTGGTGTTGGTGAGGATAGTTCCATGCTTGTTGGAGGCCTGACACTGGTATATGGCAGTGTCTCCAAAGTTGACTTCATTTAGGATTAGAGATCCGCCTTTCAGAGTACGTCTAGAGTCCTTATTGGTTTCTGTTAGAAAGTACACATCCCGTCAGTACACGCGCAGTGCCCAAAGTTGTGTGTTGAGGTATGTGTGTGCAGGTGGGTGTGTGTATTGACCTGAGAGGGGAATCCCATTGATGGTCCAGCTCATAGTAGGAGAGGGGATGCCATCTGCCTGGCAGTCTAGTCTGACAGTCTCACCTGGGGCATACAGCTGACTGACTGGCTCCTTGGTCCAGTAGGGAGCAGCTAAAAGGGACAGAATATGTTAGTAACATACAGTACAAACAAAGCATAATATTCTTTATTTACATCGTGTCAAACATTCACACAAGACAGAACTCTTTGTGTTTAACCACACAAGATGCCACACAAAAAATGAAGAAAGTGATCATCAGTGCAGAGGACAGCTGCTCTGCCTCTGTATCAGGCTGTCAGTGTGTTTGTTGGTGGCGCACAGTAGAAGTTCCATTAAGATTTAAATATGGGTAAATGATTAAAACAAGTTTTACCAATTTAAAACTGTAGTTTTATTTTTGCCATGTTGTGGGATATACTCATCCTTATTCACACACAATAAAGGATAGCACATATACCTGTACTCACAACACTTAACACAATATATATCTGAATGATTATGTACAAGAGTATGAGCAATGTATTCATCTACAATATATTAAATCTATAGGGACAACAAATTTAGCTCTCCCTGGAGTCTGCATATAAAATACATAAAACAAAATTTCAACAACAGCTAACTTTGAAATAAGTAATAAGGAAAGAATAATAATATATTGTGTGTGTATATGACATACCTTCCACAATCACAGTGTAAGTGTGTGTGATCTTTCCTTGGGAATTGTTAGCTCTACATTGGTACTCTCCCCCGTCGCTTTCTGAGATGTTACTGAAGCGCAGGCGGCGGTCGTACATTTCTTTCGTTGTTCGAGATTCGGACAGTTCACCATCCTTCCTCAGCCACAACACGTCAGGAGTTGGACTGAAGAAGAGAAGAAAGGGGAAGAAGAGGTTTAGCAAGAATGGGAAGAATGAGGAGGGAAAGATGCAACAGAGGAAGGAAGGATGTGTAAAACAGAGAGGAGAAACAGCAGTGTGTGGTTGTGGTGGTTGAAAGTGAGAAGCAGTGGACATAAAATGAAGACGGCGTGCAGAGAAAGAAAGAGGCATGCAGGGAGAAGAGGAGAAATACATCAAAATGAAAAGTCAGCATGAAGCAGAGTTGGCAAGAGACCACAAAAGATACATAACAGAAGAGAGCGTGGTGAGGTATGGGGCTGGGGTTGGGGAGGCAGGTAAGATTGATTAAAAGAAGCGACTCAAAATTTCTGATTGATGGGGGCAGAAACACATGCATATGCACACGCAGACACTCACAGGCCCTGGACGATGCACTCAAGCTCCAAGGTCTGGCCCCTGAGGGCGTGGTAAGTGCTGTGGCTTCCAGTAGGTCTCATCATCTGAGGTCTCTTGTTCCGTACTAGTGAATTGGCTGGAGAAAGAGAGGTGAAAGCACAAAGACGGAGAGGAGGATTCATACATATGTATGGGTAATTTTCTGATTGCCGTCCTGCTGACATAGCAGCCACTCTCAAACACACATACACACACAGATGGCAGGGTGTGGAGACTTGTGGAGAAGACTTTACAGCCTTTCTACAGACTTCACCTGACTAACAACATATCATCATACAGATTTTCTACCTACACACAGAGGTCTCATGTTAACATGTGCTCATCTTTCTGACCTCTAGTTGGGCCACAGATGCTGGCAGCCACATCTTGCTGTGAGCTGCATCTCATTACCACTGGGTTGAGGCGGCGCTGGGCCCCCTGCCGGTTCTAGGTCTGTCTCCTGGATATGGTCACTGCTTTGGTCAGCACAACATGCCACCACATGGGGGTGAGTTGACTTTGGTTTAACTACGGGGCCTCAGTGGCTCTCAACAAATACTCACGCTGACTATCTGCTGTGTGTGCCAATTTAATATGCACTATTTTCATTAGCACACTAAAGATGGTAATGCATTATACATGTGCTGTCATTGTGAGCATGTTGGTATGTTGTTGAATGTGTACAGCCTCACAGAGCTGCTATAGACTCTTAGTCTTCTTTAACTTTTCACTGAAACTACTTTACACCCAAAAAATGTCCATTTAAAAACTGTTGACAGTGCATTCTGCTAAAGGTTTCTGGAAAGAGAATGCTGAATTTTTAAAATGTAATTTGTCAGTGCTACAAGCACTGCAGATGAAACTCCATTCACCTTCATTATACTGAGGTGGCAGCAGAACTCTAAGAGGCAAACCAAAAACTATCTGCATTTCTAGTAGCACCAGAAGTGCGCCAGAATATATGGTTTTTGGAATTTAAATGAATCTACCCTTTGACGTTATATAAGAATAAATCAAAAGAAAATGGATTTAAAATGCATTTCAGGAGCCCCGTTCAATTCAGGTTAGATCAGTTTAGTCAAAGTGAATTGGAAAGTAGCTGATCCAGAGCAAAACTCACATGGGGTGACAGTCAGAGTGATGGGTTCCTTTGCCAGAATAGTGCGTGTTGCCAGGTACTGGACATTGCAGGTGTAGTCATCCCTGCTGTCCTCGGTTGTCAAATGGGCAAAGTATAGGTTGCCATCCTTTCCCACCACCACTCGGTGACTAAGCTGGATGTGGTGTAGCTCTGAAGAGAGAGGGAGCAAACGGAAAGACAGAGAAAATGATGACATATATTTAGCGTTTCAGAATGTTTCAGAAATAAATAATCAACCACCTCTCTATAATGTGATAAACGTGGAGAACGGATGGACAGATAGTCTGAGCGGAAGATATTTTTGAGGGGACAGGATGCAGTGGAAGCAGAGACAGAAAGGTAGTGTACTCACTCCAGTCCATCCAGTGGATAATAGGCTCCATAGAGCTCTGTGGGGGGTTACACTTCAGAACAATACTGCTTCCCAGTTCAGACTTCACAGTAACCTTTTTTTCTTTCTGCTGGGTTGGAGGAACTAAAGGCAGGCAAGAAAGGAAAAAATACACACCTGTTAGTCTGTGTAGATGCACACAAATGATATACACAAACACCTGTGCACTCATTTACTACGCTATGTAGAGACTTGAGATCACAGGTCAACACACAATAAAGTGGATGGACTATTATTTAGTCATTTCTATTTGAAGAACTTTAGGGATTTGAGGGAAAGCATCTTCAGAGAAGGCGCCAGGTTGTCTTTTGTCTCGCAGAAGCATAGTGACATGATTTGTGAGTCATATGTGTTTGCCCCCCACCCCCACCACCTTCCCACCCCACCCTTCCCATTGCTGATAACCTCACAGGAGCTACTGAAGAGTGCTTCACATGACATCAACTCAAGAGCGTTTCTGGGGAAACCGTTGTCAGGGAAACTGTGAAGGAAGGAGGTCGCCCAGGAGAGAGCCAGTCACACAGGTGGATGGATACACAGAGGTGCTCTTCACTTTTGCTCAGGGGACCCTGTGTGTGTGTGTGTGTGTGTGTGTGTTTACACGCGCTTGTATGTACCCAAGTATATGCTGATTATCATGTTATTGCATGTAATTATGTTCTGGGTAGCGGTACTCTGAGGTCTGAGTGTGAACCTCCATCTGGTAACAAATGAGCTCACAGCTTTGTAAATCTCTAGGTTATTGCTGATAAAACCGACAACACCAGAGCTCGCTTCTAATCTGGACCTTGAAGGAATTTACAGGAGGTGCTAACACTGAAACTGGCATCTGTAAAAGACACGTAACTCCTCTAATGTGATGCTGTTTGTTTGAAAACATATCAGAGGATGTTTAGTTTGTTTGATGTTCTTTGAAAAGATGTGACTCCTCTCTCACAGCTAAAGCCATTTTTTTTTTTACATTACAGAATACAGATTACAAACCAGCAAATACAAATATATTTAAATTATCAACTGTCAAAATTTAATGACTTTGCTTTAGGATTAATCAGCGATCAGCATGCTGTTACCATCAGTGCTGAGTATGGCCTCATTAGAGACGGCAGTCCCCAGCTCGTTGGATGCGTAGCAGACATATTTGCCTTGGTACTGCTTCAGGGTGTCCATAGTATTACTGAGTGTGTAGAATGCGAATGAGCCAGTATCCTCAGTAACTTTCAGCTCTGGGTCATTGGCTGGGTAAAACTCCTCTCCATCCTTTGTCCATCGGAAACTTGAGAAAAAAGAAAAAGATAATCAGTAACAATGAGCACAGAGTGCTCAGTCAAATATCAAAGTCAAAAAAATGATTTCCATGTCTTTAAAGACAGTTCTTAACATGCACAAGATGTCCTTACATGTCACTGGAATTGAGGACACAAATGAATTGCTGCAAAATTTACACGAGATGCCCCAGCGGGACTCATAAGCTTGTGCTGTGTAATTGCGATATTCATCTTTTCCTTGGCAATCGGAGCAGTTTTCCACTTCAGAGCAGCTAAGACACTCTGAAAAGATTGCTCGAGGGCTTAATGACATTTATCCCTTGTTGAAATGAGAACTCTGACTGGGAGAAGCTGTGCTCTCATGTAATACTAATATGTAGATGTCAACCGAACAAGGAGAGGGAAGGTCACTGTTCTCACTCGGCTCCTCCATGACTAATACAGCATCTTCAGACTTAGACTGTGTTTTTTGTGTTTGTGTGGATGTGTGTGTGCTGACTAACATGGGTGGGGGATTGCTGGAGGCTTCACAGCTCATGACGAGGTCTTCAACACTGAAGACGGTGACAGATTCCGGCTGCATGGTGATCACTGGAGGCCTCTTGACTGCAAGGACCAAAAACAGGAAGTGTTTTCATTCTATCATCAAGCACACATTCAGGTGCTCTAACACACCTATGTGGTTTACACAGGTAGACAGACACACACATACTCACAATAGTGCTGTAGTCTTTACCTATATAAGTTCACATGACCTGCTTTTATGCTGCATGCTACTGTGCACACACAGACTGTATCATACACATCCCTATGGCTGCTGATAATGATTTAGTAAACAAGACAGAATAACTAGAGAGATCACTCATTTCCATAGTTTAACAGCTGCCGATAAGAATATTCAGTCAATATCACTTAAAAAGACTCCCCAGGGAAAGAGATGAAATGTAGGCCGAGGAAAAGAGTGAGAGTAAGAGAGCAGGCAGAGAAAATGGGTTGAGATGAGAGGAAATTGATACGGCATAATGTACGAGAGAGAGCTCATGTAAAAGAGATATATGGCATAGTTCTCCCCGTGAGACTGAGAGACAGGGAAAAGGAGAGAAAGAGTCTGTAGGGAAATGAAGCAAGGATTTTGAAGGAAGAAAAGTAATGACCACCAGAGGAGGTTTCTCTTTCTCTGTCATCACTGTCCATAACAGCCATAAAGCAATGCCCAGACAACGGACTCATAAAAACCAGCATGCTGGGATGTGTTGAGTGTTGTATTTGATTCTTCCACATGCTTTATGGCCCATGTCGTATCTTTATGTTCTGCTTTTCAATACTTTAAAGGACCAATGTGTAGGATTTGTGACGCTGCGGACTGCAACCACCCGAATAACCCTCCCTTTCCAAGAATGTAGGAGAACCTACACTGGCCTTCAGGTAATGTAAAAATGCAAAAGGCCCTCTCCAGAGCCAGTGTTTGGTTTGTCTGTTCTGAGCTACAGTAGAAATACGGCAGTGCAAGGTGGTGGGCTCCGTGGAGGAGGACCCATCCCCTATGTAGATATGAAGGGCTCATTCTAAGCTAACAAAAACACGAAAATGATTTTTAATTTCATGTGATTACACGCTAATGAAAACGTAATTATGATTATTATGTTACATTTCTGTCAATAAATCCTACACACTGGTCCTTTAAATGGTCCTTCAAATCTTTTTCTCCACATAGCCTCTGTAACTAAACACTTAGGCTGTCTGCAGTGGAATAGAGGTCACAGCTTGATACTTGTTGGTAGAGTCTTTAATTTGACTTTAAGGGAAAGAGACAGAGCCCAAGATAGAGATGCATTTACATTATGTAGGTAAATGGGTAAAGGAGGACACAGGACGAAGGGGGGCTGTGGTTGATGAAGGGAAGGCGATGGAGACGGAGACCTGAGCGGACAGGGAAGAGCGATGGACGCGCAGCTAAGAGAGAGCACATACAGAAAAACCGAGCAAGGGGAAACAGAGATAGAGGGAAAAAAACAAACAAGATTCAGAAATAGACAGATAGGGAGAGTGAGGGAATTTAATGAAAGAATTCCCACTGACAGAGGAAATAAGCCCATTTCCTCAGCTGATCAAATTGAAGTTTGGGCTGCAGGCACTGATCCATTATTGGCTGTGGAGGAGGAGAGGAGCCGGTGCTTAGTGCTTTAACTCCTCTTTATTTTCCCGTGTCTTTGATCTGACAGCCCTGCTGCCTCTTTACAGACAGCAGTTCCTCACACTTCCTCCTCCCTGCTCCTGCAGGGATCTCACCTATTGGGAACCAATGAGCCCAAACAGACACTCGCATACAGAAAAAAGGCACACAGAACCAGGCGCATGTTCACAATCCAGGACATCCTCTGAGACAGATGCATAAACACATGCACAAAACACTGCAAGTACAGATTCGTCATGAGTGTAACATGAGTTTTATTGCATGGTGGATGGAAAATAGCCTCTCTGGCATAATGAAAGTGTTTACAATAAGCTTTTCCAGCACCTGCATTAAGACAGATAGACGTCAATAAAGTTAAAAGCACTTACGATCACTTATGTGGTCTGTTAGTCCACAGTGGTGTCCACAGAAAAGGCAATGAGGGAAAAAAATATTTTAGTCACAGTAAGCAAGAAGGAGAAAGTGAGAGTTAAATATATAGATAGGCCAAAAACAGATAGCTAAATGGCTAAAGAGCTAGCTAGCTAGCTAGATAGATAGATAGATAGAAAGATAGATAAATAGATGAATAGATAGATGTTTGACTGATAATTGAACAACAATTATGATACATGGACGATAGAGCAGTGTAGTGTTTGCTGTAATGGAGCGTAGCTTTTAACCCTAGCTTCCTTGACACAGATTCTAATGCATCTCCTTTATTGATCCTGATCCAGGCTTCACTGACTCTCATTGACAAGCCAGGGATTCGCTAATTGAAAGGCAGGGGACACCTTGACCTTTTACATCTTTGACCTGCTCCTTCCTTCACCTCCTCATCATCTTCCCTTCATCCTCCTCAGCCCTCTCACCTCCGTGTCACCTCGTCCCCTCGGGAATTGGATTGAGAAATTTACTGCATTTCATCAACATTTACAGCATACGTGTGTGTGAGAAAGAGAGAACTCATGTGTGTTCATGCATGTGCAATTGCTTGTTTGTATACACACACACTTTTGAAATCTGTGTAGGCGGTGAAGGACTGTGACTCATTGCAAGCAGCCTTAGGTAAAGAGTGAACAACAAAAGCAGCAGTGGAAACAATATTCTCTCTCTCTCTCTCTCTCTCTCTCTCTTTACTGGAGCTCTGTGGGCAGGCCGGCAGCAGCAGAAGAAATGAAGATCAATTTCCCTGCAGGGCCAAAAACGCAGCTGTATTTCTAATGCCCACATATTGCATCGAGGAGGAGGAAGAAATGAGAGAAGGCGAAGAAAAACCTCGCTGGATCTTTGTTGTATAACTTGATTGTTGATTAAATTACTCCCCAATCAGATTCTGGTTTGCACCAAGGAAACCAGATCAATAGTGGGACTAATCAATGCAGTATGAGGGGATCAATTACAGAGTAATTAGAAACACCACAATGGCGCAGATGAGTACTAACCAAAGAAGCCTCAAATAGTGTAGTATTTCGAGCATAAAAGCGCAATCCAACCCTGAATATTGAGGCTACTGAAAGAGAAACATGTTCATTCTGCTCATTTGCACTAATTAATCATGATGAAAGATCATTATTAGTGTGCTTTGATAAATCAACAATATAATTAACACAACAAATAGGTCTTTGAACCTCATGAAAGCATTCAGCTACCATTGTTATGAATGGTACGATATGAATCAGTACTCACAGTTGGAGGGTATGTGTATGGCTGTTTGGCTGGGCCGGGCAGCAATGGAAAGGAGGAAAAGGAGGAGGGGGAGGAGGCGGGAGGAGCACTGCCCCCTACTGTCAACCTGCTGTCGCTGCGTGTGAGGCATTGCTCACTGTCCCATCAAAGTCCCACCTGCTCACACACACGTACAGTAAATTGCACACAGAGGGCAACCTCACACACACACACACACACACACACACACACTCTCTCGTGCTGAGCAAGTGTGAGGCTATGTTTCTCTTCCAGGAGGCCTCAGCTTTGCCTCGTATGTCTTTGGTCCCTCTTGTCTTCTCTCGTTTTTATTTTTTTCCCCTGTATCCTTCTTTTAGTAAGGTCCACGCCCTCCTGCTGGTCTCCTCTCTGAAAGATAAAAGAGAAGGGGGGAGGTGATGGGAGGACAAGAAGAACAGAGAGAGGGAGGGGCAGAGAGGGGCCATGTGTCAGAATGGGAGAAAAATTACCCTGCACCATGTGGTCAGATCTATAGACAGATCGAGACATGGAGTTAACACACCAATCAAGAGTCAACAATACAGATCCCAATAAAAAAAACACCAACAATGTGTATCACTGAATCTGTTACTGCAAAAAAAACCCAAAACCCTCCATTTGGTTAATTATATGAGCAGTGGCCCATATGGAAGGGCCACAACAAGAAGCTGAACAGAGCCTCCCAGAATCCAGATGGGCTGTGGACAGACAAATGCAGATTGATGAAGTGTCAAATCAGATAATACACAAGACAGACAAATAAATAGTTGATAATTAGGATGACCAGTCATGGCTGCACTGCACGAACTGAACAATTTGTGGTGTACTTGGGTGATAGTGCTGCGATAAGTGTGCGATAAAGATGCTATCAGTCATGGTGAGTGAGGCAAACCACCCCTGCTAGGAGTCTATCCGTTCTCCATCTGTACTCTTGGAGTCGGTCCTCGCCACAACATGCAGGCTGTCCTCCCCCGCGGCACCACGTGGCGCAGCCCACTAACTGTTTACACTACTCAGTATCACACACAAAGAACTGTTATAGCACACCATGATTAAGATGTGCATGTGAGACAAAAGAAAAGGACGATCATAGAGACAGCGTGCTCATTTGGCAGCTCTGCAGTAATGGCAGCCTGATTGAAAGAGTTTTGGCTCTTTATACTGCGGTTTGTTTACAGTGCCAAAATCTGAGTGATGGGTGACCTTGGAGAGAGTGAAAAGGTCAGAGAGGAGAGGAGAAGAAGATGATGGAGAAGAGTGGAGGGCATGAAGAGGATGGAGAGCAGTGATTATCATTCATTTTCTTGTGTCTAGTGGGTAATGGCTGTCCAGGTAATTACTGTGGATATCTCATATGTCAATCAATGGCGAATGTATTGAACAATACCTTAGAAAGAGAAACAGGAATGTGGGATTTGTCTACATAAAAAGAGCCAAATTAGATAAAATTAAAGACCAAACAAGAGCTAAGCCCTTAATAAGGCAGTTTAAACTAACAGCATTAGGATTAAATGAGCCATTACACTCACTTGCTTGCCTTGTCAGAAGAATGGCACAACAAGCACACTGAGAGGGAGGAGAGGGAGGGGCGAAGTGGGTGGAGGACTTCTGGGGAAAATGAAAAGTGGGTTTGAGGAGGAGAGCAGAGGAGAGGGAGCAGTGAGCAAGGAGAGATGCAGAGTGAAAGAGGGATGGTGGGAGGTGATGGGAGGAGAGGAGAGATGTGGAAAGAGGGGAGGAGGAGGAGGAGGGATGACAAAGGGTGACAGCTGTGACGTTAATCCTGTGCATCCACATGCACACATACACACATGTGCAAGCTCTTCCAGTCAGTGTGCATTATTTGTTCACTCTCTTCTTAGTCCCCTTCCTCTACATCTTCTTTCTTTTCCAGTCCCGGTATAAGACTGAAGCTGCTTTAGTTGTTGTTCTCTGGAGACAGAGGGCCAATTACAGTGATCCGGTCTTAAACCGGCCTCTCCAAAATGCCATTAGATCCAGATGAATGAAGCAGGGCTAGTCAGGGTATTAGTACTCATGTTAATGTGATCTAAGGTGGGAGCTTGTCTGTCATTGCCCCTTCCAAAGATATGGTGAAGGGGAGCTGAATGGAGCAGAGCAGGACGCTGATTAACGATGTGGCAGGCCGTAGCTTGTCGTGCCGCCAATCAACAATTCACCAAGGGACTGTGCTGCACGTGCGCAAGCAGGCACACACACTTGTGGGGAGACATACAAAGAAGTCTGTAATGCATGGATGGACAGAGAGTGAGGAAGGCAGGCAGACAGACAGACACACACCTCGAGTGGTCTGACAGAAGAGATCAGACAGATAAAAGGGCATGGTCCAGTGGGCTCCAGTCAGGAGGTAGACTGTGCCACAGAATATTCCAGTTATGTTGACTAGGAGCAGTAAAGAGGAACACTATAATGGGTTGGCAGGGGTGGAGAGGATGGGACAGACAGACAGAAAGAAAAAGAGGGGGAGAGTATGGTATGGAAGGTTGCCATGTAACAGGACCAACTCAGCCACACAAACATGCTGATAGCGCAGACTGATGTGGTCTGAGACACATATGTACACAGACACACTTCCACGCTGTGTACTGTTACCCAGACACTCCAGTACAGGAGCCCTTCATGTTAAAGTGGTAAGGATTAGTGGTTGAATGAGCTTGTTGTGGCTCTTCTTCCTTGATTTTAATCTGCTTTCCCAAGAAACAGCCTGGCATTCTCCCTTTTTGAGGCCCACAAGGCCTCCCTCCCTCCGTTCTCATTAGGAGTGTAAGGCCTTCTGAATCCAGCACCACGGTCCGGTATTCTGGTCTCTTTGACACTGCACAGCATGGAGCCTTGTTGCCGCTCCATTATCACAGGGGTGAGAGACACTGACACTGAAGCAAATGCCTGATTTCACTTCTGTCTGCTGCTGTGCAGCTGTCAGCGATTCAATCCTAGCCCTGTTACCTGCTTCATTGGACAGGGTCAGAGGTTACGCCTGGGATGGCTGTTTGCAGCTGGGCTGAGATGACCCGTCACAGTGTTTCTGAGTGCTTTTAAAAACTATTATCACCGCTGGGTTGTCAACGGGCGCCATCAGAAATCGTTCAATCACAGGGAGATTGTAGAGTGAGCAATGCTGTGTCGAGACTTGAGGGTGTGGTCGTTTCTTTTCTTTTCTTTTTTTTTCCGCAAGAAAGCCTGACTGCAGAAAATTAGCCACTAAATGGCCATGTATCAAACAGCCCAAATCAACCAAGTCAATTTTACAACTATTCAATTATTCATGGATTCCTGCTTTGAGGCATTTTGCTTACAAAAACAGAAATAACCCAAACATAATATATTATGCTGTTAGTGCTGCTATCATTAGAAGAGTTTAATTGCTCTACTACCATTGTGATATGTACCCCCCCTTGTCATCGGTTAGATAGAAAATTCCACCCTTCTGTCCTTTGCAAAATGTAGTAATTAGCATTAGGTAGACATGTTGGGCGTTGCCAAGGACTTCCAATGCTGAATAGGCTCTCTTATCTGTATGTGTGTGTGTGTGTGTGTGTGAAGGAGGGCGAAACACACACAAAGATCAGACCTTAAGAGTCAAATCATGCTCTGGGTTTCACACATATTCTAATCTCCATCGTTCTAACCACCCACACGCAAGAGACACTTCTCGCTGTTCGCTTCATACCTTCACGCATCCGTGTGAAGGGCCGCTGTACTGATGAATGTAGCCTGGTATGTTTTCTCACAACACAGTGAGTCATGCAAACATCAATTCTGAAAGCCCCTCTGTACTTTGTTCAGATGCACTGCTTTACCAGATTCTAGTGTAAGTGTGTTTTGTGTGTGTGTGCGTGCGTGTGTGTGTGTTTTCAAACGTGTTTGCAGGTCTCGCGTCCTGTCATGCCATGCTTTTAAATATTAACTACCTCCAGCTGTGAAGATGTGTAGGGGGAGAGGACGCGGGGTGGAAGGAGGGGGGAGAAAAATAAACGAATACATGCCCCCCTTTGCCCCCTCCTCTTCCCCCAGGGGTGTGTCTGGAGAAACATCGGGCTGAAAAGAGGCAGACGGAGGGACAGGAAAAAGATAGTAATTTTCGACATAAAACAAAGAGAGTACTCACTAAGACAAATGGACCAATGGAGTTATAGCATCACAGGAGAAGGGCAGTGAGAGATTTTAAGGGTCATCGGATGGTAAAAGTGAGGAGGGGGGTCTGAGGAACAAGGTGGTGCTGGTGGGGGGTAGATGATCAGGCCCCCTAAAGAGTGAATTATTCATAGAAATCTCCTTCCTGTCGGCACAATTTGCCCTAAATTCACCCAAATTCATAATTCATTTGCACCCCTCACCATACATTTGGTTTGGTCCCAGACTGATGCTGTCCATCTATACCTGGTGTCTGTGGTGGGGCTGTCTGATTCTCTCCTTCACACCCTCCCTTCTTCCTCTCTCTGGCAGGGTCATACTTAATGCATGAGCCTGTTGCAGTGAGACAAGTCTCAGACCCACTTTGTCACTACAGCAGAAAAATACCACAAATCATGTGAAATAATACTGGCTACCTGTTTCTTCTCCGCTCCACGATTCACTCTGTAACACAGACATGTCTTTCTTCATTCACCGCAGTGAAGATTGCATTTTGTACAAGCCTTTTTTTACATTTTCTCAAAGTGTTTCTACTTATGGGCCGGGTCTTATAATAGGAACTGTCCAAGAACGATGAGAGCCCATTTTCCTGTCGCCTTTTTATCAGTCTTCTCCTTCTCCTCCCTCAGCCCCCTTGGTAGCTGACACTAAAAGCTTTCTTCAATGATCACCTTTCACAATACGTTACATAGTCTCTTTTCCTCTCTTCTCCTTCTCTTCTTTTCCATATTCAATGCCTTTTCTCAATTTAATAAACTGCTGTGGTAGCACTCTGGTTTGGACAATAGGCACTGCGGCTGATTAATTCAATATTTGCAACTTTAATGGAAAAGGGGCTTTACAGCACAGTGGGAAACCAATATCTCTCAAATGCTGGCACTCTTCGTTTAAAAAGCCAAGTAACGTGAATTTCAAGACTGATGATCCATGGTCAACTCCAAATGGAAATTTACCAGTGTGAAAAAAAAAAGCTGCAGAGCAACAGCTTATCTGGAATCAGGCTACCCAGGCAGCACATTTATCAATATCACTATTAGCATAAGCTTGGCCTTTAGATACTTTGCTACTCCCACTGGTGTCAAATGTGGCGATAGAATTCACGCCATATTTCCCAGAGTCTCCAACGCCTGCACCTCTTTCGAGGACCCCACCTCAGCCCACCCCCTCTTGTTTTGCCAAGGGTTAGGGGTTAATATTGGAGTGACACAAAGCTGGAGAAAATAAAGGTTGTCAGAGGAGCCGTGAGGGCAACCGCCCACACTCTCTCTATCCTGGTTGCCATGACAACAGGGTCTCCACGTAGCATCCCCCCCTTGTACATACAAATTCAGTTATTCACACACATGGACACTAACAGGTTTGCGGTATCACTTACGTATGCGCACGCACGTACGCACGCTCACCCATTCGCTAGTGCACATTGACGGGCTGTCCCTCAAACGCACGCATAGTCACACACATTCATGTGTCAGTACAAATACTGGATGTCTTCACATCCACACTATGTACACACATTTAAACAGACGTGTGGACACACATACAAGAAACAGAGATGTATGAGGTTAAACCATTTGAAGACCTATCCAACTGAAAGTTAAAATACAGAACACAAGTACAAGATTTCCAAAGTCCGCTGCAATTCTCCACTCTTACTCTCTCACTCCTTTGTACACCAATAAACACACACACACTGTCATGACTCCTACTGCCAAGACTGCAAAAGAAGCTACCTCTGGCGTGATTTATTTATTGATGTTTTTCCCCTTAAGACACAATGGGTATGGTAGAATAAAAGAAGTGGTGAATAATTCAAAGAGAAGGGAGTGGACTCATTAAGACATCCGCGAGGGCTGGAGAAAGAGAGGAGAGGTGGATGGAGGGAAGGAGGGACGGAGGGACGGAGGAAGGAAAACTGACAAAGAGAAAGAAGGGCAAGACCGGCGGGAGATCAAAGGCGGGGTTGACAACGAAGTCGGCAACAAAAAGTCTGAAAAATTAATAGAAAGCAAAAACAAAGAGTGAAAGAGGTAAAATGGAAAGAACAGAGGAAAAAAGATAGAAGTGAAAAGAGAGATATCTGGTTAAAGGATCACTGACCAGTAAAAGCTCTCTAACGATCAAAAACAGGGGTGTTACCCTAATGTAACAGTGTATCAGATTCCCTGTATGTGTGTGTGTTTGTGCGGGTCTGTGTGTTTATCAGTAAAGATCGGGCTATGTGTCAGCAGGTCAGCTAATCTCTCTTGTCAGCTAATGGAGCCAGTCTTGCAGGCAGAGTGCTGCCTCTATAGCCCTCTATGCTTCTAGCATGATAGCTGCTGGTCAAAACAAACTGATAAAGTAATTTGCTTATGGCTCGCCTATCAATACAGCATCAATAAACTAAAAGAAAAAAAATGGAATGGAGCATGACAAACTCTTTAGACTTTAGTATGGTTGAACGGGTTCAATGATTTTTTTCAATACGCCGGTAATTTAATAATTACAGAAAGAAAACACTCCCTTTTCACTGGAAAAATAAATATACACACACAACAAGCAAACAAATCAAATCTTTTTGTATACTAAATGAGAAACATATGTGTACTGTCTATGTACACACCGTACAAACTCACCCTACGCTGGTGCACCCTTGCCTGTGGGTATTATTTGATTCATTAGCAGCAGTATCAGTCAGATTCTGTGCCTGCAGCACAAAGCACGCTAATTACAGACACACCCTAGGTGTCATGCAGAAGATATAACATGGGATGCATATACAAACACATCTTCACAGGCACGTTATTATGCACTTATGTGTGCGATGATGAACACATACAGCTTAGGAAGATACTTTTTTTGTGGCTGAACGGTTTAGTGGTGTCCAACCAGTAAATAGTTAATGGTGTTAGCTTCTGTAAAGAGAGGCAATCATGACATTATGAAATTATGTGGAAGAGCTATTAGGAGTGACCTTCTCTCTTTCCCCTCCCTGCTTCCTTTTACGTCTCCTGCTCCATCCCACAGTCCCTGCTTTTTCTCTCTCTCTCTTTATCTCTCCCAGTCAGCTTCTCCCCTTTTCTCCTGTTCCTCTGGAGCTAACAGCCTTGCCTGTGTTTCTTCTTATTTTGATGTGCAATTTGACCTTCACTGCCTCTTTTTTTTTTCTCTACCTTTGTGACGACATGTGCTGTTTGGAAAGCAAAGCTCACTGGAAATCCTTCAATAAAACTAATGTTTGAATGCAGCCATTCATCCCTCAGAGGGAAAAATTAAAGGGAGATCAGACTGGTGAAGAGGAGATTTTATGTGTGTGTGCTAGTAAAGCCTTTGGGGATCAAACTGGAGCCAGACAGACCAGTAAAAAGAAGCTGACATCAGTATAGTATCTGTCAGTGTTAGCCCTGAAACCAGATGCAGCATATTAACACTGTTGGAGATGACAAACCAGCTACAACAACACAAACAGTATGTAACAACACCAGAGGGAAATCAGCCAATGACGCCACTGAAGCAAATGCTGGAACATCCATACTATGACTTATATGTAAAAGCACAAAACATTCACATGACTTTATGGTTATTTTTCTGTACAGGTCACATTGTTATTCAAGTTAACCCTGCATAAATACAGTGTAAAGCAGCAGAAGAGACAGCTGCATGAGTCTAAGGTTATCTGATAAGCCTCACGTGTGAATGAGAGCATATGTGTGCACCTGAGTGTGTGTGTCTGGGTTGCATCAAGCGAAGAGTGCAGGTGGGGGGAGCCTTGTGTCCACTGTTGCACGTAGTGATGTCTGAGGAGGGGATATGCAGTCAGTCATTCAGCAGACACAGAGGAGGAGGAGGAGGGAGTGGTCCCTCGGGCCTGGTGATAGGTGGCCCATATAGTGATGGAGGACACAGCTGCCAGCGACTCGTGTGACACGCAAGGACACGTGGCTGCCTCCGCAGGGAAAATCAACACGCCACACCCTGAGGAGTGGTGGTTGTGGTGGTGGGGTATGTATATGTGACCTACGACCTCCATTACAACAGGTTAGACATTTGAGAAACTTATGTCTCAGAGAAAAAGCATTCTTAAAATAGAGATAACATTACAAAAATACAACATTTGCCTACTGTGACACTGTGATGTCTTTGTTTTGCAGAGAAATTTCTGTGTCACTGTTTTCGAGGTTCTTAAGCACAGGTACATTTTTATAATATGTCATATGAGTAATGTTTGCCCCTAAGCTTCCCTGCAGACAGCCTACTGCTAAGATTTAGACTTTGGCAGAAACATTTGTCAAGGTCTCCTTAGGTTGAATGTAATCCTGTATACTCCACCACTTCAGGGAAATGAGCTACTGGCAGGACAAGGTCATACATAGTGCTTTGGTATCACATTTGCATGTAAGGGCCCCGGTGGTTCAACGACTGGATGGCTGGATTTTTCTTTTCCCTAGCCTGATACTGGGATTATGACACAGCTTCATTATTCACAGCCATGCAAAAGAGAGATATATAAGCCACTGCAAATTATCAACAACAAAAAATAGTCTATAGAGTATAAACAATCAGATGTCACAAGTTAACTGACTACAGTAGCAGCAAAACAACTCTCAGGACCTGGTGATTCTCATCTTCCGAATTATTAACCAGGTCAGACAACAGCTTCTTGGCCATCCCATTAACTTTGTTAAAAGTTGCAAAAGCAGCACTTCCCCTTAAGTGCTTCTCATCTAATCAAATACAAGGTCTTCTGGGGATGAAGCAGGAGATGTAACGCTAGTAAATGTCTATGGAGTGGAAACGGAAGGGAAAGAGAGGAGGTGATAGTGTATCGATGAGAAGGAACGAAAGAAAGAGTGAAGAGAAAATAACGGATCTTGTAGGTCTTTTGAAACACCACAGTCGCCTATGTCAAGACTGAAATTTAAAAAAAAAAATGATCACAGCCCCATTAACTGTAGAACTTATTCCACCTTCCAGCACTCTGTCTTATGTTGGGCCACAGCTAAAACTGCATTTTAATTCTTTTACAAGAAGTGCAAACATTGAGTGAGCAATCTTATTGATTTGTTTGTTGCCCAGTATGGAAATCTTTTTTTTTTTCTTCCTGCTGTATTTGCAGTTTTCTGTATTTTGTTTGTGCTTCACACTCTCTCCCCACCCTGCAATGACAAGTCAATCTTTCGGATTTGCTGCATCCATGTAAATTCAAGATATTTTCAGCCAGACTTGCTGAGCCTTTAACGTCAGTGAAGTTCATCACAAGACTGAAGTCAAGGTGAATTAATTGTGAAGGTAAAAATGTGCATTGTCATCTTAGTTAGTAAATTGCAGTTCTCTATAAATATGAATGTTTCACATGAGTGGTGAGTGATTCTATAAGCAGTTCATAAAAACCTCAACATCTGCTGTTATATGCTGCTAAACAAGCTACAAATCCTATGATGCAAGATGGTGATACGTTTTACATTTCTTTCAGCAGTGACTGCGGTTTGGAGAAGTGCTTTTCGACTGCAGTTTTATTCCGCATAAGTTTTGTTTTTAAAAAATCGATAGACAAACACAGATTATTATTATATAAGAGTGTTCACTGGCTCAGAAAACCATGCCCCACTGGAGCTGCTGCTTGTCTCTTCATCAGCTTGTTTCTCCCTCTCTTGTCTCACTGTGTCATCAGCACACATAGGAAAACCGCAAAGCTCAGATATGTGAAGACTCACAGACACATACACACATACACACAGTGTCTCAAACCCGCACACACACCACACACCAACACACACACAGACACGTAGCAGCCGACTGAAGGTTGGTTTGGGTAATTGTCTGGCAAGACAAGTCAGTTTTAGAAGATTTGCCTGCCATTCAAATGAGGGTGATTGAGGATAAGAGACATCAGGGAGACATGGGAAACAGAGTTTGCATAGTGATATGACTACTGGGCTTCATATGTGGGTGCATCTTATTTGTACACACTACCTGTGTGTGTGTGTGTGTGTGTGTGTGTGTGTGTGTGTGTGTGTGTGTGTGTGTGTGTGTGTGTGTGTGTGTGTGTGTGTTTGTGAAATATGAGTGTGTTCACTTAAGATGCGACAGGTCAGTATTATTATGCATGACTCATTTTGTTTGTTGTAGCATGCGTCTGTGTGTGTCTTTGTGTGTAGGTGCGTGTGTGTGTGTGATGGTGTGCAGTGTCTCGGGCTGTGTGTCAATACCCCTGGCTCACTTTCCTTTTCTCACCCCGCTATCACCATGACAACCTGCTGACTCCAGCTCAGCCGCACAGAGCAAATATTTCGCTCCCATCCCCCTCCCACATGTTCATCCCCCTCACCCCCTCCCCCATAGCCTCTCTCTCTCTCTGTCATATATCCGTACTTTATGCTCTCCACCTTCATCTCGTCTCCTGTGTCTCCATCTCTTGCTCTTTCCCCATCTCTGCCTTTCTCCAGCTCCCCTGTTATGTCTACATGCTACCCATACATGAAAGAGTTCCTTCTTCCTGACTGTCGTCTTTGCCGAAAGTCTATTTGCGCTCCTCTCTCTTTCACTTCTGTTCTCTATTCTCTGCTCCCTGCTGATTGTCTCTCACTCCATTCATCAGAATGAAACTCCCTCTTTTTCTCCTCCTGAACTCCTTTACCCAACCCCTCCCTCCCACCTAGCCTTCTTCTGCTTCCATATAGAAAGAAGCTTACAGAGCACTGTGTTCCATCTGTCCAGCACTACATCTTCATTACGACCGCCCAACCATGATCATACACAATGCAATTACAGGTAGCATTCTATCAACCTCTGCCATCAACTTTCATCAAGCCTGAGAGAGACCGTCCAGTCTAAGGGGAAATTTGCAGGCTGGCACAGCATCGATACAATCCCTCGACCCTAAGTGGCTGACTAACTCCCATCGCATCTGTTATCATTATCATCAGCAAACCATTTCTGCTCTGTAACTAAATCCAATCATTACCAATGGAGTCCACAGCGGAGATCTATTTGAGGCGGAGCGGCTTGCGCTCTCCAACAGAGGAGGGCCAGGCTCCATCAAAGGCTGCAGTGTTATCTGAGGCGCACAGCCACGTCTCCGCTGCAGACCCCCGTCTCCGCAAATCCCCCTCCCCACGTGTCTGCACAGCTCCAGCCCTTCCACGCACCGATGTGTAGTGGTGCAAAGAGATCAAGGACGTGACATTTTCTGGAACGCAAAGCAATTTTCAGCAAGGCGCAATATGAAAGAGAGTAAACAGACAACCTGTTCCATCCCGTCTGTGTTTGCATAAGTCTATGCGTGTGTGTGTATGTGTGTGCGTCTTCTCCTGTCATATATTTAGAGGATGTGACAAGTATATCTGGTTTTATATTATCTATTCCAGGAAGCAGACAGAATGAATAAGCAAAAAAAATGAGGTTGCTGTTTCATCTCTTCTCTGTTTATATTGTTTCGCAGAGCCTCGCTGCTTCTCTCCCTCCTCTCTCCTCACCTCCTGCATCATCTTTTCTTTCCCCTTCCTCTTCCTCCTGGGGTATTGCCCTGTACGCAGAAGCCCCAGCTGTGGCCACAGCTCCACCGCACTCTCTCATCTCTCTTTCCCTCCCGTTTTGCTTCAGTTATGAGAGATGACAGAAATGCTTCAGCCCCAATTCCAGTGAGAGAAAGAGAGGGAGAGAAAAACAGATAGAAATAGAGAGACAGAGAGAGAGAGAGAGGCCACGGGGATGCACAGGAAGCTGTTCTGACCTTTCCCTGTGGCTAAACAACCAGTTGATGAGCTTTTCATAGAGAGTTTGGTCAGTGAGGTCTGACAATCTATACAGTACACACACACACGCACGCACACGCGCACACACACACACACAAAACAAAGATGCTCGTTGCCAGCTGCTGATACTCTTGAATTTAGTCCCCACAGTCAAATATATGAGCAACACCCACATAAACACACCTTCTCATGAAGAAAGTGGACCAGTGGCAATTTTCTAGAACATTATATCTCCTGCTATAGAGGCAGATATCTAAATCATCTCCATCCCATGATAGCATGGCTTAAAACCTGCTGAACATGCTGGTTCCTATATAGGACACCCACACAGAACGTCAGCAACTCTTAGAGCTAGCACTGGCCAAACAAACACAGCTTTTGTATGACAACATTTTTCAAACACCTCAGAGACTTTTTCCTTCCTTCAAACTGGAGAAACCAGCTTTTCTGACACTTGTGGAGGCAGACAGGCCCCGCAGTCTGGCTGAGGGGCCAACTCACAGGGAACAGTGTGCATGACAGCCAGACGACCAGGAACATCCCTGTCACTAACATTTACTGTTGCGTTGGTTGTCCCCCTCTGAACCACAGACTGGTCAAAACAGTGTTCACCACATAGTCATAAATAAAACACAAACTGTCTGGACCACTGTATGGAGGATGGATGGAAGGAGGGAAGGAAAGACAAAGGGGATGGGGGAAGGGAAGGAAAAGAAGAGTTACGAGGACGTATAAAGATGGATGATATACAGCACCCACTGAGAATGAAGTCATCCCAGCGCTGAGCACATGCTGATTTAATACCGTCAGTTCCGCCTGTAGACAGTTCTACTATTTGTGTTTGGGGTTGTGCTCCTCTTATTTAATTAGTGTCACAGACTCGCTCGGTACACAGCCTGAGAAGATGCAGGTGAGCAGCACATGTGTGTCTGAAAGTGTGTGTGCTTGGCAGGTGTGCATCTGCCACAGCACACACTGACATTTTAATCGCTACAGGAACTCTGTCCTTTACCCTCCCATCTCTCTCTGCTCCCTGCGTCTTTCTCTCTTTGTCTCCCCACATCGTCCTCCCATCTTAACCTCAGCACTCTCACACTTTCTGCTCGTCGCCCTGAGCGGGATTACACATTAATGGTACAATCAACATTATTAAAAGGTTAGTGATAATAAAATGTCCTTTCTTTCTCTCCAAGCATTCCATTTTCTCCCCTGCTTCCCCTGCCCCACCCAGCCATATAAGGCCTGGAGGATGAAGTCTTTGCTTATGTGTATAATTACCTCATTAAGATCGTTAACAATATCCGGCCCCTCTGTCTGTTCTCACTAGCTTCTCTCTTTATCTCCTTGTTTTGTTTTCAAGTCTTTGTCTTTTCTCTGTTCGTCTCCCTCCTTCCCCTCAGTGTGACATCTGCACTCCTATATAAATCTATTTTTCCTTCTCGGCACTCATGTGCTTTCTCTTGGGGATTGCGTCTTTTATCTTTTCCTCGTATTAACAAGAAGCCTCCCCCCATGTCTCCTTATTGCTTCCTACTACATCTGTCAGTCCTCTCTTCAGCTTCACATTTCAACAAATGATTTACAACAATCTCTAACACAAAGGTGCGCCCTGCAAGTTTAGCCACACAAACGCACATGCTCAATTCTTCCCGCTGTTCAACAGAGCATGATGGCTGATGTAAACAGACAGTTTTACAGCTAAATATAGAGTCTCATTATTGCAGCTTGGGCCCAGCGCGAGGCTCTCTGTAGCGCCATGCCCAATTACCCCTGATCAATTCAGAGAGCAAACTCAAACAACTCCAACACCAACCTGGTTTAAAAACACACACAAGTCCATATTCGCAAGAGGCTAACGAGAGCAGATTCACAGACTACATTCTCTTTGGTTGGATAGTGTGTGGAGTGCGTAGCAGGACAGCATGGCCTAATTTACTCTGGATATGAGCAGATAAGGATGGATGATGAGAGAGATGTAGGTCATAAATGGTAAAGAAAACAGCAGAATGGATTATATAAACCTTTTTTTCCACAGTGTAAAGTCTCTGTGACATGCAAATTATCTGCAACTTGGCCAAATGGATATAATGAGATAGGGGACATCCCAAAATACACAACAAAAGGATCACTGGACAGGTGAAAGAGGGTACAGACTGTGTGACTGAATGTGACAAAAGAGGCAAAACAGACTACTTGAAATGCAGATAATGATGATTGTGGTTATGTTGGAGAGAAATCTATAAGCAATAATAATAATGTCAGTGCATATCACAGTTAAATTAGTGCTGGGTCAAAACTCCAAATTTTCTGGCTGTTTTAATGTTTTTTCACCAGATGAGGGATTCTACATTTCTGCATGGGCTGCGAAAATGTTGTTTCCCATCAGTCTCTACTGTCACTCTCAATACAGGCTACAGGACCCTAACGACCAAAAATCTGACACAGAGAGACATTTTTTTAATGTATACCAAGTCATCCAATACATGCAGAAGATGTCATCTTGTGTTTTCTGAAAGGCGAAGCTGCCCACTCAGCTGGGAAAGAAGCAAGCAAACACGACTCGATTGTTGTTACTCATGAAAACAAACTTAAAGAGAACCCTTGTTGTCTGACATTTCTTTACTCCTTGACATTTTCTCTTTCTTTCTCTGTACTTGAATCTCTCTCCTGCTGCTCATAATCAATTTGCCTTCTCTGTAGTTCTGTTCTTACAACCCTCCTTCTTTGTCTCCATGCCTCTTGTCTGGCATTACCCCGTTTTAACCTTGCATGCCCCTCGTCTGCTCTCCTCCAGCCAGCGCCTGCATGCATGCGGTGGGTGTAGTGTGTAATAGGATGGCACAGTAGGTGAGATTAAATTAGGCCAGTGTATGGGGATTACAACCCACTCAAAACCTGATCCCCTCCTACTCTCTGAAATCCGACTCTAATGAATATATCATGGCTGACACAGCAGATAAAGCGCCTGCGAGAAACTGTAATCACAACATCACAGAGACATAGAAAGGAGACAAATACAGACAGGCTGGGTTACTTAGATCACCTGCAAGAGTTGAAGATGCTGTCTCACCTCAAGTGTGTCTGGATGCCTGTGTTTCTTGCCCCATCTCTTTCAGTTATGGTTAATTCAAATGAAGTGCAGGTATAGAGCAGGGAAGAGTCAAGTGAAACAAAATCAATACACTTAAATGTAAACACTCCAAATAAATAAGCCTTCAGATTGATTCAGAACAGTATCAAACCACACTGTATTTCACAGGCGGGAAAATGATGTGTGCCATTCATTTAATGTCAAGCAGCCACCCTCAATTCAATTCCGTGACTTTGTGTGTCTCAGCTGCAACATACCAAACATTTCTCTCTTCATCTGCATCTTTTCAGTGCAATTTATAGACTTAATTCATCTACAGTTCCCAGCCCAAATTTGTAAAGTTCCAGGGAACATCATTTGATAAGTAAAATCTTGGGTATGCTTCTGAGATGCTTCAACAGACTGAACATGCTATGGCATGAGGCCCAGAGTTGGAATTCAAGTCAGGCTTTCCAATCCAGGGAGGAAAGAGAAACGTGTCAACTTTTTGACTGTGATAATGCCTTAGTGCCAGAATGTAAATGTCTTTCAGGGGATCTTCCTCAGCTCTGGTGAAACAGTGACTTGCAGCTTCCACACAAAACATGCAGTCATGACTGTCAAATACCCCTAAGCATTACTAGTGGCCGTTCTATTGACAGAGTATTGACTGTGTGAATAAACTGTTTTTTTCTAAGTTGAAATATTGGCAACAGAAAATATCTGGGGTAGGATGAAAGTCATGCCAAGGACATGGAGAAGCATCGTCAGGGGGGAAACTGACAAGAAAAACAAAGAGCACAGCTCAAGAATAAATTCCAACAGTACTGAAAAAGCCTGGAAAAAGCTTAGCAGAGCAGTATGATGTAACTTGAATCAAAACAACAGTGCTAAGGTAGCCCACCATCCCCCCAAGTTTCATTAAAAATAAAGCCGGCCTCTCTGCAACAAGTCAATAAATTAGTAAGTATAGTAGTATGCTGTTCTGTCTCCTTAATAAACAGCCTGTGCAATCAAATCAGAATGGCACAATGACACATAAATTCCCCAGAGTATCACAATGTGGTCAGTGGTGCCTGAAATATTGTCAATATTGTCAAATACATATATTAGCTTATATGGAGCTAAATTTGGTATTATGAAATTTACAAAAACAACCAGAGACAGCATAATAAACATTAGATGGTGCTGTTGACATTGACATTACATTTGGTTGCATTTGTAGTCCCACCAATGTCTGTTTGTTAAAAATTACGTTAACTTAGCCTCAGGATTGCTGCTGAAAGGCTCGGTTGGTCCTTAGCAAGCTAGCTTGCTAGTTGGTTCAGGCTATGTAACATTAACACATAATATAACTTTAAAGTTACTAAGCTTTATAATATATTATTTTGTGCATTCTACATAAAGTACAATAGATGAGCCGTATAGTACAGCTTTAGTTCTTAGACCCTGTAGCCACTGCTACTGTAGGCTGTAAACCAGCGATAAAATATCATTATGAAATGCAAGTGGAGGCTCTTTACTACCACTAATGAGAAAAACTAATATTTTTGTTTCCTTTTATAGTTACATTACTGAAGAAATCTTTAGGGATTCTAAGATAAGTTATAAATCATTACAAGGATTTTTAAAAAGATGAAAATTAACTCAAGGCCTTTACGGTGGGAAGAATGACGGATTTTTAACTTTCTTTGAAGCAGAAAAGGTAAGACATAACCTAATTTAAAAGCTATTTTTACCCAAAAGCTATTTCACTTACAGACTTACTGTATCTCCACAATGCTGCCATCAGACACTTGGCATTATCTTTTACAAATGAAAGGCAATAACCCAACAATGTTGATTCATGCAGGTTATAATTCATTCATTCATGAGGGCATCTCATACTGGCCGCTGTTGATAGTGACTCATGCACGCACACAAATGCACAGAGACGCATCTTTGACAATCAACAGACCTCTTCTTCATAGAGACACATAAATTCAGTTGGGAAACACACTGGACAGAGGGTCAATTTAGTCTAATTATATTCCCTGATGTGGACAATAAAGCTTCTTTGATAGAGCTGACTGTAGTCCAGAAGGAGTGACGCTAAGGGGAATTCTCTGTGTTGCTGAGACAAAGAAATAATTTTGTCTAACAGAAAAAAAGATGAAGGAGGCAAAGAGAAGGTCTCCCCTAATTCATATTCAATCATATGTGTAGCTTTATTGCTTTCCTGTTTGGTTCTTTATTTTAAACCATGTGCACTGAAGAAATTTTACTCACAGAATTAGATTTGATTATTTTTGCACCATACTTATAAAACAAAGTGATAAAGAATATGTGCAGAGCAACTATATATTTTTTAATTTGCTAATTTTAGTAGATTTTTCTAGAATATCAGGGCCCTCCAGCTTTGTTATTGGTTTGGCAGTAATTAATTTTTCTCCTGGTTTCGAATGATATCCACTATGGGGTTCCCGTTGTGTAATTTTAACCAGTAATATCACATTTGTTACCCAGGGGAATTCTACAATTCCTCCTCTCTCATACCATCACTTCTGAAAGCTGTAATAAGGTAATTCACTCTGCCAAATTAAATTCATTTCCATACATGACGCCTCTATTTGTGCCCTAGTCTCCATCACAGGTTCAATTGTATAATAGGGTTGGATTTATGAGTCTTTGTCTGAGAGCCTCTTTCTGGGCAGGCTAATAGGAGCCTCAGTCATTATTTTGATTAAGACCCCGATGTGGGCATCTCTGTCCACCACTGCATGAATACTGATAGGACAAGTCAAACCAAAGAAGTTCATGGCAGGAAGAGTATGGAAAAGAAAGAGAGACTCGAAGGAGAGAGAACAGGACTCTTAAGTGATGACTGAAACAAGCTGGTTTAGAGAAATTGCCATGACTATCCCCTTCCACTGTGTCTCATCTTCCATGACAGCCTTTATCTTTCCGGCATCTCCATACCACCTTGCTACCTTTTAAATCAGTCCTTTCCATCTTTAGGTTTCCCTCCCTGCCCCATCTCATCTCACCTCTGCAAATTTCATTCTCCCCTTATGCTGGCCTCCTTCCCTCCTCCTCAATTCTCTATAATCATTTTCCCGTGGATGGCCTGTCAATCCATCTGACCCTTAGCTCCCTAAATCACCACAATGTATTCTCCACCAAACCCTGACAGCATGTCTACACGATCCCCCACTTGACACCCAGTGGGCTGACTCCCATCTGCACAGTCTAAATCAAACAGCCTCCGAATGGCAACTGGGGAGGGTTGGGAGAGTGGGGTTGGGAGGGGGGGTAGACTATTCATTTTGACAGCATCCTGAAGGTGCACATGCAACTGTGCGCACGCATGTGCAGGGCATCGAAAAGACGCACACGTTTGAAGATAACTCGAGGGAGTTCACTCTCAAGCCTTTGAATCTGCGCTTGTGTGTTTGTAACTTTACAACTATAATTCTCAAAGGAAGAGAAAAAAAAAGAAAGCACAGATGAAACAGTCATTGTTGACATTTCATTCTGAGAGACAGTTCTCTCTTAACCCTTATTTTACCCTGTCTCTGCTTTAATAGCTAAATCCCCGGAAAGTGCAGTGTGCCGTCTTTGATCAGTAGCAGACGCTTAAGTAATCAGGCCAAGGAAGCGACATTAGAGTATCTCTAATCTGGCGCACTGCAACAGGATCTCTGCAGTGTGTATTTGTAGAGTGTTTGTTTGCGTGTGTTGCAGAAGTTGTGTGTTCATATGTCTGTGTCTGGTGAGCAGAATGACTGGCAAAGATGCCCCGAGGCTATAACAGGTGGCTGAGGAGCGAAGGGCCAGTGTAGCACTGCTCTTCCCTGGAGCCGCTCCTAACTGGCAGATTGAGAGCAGATCACCAGTCTCCTCCTACACAACACCAGCTCTCCACTTCAACTGCAGGACTAAAGGCATTTGGACACAGGCCAGCACTCTGACATGATCGTTCCATTAAAGTTAATACAGCAAAAGTATAAATATCTGACCATACATGGCAGGGCTTTTCTTTCATTATCTTCTTCAATTGTAATCAGACATATTACCTCTAAAAGAATGTTTAGAAATCCTTCTTTTAATATTTTTGTCTTTCATTCACTTATTTTCTTTCTTTCTTTCGCCACAGCCCATCCTCCCTTGTGACCTTGCCCTTTTTTATATCCTAATTGACGCTTCTCTCTCTCTCTCTCTCTCTCTCTCTACTTGCTTCTACACCTATAGCAGAGACCATGCATTAAAGGATGCAAAGTGCTTTGCCTTTCAAAAGGAACTCAGCCTTCTTCTCCTTCGGCTCTTTTTATGTAGCTTACACCATCCTCTCCTGCCTTTTTTCTCTCCTTTCATTGCAGATCTGTGTCTCTCTGTACCTCTCTCCTCACATAAATCCCTGTTTCCATCCATCTCTTTGATGGAACAGATCAATTAACCAGCCCGGCGTCAGAGGGGAGATTACATTCTGCACCATACTGTAACAAGGGTAATCATACATTACAAGTCTAGCCAGCTACTCCGACAACAACATCGCTGCTACACCAGCAGCTCCCAGCTCTTGTCTAGGGCTCCGGCTGCCGTGGCCATACAAACTCCACTGCATTAAATAGTATGATAATGTGACCAGCAGTGGGTCTCTGGAGCATTGCTGCTATGGAAAAGATGAACACACACACACAGACACGTACATGCACGCACACAATTCACCCCAACACGCCCTCTTCAGCAGCAGCTGCATCGTGATCTATTGTGTGCATGTGTACAGTGCAGTATGTTTATGGATGTTGTACACATGGTGACAAGCCATTGTCAGGCGCAGCGCCTTCGCTCCCCTCCAGTCCCTTGACTGGGTTCATCTGGGACAAGCTGCAGGCTACTGAGGCATGGAGGGAGGGAGAGAGTGAGAGAGAGAGAGAGAGAGAGAGAGAGAGAGAGAGAGAGAGAGAGAGAGAGAGAGAGAGAGAGAGCAGGTTCACTAGCATACACACACTCTCACATGATGTGAGCAGATATGCACAAACCCACGTTTGTACATGTAGTTATAGTTTTGTCAATCTAATAATATCTTTGTGCATGATATGCACATGTGAGTGTACGATAGGAGAATACGTACAAAGATGTGCTTACCACACAAAACACCACAGACATTCAGAAACAACAAACAGACAAAACAAGCTCATAGCCTTTGGCAGCAGCTGCTTCTGGCAATACGGTTTTCTACATCATTAACACAACTGGTGGGTGGAATATTGTCTGTTTTGTGCCATTGGGTAGAACAGATGTGTAATAGGCCGCAGAGGGTGACAGCAGCCAGCTGTATGGCATGCAGCCAGGTGAGTGCCTTCTTTTCATGGGCACACCTCCACAGTCTGTTGTGTGCGCTGCCCCACCCTTGTTTTCACTTCCCCTGATATCTCCTTCTGTATAAACATCTCTCTCACCCCGTCTCCTGTTGATATCTGAATCTTTCTTTCTCCCTTTCCTTCTACCAGCTCTTTTCAGATTCCTTCTTCTCCTCCTTCCCACCAAGGTGTGTAGTTTAAGTTTAACCGGCTCTGTCATTGCCAAGGAACAACAGGCCCACTGCAGCTGCAGGAGATAAGATTGGTAGACTAGAAAATTGTTGTAGTCTGTTCTGCTGTGCTGTTCACCATACAGCTGAGGTTCATCCTGCACAGCAATGAAAATCGTCGCAGCACATTGCAATCATGGGCTGTACTGAACATTAAGCTACTCAGCGATTAGCTGGGGGAGGGGAATGTGAAGAGAAAACGAATATTCATATTAAAGTATCAAGGCAGAAGGAGAAGGAAAGCACAGTGAATAATTAGCAGAAAATTGCACAGTGCAAAGCAGGAGATTAAAAGCATTTGCATTATATATTTTTCATGTTTGGTAGGATACTGAAAAAAAGCCTGTTGATAGATTTCTGATATAATTGTATAATGATGCAACAGATTTAAAGTGAAGTCCCAAACACATACAAAATACATAAATATTATTGAATCATTATTGCATCCAGTCTGCTATAAACACAAATCCCAACTTTAGGCATGATCAGAATATAAAACAAAGTGAATATAAGGCAGTGTTATACTGTAATGATGGCAAATAAAGTCTTCCGTGAGGCAGTACAATGGCACACAGCACTGCTGTATTTTCAATATTAATGTCAGAGGAGACCCTGTTGCATGCAATGCGCTGAATGTTCAATCAGAAAAAAAAAGAAAGAAACAAAAGAAAAAACATTTTCTCTAAAAGTATTCTGCACCAACAGGTTATCCATGACACCTGCCTTTAATCCTCTAAATTTCTCTGAAGAGTTAAAAGTAATGCATTGCTACAGTTCTGCCACGAAAATGAAAGACGTCTTTTAACATTTTTTCACATCTATCTAATTATTATTTTTTCATTAGAGTGTGTTGAAATAGATGCAATGATATAGTTTTCCTAAATGCCAACACAGCTGATGGCACTAAGATACATTTCCAAAGAGAGGACATTTAAATGAGAAGCTGTTAAAGTGATTTACATGAACCAGACTGTCATCTTTTACTGCCAGCAGAGGATGAAGCAAAGGTGTGATTCCATAACAAGCCACCTCCACCTAAGAGCCTAATTAGTCCGCTCACCATCTCTCTCTCTCTCTCTCTCTCTCTCTCTCTCTCTCCCTCTCTTTCCATGTAATGACAAACTGTTCATCTCATCGCAAAAAGATCCTCTTACCTTCGCAGTGATGCTCCTTTCCTCTGGCAACTCCTTGCGTCCTTTTCCCCCTCTCTTCCTTATCTACTTGTGCCTTTTCTTCTTCTTCTTCTCTGTGAAATTGATTGTGCCCCTCTCCTCTCTGCTGATGCTGCAGTGATAGAAAAACACACCCTCCTTCGGCCGCTCTCTCTCCTCCCTCCCTGACTCTCATTGGCTGCCTGTTAGAGGTGACATCACCCCTCTTCTCTGCCTGCTTCTCTCCGTCCTCCTCTGTTCCCTCCCTCGCTCTCTCTTCACCTCAGTCTCTGTGGATCCTGGCCATTCCTTTAATGTACCCCCCACCTCACCCCCCCACTCCTTCCTGCCCTCTACCCATTCCCTCTGTCCTCTTCTTCCTCCCTGTATACAATCTGGATTACTAGGTCCAGCTGCTCTTATTACTGCGCTTATATTCAGCCAAGCAGTGCCAAGCATATTAATGCATAATGTACATTAGCATAGAGAACATAGTCTATGGCCCTTGAGCACTTCTTCTCCCTTCTCTTCCTGCACCAATTCACGAGCCAATAGTCAACAAAGGTGAAATAATTGCAGTATAAGGTTTTGTGCTAATATTCTCTATGCTCCACTAGGCACAACTTTCATAAACTCCTTTAATTAATTCCACCACAAAGGTATTGACTGGGCTTCAGATCATTATAGTGTAATCAAAGGCATGACTGCGATGAATGTTACGTAACGCTGATGAAATGTGTTAGGAATTATTGCTGTCTGAGATAACATAGTCTGGGGGGGGACACTGAAAGATGTCCTGATTTCAGGGTAATAACGGCCTGTCTAATCCACGGGTTGTCTGGCAGTGTTTGTTGTTGTGACAAGATAACACAATTAAGTTAAGCATCAGTGGGTGACTATGTTCCCGCGCATGTGATGATAGAGATCTTTTTTTTTTTGTTTGTTTGTTGCATCGTGATTACTGTTTATTTATCTGTCAGTCAGTCGGCCCCTGTTTGCCCTCCAGCTTGTCCAAAATCCCACAAAACAAAACTGAATCTTCTTTTATTTCCTTTTAAACCCCAGCATAAAATTGGCACCAGTTTATTGTTTAAACCTCTCCAGTCCCTATTCCCAAAACCCTTTAGATCTTCTGAACAATTATTCCTCTCAATTCCACACGCACAGTTAAAATCCAAAACTGACAGAGATTTTTCCATTGTTGCCTGCAGACTGTGGAAGAGTTAACCCCTTACTATTGGGACATTTATAGACAACTTCAAATACTGTTATAAGATCACTTCCTACTTATCTTTTTATTCTACTAAATTTATTTGTGAGTCGAGTCCCTGAGCAAATAGATACAAACACTGCAAAAGCATACTAACTGCAGTGCTTTTGAGTTACACTGTTGTTGTTGTTGTTGCTGCTGCTGTAACTACAAGGATGCTTTTATTCTGTGTTTCTGTGCACTGTGCTTTTTTGTATTTTTACTAGCCATGCAAGCAAAGCGGCTTTGTGGATTGCCATTTTGGTCTGTGAGTCAACCATTCAACCACTTTGGCCCAAACTGAAATATCTTAACAATTACTAAATGTATTGCCATAAAATGTGCAGGCATTCATGGTCCTCAGAGGATGAGGCCTACTGACATTGGCATGACATTTGCGATGGTGAATTTAATGTCCCGTAACCATTTGATCGATTCCTGTGAAATTTGGCACAAATGTTCATGATCACATCGGGATGAACTGTAACTCTGGTGACAGACTCATAGAGCTCCTAGCATGGCTGTGGACTTGAATATCCCAAATCATTTTTTTAAGATTTGAATCATCTAATTGTATTGTTAATTTAATTGTAAAGCACTGGGGCATTGCTTTTCAGTATGTGTTTTATGGCTAGATAGAATGAAGACTGAAATAGACTAAATTATGTGATACTCACTCTGTTGTAGAGGGGTCAGTGCTCATCCCTCCAAAAAAACGCACAGATACTGAAATCAGATGATTTTTGATGTATCCCTGAAATAAGAGAAAAGAAAGAAAGGCTTGGATGAGAAACAAACATGAAGACACTTTTGCACTCATTCCACTCTTGTTCCTAAAAATACAGCTCAGGTAACTGGGGCAGCACCATGTCTATACAGAAAACCCCATTCCCACTGAGCAGCTGTAGTTTTTCTTTGTGCCTCCCCAACCTGATGGTGCCAGCGTGCCCATCTGCCTCTGGTGCCCAAGGAGCTGCCAGGCATGCAGACAAAAGCTGCGACAGGAGCAGACAGTATGGGAAAAATGATTGATGACGCTATTTTAGATAGGTGAGAACCTCAGCCATTGTCCGTGTGGGGGCTGGATATCTGATGAAAGGCTGGGAGTTCAGGGTCAAAATTGTGGCTGGATGGACGCCAGGACTGAAGACATGGGCCAGGACTGAAGACAAAAAGTGGGCGAGAGAAGATGGGATGGACATGACAATGCAAAAATAATCTGGAACCAAATACAGTTCTTCTGGAGAAGTAATTAGTTGATGTTGTGTAACATTTCTGAGACAGATACTGAGTCAGCAATAAAACTGAAAAAAAGGAGGAGGTGGTTTTTAATTTTAAGAAGCTAGGAACTAGTTGATCAAGAGAGATTTGATTTAGAAGAGAAGAGCAAAGACAGCATAAAGAAAATTTTACCATGAGAAAACAGGATCTTACTTTATCAACAGGAAGTTATTAAGATTTACGGTAATAGTCAGTGTGATTCTCAACCTGACCACTGTCTGAATCATTTCAGCTCCTCTGTTCAGACCAAGCTATTAAAACAAAAGCCAACGCTGTAATATTCAGAAGGAAGGTAAAAGTGGACGACGGAAGAAAAATAGCATTCAGCTGGTAGGAAGTCTCATTCAGACCGATCAATAGAGATAATGTCTCTCCTGTCTCTTTCTGATTGTTTCACCTCCTCAGAGTTGCACATCAAAGTAAATTTGCCTCCCTGACCCCTGTATTATAAACTTACATGTGAGGAGACATTTACCTCAGCTGTCACTCCTCCATACCTACTGACCAGGCCTTCACTCAAAACCATTCATCTGTGAGACTTCTTCCTTGCCCTTGCAAAAGCTCTCTGCTCGTTTTCCTTCCTCCCGACTCCACTGTAAGTGAGTCAGCTGGCAGACTGGCGGGAGAGATGGAATGATATATGAGGAGGAAGACAAGAGCATGGAGCGAGCAAGAGAAAGAGAGAGAGAGAGAGAGAGGGAGAGAGAGGGAGAGAGAGGAAGGCTATGAATGAACAACTTAAGTCTGGACTTGCAGGAAAAACAGATGCAGTCAGCAAAAGAGAGAGAGACAATTCCATCAGCTCAGACAGGAGGGGACGGAGGCAATACAGTAAGTGGCTGCAGTATGGGTGTGGAGGTTCGGAGAAGAGAGGGTCAGAAGTATTGAGATGGAAAGCACAACAGATTAAAGCAGAAAGGAAGAGGAGGAGACTGTTGTAGAGGAAGGTGTGGTGGACTGAAATACATACTGACAGGTGTTAGAAAAACTACAAAATCTGACAATGTTGGCATATCCTTAAAAGGCCAAATGATCTCTTGAAAAAGAAAGTAAGCTAAAAGGAATGCGGACCCCCAAAATGATGCTGTATGGACAGAGGAGGAAAAGGTTTAAAAGGAGGAAAAGAGAAGAGCCACAGCAGGCTGACTCTACAACAGAGACTGATACAACAGCAGTGGATGAATAACAACCGGCTGCAATGGAGGCCTTACAGGGTAACTGAAAGAATGATTGAAAGACAATGGCATGTTTCATCTCAGTGTTTAATGTTGAGAAATGTGCACTAGAACAGAATAAGACGAGGAAAAGAAAAATGAAAAGCAGAGATATCTGGGAAATAGGCAGATGGACAACACATGCAGAACACAAGGGGATACAGATGGCTGAGGAAAAAAAAATTTAATTCCCTGTTCATGAGAAATCAGTGATCAGTATGAAGGTTTTGGGAAAAGACATGAGTCCATAGCAAAAACAGTTGCAGGGAGAACCTGCAACTGTTCAGAATATTATTAATATTATATTAATATTAATATTAATATTCAGAAGGAAGGTAAAAGTGGAGGGGTGAAGGGGGTGAAGGGTAATAAGGGGGATTACAGGAAAGGAGGTGGATATCATTGTCAGTAAAACTTACATTGCTATTCAGAGACATGGCCAGAATTTTTCTGTTTTTATTCTTTTTGGGAAGAAACTGTTCAGGACTTCTAAGTAACAGAGTCAAGACTACGAGTTGTCTTTTATTTCTTCTGTCTTACTGAACAACAAAGGAACACAAGAACAAACACAAGCTTCCAAGCGATCCCAGACGCACACACAGCACAATATAAATTCAGAGAAAAACAAATAAGCCAGTAAATAAAACAATCATAAATAAATCAACAATAAAAGTTGATGAATAAAAGAATAAAGATGGAACAAAATAGAAAAGTGACCAGAGTACATCAGATACCGTAATCAGTCCTTTAGTTACAGACGCATAAGAGAGAACTCTACTGTGAAGTTTGCGAACCATGATCCGCCAGATTACAAACAATGATGAGAATTCATCAGGAGGAAATCAGTCTTGCACGCTGGTGCACAGAAAACAGCCTACTGCTCAATGTCAACAGAGAAAAAGAAGGCAAAGACACCTACTCTGGTCTACATCAGTGGAACTGAGGTGGAGGAGGTGAAGAGTTTTAGGTCCCTGGGAATCAACATCACAGAGAACCTGTCATGGTATTCACACATCTCAACCCTGGTAAAGACAGCTCAGAAACGACTGTACGTTTTCAGGAGACTTAACAAGGCTAAGTTCCTGTTCCAAGTTCTTGTCAAATTTTACAGGGGTGCAATAAAAAGCACCCTAAGTGGAAACATCATAAACTGGCAAGGGATGTGCACGACCCAGGACAGGAGGGGTCTGCAACGGGTGATTTAAACCCCTCCAGAACATCATCGGTACCCATCTATCAAGTATCAGTGATATCAGTGAGGTTGTCCCAGAAAAGACGATGCCCACCTAAGCCATATCTTGTTTACCCTGCTTCTTAAATATCCACTGCCATACCACCAGACTTCTGAGCAGTTTCCTTCCTTGCACATGACAATAAACACTGACTTAGGCTGTAAGACTACCTCCCCGCTCCACCATGAAAAAGTTTTATTTTTATGGCTTGATTATTTATTTATTCATTTGTATAACTTTTGTTCTTTTTGAGCAGCATAAAGGAAATACATCTGTAATTTCAACATAAAATCCTCTGTTGCATTACATTGAATCTTGAATCTTGAATTTCAAGATTCTGTGTAAGTCTCTATATAAGCTAACAATGCCCATAAAGATGATTATTTATAATTTTTGTGATTTTTATCATCTTTACTTGCTGGACCGATGTTTATTACTTTTGGTCCAAGACCAGTTTTATTAAGTTCTCTGGAGGTTGTAAGTGCAATGACTTCAAGCTTAAGAAAGGGACCAAACATTTATCAGATTTATTGTTTCTTCCTCTACTGTGGTATTTTTTTTAACATTTAATCCATTTTTATTGATTCTGTCTGCTTCTGCATTATTAAATTAAGCATATAACCTGTAAAGCCACCTAGTATTCTTTATAACGGAGTTAAAGGGCTCACATTAAAGTACTCATACCCTCTCCTCTTTGTTGTAAAACACTGGCCAGGTGCATAGGTTATTGGTTGTTGAAGGATCATAAAGATTAACATTTCCCTGGAAACAAATTTATATTTATATCCTAAATAATTTCCTAACAGCAAAAGCAATTTACACCATTTGTAAGGCCAGAGGATGGACCGGTGAGGCCTCAGTTCCTGTAGGAGGAAAGCAGTTGACAGATGAATGAATGTCTTCTGCTCCTGTCTACAGTCCTCAACAAAAGGCTGGTTAGTCATCGCCATTTTAATATGAAGTCCGGTCACTATAGGATTTGTCCCCCGAAAACATTTTGGCATGTCACAGCAGAAAAAGCCTAGGAATATTTTATAAATTTAATGAAGGCTGATTTCCATTTATCTGCTTCAGCTTCACAAACATTTGTTGCAGCCCTAGTCTGGAGTCTTGCACTGCCGTACGCAGGTAACATAGGGTTAAAATAAAATACAGGAAAGTGAGAATGTGTTGAGAGTGTTGAGGAGGTGCTTGGAGCCACAGAGAGTGACAGAAAAAGATGAAAAGATAGCAGTGAGCAGTATGTGGGGGAAAAGAGGGGGAAAAAAAGAGTGTTGATGTGACAATGTTACAGGGAAACAGAGAGGTGACAGGCAACAGAGCCAAAGATAGAGCAAGAGTGAGAAGTGGGCAGTCGGAGGTAGCGTCAACAGCTCTTTGCTCCTACAGGGCCTGTCCACTGCCTGCACGGCTCCTGGGTTGCTGATGTGGCTGGCGTTTGGAGATCCATTGATCCGTTTAAAGTCATTAGGTGGACAGAAGGTCAGCCAGCCGTCTCTGACCTGGCGTTAATCACTCACTAATTGAAGGGAAATGACTCTGATTTAGTTTCCTGCCATGCTTAGAGTGGGCCCCGCTACCAGATATGACCAGCACTTCACTCACCAGAACACATCTCATTAAGCATGTTAACTGCATGTAAATAGCTGTGAGTCAGCCTCAGACAAATGTGCAGTGGCATGCCAAAGATTAGAGCACCATCAAACAGAAGTTGTTGTTGTCATTAGAGATTCAAACTGAGGGCCATTCGCACTGAGGGGATATGGCCATTTGCAGCTTATGTATACTCATATTTTCATCACTGATATTCAAATCAAGGTTTTGCATAGCATTTGTTACTGCGTGAAGAGCGAGCCTTATTGCTGAAGCACAGGAATGACTGTGATGTTTACTAGTTTACTGCCTTTCACTTCAAAGGCTTTTTTCCTCCAAAAGCAGTAATGACCCTCCACTGTCCTTTTATCTTGTATTACAATGCACCATGAAGGAATTACATCATACCATGATTTGCATTTTTTTTTTTTAAATGCAGTGCACTGTGAACATCTCCATGCTATATTTACAGATAAGTAAGCTGTTTATTTCATGTGGTGCATTCAAAGGCCTCTTTAGTTATTGTCTGCTGCTATATTACATCTCTCTAAGCGGCTCAACAGTTTTACATCTCGAAATGATAACCCTACAGACGTTGAACCGCATTACATGATCTGTAATATGACAGGGCTGAATTTCATGCAGGGGCTTCTCTCTTCTAAAATGCCACAAGGTGCCCACCGCTGTGCCACTGATGGGAGGCGAGGGAGAAGCTTGAAAGGGGGAGGGGGGTGTTTGCAAATGCAATGTGGTAAATAGATAGCGAACACAGATACTCGGGAAACTCAGAGGTAATAAAGACTACGACCTTTACAGTAGACAGACTGTCACTTCTGGTTTGGGTCCAGTCTCCACGCCGTCTCTGTGCTTGTGTCTGTGACCAAAGGCCAACCTACATGCACCCACCTGAGCCCAACCTTTTCCACGGCTGACTTCTCCCTAAAGGACAGAGCACACGCAGATGCACAAATATGTCAGCACTAAGCAAAAAAATTTGTCACTGTGTGGGGATCTGCTCCTCTGGTTGAGAATAAGCAGACAGTCATTTCTGCTGCTCTCCACCCCGGTCCTCTTCCTTACAGGCAAGAGCAGAGATAGCAGCCTAATCAGGAGGTGATGACAGGCCCGACAGATTTGCAACAGCACATAACACCCTCCCTAACCCGCCACACTGCTGTCAAAATTGAGGGCTGCTGCTGTCCACCTTGATATGTCAAGCTTCTCCTTTTATCTATACGTTTGGAGAGCAAACTCTCAGAACAGAGCAAAATGTGAAACAGCACAAAATCATGACAACAGCATGAGTCTCATTAGCAAGTTTCCACTGGGATACTTTATATTTGGAACATCTATCATGAATAAACCACACTGAATTAATGGGCAGAAACAATGACGAGCTGTCAGCACGGTGCTCACACCCTGTAAATAGCAATACTGCTAACTGGTTTGTGCTGCAAATGAAGCCACTGTTTACAGATTATGAATATTCATAAGGCCTCACCTTTTCCCTTCCAGTGAGTTGGAGAATCACGAAACTCTTGACTGGGAAAGAAGTGGGAGGTGAATTCTGCAAAGAAAGGGGTAAGCATTATCATCAATTTCCTTCAGCGTAAATATCTCTTTAGCTAATTAGAAACATGAAACCAATTACTCTAATGAACTGATTTTGTTACTTTGCACGTTTGGGCACTGTGCTAAGGAGAGCTTTATCATTTTGCTCTGTGAGTGCTCTAATATTTGTGAGGGCTGTAATATTGTGATTTATTCCAGAGACACTTAAGACAGCAGAAGTAAAACATTACTCTGAGAGCTTTCTGGCTCATGGACAAAGTAGTCATTATTAATGAACACCACCGGCCTGCATTTCCTCCTCAGCTCCACTATCACTGTTTACTACCAACAAGTTTTTATTTTTAATGTAGTAGATAGAGGCTGTAGTTAATTTCTGCTGCCTTTTAAGTAATTCCCCAGCCCTTTGTTTCCCATATTGCTCTACTGAAAAAAAAAAAAAAAAGCAGAGGCAGTGTAGTCTGACATTGTTACTCACGTGCAGACTAAAGGCGTCAGTGGCTTCAAACACACAAAATAATTTCAGTTTTTTTTGCAAACTGCCACCCCTAAACTGTTTCAGCAGCATGAAATGGAAAACATCAGCGAGAGTGACTTCGCTGGAAACCAAAATCCACTGATGTGGAGAACGTACGACAGGGAACATCCTGTTTGCTCTCTGCAATCTAATGATCCCCACCCAGTGGAGGGGCCGGCACAGTGCATTCCAAGAGCTTGCTTGGCAGTGACACTGATTTCTTAAAGAGAAAATCTTGAGTCTTTGGAGTAGCAGAGAAGTGAACCCATTTGAGAAGAAATGTGTTGTGAAATCTTTTTCTAGGGGAAATTCCCTGCATGGATTAATTGTTTTTCTCCTTTAATTGCAAATCAAAGCTTCCACACAGCAACAGATGCTTGCACAATATGTAAATCAAGCGTGGCTGGGAGAAAATTGCATCTGTGCTTCATACATGAAGGGAGGTGGGGGGCCAAAAGAAAAATCTGGCTGGCCAATGTACTGTAAAACCAGGGCTTACTGTGGGGTCTGAAATCCTTGCATGACAGCACTGTAATTTCATTTATCACGCCTCAGCACACACCAAATCAGACATGGACGCTCCCTATTCTGCAACTGGTGTGTAGGCTTTCAGAGGGGGTTAGGTGTGGGGGAGGGTCAGAGATGCAGCAAAGGAACACCGGCAGGAGTAGTGGGGTTTCGATTTCCAGTGTTGTAGTGGTTCCTCAAGTGGAACAAATTCAGCACGCAAGAGCAGGTAAAAGAAGAAGGGTACACGGGGGAGGGCTGAGAGAAAAAGAGGGAACGACAGGTGCAAAGTGCAGACATGCAAGGGCTTCAGTGGAGGAGCAAAGAGCCAAAGGGGGAAGGAAACCCAGAGAGGCAGAACAAACAGAAGTATTCTTTAACTGGGTATTGTGGCTACTCAGAACACAGAACGGAACAAGCTTTAAATCCCTGGTGAATGTTAGAGTGGATTCCAGTAAATGTTGGATTCAGTCTATTAACAAGAAGCATCTCTAAATCCTATGAAGATGATGGGGTAGTAATCATCTGTGGCACGAGTACATAACTGGAATTTCAATCAAAGAGTTGAAAAGTTAAAAGTTGACAGCTGTTTTTTTTTTTTTTTCCCCACAGATATTATTGCTATCCTGGTCTACTTGGAGGACTAAAGTGATACAAGCAAACTACTATTATTTAGTCATTTCTTTTCCTTTCCTTGTTTGTTGTTGTTTTTTTTTTTTTTTTTTTTTTTTTACTAAGATATTTTTAATGGTGCAACCCAGTTTGGTAAATCATTATCATAATTTTCAGTAAGGACATAAAAGGAAAAGCTACTGCAACCCAACCTCTCTTGGTCCAGAGGCAGATCACACCTTCATTTTCAATCTTCATCCGGTCAAATCCAAGGCAACAGATTAAGACATTGCGGCTTGTCATAGAAGGAAAAGCAGGGGCAAAACACAATTTGCTGATGATGGCTCAGATGCAGCAAGTGTCCCAGTAAACCGTGTCCAATACCAAGGTCACCTATGTGGAACGCAGTTGTTTTTAATGCTATCAGTTGAACCTGTGCTTTTCCTTCAATGACACATCAAGCTGTCTGCTGTGATGGTCTATTTTCATCTGTGACGCGTTGCACAAACGTGATCAGATACCCGTGACAAAAACCACCCAGTCAAAATACACCCCGTGGCCTGTACCATGACAAGAAATCCACGTCAGCGCTCTGTCATCTTCAGTTCATCAGTACTGAAAAAGAAGCAAAGAAGGGACACTGTGGGCTGTGTGACATAATCAAGGGTGCAGACAATTGCTTGAGACCAGAGGGCTTACTGGGTCAGTGTCAACATGTGAAATGATGTTGCTGCTGCAGCTAGCTCCCATTACGCTGCCAGCTGATTATTCTAACCCATCGACTTCAGGCAGTGCATGAGAAATGTGCTCTAGGATGGTGTAAGTCATTACACATGATGTTACTGTGTATAAATGATTTTGTCATGAGGGAGAGTTTGTCCGATTCACCGCTTGGATCAGTACGAGTGTAAACCGTGGGATAGATTTCACTTGTCACAGAATCACTGGGGACTCGGTTGATAAACTGATTATTGTACTACCAAATAGATTTTTTTTTTTTTTTTTTTTTTTTTTGAGCAATGTCCAGTAATCAACTAATATTTAGGTGTGAGTCCACAAAGAATTGACACATTTGATTTTGATGAAGTAAGTTCACTGCAGGTAATGGTAAAACACTGTTAAAAGAGACAATGGACGCAATTTTATGCATTTATTCATGTAGTTATTCCACTCTGATTCAAAGGCTCAAGGCTGGGTCAGCGATTTAATAGCCAAAAATACTCTAGAATTTATGGTTAATGTTTTTTTTTTATCTCCTTCAGGTTTTCTCTTCATTTTTTTGTACCATCCTTCCTTAAAAATGCCACAAAACTTTGAAAAGTGCATTTTTGTGAATATCTCCAAAACTTCTCAAGTTGTCCATATACCCCCCATAAAAATGTTCCCCGTCGTCAAGGCTTGTGAGGTCACAAATTTGCAACAAGAAACCACCAACATTTTTTTCCCCAAAGGTTTTATAACCATCCTGTTCAAACAACATTCTCTTTTTTCTTTTTACACAGCCAGAGAACAAAAAAGATTAAACATAATAAACTCCCAAACCTTTTGTACAGAGAAATCAAACTAAATGAAGAAAACGTCTCTTATATTAGTCCATGTTTTATCCTCTGAATCCACTCTTGCATTTGCCATTAAATTGGGAAGGGAGACACGATTGTGTCAACATGAGGCTCTCTGTGTTGTATGCCATGTCAATCGGCCCATTTCACTCACTGGTTTTATCTGTTTTATATGGAATAGAAACCAGTAAGTCTAGGCCATTCAACAAGTAATCCAGTAATGTCTATGATAAGTGTGTGCGTGTGTGCGTGTGTTCAAAGGTTATCAGTGTGAATGTGTCAGGAGTAGGCAAATCTAAATCAACTGTTTGTATGCATGTCTGAGTTTGTTAAGAGTCTCATGGTTTACGCCAGTCCGAATCCCTCTGAGCATTCCTGAATGGCCAACAGCAGCATATGTCTCAGCTTCTCATAGCTCTCATAGGCTGGGAGGTCCAGCTGGTTAAAGCTGGAGAAAGAGAGAGACCATTAAATTACAGATAAAGTTTCACAATTTTGTTGTATTCTGAACGGTTATAATTACTTATTATTGTCTCGTTATTTGTAAAATTGTTATGCGCATACCAGGTATGAGCGGATGGCAGGCGGTCAGTGGAGCGATCGTCACGGTGGATCTGGAACTTCTGGATGCCATTCATGCCCTCCAGTGCAGCAAAACCCTGGAGGGGAACCTTAGACGTGCCGGTGACAAACTGTAGGAACTTGGCTCGGTCTGCCTGGTCAAACGACCGCAATGCCCTCCAGAACCACTGAATCTAGAAAGTAAAAAAAAAAAAATAAGAAGAAGAAATGCATGACAACAGAAGCTGAGATATAAATATGTTGTTTTTCTGTCTGGGGTAACGACAGTGAAGGATAGAAGTTGCAAGACATGGGCAATAATAGAACTGAGCAAACACACTGAAATGAACCTAAAATCTGGTGATGCAAATGTGCCCATTTAACTGAGGTGAAGAAACCTGGAAAAGACCTGTGTATGATGCTGTCATCGCTTGACATAGTTCACACATAAACATAGTTCACACATAAAAGTGGGTAGAAGTTCCATAGCGTGTGTTAACTGCTGCATACCTGGATGGAGCTGGACTGGTACTTGTGATATTCAGTGTTGGCCTTCAGGTCATCGATGTCAATAGTGGGCAGGCCAGAGATGAGCAGCTCCAGCTCCTGCTCAGTGAAGATGGAGATCAGCCTCTTGGGGATGATCTCATAGAAGCCCTCAAGGAAGGCTGCCAGCTGCTTACGGATTGCACCTGGGAAGCAAGTAAAAATATTCTCTCAGGGATCTTTCTGTAATAGAGAGTATATTCTTGTAACTAATATTATGCTATCAATTAATTTGGTGGCTTTTTTTTTTTAAATTAAGCTGTTGAAAATCCAATGTTTTACTGAATTATGCATTGGAGCAGCAGCTGGAGGATGCTGCTTTTGATAAATCAGCCATCTTGCAGAGCGAAACACCACTGGCTCTCTTCTGCATATTGATCAGTCTAACATTTAAGAGTGCTGCCACCTAGTGCTTTCTTTGTGCATCGCTGAAAATATCTGCCCTGAGCATTTCAAATGACATGTTGATAAAAAGATAATTGAACCCATTTGCATTGACTATTTTCACAGAAATAAATAATAGCAACAAATATTGAGTATAATACAACCTCACTGCTTATGGGTAATTCAAGATCTTGTGAAATAACCGCAGTCTCACCTGTCATCTTCATCTGGCAAACCAGGTGCACATATTCTTTTTTGTTTTCCTCTGTGACCAGGATATTAGCTCCATTTGGCTTGAGGTCTCTCACTTCACACACTCCAAACTCCTGGACCTACACGCACAGAGCACATGAACACTTTCAGTGTTTCAGCTTAATATTTCACTGCAAGTCACAGCTGGTAACAGTTATTTTAATGCCATTAGATTTCAATTGACACTTCTGCAGCACGTATTTTATGAGAACATTAAACATGTGGGATTCAGGCCCCTGAGGCCCAATACCACTTTCAACAGTTAAGGCACAGATACGGTATGAGAATCAATTTTCCACTTGAAGCTAATTGAAACATTTAGAGAACAGACACCAACCTCTGTGCTGAATGTCAGCTCATAGCCCAGTGTGGACACATCATTCTCCAACAGGTAAACCAAGCCCTGGAAGAATGGGTAGTCCTCGCTCTCCATGTCTGTGTACCTGGGGAATACCACAGAAATGCATACGTATTATTGATGTGTTCAAGACTGCAAAATTTAGCTAACCGGCTCACATCAATATAGCTCGGTTTATTGGAATTATTGGTGTAGCTGACAAATGTGTTGAAGAGTTAGGTTATTTGATTGTGACTGAAAGTAGCTCAAATACCTGACGCTTTTGCCCAGGATGTGCTTATAGAAGCTGCGGGTGAAGTAGCACTCCAATAACCGGTTATCATAGACCGCCTTGGCCACCACGCGGCCCACAAACTTGAAGTAGCTGAGGTGGTTGGGGTTGCAGTGAGATGAGGGGTTGATGGTATAGGTGACACGGTCGCCTGGTGAAGTGCGGAACAGGGCGTACATGGGGTTGAACATCTCCCGGGAGATAATCATGTACCATTCCCTCAGCAGGCCGCCAGCATCCTGGCCCTCCTCCCCTTCAAACACAATGTACCTGTAATGGAAAGCAGGCACAGTATGACTCAGGTTGAGTGGTTCTGAATTGAGGGGACACGCAGGTGGATACAAGGGCAATGGAGCCTTACAGCCTATTTTTCATGTCCTCTGGGCTCTTGCGATGCAGCTCCCTGTAGGAGTCCTCAAACACGTGATCTCTCCTCACGTGCACAGCCATGTCCTCCTTCCTCAGGCCTTCATCCAGTCGCTCTAACTCCTGGCGGAAGTATCTGCAGAGATGACCAGAAAGACCAGAGGGTCAGTAATTCAAAAAGCAAATTAACAGGTCATTAGATAGGAGTGTAAGATTATCCCCCTTACTTCCTCTTAACGTCAAAGTCCAGGATACGTATGTAGTCAACCAGTACTGCAAAAGGCCCATCAGCCAAGTGAGTGGTGGACTGGCGAAGGATCTGGTTAAGCACTGTGCGGTGAGTTTCTAAAAAGGAAGAATGAGTTTTGTTATACACTATAGTACACATCCAAACAAAGCTTTATCATTCTCTTTACTGAAATCTTGCAGGCTCACCGGCAAAACGGAGGAACTTCTGGGTGTCCGGTGGCAGGTTTGAAGAGATGTGCATGGAGGATGGTTCCCTGGAAAAGAACGGGTCTAGGGACGAAGGCGTGGCAGGTGTAAGGGGTGCTGGGGACAATGGTGGAGGCTCATCTTTGATGTGAGAGAGCTGGCTCTCCCGGGTGTCTCTCACAGGAGGTTTACTCTCTCGCTCCGTGGCATGGACTAGGAAGAAGGCCTCCACAGCAGGCTGGAGAACTGAGGAGACACAGAGAATATCATTATGGGAACACATCACTTAACCATGCTCCTTCAGCTGACATGAATACACATAGCATAGCGAAATGCCACCTACCCAGTACAGCGTGCTGGTCATGTGACTCCTCCAGCTCTTTCAGGCACTCCCCAAGCATGTCCCATAGTTCATCCAACAACAGCTGCTCACTGAGCAGAGGGAGGTCTGGAAGTCTCTCCTCACTCTCTGACTGGCCGTTTCCTTCTTCATCTAAAAAAAAAAAAAAAGTGTTAATTATCCCTCTGTTTTAGATTAAATTAATCCCAATCATACACATGGTCTTACACACAGAGCAAACACACTGAAACATATCAACCCCACTTTAAAATTAAGCATAAATGACAAAAGTAATATTTAAAACCAAGTGTCTATACATCCCTTCAGAAACTGATACACATTGTATTGGGAGATTCTTGGCCACTCTCCCTTGTCAAATGTGCAGTTTGGTTATTACATCAGACAAAAGTGTTACACAGCAAACCTGCTGGTGTTTTAATTGTCATTAGCAGTATGAACATTTAGCAAGCGACTCATACCCAGAGGTGCAGGGTCCTGCTCTAGAGGAGATGGCTGGTCCACATCCATTGGTGAATCATCTCTCTGGGCTGCCTGGGCTTCTGACATTGACTGCACTTCAGACTATAGAAAACAAACCAGGAAGGACCACAGAGGCAGAGACAGAAGATGAATAACAGGGAGAAAAAAAAAAAACAGGGAAAAATGAATGATTACCATAACAGTTTTTTTTTTCCCATAGTAATCCATCATGACTGATACTGCCATGCAAAATGACATTCCCATGATCCACTGAGAGAAGAAAGGAACTGGGGCCGAGTAGGGAAAGAGGGACGGCCAAAAGCATGAAGCCATGTCAGCCAGCGAACAAACAACATCCGTGGAACAGATCAAACAGTTGGGAGCAGGCAGCACATTCACATTCAGATCATTTCAACAGTAGAACATGTCAATGCAAAGACAGTGATATAGAATGCAGTGGATCACTGGCACATCTGTCCTTCTGTTGGAGCTGTCAATGTTCATCATGGCAGCATTGAAGAGGCTGTCACTATGCATTAACCACTTGGGGTAGCAGGCTGCGGGCTGACTGCACACTGCATTATGTTGTTTACAGATAATTCCACGCAATACAACATAAAAGGTTTTGGTTTTTTTTTGCAAAATAAGACATATACATTACATTTAATGAGCTAGTTTATGATTTTCCAAAATGCACAGAGCCAGTAGAGGCAAAGCCAAATTAGATACGATGCATGTTAGTAGCTATTAGCAGTTTCACAGCATTTATCTTGATGACCACCACAGTAATTATAAAGTAACTACACTGTGATGGTCAATGTTCTTTTTTTGATCTTTTAAATGGTCTCCTAAAATAGGTGTGTACAGTGTGTGAGTAGGAGTATGCCTGCTGTCAGTGCAGCCCATGCTAACCGTGGCAGCAGCAGCCGTGCCAGCAGGGGGAGCAGCACCAGCGGGAGCATGGGAGGCCGCCACTGAGGATCCGGCAGCGGCGGCGACGGCGGCGGCAGAGGCAGAGGAGGCGGTGGGTGGGGGGGCCTGTTGGAGCCGGCGTGCCCTCTGACCCTCTCTCACCATCTGGATGATGGCGTCAGCTTCAGCCTCTAGCTGACGCACCGCAGCCTGGATGCTGCTGGCTGAACCCAAACTGGTGGAGCCTGGCAATTCACAGACAGAGGTAAGGGGTTTTATCACTCGATAGATCATAAGGATATTTTATGCATAAATAAAAATTACTGTTTGAATGTAACTTCATCTTACCTAATCGTCCTGTCTGTTTGGCTTTTTTGTTGGCGCGCCGTGTGTCCTCACGGAGCTGGATAATGACCTGCAGCACTCGCAAGAAAAACTTCTGTGTCGACGTCTTGGAGGTTAGTGAGCTCATACACGGAAGCTGTAGCTCACGTCCCCCGAGGGTGCGCTTCTGTGCAGCCACTATCACCACACTCTCCGACCCGTCAAACCTGTGCCCCAACCAACAAATGCACACAAGGTAAAGTAAACTGTGGTTTTGAGAAATCAACTACATGCTGGAAAATCACTTGGGATAATTTAACTGGTTTAGATAAAACAGTATCAGTCTGCCAGTCCCTGTTGCACACCCATTGGCATTAGGTTGTGTGTAGACAACCTAATGTCACCAGGTGGCCTAGACTCTTAACTGGCTAACCTGCTGGTCATCTTGCCCTTGAGTCTGGCGGAGATGGAGGAATCCTCAGGAGGGGCATCCGGGGAATGCGAATCAGCTTGTGCCCGTCTCTGCTGCTCCAAGTTGTACTCTCTAAGTTCGGCCAGTAAAGTGCCTGAAAGAGAGAGAAAATGTTCAAATATGTGTGCAAAGAGAAAACTGTATTTTCTTTCATTTGAGCATGACAATTGGCATCTGTGTAGTTGCCCGGCACTAACCGATCTGTTTGCACAGAGTGTATCCAAGGTGTCTAGCTCCACTGAGCAGCAGTCTGAGTACAGTGTCTCTGGTGGAACTGTCTCCTCTAGACAGCTGAAGCAGAATGTTAGCTGCATCCTCCAGACCCTCCTCTGAACATGAGTGAGATGTCAACACCTTGTGAGGAGAAGGAAAAGAGTTGTTAGAGAATACATTTTGGGAATTATTAATCAAGTTACAGAAAGTTGTAAGAAACACAAAAACAGTTCAGCTGGCTACCGTTGAAAAAAGTCAACACGAGTACATCATTTGTTTTATATAGTTCACTGATGGTTGTCAAGTCCAAACGTGTCTGAGACAAAATTCACACATCAAAACTAGTAGATGCACTTCAACTTAGTTTTATGTGGATTATAAAATATATCTCCCCACATTGTAATTTATTAGTTTCTCTTCTGCAAGAAGACACTGTTCAATGCAGCTAAAAGTAAACACGTAGTGAGGATAGATCAGACGAAAGATGAAAGACATTTCTTCCATTAACAAATGTTAGGCAACATTTTTTTTTTTTACATACTCAGAACTTACTGAGTGCAAGACAAGAACCACAAACTAAATATGTCTCTTGACTCAAATTTGAAATTTGGTTCCGCTGATAATCATCATCTAAACTTCTTCCCTTAGTTTGCTAACTGGTTTGAATCTTGAAAAAAAATGAGTTTAATGCAAAGCTACACTTCCATGAGCTGTAATGGAAGATGACACACATTTCATCATGACAATATGTCTGAGACCCTGTGACAATGTTTCAATTTGTTTTTCCATACCTCCACAGACAGCTGAAGCTGTTTCTCTGTGAGCCCAGTGGAGGCCATCTTGTTGTCACTCTCTGTACTGGTAGTAGTGCCTCTCTGTTTTCCTGTTTTGGCAAAACACACTCAAATATTTACATCACTATTTTCTGCTAAAATCTCTTTTACACTGAAATGCTTTAATGAACAGATGACATTTTATTTTGGAACAAGCTGACACTACCTGTAGAGGTTGTTCCAGTGGACGTAGGTATAGAGATTGTTGTAGAGGATGTCTGGGAGGCTGCTAGACTTGTCCCTGAGGATGTACCCTGGGCTGCAGCTCCCACAGAGGCCCCTGGGCCTGCCACAGTTGGCTGGGTAGGGCCTGCTGATGCTGTGCCCTGTGTTGTGACTGGGGCCGTGGCTCCTGAGCTGGTTGCCGTATTGGGGTTGGCAGCCTGTGGTGTGGGGTGTCCAGGAGGCACCTCGGTGGCCTTGTTGTCAGGCAGGGCGATGGATATGAGGGAGAGCAGGCGCAGCAGCTTTTCAGTGAGCAAGGAGCTTCGTCTGATTACTGGGTGAGACAGCATGTTCATCAACTGGCCTAGTGGGGAGGTCTCCAGGCTGAACTGGGCCCCCTCAGCCTCTGCACTGCCCCCCAGAGGCACTGTCTTCATAGAGGCTTTGCCCTTGCGGCTGACATTCATGTTATCCAGCTTGACCAGCAGGTCCCAAAAATCGGTGGAGATGCCCAGAGACTGGGGAGTAATGATAGACGAGCCCAAGGAGTTCTGTGTGTTGGAGGCATTGGAGCTGGGGTTGCTTTGAGACTGTGACCCAGACCTGGAGCCCCCACCTCCACCCCCTCCCCCAGAGGAGCCTGAACAGAGACGTGAGTCCAGGTCAGAAGACGATGCTGACAGGTCCTTACAGCGCTGCTGGGTGAAGTGGCTGGGGAACACCTGCAGGAATGGATAAGAAACAAAAAGGACTCCAATTATAACTTAACTGACATTTTTTTCTACAGCATGGAGTGTACAATATATGACATAGCAGATGTAGACAAAAAAAAAGGTGGACCCTCACCTTAGCTAGCTGGATAAGTGTGTCCAACACATGTCGACAGACTACTGGAGCAGCCTGTGGATGGATGTGGACAGTGGAGCCTCCACCTCCAGCACATGTGACACCTGCGGCAGCACCTGACACTCCTCCCAGAGTCCCAGATCCTGTAGAACCCCCAGCTGAGTGCCGGTCAGCGTGCTTCCTACCTGATGCTCGCTGAATCTGGAAAATGTTTGTCCGGCAGCCCAAGGCAGCGTCCATAGAAACAGAGAGCCAGGAAAGCTGGCTGGAGCTGCGAGACTCCACCCTGTTCAGTAGCTCTAAGGAGGATGATGAAGATGAGGAAGAAGAGGAGGATGAAGAAGAGAGGGAGGAGGTAGCCGAGCTTTTTCCTCCACAGCCTCCCTGGGTGCTCCTCTTGCCACGAGAGTCTTCTAGGCGTGAGGTCTCCACACACACCTCACTTTCGCTGCTACGCTGGAGGATGGATAACAGGCTGCGAATGACCCACCCACGTGTCTGAGAGTGGTAGCAGAGGTTCCTGAGCACACGGTGCAGACGGCTGGTGTTAAGCTTCGGTTCATCCACAAAAAGCAAAACCAGCAGGCAGGACAAGGCCTCGTGGTCCAGCAGCAATCGACCGCGCAGACGCAACAAGGAGTCCACGCTAGAACTGGATGGTCTGAGGAAACAAAAGGAAAACATATATTTTGTCAGCTGTTAAAAGTGGTTGATCTAGACCATCTGGTACACTTTCAATAACATAAAGGTCAAACATTTACATTCAGTCCCTCATATCTATATTTACTTCTCTTATTTAAAAAATACTTTTCAAATTCTCAAAACTGATCACTGTCTTCTCTCACCTGTGGTTTGTTCCTCCCCCCATCTGAAATGTGCCTCCTCTCTGCACAGCCAGCCGGGTGTACTGGACGCCACGATTGCTCCCTAACCGACTGGTGAAGGCTGGTGAGCGTAAGATGGCTGATAGGGCCGAAGATGAGCTATGACCAAACAGCCTCTCATGCATCAGCTGCCTCTGCCGTGCCTCTTGCTCTCTACGCAACGCAGCCGCTTCAGCAGCGATGTCAGGGGGCATGACTGCCAACACACTGTCCTCCATGTCCTCCAGGACACTACGCCGCAGCTCTGAGGGCAGCGTCTGGATGAAGGTGACTGGATCCAAAGGGGTGTCTCCCTGTGGAGGCTGCTGGGCTAACTCCCTGCGCTGCTGCTCTGCCCGTTGCTGGGCAAGTACCTAAGACAATCAATGGCATACTTAGTTACTAATTTACTGATTGGTAGATCTAAAGCTAAGCACTTTGTTTACTGTTGTTTCTTTATCAGTTTCTCACCTCCTCCTGAATGGCAGGTGGCAAGGCCGCCAGGAACTCGGGGCTGACCTCGGTAACCCCTGGTCCTCCCAGTACAGGTGCAGTAGAGGAAGGCAGGCTGGTGGCAGCAGGAGGACGGGAAGGTGGTCTGATGCCAAGCTGATTTTGCAGCACCTCTCGACGGATGTCCTCAGGAAGAGCTGCCAGGAAAGAGGGATCCACACCCTCTGGCAGACTGATACCTGCCAAGACAAAAACATCACAGACATTATGAGATGTAATATTGTATTAAAAATAAAAACTGCAGAAAAAGTATGGCAACCATTCGTTTTACCTGCAAGTGGGTCCTCCTCCTCATTGCTGGTGGATGGGAGGGGCTCTTCCTGTATGGCCTGAGACTGGCTGTCAGCACTATCACTCCTGGGCATTGTTTCACCAGGGGATGACACAGAAGTGGAGCTGTAAAGATAAAAGAAAAAAAAAAATAAACAGAAGGTTACCATCAGTCTGCAAAATGCTTGAGGATATACTTAACTGCTACATGTGCTGGAAGTGAAAAGGGGTTAGGCATTTTAGCCAACCTTTAACTTTTTATATAAACATTTATGTTTATCTGCATAATAGATATGAAAGGTACGTGATACTGCTATTTATCCTAACTTTGGTTAGAAATTATACCTAGAGCTACTCACCCAGTCTCTGCATCTGTCTGCCTGTCAGTCAGCCCACTCTCCCCACTACCAGAAAGCTCCTGAGACAGCTGGGTGGTCTGGGCAGGGTTGGGAGCAGCTTCTTCCTGAGTGGCAGAGGCAGGGCTGCTGGTATCCATTGGTGACCCTTCCAGTTGTGACACACCCACTGCTGCAGGCTCTGAGGTCTCCACAAGGTCTGGACTTAGGGAAGCTGAGAGAGACAGTAAGTGTAAGGGTTAGGAAATGATGTCACTCAATGAAGTGTAGTAAAATTCCTTGGGTAATTGATTTGTATTTCACAGTGGTCAGAAAATTTTATAATAGATACGAACAGGATCAATAACATCATTATTTACATTAAACTTGTTTCCTTACTCTTGGCCACTCTGTATAAAGAGAGTTTTCAAAGTTAGTCTACCTTCCCTGCCTTCATCCAACGCTCCTCCTCCTCCTCCTCCGACTCTCTCACCGATTGTGGGTGCTGGGGACATTTCCATCTGAGATGCCTCCGCTTCACTGTTTGGTCTGTCAGCTGCTGACAAGGGTGGAAGGCCTGCCCCTGCCAGAGCAGCCAGTGAGCTGGCATGCGATTCAGCCAGTAGCAGGTCAGCAATTGGCTGGTGGACCTGCTGACTGATTGCAGTCTCCAGGGAGACTAGGGCCTGTTCATGAGGAGCAGGTGTGGTGGGTGTGACCTCTCCAGATGGAGGAGCGGTGAGGAAGCCTTCTGAGACCCTGGGTGGATCAAGACATGACACTGTACCACCCTGAGCCTGCTCACCCTCTGCAAGATCCAAAGAGAAATATTATGTGAAGACAGGGATATAGTGTTTAAACATTCTTGACAGGAACTAAATATCATCTATATTTATTTTTCAGTGCCTAAACACAGATTACAAAGATTTAAAAAGTAAAATACTCATTCTTAAAACACTACTGCATAATTGTTACAAGTGACTAGCTTTTTTCTATACTCATCAACAGCTACTAATGTTTAATCATAAAATAGGCCCTTACAATAAACACTTTCCCTGTACACAGTTGCAGCCATCATGTATCAGAAGATCACTTTCTACACAGATGCCAATAGCCTCTGCTGAGGAAGGCAGTAAGTTGTATAGTTATCTCCTGAACGGGGTGCACAATCCTGATCCCCAACAACAACACAACTTACTACCTCACCACAGCACAGCTGGCTGCAGAAAAACACCGCAATACGCACAATAAGACGCACATGAAGCAACATTGAACACCTGAGAGATAATATAAACATATGAAAATATCTGATAATTATCTGAGCTTTTTCCACAGAGGATCTCCTTTGCAGCAGATGAAGATGTCGAGCTGGTATGGCGTAGCCATAAGAAAGACAGTAGACTGTATAGTTATCTCCCAGATCTGGTGTGATCCTAAAACTATACAAACTACTACCTCATCCCACAGCACGCTTTGCTGGCAGCTTGCCTTTGAGTGCCCATCACTGAGATGTGTCCATTTCAGACAGGTCCAGGAATTTGAACATTAAGAAAGAAAGAAAGAAAGAAAAAAACACAATCTATACAAACGTCAATACCTGCGGTGTTCTCTGCACCATTAACTGTCCCCAATCCAGAACCCTAGGAACAGAAACACATGACATTAGCAAAGAGAGAATATAACTGCTAAGGTGCATGTATATCTATGTTTGAAAACTCCTCCTCCTACACAGCCAACAAATGTATTATCTGCCAACCTGCAGGCTCTGTTCCCTGGCCTGTTCAGTTCCAGAGGCCCTCCTCTCATTCTGCTTAGATTCCTCTTCCTCAGCCAGCTGCCTCCTTCTCTTCTCCCTCCGCTCTTCCAGTTCCTCATCTCGCAGACTCTCCAGATGCTGCAGGATAGGCACCTTCACCACTAAGAGTAAACAAAGATGTCAGAATTCAGGATTTCATTATCAACAACTGAGAGTCCAAATAAGAAGTAATTATGGTTGATAAAAATATTATAAAGGGTTATAGAGCGTTCATGGCCATCATATCCAAATCCAAAAATATCCCTGATAAAATTCACAAAAACGTAAATATTTTATGAAAGGATGAAACAGTAGCCAACCCCAAAATACTGTTATCAATACTGAGGTACTCTTCAATGAGTTTCCAGTCTTCAACAAACCTACCTGCAACACAGTCGTGCATACTCTCAGCATCCAGCACTTTACACTCATCTGTCCATCTAGTTAAGGCAGTGGGAATACTAGACAGGGTGCCTAGAGAGACAGAAAGAGCAAATGTGTTAGGAATTCAGGTTAATACTTGATGAAAAGACCACTTCATTAATGACAACTCATAGTAATTCTCACCTGCTTGTCCCCCAGTACTGCTCTGCTCATGGAAGAAGTCATCCAACAACTCATCATCCGAACGAGCGATGATGTGCACATCCTCATTTCCAACCAAAAGACGGGCACGACCACGAGACTGCAGAGGCAGAGAGCTGGACAGCTGTAAAATGTCGGCTGCAGCACTGGGGCCCAACAATCTAAAGAAGGGAGCAGAGGAGAACAAGACATTTTTATTTTTATCGTTCAAACAAAGAAAGGAGATGTTGCAAAATAGATGTGTTGTTTAACAAAGTCTCCAAAAAAACATGCTATCACCTTTGCAAGATGAGTGGTGGGTTGGGCTGGCGATTGCCAGGGTAGTGGACATGGATGGTGTGTCCACTGTTGGCAGTGAGCTGGCGCAGCGTCCGCTGGCTGCGACCCATGCCCTGTGCTAGGCGGCTGCTGGTGCCTGCCACACCTAGAGTGAGGGAACCGTGGTCAGCATGGCGCACCATCAGTGGGTGGGAGCTGGGGATGTTTCCTGGGGAGGGAGGGATGTCAGCTGATGGGAAAAATAACAGAAAACAGTAGACAGACATTAGGGGGGACAACTGGCACAACCCCAAGTAATATTTTTTAAAAGATAAAATAAATGAAAAGTATTTTCTGCATCGTCTATTTTTTGTGTACGTGTTTGTAACTCCACTTAGGGGAGCTAGTTCCAGGGTCTTGGTATTTTGCAGGCTGTTTCCCTGATGTGGCTTACTGTGACACTTGTTGGAACTGGGCCATCATTAACAAAATCTGTGTCCCCTGTGCTATTCTTGCTATGACGAGTAAAAATGTCTGCCATGAAAAAGGTCAATTCTGGAGACTGTCTATGGAAAATCAGGCTGAATGTGGGTTTTTGCAACGATCAGTATGAACATGGACTTCATTCCAACCCATTTTTTGAAAGACTCAAATTAAAATTGTGAGGGAAAAACAACATAATAAGTGATACTAAATGATCCTCCTTACCGTTGTTGGAGAACATGTTGTCAAACTCTATGATGAGGTCATCATCCCTGTCAAACCTTTCGAAGCGGATGTGCGGTGCGGCATTGATGTCAGGGAAGTCCTCATCCAACTCCATCTCTGAGCCTTCATCATCATCATCCTCATCTCCTTCTTCATCATCCTTGAGGAAAAGATACAGCCATGAGCCTCAAGGATAAGGACAAATTAAGACTTGTTTACTTAACTACGTCGCATTAATCCATACCTGATCCTCCTCCTCCTCTTCTTCCTCCTCCTCCTCTTCATCCTGGCTGTCTTCATCATCATTGCTGCCACTAGAATCTTCCTCTTGTGTGTGCTCCTCATCCTCCGGTTCCAAGATGTTCATGGAGTCTGATGAAAGAGAGAAATACATACTTCCCTTGTAAGAAAATACTATGAACTGAGAAGCTGAGGAGCTCTTATAAACTAAGACCCAGTCAAGTCAACTTTTATTTATAAAGCCTAAAATCACAAACTTGGCTCAAGGGGCTTAACAACATTAGATTAAGATTAAGAGATACTTTATTAATCCCCGTGGGGAAATTTGTGTAGTGCATTAAAACGCCCTCTGTCCTTAGACTCTCGAATCGGACAAGCGTCTCCCCGACCCTCCCAACACACACCAAAAAAAAGAAATTTTGCAAGGCCAATTTTGCAAGGAAAGTTGCAACAACTGTGAGGCTATTTATTATAATAAACACGTAATGTTCTGATGTGTCAATGTTTTACCTTCCCGGTTGGCTTGAAGAGTAGATGCCTGGCTAATGTTGGAGGGGGCCTCATCCATCAACACGTCTTCTTGCGATTCATCTTCACCACTGCGTCCGACTGATTGACAGAACAGACAGCAAGTGAGACACTTGTTATTTCTTTGCCTGTTTGCAATACAAGGAGTAACCCCACTCTGGAGCCACATGCCATAAAATTAAAGGGAGCTGCGATTCCAGTGTGCAGGAGTTCTTTTTATTGTAATTTTATTGTTTTTTATTCAGCGTGTATCCCCCTGAGGGTTAGTGGCTGTGCACACAACTACTCTAACATTCTGTTTGCTTGTTTACCATCTATCAGTGCTGTCCCTTCGCAAATTAATTCAGTGGCTTACCTATAATTGTGCTGTTGACAGTGCCAGCATCTCTCTCCAGCAACTCATCAATCAGATCCACCAACTCGTTCTCGACCTACAAGCACAGGAAATTATGTACAGATGCAATGTCTGCCTCAAAACAGAGTGGAGAATGCGTGAAACACCTTGGAGCTAATTATTTACTTGTGGTCATACTTTTGTGCTATTGCCAGTAACTGCAGATGTTGCAAATGAGGTAATGCGGTGAAATACTACTTGAATATTTTGAGTAATACATTGGCAATCACCTGCATAGCCTGAGTGCTGAGAACCTCTGGCTGACCAGCAATGACCACAGTGTCTCCCTCTGTCTCTCCATCCATCAGGTCGCTGTCTGTTCCCTGCACCCTGTGATTGCCCTCCACTGGCTCTGCCTCACCAGACTCTCCTGGAATAGATGTCACACATCACACATCAGCAACAGACATATTTGGAACCACTGGATCTAGAGTTTTATAATATCTCATCAAAGTCATGTAAATACCTTGGTCCTGAGTGTTACTGTTGCTATCCCTGGCAGTGCCCACAGTATCATGTTCAGCCTTGTTTTTGCTGGAGCCTCCTTTGCCCCCAAACAGACTGCTGGGCTGGTTAACAATGCGGGACAGTGTCTCCAGAGGCTTCAGGGCAGCATTCACTGTGTTGGCCATGTTAGGACTAAACCACAAAATGTGAAGGAAGAAAGAGCAATTTTATAATTATTTTATGACACAAATAACAGTTTTTAAAAGCCAAGTTGATTCTGAAATAGAACAACTCAGTCAGCGGTTTATGTTTCCATGATGAAATATCCCAATTTTAAAATGAGCTGGTTAAAGTTAAAGGTTCCCTTTGGAGTTTCAGACCATGCAATTTAAACTGATATGTATAATCATATACCTGGACAAATCCAAGCTGTGAGGCACACGGGCCAAGTCGTTAACCAGTCCTTTCTTGAGGAAGAGCCTTATGATATTGTTCATGCCATTGTGTTGTGTCTTTGCTGCTGCTGTACTATAGAAGCTAGATGTGGAAGGACATGATTCCATGATGGTACTGATGATGCACATCACTGCCTGAAGCCTGTGAAACAGATGAGTCAGGTCAAAGAGAGAATGGAAGTATGGGTCAGTGCAGATCCATATAAATTATCAATCAATCAATCAATCAATCAATAAAGGGTCATAGAAGCAATATGAGGTTGGTATACTTATTTTTTATTCTGTTTACCTGGCATGTTTTTCAGTGCCTTCTGCCATTGCCAGTGCTCGACTCAGGGCGGCCTTCACCTCATTGACTAAGGCCACCTGGGCATCAGTGCCTGTGCCGGCAGCTGCCAGGCTGGCTAGGAAGAGACGTGCCAAGGCCGGGGTGTCCTTGTCCTCTGAATTCTGGGTGTGGGGCAGCAAGTGGTCGAGCACAAAGGCTAGAACGCTGCAGTCCTGTTAGGATAGGGAGGTTAAATGGATTAAGAGGAAAAAAAAATAAATTAAAGGCATGACAACATGGAGGTGTGAAGGGCTGTCAAGATTTTGTTTAACCACCCACCTCCTTAATAAGCTCGGACTGTCCAGCAGTGTAGCAGTAGGAGGCGATTAATGTGGCAATTCCCACATAGGAGCGCACCAGTTCAGCCAGCAGTCTCAGGATGGTGGAGGTAGGCATTAGAGGCTTGCTTGCCTTTACTTTAGCTGCTTTACCCTCATCTGAGCTGGCACCCTTCTCTCCCTCCTGTTCTTTCTTCTCCTCCCGCATCTCCTCTGGTGTGGAGGCTGAGGCAAAACAGAATAACAGGATACACAGATCATGTACGGTTCACACGCACTAGTATAGGGGACTGTCTTGCATAAATAAAACGAATTTTTATGATCTGGAGAACATTTCAGCTTAGCTTATTTTGTACCAAAAACACAAACATTTTAACAAAAGAAATAACCAGTATGTGCTGAAATGGGCATTTTCATCTTATCATTCAATTAATTCGTCAGTGAGCTAAAACAACTGAACAAGGATAAAGACTATGGACTGACTGACGTTGTCAGCTACAATATTAACATACAGTCTTTTACAATTCCAGACACAGTTTTGGCATAAATGACACTAATGCCCTAAACAAAGCCATCAAACTGACAACTAACCAAATGATGTGAGGAGAGAGAACAGAATATCTGATATGTACAGTTGTTTTGCACTTGCATGGTTTAAACAATTTTTAGTCTCACCTTCTCCTTGTGGTGTTCCAGACTGAGAAGACTCAGCCACGGCTCCATCAGCAGCAAACACTTGAGTCTGAAAGAAAGAGACATGGCTCTATTATTATATGAGGAGATCACACATTTAAATACATAAGCTAAAGAGGACTATTTGTCATTGAAACGCACATTGATATGGAAGGCAGACTGGGAGTCAAAGTCGCTGCCCTGTCGGGTGAGTCTGTACTGCTGGTAAACGTCATCGCCAACATCCTGCAACATCTGGCACAGGTCTTGGCCACCAGGCACAGCTGCTGCACGTTCTTCTGGACGCTCGGCTGCACCACAAACAAAAAGCACAGACTTAACCGAACTATTCAAATAACTATTTCCATTAAAATTACATGTACACTTTTCAAACAGATAGTTGTCAGGATGTTATTAGCATGTCTTACGTTCTTCAGGAGCATGGTAGGCAGCCAAAGCGTTGAGCATGTCATAGATGACCTCCTTGATAGTGTCAGGGATAGGAGGTAAGGGGGAGAGTTTCAGAGGAGTGGTCTTCACCAGCTGCACTGCATTGGGCCCCTTAATTCGAAGGTTCTCAAACTCATCATCAGAGGCTGTAGGAAAAAAAAAAGTATGAGCTTACTGGGGTTAAAACATGAAACAGACCCGAACTGCTAAATAAATCTGTCAAACCTATTTACACTACTATTAATAAACACTAGTAACCATTCTAATTAAGTTACCATATTTGCTAAAGCTAAAGCCAACCAAAAGCTTGTACACTCACCAGTGCCAGCTCCACGTGGTGCAGGCAGAGCAATGCGGACACAATTGCTGGCGGTTTCAGCGAAGCATTCAGGGTTACGGCAGGCAGCAGGCCCCAGGACACGAAGAATATAATTGATTTCTCTGGAACCAAGGCTGCCTGACACCACTCCTGAGGTGGTACTGCCTGCTCCGCTGGTCACAGCTGACCTTACCACCTATGGCAACATATTATTGAGGAATTTGTTATCAGAAAGTGCCATATTCAGCAAAACAAAGTGGTGATGATACAACTTCCTGATGATATCTTCATATGCTGTGAGCTCTATTTTAGCAGTGTGAGAAAGGACCAACCTTTTCCATGGTGTGCCGCAGTGTGGCTGGATCTTCAATGATGTGTCTGAACAGCAGAGTAACAAGCGGGGTGAAACCATTGAAACCGGAGCTCTGCGTCAGCCCCAGAATCATCCGTGTGCTCTTCAGCTCAGCAAACATCATAGCATAGTGATGGTTACGTGTCAGGCGCAAACAGAGACGCAGTGTCGCATGGAGGGTGTCTGGGTCCACAGGTACACTAATCATGCTGACACAGGCCCGAATAAGAACAGTGGTCATGTCCTCAGTCAGGCCTCGTACAACAATATCAGAGCCCTGAGAGTAATCCGACTCAAGGGCAGATGAGGGGCCAGAGGTGGTTTCCTTCAGCTGGCTGGAGTCATCCTTAGGAGCGCTCATCTCCACTGCTACCCCTGAGTCCAGGTCAGTCTGGGTTTCCTCCGCTTTGCTCCTGTCTGCCTCATCTCTCTCTGAGTCAGTAATACTACCGGTCTTGGCAGGCTTGGGCAGGCGAGGCACTCTCTGGACAGTCAACATCACTGGCCTCCTGTTACCAGTCTCCTCATTTACCTGCCCGAGAGTGTGGATTTAATCAAAGGAACCCAGCAAACTCTACTAAACTAAATCAACCATGAAATGAAGTTCATAAAATTTTTAAAAAAATATTCTTTGTGTATTCTCTGCCAGTGGAGAAAGATGTCTAAGTGTTTTTTTTATACCTGCACCATGGTGTTAAACTGCACAGTGTATCTCCGGCGCCCAGCTGTGAAGCGGACACTGCTCTCCCCAGCCCTCCACGCTGAGTCAATGGTGCTGTTGTTGGATGCACTGTAACTGCACCACCGGCCAGAGCGGTCATCAAACCATCGCCAGTTATTCCCATTGGGCTGCAGATACTAAAAGGCAGACCAAGAGAGAATTCATTGATTGTGCAAAAAAAGGTGCACAAAATAATGCCAACATCTAACAATATAATGCAAGGAGTTTGTTGCAGTAAACTACCGAATGTGACATTCAAAACTTTAAAAAAAAAAAAGTTTCCAACATGGTTGTCTTTCCGTGTGCTTGTAACTACGTCTAAATATTTAAGTTTTGTAAACTACTTTTGTAATCTCTATGTCTGGCCTGGTTTTATAAGGTTCACTCATACCTTGTTCATTTGTTCTCTGCGCTTGGAAGAGACTGCCATCTTCTCATAGAAGTCAATGATCAACAGTACTGGTGTGATCCATCTGCAGAAAAAAGAAAAGTCATTTTGATTTAATCTCAGGAACTTATTAAGTCTCTCATGATGAAAAGCTGTTGTAATATTTATGAGTAAAGAGAAGTATAAAGGGATGTGCACAACTCACTTCGGTGTCTGGATGTCTTTCTGTTCTTTAGCAGCCTGCAGACAGGGCTGCACAACCTCAAGCAGCTTAATTAGCAAATTGAGAATTCCACTGTTCTCCACCACTCTGGCACCCAACAGCTTGAGTTCCTGTCAAAACAGAAAACAACAAATGACTTTTTAGAATCTGTAGATGAACAATAGCAGAAAAGAATTTAATCCTCTACCAGTGAACTTTTATTTTGGCATATTCTGCCTTTATTTGACAGCCAGCTGTAAAGTGGCAGACGAGAAACATGGGGGAGAGTGTAGGGGTGCGACACGCAACAAAGGTCCCTGCCCGGAAACTAACCTTGTTACAGTTATGTGGTATGCGACCTGACTGTGACCATTTTGCTACTGGTGCTCTCATCAAGTGAATATGTAAAGGCTAGAATTTTCACTGGGTGTGTTTCTGTTACCTCAAAGAGCAAAGTGAGCAGCAGAATTCGTGTTGCCAGCTTGGAGGCCTGGGGCAGTGTGGCCATCTGTCTGGTCCACTCAGACACCGTCTTTGTGTCACTGGTCGTCAGTGGCTCAGCGGCCTTGATCAGCACGTCTGCTGCCTCCCACACCTACACACAACATGAACATAATCAGTCTGTTACAAACATGTTGTAGCTTTACTGTCAAGATGTATTAAAAGCTCACAGTGTAAAGTTGTTTTCACAGTCATTTGTGATAAATGGCAAAACACAAAAACGCATAATAGATTACAGATCTACATTTGTTATACGCTTGCTTAAAGCATTGACTGAACTACTTCAAAATTACAAAGACAGACAAAAAGAAAAACAATATTGAACTGAATGCAAATTTGCATTGAACAACTCAACAATTATGCTTTAAAAAAAAACATGACAGTAAATGTGTTCTACCAAGGTTGTAAGGCAGCTGCCTTAATTGCAGATATTAGCCATACAACACGAAATCACAAACATAAAATGAACGAATGAACCCAAACATCTTCCACAGCCCACTACATCACTGGATCTTAACTCTGAGCGTGCATGTACAGAAGGCTCCAGAGAGCAGACTGAAATTTAAACATGCACTAATTAACTCACCTGTTGGACAACCTGGCCGAGGATGAGATCTCTGTACTCCGGGCCACTCCTCTTGATGGCAGTCATCAGCAGGTCGCAGAGTCGGTACACTGTGTCAGGCAGCTCATCCAGAAGATGGAAGCAGCCAGGCAGCATGGAGTCAGTGAAGGCGTGTAGCTCCTGGGGGTCCAGAGGCTCAGCCTCCATGAAGCGTTCTAAGAAACGGGCCTCTTCCTCTTCTGCACGTTCCCTGGCTCTCCTGTCCTCCTCCTCACGCCGACGTGCTGCTTCCTGAGGCAGAAACAGAAATAATCTCAACAGCTGATCAGTTAAAAGTTCAGCTTCTCATTCTTGAGGTTTCATTTAGCAACAGATCCTTTAGAGCAAAATGTTTTTTCCATGTAAATTGAGTGGTGAGAATGACGCACCTCAGGAGAGTCAGAGCGTTGTTCCATGCTGACCTCTTGCCCAAGTGACATGGCAATGGCCCTCATCATCTGGTCTTCTTCAGACATGGTCAGGTCCTAGATGGAAGAAGACCAACAATGTCAGCGGTCTACGTTTCACTTATGAAAGTTACAAGGAATGGAAGTATGTGTGTTTCTGTCAATGAAGCCTTACTCTTACTGCTCCACCAAGAAGTGGAGGAGGGTGCGTAAGTAGGTATTCTGTGGCCTGTTCCATGGTGCTGGTGTTCATTAGGGCCTCCATGGCATGCTCTCTTGAGAAACCCATATCGATAAGCTGAAACATCACACAAAGAGGATGTCATATTTTTTTACAAGAGAACAGAGATGGTGTCTTTAACGAAGGACAAATAAAAAGGAGAGAATATGGGCTGAAAAATTACATCAATAATAAGGGAACATCAAAGACACCTGCTATCATTTTGAAGGACAAGGATACATTTGCCACTTGAGTCCTGGTCTTTCCTCCCCCTTCTGAATCATGATTGAGAAGCCTCTACACACAACCTTTCTAAAAACACCCTAGCAAATCTTTTTTCCTTCACAACTATCCTGATATTCTGCCTCAAAAAGTCTGAATAATGCAGTAATCTGGTCCTAAATACTCTGTCCCTTCCTTTGTTCAATCAGTTATCCCTCTCCAACCTCTCTATCCTTTACTCCTTCCCTCTCACCAACTCTCCTCTCAGTCTCTCCATCTCTCCCTGATGGCTCTGATACCTGCTGGAGTTGCTGCTGGCGGACCTGTGTGTACCTCTCTCTCCCTCTGCATCTTCCCTGTTATAAAACAAACGGTGGCGCGGGATTCAGTGCATGCAGGATATGGGGGAGGAAGACTGGTAAACACAGCACCTCTGTTTCAGTCTCTTGCTTTCATGGCATGTGTAATTATGCTGTAAACCTGAGCTGTAAAAACCGCCTGCAGCTGTGGCACAGCAAGCTGAAAATATTGACAAGGCTGTAGGAACACACCACATAAGCAGGCAACGCTGCCAAATTACAAACAATTTCAGACAAAAACAAAGAAGTAAACAGATGTACACAGTTGGTCCCCAGATGTTCCTGGACTGTTATCCCAATAATGAAAGCCAAGTATTATGACAAAGTGTTTACAAATAATACATTATTCTAATGGTGATAAAAACAAACAAACCACAACATCAAAAATCAAAGAAAGATGTCAAAGTGTCAGGCACACTTCCTACATACCTGTGTAAGTTGGGCCTGGTTAACCTGGGGTTCGCGCCGGGGGGTGGAATTGGTTGAATCATCAGCTGATCCTCCTGCAGGGGCTCCAGAAGTTGTTCCAGTCGCTGCTGGTGCCTCTCCACCTGTCGCAGATGCTCCAGGGCCACTGCTGGGTCCCAAAGAACCAGTGGAGGCACCCTCGTCATCCGGGCGCACAGTCCCCTCTCTCTCCTTGGCCAGACGCTCCTGGATAACGGGCTCCCCTCTTAGGATGTGGCAGAGGATGGCCAGCATGGACTCAGCCATCCTGCCACCATACACCTTCAGTGGCTTCCTATTCCACAGACTGCGGATGCAGTTGAATGCAGCCTTGATGAAGGACAGACAGTGTTACAATAACAATAACAACAACAGTAACATACATTGGTAAACCCTCCAACTCTCATCCCTAGGAAGGAAATAATACTGACCTTTTGGGTGACTATGAGGAACCTAAGGGCGCTGAACTGGGGCATAGTGGGTGTGACCCCAGGCATTTTAGCTGGTAGGGAGTGCGGTGAATCCAGCACAGTGCTTGGGTTCACCATCTTCTCCACCAGCATTAACCATGCATCCAGGAACTCGCCTGTCCCATCTGGTAGATCAGCATGCTCAAGACCCTCAGAAACAGGAACCTTCCCACCCATCGACAGGGCCCAGTTAAATGTCCTGTGCAGATGCCACACAACCAATAAAACTCAGATCAAACACAGAAATGAGAATATTACAAATATCAAGCAAGCAATATTTGAACACACAGTACAGTTACTGAGCTACATATGTCACTGCATATGATGGGACTTACTCAAATAAGGCATCATGCCCCCCAGAGCAAAAGAACTTTTGCAGCATAAGGTGGTAGGGGTACTTTCTCTCATCAAACAGCATGGGAGATGTGAAGCCCACTGAGCAGATGAAGAAAGTCAGCCTGCCAGAGAACAAAGAAAAAAAAAAAAAAAAAAGCCCCACTTCATATCACCTCTGTGTACAATGCACATATTAACAATAGCAAACATTGGCAGGATGGTCTGCCCTTACCTAAAGCGAGGGGTGGGTGTGTAGGGTGGGGGCTGCCAACTCAGACCCTTGGTGAGGAGCTTGGTAAGAGCAGAGGCAGTGGCCCGCGCAGCAGGTGTGGGGGTAGTGCCTGTGCTTGTGGCATGGTGGGAGCGGCGTTGGCGGACTGGAGAGCCCACACACAGCTTTACCAGCAAGCCAAAGAGCTCAGCGAGAGCCCTACCTAGTCGAGATGATGCTGGAAAAGACACAAGGACATTAGAAGGGCAATAGACTTATGGTTTTAAGACAATTTAAAAGTTAATTTAAAAAAATTAAATATTACAACAGGCAGATAACAGACACAAAAAATGTACTGTGTGGCATGGAAATTATCTCACCAGAAAGTAGCGGTTTAATCTGTTTGATGCGGGTGGCCATAGCTGGGGTGAGTTTGGACTTGGCCTTGGGATCTGTTGCAGTGGGTTCGTCCGTCTCCATGGGAGCCAAGGTGTCCCCATCTAGACCCATGCCTTCCAACAGTCCACCAGCAGATGAATCCACAGACACGGTCTCAGACTCTGCTAGATAAAGGTAGAGAAGACTGAAGTTGCTGGAGGGTGTTCCAGGGACACTGCTGTTTTCAGTGAACAAAGTTAAATGGTTATGTTACCAGTTCTCCTGGAGCCAGAGGCTGTGGTTGCTGCAGTGCTGCCAGATGGCTTCTCCTCTTTGGGCACCAGTTTCTGCATGTCAGCCTGGCCAAACTCACATCCTGGTGGCAGACTGTTGGGGACGGGCCAGAGGTGTTGAGCGGTTTACAGTCGATCGCACAGTTAAAGTAACCACACAGTCAAATTAAAGGGGGTAAAGGATGAGAGCTTTACCTGTTAGGTGTGCAAAGGGACAGCAGCACAGTGCTCTCCCAAACCAGAGAGCAGTAGAGCTGACTGAGCTTGTTGAGAACATTCAAGCCAAGCTGGGAGCCCCACTGGTTGACTGAGATAGCCCTGATCTCACTCTGTTCAGAAAAAGAACACAAACAGTCAGAGCTGCTGAACCATTCTAAAATGTTCACAAATTTCAAGACCATCTCCACAGCTTGAAAAACATAGACAATTCTCAGTAACAGGTTATCTTATCTCAAATTGTGCACAACTGTCCATGCAACACAACTGAGGGATGAGAGGAATAGATCCTGGAGTTAAAACTAGTTATAAAAGGCAATTCTGTGGAATACAGTGCCTAAAGAAATGACTCACTCTTATGCGTGTTTTATTGTTAACAAACTGATCAATGAGATATTTTCCAAACACTCTACAATTTGAATAAAAATTAAGTATAAATATATAAACGAACTGGCTGAAAAGGTATTTGCAACCTATGTACCTTTGCAATCAAATAATTTTATGTTATTACAGTAGGGTGGGGGGGTGTCAATTCTGTTCAATAAGAAAATAAATCCATATGTACCTGTCCAACTCTGCAAGTATGGACGAACATGAGGATGTAGGCATGCGCTGCGGTAAGTGCGTGAAGAAGTGGTGTAGCACGGGCTGACAATGTGGCGTCGGTGACATGACCCGCGTTAGCCAGTTCTCTGAGAAGCACAGACCCACCAGGCACCTCAATCGGTCGGTGAAGTGGCTCCAGAGAAGTCAGGATACTGTCCAGTTGGCACAAGCCTTCCTGGAGTACCTTAGGCTCATGTGAGAGAGTCTATGGGGAGAAATTTAGGACAAAGAAAACGTTTCAGTCTAAATTCAGCAAGCTTTTACCTTTCACCACGCTGACCAGGGAATGTAAATGAAAATGAATCCTTAGGCTAAATATGACATTTAACCATTACATTTATGTTAATGTCTGCTATTTTAGATAGATACATACAATAAAGAAGAAAAAAAAAAACACAACACTGATCTTGCTTTTGTGCTCACCAATATGGACTTGCAGACACCAGCCACAGCCTGGCAGGCAGCAGAGGTGGGGAAGTCTATGGGCAAGTTGGGCAAGCCCAGAATAGAAACCAGAGGCAGCAGCCCCTTCTGGTTGACAAACTCCTGACAGTGGTCGTCTGTGGTGTTGTTGCTTAGTATGGATTCCACAAACTTCATCTGGAAAACGTGTGTGCCAAATCAATGGGTGAACTGAGAACAACATACCCAAAACAATAATAAAACTGTCAAACAATCAACACTCACCACATTCAGAATATAATCCATGAGCGGAATGGGTATCCGCTCCTCAGTGCCCACCACCCTGCAAGAATCCATACATAATTAAAACGACTGACAACTGACTAAAATATTTGAAATTTAGTGAGTTGAACTGAAAAAATATCAGTGTCTGTAAAGAGTTGTTGCTCTATTCTATTGTGTTATGAACTCAGCGTCATACAGTTCAAGTGGCACTGACTGTCTGTTGCTCTCTGGTTCCCCCTGCTGCTGGCTGAATGTATGGAGGGCCTCCTCTTCCTCTTCATCTTCACTTGAAGCTTCTTCCGCAGCGTGGCTGGAGCGTGCTGGCGGCACTGCCACAGTGCCATCTGCTTTCTGAATAGACGGTTTCTGGCAGATGTACTCAGGGGCTCTACCTAGGTTGCAGATCTCCTCCAGCAACTGTAACACCAATTTAGATTTAATTATCTTGACAAATCATGTCACAACATTTCAAAGAGTGTTTGTAACTGAAAGGTACCCTACCTTAATAATGGCAGTAGTGGCATCAGTCTTCAGAGTGGGTTGGTGTCTCATGAGCTCATCCACAGCACTGCCCAAGTTGGATGCAGTGTCACCTGAAGCCAAGCAGAACATGTCATCCACTCGAGCAGGTTCCATACAGGAAAATCTGAATAACACAGCACATACAGTCCAACTCACCCAAAGGGTCAGAGCTTCGTCGCCGTCGCATGGCAGGCAGGTAGTCAGGGGACAAAAGCACTTTAAAGAGGCGTTCAAATGGCTGGCACTGAACGAAGGAGTGCAGGCCTCTTGCATTCAGGCACAGAGCACTAAACACATTGGGAAGAGAACCCAACACCTCACGGGTAGCAGGAACCTGGAAAAAGAAACGATGAACAACATGCAATAAATGTTTAAAAAAAAAAAAAAGTTTGAGAGTGAAGGTGGCAAAGATAAGCTAACTAATGCCCTTATCCCCATCAAAGTCACTTTGTTAACCTGCTCTTTTCTAAAAGAACTAGCTTGCATTGTAACCCTTTTTACACAAAACATGACGAACTGAATTGCTGCTGTGTCAGGTTGCTTACACAACATGCCAGATTTCTGACTTGGGTGAGTCAGTGGACCACGCAAATCACATGTTTTTTCTACCAGACTTAACCTTGCACTTAATTTCTTTCTGAAGCGTGTTCTTATTTTCACTATTCCAATTTTTACAGTAAAAGGAGAAACTGACACAAAGCAGAAAAGCCCACAGCATCAAATGACACACACCCTCAACCAGTATAACAAGTCCACTGAACATCTGTACACAAGTGGACAATGCAACTCAATGGGCAGCATGAAGACATGGGGTTTCGCACAAATGAGTAAAAGTGAATTTTTGCGAATTTACAATATATGTTTTGTGGCATTCACAGTACAGTAATGTAACCTGGAACCCATCAAATCAGTCAGCTTTGAACAAAATACTGTAAATGATGTTATTTAAAATTTGTAGGCCCAAATTTTTTAGATGAAAGTTCTCCCCATTCAGCACCTGCACACAGGATGTCAGGTGTTTTGATGGATCTGGACTGGTTGACTGGATGTTACAGCCCGGTGACAATGGTTTCACACTAAAGTTTATAGTTTTGCCAATTTTATTAATAAATATACAGGCCTGAACCCTGACCTACAGAGACAAGACAATGCTTTTGGCAGTCAACCTATGTCCAAAGAGAACAAAGGGCTCAGCATAAAAGTTATCTATTTACTGTACAGTGTACGGAAACAGCTGAAACACTCAAATACAATTCAGTTATCAAATTCATTACATGTGGAAATTAAATATAATGTTGACCTGTCACGAACAGTCAGAGACAGGGGGGGAAAAAAGGGCGAGACAGGGAAAAAAAATGCTGTACACACTGGCAGTGCTGAAAACTCACGTCTTTGATGAGAAGGGCATGCAGCATGACATCAGTGAGACCATTATCCTGCAGGGAGGAGAGCAGGGATGGCTCCTGGAACACAAACACCGTCACAACCTCTGTCGCTACAAACCCGAAAACCAGAGACAGGAGCGGGGGGGAAAAAGAAAAAAGGAAATCATAATCCAAAACAATGACAACAAACTTTACAGAAAATTAATAAGGCAGACAGTGAAATGTCATCACATTCAATTACCTTTCCAGTTGATACAGTTTAATAGACATAAACTTTGCATCTCTGAAATCAAGAGACAGCACTTAGTTCAGACAGAAGAGTACCTTTTCCTCAGACAGCCCTGTGAACTTACCTAAGAGGAAGAGCGAAGGGCCATAATATTCTGCATTACTGATGATGTGCTTGAGTGAGGTAGGCAAGGACCCATCCATTACTTAAGACAAAAAAGGGTACAGATACACACATTAACAGTCAACATTTGCATAATGTAAAGTATAGATCTTAAGGTGACAATTTATAAATCTATTCCACATGTACAAAGAAGATTAGTATAATACCCTTAATCCTGAGTTCACCTAAAGAATAACTGCGGGGAAGCCAATGACTCACCGTGGCGGATACCATCAGAAAAGGCAGGGTCCTGGATGGCTTTCTTCAAGAAATTTAGCATCGACTTTAACAGAGCTGCCCTCTGGGGGATACACTGCATACCTAGAGAGATGGAGCGCCATTGTTATGATAGAATGCAATAGTGACAAGTGTTTGTCTCTTATATGTGTGTGCTGTGTGTACCTGCACGAGGCGTGTTAGCAGCACTGCTCTGTGGTCGGTGGTCTGCCTCTGGTCTGGCGCCAGAAGATGTTGACGGTCCAGGGCTGCTTTCCATGGCAACTTCTGACACTGTAAGAATGCATAATGTTGTCAAATTAACACAATAGCAGACAGAATCTTCATAATTTAGCAATATTGATGAATAATCCAGAACATAAATTATAGCCTCAACTTAGATGTTAATTTCTGAAGGTCTTAGGAACAGTGACTTACTCTCCATGTCTGTGTCCATGTCCTCGGACTCCACAGCTGCGCTAGGCCTCTGAATCTTTGGCTTGATGACAAAAGGGCACTCTTTCCTCGATAGGTCCACCTCATGCTATTTATACAAAGAGATTAAAGGACTGATGAAAAGAGGAATGGGTGAGTCCAGAGGATTGGCAGAGGTTTCAGTGACTGAAGTCTGCAGTGTTAGGAATAGAGAACTGTAAAGTGAATAACAAACCTCTAGCCTGCAGATGAAAATGGAAAGGCCGCTGTGGGACTGAAAGGCAGCCATGTCAAGGTTGGTGATGAGGTCCACGACCCGTACTGCTCGTGTCACAAAAGTGATCTGGTCCTGCTCATCACCCAGAAACTTGATGACCTACACAGTAAAAGACAACAAAATGGCAAACTTCAACTTACTGAAAAGAAAACTACAACTGGCAATGGCATACTGTTCGGATCAAGATATACCTTCAGGAGGGCTTCCATCATGCCACAGGAGACAAGGGCTTCCCCTCCAGCATCATAGCTAGCCAAGTGGTAGAGGAATGAGAAGAGTGCAGTGGCAAACTGGTGTGGGTAGGGTTCCATCAGAGGATCTATGAAACAGAAATGAAAGGTTAACAAACAAGCGTCCGTTTTAATTGTCATATTTTCTTGTGCATGACACACTAAACTGTTACACAAAAAGTTCTGGCCGCATTCTCACCAATCATTGCTTGTATACAGTTGCGCACCAACACAGGCAAGAAGCCATGGTAGGAGGCAGTGCCGGTGCAGTCGATGATGTTGGAAAGTTTGGGCGTCCTCTCCAGATGGACAATCGAAGTTAAAGTGCGCAAAGATGCTGCCTTGATATCCTGAAGAACAAAATCAAACACATTATTTTAGAAAATAGAAAATGAAACGGGAAAGCGATTAAGCAGAAATGGCAAACTACTTTCTTACCACAAGCTGTTTGTCTGTAATCTGCAATACATCCACCAGCTCCTCTATCAAGCCATTATACAGAATACTGTTGGCTGATTCTTGGAGTGCATTAGAATACACTGGAAAGAAACAGAAAATGTCAGCAGGTAAAACTTGGACCAAAACTGTTTTCCACTTTATCTTAGAAGGCAGCTTCTACTCACCCAGTATAGAGATAGCATGCAGTCGGGCCTGCACGGCCTGCAACCTCTTCTTGTGATTTGAGAAACCATGGGCCAGTCGAATATGTGTGAACAGCAGGGTCTGTTTGTCTTTAGGGATGTTGTACATCACTGTCAGCGACTCCATGATCTCAGATGGGCTCTCTGAAATCTGAGAGACACGCAACATTAGGTGTAAGGTAAAGAACCCATGGTATTATTACTCCACTGTTGACGACATAATACAAATCTTACGGTACCTTGTCAAGCTGCTCGATGTGAATATAGTGTAGTGTGTTACTACTTGTCTGTTGGGGAAATACAGGGGCAGTTAGAAGGAGAGTTATCAACATAATAAAAATCTGATTTCATCACATTAACATTGCATAAACAAATGTCTTGATCTTTACCTTCCTCTCTACTTTGACCTCAGGGCCCGGTTCAGCGTAAAACTCAAAGTGCAGTGTGGTGGCACTAGGAGGGTACTTCTGCTTATGGACCAATGGGGGGAGGGGAGCGTAATAGGGAAAGATAGTTTATAAATAGTGGTTAATTAGTCTCATTTGACAGTCCTTATTTATAAATATACCATTAGTATTGGTATATGACAGAGACAGTTTTCAAACATTATTCTGTAAAATTCTTACGGTCATGGGCAGATCCCTGCAGCACTCAGCCAGACCAAAGCCATTCTCCTTTCCTCCCCAGCTCTACAAAAGAGAACAAAGAGACTAAACAATACAGTCCTTTCTCTCGAGGGACAGCTGGAATCATGGTTAAAGGATAACAATGGTATTCACTAGACCTCAGCCAGGTGTTGCAGACGGGCCAGTAGAGGCGTCCTTTTGTCAGATCCCAGTCTTGTGATGTAGTTGGAGCGCTTACTGAACACGTAGAGCAGGTTTAGCACAGACAGGACCACCTGCATGTCACATGACGCTAACAAGGTGGTTAAGTGCTGTAAAGGGGATGGAAGTGGTAGATTTAAGAGGGTTAAAGTTAGTGAGCTGTTTTACCTTTTCATCTGCAACATATGCACAGTCCGGATAGGCAGAGTAGTGGTTGAGAGAGTACTAAGTGCAAGCCTACCTCTATGGAGCTGTAGAGGTGCCTGGAGAAGCTATACTCAATGAGCAGGGCTGTGAAGTTGAGCACTGCCAAAAGCAGGGCTTTGAGCTGTCCATTGTCGGGACGGTCACACACCAGCAGCCATGACATATTCTCCACTGTTTGGCCGGCATCACACAGGATGCCATCAAAGCGGTCCAGCAGATCCACCCAGTGGTACAGCTCACACTGTTGGAAGACAAAAATCATTTTTTGTGATCAATCAAATAAATGATAAGTATCCCAGCCTTTTCACCCCGAAGGTGTACTGCTTTCTGACAGTGAGAAGCCATTGGGGACATATGATACCAAGTCCAAACCAAGCATATGGCCGATTTTATCAAGTAAATCTAATCTGAAATGCCATGACCCTGAGTGATGATAATTGATTTCTTAGTTGAATTTTTTTCTTTTTTTGCTCATATACAGTTCACTAGTTACAACCATTTGAACTTCTAAAGTTGGGACAAATGTGCCAATAGTGTACAAATAAAATACTACCACCATCCAGGAGAAGGAGGCTTTCAATCCATTTACATTCAAGATGATATGAACATTTGCTTTGCTAATCTCAGCACCCTCTGCATACCTGTTCTTGTCAGCAGCCAATTTTATTCTTTACTTTTGAGGCCTTTTGGTGGAACTGAGCCATTATAAGCAAAATGCTCATTAAAACAGGGGAATAGTAATTACTTATTAAACAAACAGGATATCCTGGTGGGCCAGCACCCCAAGAGTAAACCTAAATAAAGCTGGTGAAATTAAAACATTTTTGTTCCAGCTTTCAGCCCACACAAAAACTGCATTTTTTTCACACCCCCAAAGTGACCTTTTTCAAAACTGAAATTTAACCTGTGATCTCCCCTTGTAAATGCCTGCATAGCAAATCACAAAGATCATATCATTAACCTGTATTTATGACGACTTTGTCTGGCAATGTTGCAATCTTAAAATAATGATTCACAGTGCAGCAGCTTGAAAACGATTACTGGTTCACACGTAGTATTGACGAGCCACAATTAATTCACAATTTCCTGCTCATTCTGTTGTGAGACAACAGAGGAACATGTAAACGACAACAACTAACTCAAGAATCTGGCTGCTTTGAACACGAGCGGTCTGAACACAAGGTTAATGAGCTGACATTCAGCAGAGAAGTCAGTGTGTGTATAGTTTTTCCAGTCACAGCTGGCTAGTTAGAAAGTAAACTTTCTGTTGTCTCTAGCTCTTCCATATGACCCCTAATTTTAAATGTCAACATAGTTGATCACGCACCAATGCTGCTGTCATTAAGCTGTATTTATGCTGACTGTGATAGACAATGTTGTGATCATAGAAAATAGACTGACCCATGACTATTCCAAAATCATTCCATCAACCTGTATTTACATCTTTTTTTTTTATCAAGACAATATTCTCACCATAAGCAAGCCGCATTTTTGAAATTAGGTGGTTTAGACATAGGCTAAGAGGCTTCCCAGTGCAAAAATTCCAGTAATACACCTCTTATATCTATGATATTCCACACAATCCTTGACCAGCAGGAACCCTGTCATAACAGGATTCCCAAAGAAGAAAGAGAGGGAAGTGCCTCTCAGTCTCTTCTTTGGGGCTTACCTTGCCAATATTCCAGGTCTTGATGTGCTGCAGTTCAACCAGAAGTTGTTCATCACTGCATGCCTTGAGCTTCTCTATAAGTATCCTGCAGTCGGCAGGCTGTTGGGTCAGAAGGAGCACAAAATGGTTAGTCAAGCAGAGCAAACAGACCACTTTGGCGTCATTTCTGCTAACTCAGAATAGCACTGTATAGCACACTTTAGAAACAGTGTGACATACTAAGACGTTAAAATTTGCATTTCGTCTGCAAGCTCACAGTAGGGGATAACTAAGCAGAACCACAGTATTTTTATCCTATCAACAGAGGCCTTAACAGTTTTGGGATGTGTTCCCCTTTAACATAACGTCAGAGGTGAAATTTCTGTGTTACTGCTATGCAAAATGAAAATGTCCCACAATTGCTCAAAAGCTTTCCAATGCTATGACTTTAATTATGAAGAATGTACAGGAAGTACAGTCTTATTTTCACCAAAGTTGGCAACTGACCGCCTAATTCTTGTTTTGGTATGCCATCATTTTGCAAGGGATGAATGATAAGAGAAACATCCACAGTAAAATGTAGGGATAAAGACGTTCCAGTGAGCAGGGTCTACTGTTGTTTGTGTAAATCTCAAACAAATCAAAGTAAACAACACCTTGTACTAAGTTCTCCTATTATATTAAAAAAAATACTTGGGCTGCCATTATGAGCTTCTGGCAGATTTAGTCAAAATACAGCTCAGCCTGGGTACCCCAACCAATTAAGGACTAGTGAGGTTAGGAATTATCAAACAGCAAGTATTATGCATACTTACAGCTTCCGTAGGAGTTTTCTTTAACTTGCTTCTGTCGACCTTCATTGTCGATAATCTCTGTTTGCTGCTCCTGTTGAGAAATGTCCATGTATATCAAAACACGACACCTGATGCTGAATTTCGGTGTTACAATACACAACTACATAGATCTACAATTTGCAAATAAGCCAAATATTGCACTTCAAATATTTTAAATACTCTTAGACCAAGGAGACATTCAGATACAGAATCAAGAGCTCTGGAGTTGTGCACAGTTTGAAATGTGAAATGTACTTACACAAAATTATTTGGCAATACCCACTTAACAGCATGTTCCAGACACGTTACCTGTGAAAATGATGGTGAAAAAAAAAATCAACCTAGCAACAGTGTCCCACATGCCACAACACAGGTTATTTTTTAAGTGTTCACTAGGTTATAAGATGCATCAATCTTAAGAAAGTATGGTTCACAAGAAGGCTATGGTTAAAACTGTTAATTAACTGGATAACATCCAAGTATAAACAAGAATCACAACAGTGTATCCTGATTTTATTTATATGGAAATGCGTACATGGTATACAGTAAGTGCAGATGACACAACACAGACAATCAACCACCAATCTTGAATTTTATATTACTAATATCACTATATTACTAATAAGCAAGAGAAATGTTATGAGTATTTTCCTTAAAAAACTGCAGCAGCTACCAAAAAATTGATCATAAGCTTTGGTTAAAATATGATAAGGATACTAAATTTGTGTCGGTATCGAGCCAGGTCTGATCATCACAAAGCAGATCGAATCAGAGCACCGGCTACTGTCTAGCTAGCAACATACGACACAAAGTTAATTAAATTACAGTGGGCCTTATTTAATGATCTAAAACATTTGTCTAACATTTCTTGTACTTGAGATTCAAGTAGTATCTAAATTAAACCGAACACTACTTCACTGCTTGGCCTTCGTCAGCTCAAGTGAATTGACGATGACAGGTTAAAGTTGTAGCTACCTAGCTAACAGGCTAACGTCAGCCTTGCTAACAGCATAACGTTATTTACCTAATGTTAACAAGTCAACTATACACTTGTAGGACTGCAGTTACTGGTCACAAATGAACGTGGTTTGCTTGGTGACAGGCTGGCAACGCGCCTGACAAAACAAGATACGTTGGAAAGCTCAATGTACCGAAGAGATAGATCGGTAATGTTTGCTGCGGAGTTGATGTTAGCCCCTAACTAGCTAACACTAAGCAACCGGTAACGTTAGCAAACGATCTTGCCTGTACATTCTTCAAAGCATTTGAACAACAGCAGACCTTATAAAAGCCAGCCAAGTCACAATCACGCCGTGTGTGTAATCAACGACAAACATCCAAAATGTAGCTACCCAAAAATCAAGCCATTTTAGCCATTTGTGCCATAGCTGTCAATCCAGATCTCACAGATTCACCATGCTGTCCTAACCTGACTCTTAACTAATTTAGGTCGGGGCTGCGCAGGCCGCAAAAGAAACCCGCACTACCCATTCCTGCACCATCCTCGCTCTAAGTAAAAATGAAACTGTAAACAGCACTCGGTGAAGGGCGACAGTAAGACTGGTGTGTGTCAAATACCTGGAACCGCCTAACGTTACTTTGCTAAGGCACGGGATCTTACCCTGGTTCCTTAGCTAGACAGCCGTAGCACGCGCTAGCTAGCAAGCTAGCCACCGTTAGTTGAGTAGCAAGCAGAATCGCAAAATAACTCGCTGAATCATTGTCGGACGGGCTTAACGTGACACTGCGAGTTTTGTTTTTAGTTCTCGATTGGGCAAATTGACCACCGGCTGCCGACTCGGTGAAGAAGTTGTTCATCCGTTCGATATATTATTTTTCAGAGTATCCGCGCTTGTTTCCATAGCACACAGGCACTAGCTGTTGGCAGAGTCATCATGACTCTGGGTAGTGTGCAAAAAGTGAATAACGTTACGGCTGGGAATGAGCCACTGTTTATCGATGCAGTGCATATTAATATAGGGCAACTGGCCTTCTGTGGGGGGTAAAAAAATCTAACATTTAACATTACGGCCCTTAACAATTAAGACCAACGCAGGTCTCCAACTAACAATATCTGCAGTATACGACGAAAAACACTACAATAACAAAGAACATGACAACATAATCCTTGAAATTATTTCCATCAAAATCTATCGGAGGCTCAACTGTCAACCTCAACATGGGGGAATGCAATATGAGCATCACAAGTAATAAACGACTGATTGTGAACAGTGAACCAAACATACTTAGGTTGTGAAACATTGAAACACAATGCATTAATACACTGCAGTATTAGCATTAAGCATGCATAAAAAGTAAAGCCCAAATTTTAAGAAAATATGTACTAAAACTGGAGAACATTTGGTTACGGCTAAACCAGCTAATAATGGAACAAAGAGGAAGGTAGCTTCCTAGTTTTTATGCCGGCTGATTAAAGGTAACTAAGCTAATGACTCAAATTAATAAATTATAAACAACAATAAAAATAAATTATTATATGAAACCAATTATTAAATTGTCATGCATTGAACCAAATTTGAGACACAATTACCAGGACAGTGCCTTGTAGTATGCTACATGTGATTCACTGAAGTCTCTGAAAAACTGTAACACTGTAGGTGTTCATGGATCAGGAACGCCAAACTAACTGTTCTCTCAATTATAATACCTGAGGGGATGTAGTAATCATGTCAAATATGCCATCATGATATACTGTATTTGGTCACAACTTTTTAAAATCATAGACAAATTGTAGGGAAAGTGCCAAAACTTGTTCTTGTTTTCACTATTATGTCTGGTTCAGGATATTAACCCTAAGCAGTGATTAACTAATTTTGTAGGAGAGGTACAGACTTGGAAGAAAATAATGATGGTAAATCACTGAATCCCTTATGTATTCATGTGCTTCACCAAAACAGCTTCAGCCAATGTAGTGAATAATTTAACAGTACATACCAGAAACTGCTTTGGTTCAATAGCTCCACCACTATCATCCTTGGTTTGCTTTTCAGTTTCTTTAAACTATCTGAAACATAAAAACAAAAAAAAAAAAAACAACAAACATTCAAATCATTCAATCAGCAAATTGATAAAAAAAAACACTTTACAACACTGTACACTGTACAATTACGTACTGTTAAACATCAACTTTTTCCTGCTGTTTAAAAAAACACTTCTATCTCTCTAGTTTTGGGGTCTACATGGTTTCCTTTTATAGTATGTACAAGTGTGAGTATGTATACATGTCTATCTTTTAGATCTATTTTTTTTGCACTTGCACTGCCTTGGATTGGTCAATCAGATTGACTGTAAGAATGTGCAAGCCTCAACTGGCAAATGTCAGAAGTGCTTTGTTTGACACAAGATGCGTCCTGAATTTCAGACCATCAAAATCACTTTATAGTCTGGTATTTAAAGGACAATATTTATAAACACAACATATACATGATTACAGACAATTAACTGACTCCTCCAAATTTAGGGTACATGTTCAAACAATAGATTTAGAAGTCCCCTTTTCAGCTGTCTGTGCTTGTAAGTTAGTTTTTGGTGTCCACTTCTAAGCTGTTGTTTTATTACAGAACAAATCAAAACAGTATATACGATTCTTTGCAACAAGTCATTCCTCCTGTTGTCATGTCACTACAACGGCTATTGACTGAGAAGTTGACAAGGATCAGTGGTGATAGTGACAAGTACCACAGATTCCCTTTCTTTAGTTTACACTGAAATAGTTCTGTTTTCATTGAGAGGCATCAAAACTTGCTTTTAAAGACTCAAAGCAAGATAGTCTGATGCTGCCCCTGTTAATGTATTCTATCTATGACACCTCTTTGGATAATTTCATCCAAAAACAACAACGCAGTATTTATGTGAATATTAACAACTGACGTTATTAACTGCTCAGACCATCTGCATTAGAAAACACAGTAATGGTCGTACTTTGAGTAACACTACACTACCTAAATCGTTTATCACGCTCACGTTAGCTAGATTAGCTGTAACTGTACAAAATCAGATCACATAGTTTGTCAATATTATTGAGGCAGCTACCTACGCAGTTAAGGTGAAGTCAACGGCAGTGCTAACGTTAGCAAAGTTAAAAGCTAGTTAGGTGACGTTAGCTAGATTCACTAGCAGTTTAGGCTAACGCTTGTTACTTCGTCTCCAATTCAGCCCCGACGGATAACGTTACAGATTACGAAAAGTCACATCTGCAACCTGACACACATTTTAACTCTCACCGGTTACTCTCGGGAAACGCAAGCGGCCATTGAACGTGGATACCGCTTTGACTTGTAGTTGTAAAGAGGCGCACATACCCACACACAGTGAACATGACTGTGTGTGTGTGTGTGTGTGTGTGTGTATGTGTATGTATGCATGTTTGCGGGTTTCGCGCGAGCCTAGCTAGCTAGCAGTTAGAGCTCCGCACAATGCTCTATCGGTAGGATCATGGCTAAATTAAAAATGGCGGTTTACATAGCAGAAGATCCGTACTTTACCCTTAAAAAGACACCAGTTTTGAGGTCTCGGATCCCTGTGACGGGCGCGAATCATCGATTGTAGTCGTTAAGGAAGAGAAATGTATGCCACCAATTAGCTAAAACCCATGTCAGTACTCTGGAATAAGTCTTTCAGCTTACCTCGAATGCGTGTTACATTTGCTTCTCCATCTTGCACTAGCGACTGGTAGGGCAGTTCGGATCTCGCGAGAATACCTGCTGTTGCTTTTGCCCAGGGCACTCCCTTGCAATTGTTGTAGAAAAACAATGCTAGTGCGCTTTTCGTCTGGAGCAGGGCATGCAGCCCATTAACTCGTATTTCCATCCTCAGCGTTATGATTAGATGTGCACGCGAAAGCACACAGCAGAATTCTTCAAGCTTTATGAAAAATATAGTTTAATTCAGTTTAATATGAAAGTGTATTCAAACTCACTGACAATTAGGAGACAAAGATCGGACATTTTAATAACAAATGCATTTATCCCTATTTGAACGGTATTTAAAATGAAGCAATGGAAATAATATTTAGATTGTTTAGATGTGAAAATAATAGTACAGTAATTCATACAACAAACCCCTGAGAAAAACTGTAGTCACCAGTTATCATTAAAAAATAAAATTTAAAGTTGCTTTTTACGATCTTGTATCAACCACAAAGCAAAAAATTTTACTTTAATTGTAGGAAATCGTTAAGTGTAGATGTGTTAAATACAACACAGCTTTCCTTCTTGTATCTTAATGATTACTTTCCAATACAGATAATTGGTGAAGGTAATGAAAACAGCTCTCACACTTAAGTAAACAGAAAACCATTCATCTGGCCCACAAGTCACACTTTTGGAGACTTTGTGTTCCTCAAATAAATTCAATGAAAAAAGAAATTTTGCCCAAGGTATATTTTATCTTTTCCAGGTCGTATTTAAACACATCATGTTTAAAACATACAGTACACACCAACACAAGAGTGGATATCAACAATAATTAATATAAAACTAAATATGAAATTTAACAAGGGCATTTTTTCCAGCACACTTCCAATATTATACTAACAAGACAACATGACAAACTAAGCATGACAATTACTGCGTACAAATATAAAAAAAGAACTATTTCAGATATCTTCCAAATACAGCAATGTATCATGTACAAGTTATGTTAAGAAAGATCTCAAAAGTTTTTGAACTATAAAAGAACTTAAATTACAACATATATTTACATGTGAATTCATATCCTGCACCTTCACAATGTTTTCACACAGTTAAATCTACATTTCTGCCGACATTTTATCACTAGTACATTCTGTGGAAAGAAAGCACATCTCTACATCTGGACCAAGAATGCTGCCAGCACTTGGGGTATGGATTATGGCAACCTGCATGAAACTAGTCTCTTCAACTCAATATTTTTCTGCTTTTCCAATGTAGCTATATAAATTACAAATATTACAAATATTTACAATGACAACTTAAACTGTAAAAATTTCTAACAAAGCCATGGATAAAATTTTTGTACAAGTATTAAGTGGTTGAAAACAAAGTAGGGACCAAGAAGATGAGGTGGTAAAAACATACATTAATACAGGCTAAGAGATGGCAAAACATTACCTCATTAAATAAATATGATCAGAATAAATAGAATGTTATGTTACTCTTGGCATCAGTTTAGCGCTTTATATTTCATGTGTAGAGCTACAGTATATGGAGGAAAATGAGTTATATGAACATCAGTGACAAATTTGTAAAATTAATACATGTGGCATACTGGGTGCTGACCATGTGCATAAACTGGATTTTTGCAAAACTGTTTATTGTGTGTAAAGCCTGGCATGCTGTAATTATACACAAAATTTTATGAGGTAAAAATGAGGTAAAAAGACAACGAAATATGCTATTACAACTGCATGACTATGTGTGTGTGTGTCATTGTTTTTGTTGGATTGGGGGCTATACAGACATTACATTTTACCTGACTAGAAAATATGTTGTTTTTCTTTCCCTTTAAAAAAAATTACAATGGACAGTACAATGTCTTTGCATAAATACAGCCACTAAAAATAGCGAAAGATATAAACAAAAGAAACAATTCAGCTTTGTTTATTTATAACGCTAGTTAGTCTAGCTAGTTAAATCACTGTCCACCTGTCATTTTGAAACGCTTTCCACAATTTCCTATCGTCAAATGTGTGAACACTTATTTACCACAGTGAGTGTTTATCCGGGACATTATAGTGATTTGTTTAAAGTCACAAATGTGCCTCTGAAAATACCTTTCAGCAGATATTGATAAATGGAGTGCCAAAATCGGTTGCTTATTATCTGGGCAGAATACTTGGTGTAGGACAAGATATAGTGAAGTTCAATAACAGGTGAAAACAGCAAAAAAAAAATGTATCTTGAGTACAAAATATAGATAACTATCTCTATTTCCTTCAGACCTACTTTCACAAAATCCTTTTTCTTCATTCCCATTTAAGTCTTCAGCCACATTTTCGACATCTCTCACAAGAGAAGTTTACCGTTGCGGTGAATTTTCAGAATTTTGCCAAGTCTCTGTTTTGCAGTAGCAAGTCCTTTCTTTGGACGTTTCCCTAAACCAAAACAAGAGGGGAAATACATGAGTAAATATTCTGTCACAGAGATATGCAATTACGCAATTACATCAGTGTTTTAAGTATATGCTTACCTTGACCAGCTCCTGTTGTGCCTTGGCTGGCTAAGCCTGCAGGGGATGTACCAGAGTGAGAGCTGCTGTTCTGCGGAGACAGGGAAGGTCGGCGTGAAGTGAGGAACACACCAGGGGCCATGGCTCCGCTACCTCTAGGGCCTCCAGGGCCAAAAGGTCCTGGTCCTGCTGTGTATTCATGGTCCAACAGACTCGCAGAGTAGTAATCCATCCTCCTGTCTGGGCTAAAGTCTGCTGCCGACTCTGGAGCAGGTGGTGGGGAGGATGGGGCTGGCTCAGTCTGAACAGGGGGAGGAGTGACAACAGGAGCAGGAGGACGCTGCTTTTTGGTGTACTTCCTTTTAGCAGGCTTCTGCTGCTCCTGAATCATAATTAAAAAAAACAAAAACAAAAGAAACATGCCATCATCCTTGACTGAAAGATGCTTCTACTTCACATCATTCACTTAGCACCTTGTAGGAACAGGGGACATATTTGAGTTGAAAGCCTGTCACTTTGTGTTTGTGTGTGTGTCACAGATATAGAAGGGTTGAGTAGAACGTAGAACGTCTTGTAGGGATAAGGGTTTTTTGTGTCTACAATAAATAAGTTATGTTCTTATTTGGACATATCGTATTGGACAGACTTCCCTGTTAGCCCTCTTAGTGACTGCTATCCTTGATAGTCACTACAACATGCATACTTCTTGGACTTCTTTTCCCCAACTTTCCCCCAACTCACTTGTTGTGCCAGCTTAGCAGCAGCAGCTGCAAGACCAGTTTCTACAGATGCCACTCGAGCCCCTTCCCTGGCTGGTCGATCCTGTTTGGGGAGCGTGGGCATCACCCTGGCTATAAATGAGAAAAAATTAGGAGCTCAGTCATCAGAAAGATAAAAAGTTAATCTGACCCGTCTTGCTGCTATATTTAAGCCAGGTACCTTTTGGGCTCCAAGGTGTGTCATCCCAGTTTTTCTTGCGCTTCATTTTAGCCTTGTTAGCATGGTCCTCCTCGTCAGATTCCAAGGACGGGTAAACTTAAAAATTTGATTACTGTTATTGCTCACTGGCTTGATAAAACATATAAACTATAAACTTTAGTGGTTATAAAGCAGCAGGTGTAAGTGACTGAGTGTATTGCTCACCATAGTCTGAATCTTTAAAACAGGTTCCCAGAGTCTCTTGCTCATCTGGACTCTCCTCATCACTGAAGTGACGGGCTGGTCGTTTAATTGGCCGTTTCCCCGGCCGCTGGACAACAGGTTTCTTCTCTGGGTTTCCTGTCTTTTTGACCCCTCCAGTCACCCACACAGCCCTGCCACCCTTTTCCTTGACCACCCCTAATCCCTCTGTCAGACCTCCAGAGACAGATACAGGAGATGACGAGGAGGAAGACGAGGATGAGGATGGAGGGTTGGCCATGGAGAGCATACCCTGAATGGCATCACGAGTACTGGGAGAGGCTGGGGCTTCCTCACTGAGAAAAGGACGGAGTTAAGCAATCACTCATCGTCTCAGAAATAACCTCCTAAACATAGCACAGTGGCAGAGCCGCTGCAAATATGTGAACTATTCAAGTTTCAAAGGTTATTGGATTCTTGCAGCAACACAGTGAGACATTTATTCCCACTTGTGCTCTAAATTATTGCTCTAGTCATGGCTGTCCAAAGAGCAGGAAACGTTTTTCAAATACATACTGTGGGTTCAAACGTCATGGAAATCAAATTAGATGGAACTACTTAAACACATATATTTTAAAACACCATCACAGACATTTCCTGAATTTCAGTGTTAAATAAATAAAATAATAAAACAATCACTGGCCATCTCTGGTCTAACCTAAGTGTTGCAGAGTCCAACCCTGCCACTTGCTTGCTGGCCTTTAGTAAGTCCAGAATGCCCCCTGCGCCACCCTTCACTCCGTGGGCAGCCAGAGCCTCTTCATCTGTGGTGTAGTCCTCCTGAAACCACAAGCACAATTATGTCATCGCACATGAACCAGTCTTCTAATAACCCATTTCTGGTGGATAATGTATGACCGTGGCGGCAGGTATTATTCAAATAAATTTACCAATGATAATGTAACAGATTTCCATCACAGTCGGTGTTTGGATAACACTGACTGTAAGTGAATACAAGCACTGAATACGAAGTGAATATAAGCCAGCAACTACAATGTAAAAAACGCCATTGGTGCTAAGATGTGACCAGTTAGATGCTAAACATGGAAGTAGAACCTGGAGTGTCTGGTATGGAAAGCATAATAACAAAGCTCACTTAAAGTCATAAAGTAGTCATGATCATGAAATCTTTACAGCTGCATCTTGCAATGGAATGTGTGAAGTAAATCTTTTTTTTTTATCTTTGAGATTGATGTACTGACTTATTCTGCCTACTACAGCATAAAGATGGCATTTTGAATTGGCTTCAGAAAACCTGATTGATGTAGCCATAATGATCTCACCTCAATGTCAAAGTCTACCTCTCCTGGCTCTCTGATGCGATTGGGGTCAGAGCAGGGCTTGGCTCTGGGTAACTTTCTAGGAAGACCTGAAAGCACATTTTAAGACAGTTAGATTACAACAGAAAGGTGGCTTTGACACCATTTCACAAAACTACATTAGGCACTACATTTAGCTAACAGTCCAAGTACTCTCATTGACATTGCAGACAGGATAAAGATACTTAAAGAGAGAAAATATGTCCATACAAGCACTGCTACATTAATTTAAGCATTCATAATACCATTGCCTAAAGTCAAATTCTAACCGCTTAGTTTCTTTTTCTTGCTTGGTCCTGCAGGTTTGCGTCGTGGAGGGGGGGTCTCGTCAATCTGCAGCTCATCCTCAGACTCCAGATCGGACAGGCTGGATCCCTCCATGGCAAGATGTTTGTACTTTCCAGCACTTCCTGCACCATTACTGCTGCCATCCTTCTTACTATAGGCAGAGAAACACCATGTATGAACCCCAACGTTTGGTCAGGCCATAAGATCACAAAAGTAATAGGAACACCCCAAATAGCTACAAAGCTTACCCTTGGATTTTTCCGTTGGTCAGCACAAGTTTCAGTTTGCTTTTATTTAGCTTCCCTTCAAACTCTTCTAATGGCAACTCCAACTGGAAAGACAGATAAGAATTGCAAAAAAAAAATAGAGGATGAATTATTCAGACACACACACACACACAAAAAATCTGGATAAGCATTCCCAATTTAAATGCAAATGGCTGCACATCCCATACCTTGTTCTTGTTTTTGGACTTGCCAGGTTGAAACTTCTTGAGGGTATGTTTGGTGTGGATCTCAATGAGGTCAAGTTCTCCTGCTTCTGCCTTAAGCAGCCCCTTTTGACTCTTCTTCTTGGTTCCTGGGGGCCCAAGACCCCCAATCACTTCTTTGGGCTTGGGTCCTTTCTTTTTTCCAGGCGGGCGTCCTGAATTCTGAGAGGTGGTCACGGGAGCTTTAGAGAGTGGCGAACCAGGAAACTGCAGTCCAGTGCGACCAATGTTTTGCTGGAAGATGTCCTATCAAAAGAGAGAGTACTTATGAGTCAGTAAAAAAATGGGACAAAAAAAAAAGAACAAAAAATAATATTTCTAATTAAAATAAAACTAACAACTACTGTTAACTCTACTAACTAACTCTAACTCTACTATTTACCTCAACCAGACGAATCTCCTTGGCCAGGTCCTTCACCAGTGACTGAGTATTGATGGTTTCTGGAATCTCCACTTCATGCTCTGCTAAAGCCTGAGTGTACAGAGATAACAGTCAATAATCTCACACAATATTTTGAAGTTACTTATTTCCATTCAGCAGCCATGACCTGGCTGCTGGCTTTAACTTCATATTTAACGGACAAATACAAGACTGGTACTGATATTCTTATCTCTCGGCCCTAAAGCGAATGAGCATATTTTCTATGGTTTCAACTTTGTGTTGCCCCAATTTTGCTTTTGCACCTTTGTTCCATTTGTGGGAGTTTGCAAACTGTCTGGTACAAAATCAAACAAATTCCAGCAGGCCAATGTCACAATGGTTATGGAGGGAAAGAGTAATGAAAGTAATGAAACAAAGAGGGAGAAGAGGAAAGAATGAGAATAAAGTTAAAGTAATCAAGTGAGATCTGACCTACCTCTTTACGGGTCCAGCTGCGGAAGGCATTGTTCAGGGCCTTAGCTCCATGAACCAGATAAGTGGCAGGGTGTCTGCGATTTTCTCTCAAACCTGTGAGAAAACAGCATGACATTAATAACATCACAATGACAAACAGAAAGCACAGACCACCCAAGTAGCTCACATAAATTCACATAACTCATAACATGAATATTATGAAATTCATTGAAATCCCTCACCTCTGAAGGTATCGAGAAGATGCTTTCCAACGTACCAGCACACAGTCTCAAAGTTGGGAAATCTGAACAAGTCTGCTGTGCTTAATCTCTTCTCTATTTCGTATGCTCTAAAAATTTTAACACACCACAGGAAAAGTCAAACATGAATCATTATTACCACAAACTTGCAGATTGCCTCTGTGGAGATATGACCAAAAATGAATAGCAGTAGCTGTTTTTTTTTTTCTTGCCAAATAATCCCAAGAACTAAGCCCTAGGAACCAGAAGTGAGGAAATGCAATAATTCATACATTTTCACTGTGTCTGAAGAGTTACAAGGATTAGGCAAATTTCAACAAAGTCAGTATTATGTGTAGAAGGGTGTGGGAGATAACACCAGAAAGGTAAAAAGGTCTCCAAAGTAGCGAGGATCTGCCAAGTGTTATTTTTTTAGTATGTAGCACACTGAAACAATTACCAAGTAATATTGAGTTTCATTTTACATTCCCCCACCCCCCACTTTGTCTTGCTTTTAGAGGCTAGTGGGAAAGTCAGGTTCACATTAAAAGACCATTTCAGTCAGAAAGGGCTACGATAAGATGACATGAACAGTCCTGAGGAAACTAACCGCAGCTGCATGTCTATGTTGAGACTATGCAAGAAATTTCCTCCAAAGGCCAGGCAGTCCACCGGAGTCAGGACAGCATGAATCCACCCTGGAAGACAAAAAAGTGACTAAAGTGTAAAACTGATGTGATTCAGACTTGTCTGACTATCACAATGCTGCTAAAAATATTTTTCTGTAACTGAAAAAAAAAAGGAAAAAGAAAGACAGCAGAAACATTTCAGCTTACCAGTTGGTATGAACAAGGTGTTTCCTTGTTTGACAGAGCACTTGTAACACATGTCAACCTGGTCACCAAAGAACATCTCGTTCTGGTTAGATGACGAACTCCACCGCTCAAAAAGTGCCAGGTTGGCTGGGGTGGGGGAAATCAGGTAGAAGATTTTCTCACCCTGAATAGAGTAGAGAGACAAGTTCTTAAAGTAATAAAAATTTATTTAAAAATAGATATTTGACATATTAAGTTCCAAAAAAAGATCCCTCACCCTCAGGACATGGTACCATACTGAAGTGCCTCCAAAGTCGATGTGGAAGTCTGTGTAGCTATCCTTTACTCCCATTAGGCAGTACTTCTGTACATTGGGGCGTTCAAACACAGACTCTTCGGGCCAGAGGTTTTCTACCCATGACAGTTTCCTCACAATCTTTGGAGTCTCCACCAAGTTTGAGAGCCTAAAAAAGGTCAGATACTTCTCTTCAGTCTCCAAAAAAAATATCACATTTGTAACAACACAACTTCTTTTAAACGATGAAGTCCTAATTTATTTATTTTTTTACATTAAGTGAATTTGATAAAGAAGTGACATTAAACTCAAGTAACAAGACACTATATCTTTGCATACCTAGTCTCAGAGAACTCCAGGCTGATGACATTGAGCACTTTGTCTCTGTTGGGGCTGTTGTAGTACTCCACAAAGTCTCCCAACCGCATCTTCAGGTCACATTGGCGAGACACATCAATCACATCAATCTCTTTGTCTGCACCTGCAAAATGAATGAATGTGAGAAAAGTATAGATGACTTTGTTAAATGTCCGACACAACAAAGAAAAACTTTCATTTCCCAAATATACAGTAGCCTAAGAATCTATGAGAACAATACAGATGTATTCCTCTAAATGCAGTGCTAAATATGTCAAAACTTTACCGATGTAGTGCTCTACATCACTGACGCTGAACGATGATGGAGGAAGGGTCATTCCTAGGCCATCCCGCCTCAGGACCATGACAGGAACGCTGAATGAGTGCTCTTCAAGAAACTCCACTGTCAGCTGGGCCCCAGACGGCTTTAGCAAGACTTCATCAGCACTGTCGTAGAAACATAGACATATAAATATTATAGTAAGGCAAAGGCTCTCCAGCCAACCACAGAGCAGAAGTATAGGATCTGACACAGAGTATAGGACACCATACATGGGGTAAGCACAGCAGCAAGGGCTCTCATATACTACATCAACATTACTACACTAATACAATATAATGCAATGAATTGTAATAACAGTGCTACAAAAAGTACCTAATGTTTACAGGTCAGTTTTAGTTGTTGAATCAATATGAGAGGTACACTGCAACCAGAACATCATTTAATATAAATTATGGTTTTATTTTGAAACTTGAGAACATTAAACTTGTCTATGCAAGGCGGTGGGAGAGACTTACTTTGGGAAGGTGCGGCTCCGTAGCTCCCTAACAAACTGCGGACTCCCTGTCTTAACGGGTCGACTTGGATCTCTTCCTCCTGCAGTACTACTATCTGTCTGCTTACTGCCTCCTCTGCGTTTGCGCACTGAGAAACAGACAACAAAGATCAACAAATGCACTATGTAGCTAAGTTAACCAATAAGATCAGAACAAAGGTATACTTAAGGAATGCTAACTTACTGACAGATGGCCCATGGGTGACCTGACAGTTGGGACAGTGATACAGGTCAATCTCAGCTGCTTTGTCCTCCTCTACTCCAACACAGCTACACAAAAAAAAACACTATTATATCAGACAAGGCATGTGCAGAATGGACAGCTAAATGAACTGTGATGGGTGCCATACAGAGTATGCACACACATACACACACGGGTCATACATTTTAGAACACCTCGGTTTTTCCAGTTGTTATTTAAATTTACATATTTCAATGTCTAATTGCTTCTGAAAGTAAAGCATAGAACAACTTCTTGTTGAACTAAAATTTTCAACACAATTTTTGTTGCATAAGTTCCCACAAATGTGTTACACTTGTAGGTTGTTTTGCTTTCCCCTTCCAATGCATCCCAGCTCCATGGGGTTTAAGTCTGGAGACTTTAGTGGTCTTCCATCATGTGATGCCATGGCCTAGTTCTTTTCTTCTAATGTTGGGGGTCATTATGATGCTATAGGATGAACCCCTGCCCAACATGTCTGTTCTCTTTACGGCTCTGAATGGCTTAAACTGGGACCTGAGTACTAATTTCGTACCATAACATGTAAATGTCCTGGTATGACAATAAAGTTCCTTGATCCTTGATCCTCTTTAAGGCTATTCCCTGGACTTGAACTGCTTAGATTTCAATAGAATTGGACAAACAGGAGTGTTCTAAAACTTTTGATAGTAGTTAATGAATCGCATCAGACACTGACAAAAACATGATCAACAATATTACATCTGAAAATGACCTACCTTCCATGGAACCAGTCTTGACAAATGTCACACTCGATCATGAAGCGTGTCACATCATACGGCAAACGACACAAGCAGTACACTGGCACCGATGCCATACTGTGTGTGTGAACTAGGTATCAACCGTTGTGATGTGAGGATATCAAAATTCTACAGGTGCAGACTATTAAACAAACTAGAGACTTAATGATGTAGAAAGGATAATGCTGCTGCTGAACTGAACTGTAAGTCTGTCACTTCACTTCCAGATTCCTGCTGTAGATACACATCCACCAGGATTTACCAGGAAACACCTTATGATACCTGTTGAAATATAGACACAAGAACCTGTTAATAGCTGTTCATAAGGAACGACAATAACGCACCTGCATTTGAAAGCTCATTAGTACTTAAGAAGAACATTTAGAACACTTCACATAGTAAATGTCTTAACTTACTCCTGTTTTAATGTATAGTGACTACTCCTGCAATCTGAGGTGCAAGCTAAATCAACCAGCTAAGTAAGGAAATTAGTTGTTTCGTTTCGATAGTGTAATATTACTCTTAAACTAAATTGTCGCATATTATTTAAATACAAAACTGGAGAGAAACATCTATCTTATATCCTTCCCAGACTTTAAATAGTTTTTGTTTCCGCTAACAATTAGTTAATAGTAGCCAACAGGCATGTTGTTACGTTAGCTCGCTGTTTGTAAACACGCCGTCCGTGTGTTAGCCATGTTAGCCAACAATGTAGCTATGCTAAAATGTTAACTTAAACTTATACAATGAAAGAGTTTGTGCACTTAATTTATATTTTAAACTTCAATGAAACCCCCCATTCACCCGACACAACTGATCAATTTTAGCGAAACAAAGAAGCGTCGTTTGCTAGCTAAATCGATATATAACGCCAGCAACTCACCGAAATCTAGCTGCGGCAGGGCCAAGCATTCAAAAGCCGTTGTAATCCCTACGCAAGCTCGGGGTTAGCTGCGGCCTTATTATGCAACGTAAATTATTAAGAATTTGCTTCACCACATTTTTGTTTATAAACTCTGTAATGCCCAAATATAGAGGCCAGACCAAGAGGTTCACGCTGGGCCAGAAAACTAAAACCTAAAGCGACCTAAACGAGTCCAATAACTACAAATAACGGCATAGTTAACTGCATCAACGCCATTTCAAAGGTAGCAGTGTCAGACCGTTGTTCGTCGTTGTCTGCTGTTGAAAAAACAATAAAGTTGCAGACAGTCAAGTATGGAGTTACATTCAGGACAAAACGTCTTGGGACGTTAATGCGGAAACAAAGTTGCAGAGACGAAATATAATCCATTTGATTTAACATTGAAATTATAAATGGAACATATCTTGAAGGATATGTTCTGAAAAGGTTTTAACTGAATACTAATTCTTCCTGGGATTTTTTATGACCTCAACAAAGAAACACATTTTCATTTATTTTTTCATTGCAAGTAAACCAAAATATACAGAATGATTTTTTTTGTCTAGGAAAGCTGGTCATGTTATATAGTAGTGATATTTAAATTTATTTTGAGAACGATTCAATGGAAGAGAACGTTAGATTTTTTTTATAGGTCGGTTCAGAGTTGTTGTTTTTTTAAGTTGTAGAAACTAAATCCCATAGCTTTACAGTACCCTGCAAACAATGTTTATTTGTACACGTATAGGAATAAATTACAATACCAAAATTACAACACATTCATTAATAAGCACATCAGTAAAATGTACAAAGTAACCAAAAAAGGACTGGACATGCAAAAACAATGTTTTACCTTTAAATTAATGTATTTCGATTAATGTAGCAACCGAGTGGCTCTGGTAGGCTTTTTATGTCCGTCTTGTGTCAAAGTCTGATGTGCCACCTCCACATTAAGCCACTGCTGTTTGCAGGAATACTCAGCTTGAAATTCTGGCATTAAAAAACAACAACAAAAAGAACCACAATGTCATATTTTGATGTTTAACATCATTTATTTTGATTAGTTACAAAACATAAATAAAATCAACAGTTGAATTAGTTACAATTTACAGAGGCTAAATCACCAGCAACATACCTCATTTTTCTAGGTTTCTTTGCCCAAATGTCCTTTTATTATTGGTTCTCAGTCATGCTATTTGGGACTCCCCAGGTTTTTGTTGCATTAATTTGGAAGTTTACTATATTCGACCTGCAGCCCAGCACAAAGGCTTATGTCATTTTGTTATGTATCATCCAGGTTTTCATGGTTCAAAGCTGAAATGTCAAAAATGACAAAAAAAATTCTCTGAATATAATCTTAAATGACCCTGGCCTGTCAGGACACAGAGAGGTATATCAAGGCAGGGGAGTCCCATGTCAGCAGGGAAGAAAACCAGTGTTTTCTAGTTTCAAATAACCTCTGATTTATAATGATGAGAACACAATTTTACAATTTATACAACCCCATTTCAAAATACAAAAATAATCTTTATCTTTTAGATAACATTTTGGTAACACTTCAAGGACAAAGCCAGCTCCACATTATGAGTCATAATCGTTAAGCTGTAGCTTGCAGTCAACATGTTAGTATCAGACATGACAGCACAGTATCTCACTTTCACTAGCAATGAACTACATCTCTGTGAAAATGTGGGTTGTTTTGAAAAGCAACAAATACCAAAAAAAAAAATCCATTGTTATACTCTAGATTATGCAATTGCAGTTTCTGAACAACCATACCCTTTAGCACAAACTAGTCCTCCTTAACCGTTCATGTTTTAAATTTCTTTGACTCACATTTAGCAGTCTATAACAACCTGGACAATCTCCTGTTTTCTGTGGCACACAATCTATCATTAATAAAACAGAAATGCTGCTTTGACTACAGGCTACTTATTATGCCAAAAACAAAAATAAAAATTACTGACCATCGATGGTCAAATGTGTGTATGGCTAAGTGCACTGATAACCCAATAAAATGTATAGTAATATATCTGCTGCTGATATATTACTCTTTGTATCTCTGCAACTACAAATGAAGTGAGTTTAGAAATAGAGGAATTGAACATTTTTGACTTGAGTAAACCATTTGCTGAGTGCATGAAGCACAATTATGGCCTGCAGTTCAGCTTCTGACAGATGTATTCACACTGACAAGCCTATGGTTGAAGACTAAATAGTTCACAATTGAAATAAGGAATTTGTACTACGCCAAACAAAGTTAACAAATAGGCAAGTGAGGATCCCACCACAGTGTTGGACATCAAACTTAAGACTGGTATATGGTCTAAGCTCTCACTTGTTTTGTCTCTTGAGGAAACAAGCCTAAGACATAGGCAGAGTAAACATTTTCATTTGGGTACAGTGACATTTGAGAGGCCACTTTGAATTAAAGAAACAGGGGTGCAGTTTATAATGCAATACACCATGGGACTATCACAAAGCTTTGTCACACAAAAATTATACACTCACACACTCACAAAAAATGCAGTAATTTTAAAAGGCAATATGGGAATAACCCATATGGTCTCCCCTGTCTATGAAAACTTGGCAGTTTTTCTTCTTTTTTGTTCTCCTCCTCAGCATGACACCGTGATATACTTTGATATGCGGAGCTCAAACTGAAAGCACAAACGTCAAATGTGAAAGCATGTCATACTGAACGCAAATGGATTAATTGTCTCAGTAGGCTGCAAACAGTAAATGTAGGATTCATTAATATACAGCAAGTGCAAGCAGTTTGCACTCAGGCAAGTCAAGTTAGTTCCTAAGGTCATGCAGACTTGCCCTGAGTGTACCCAGGTATCCACTGAACACAGATCGCATATTTCAATTTGCCATCATATTAAGAATGCATCTGAATTTATATCATATCACTCATGGTAATTCAGACTGCTTCTGTGTTACAAACATAAAATAATACAAATTAAGCACATGCTGTACAGTGCACGACACTGCAACAATGTATTTGGTTGTATTGTGGTAATGATAGTAGCCAGATAACTTCACCGTGCTCTAATGTGTAACATGCTGTTGTTGTTTTTTTTCATTGCCCATTAAAACGCCTTGTGCTGTAGGCATACAGTTTTAAAAGATCACAAAAATGCTCTCTGCTTGGTTTTCATCAATGTGCTTCTACAAAAATATTTTATGCCTTACAGACAAACCAATACAATACATGCTGATCAATTTAGATGACCATTGCTAATTGCACTTTTAAAATTGATAGTCCTTTCACTGTAAGCATTAACAAATTAAAACAAAAAATGTCAACACACTGTCAAATGTTTTGTCCTTCTTGTCTCTGCTTAGGGAGAGTTCAGGTCCAACTGAGTTGGTTTGAAAACAAAAACATGAACGTTAATTTGTGTCAAAGGACATAAGGGATATGTACTTGGATAATCACTAAACGCTCGCCCACACTCATAAATGCACACACTCATACATTAAAGAATTTGTACATCTTAACACCCAAACATACCATGATTCATAAACCCCAGCTGCTGTGTCCCATATTACTCTCTCTCTTGTACATACTAGAATCTACCATCTCTCACATTCACTCTCCATCTCATCCAGAAGTACACTTGAATCCATATATTCATTGCAGTCAGAACTCTCTCATACATACACAGAACTAACACTTCAAATGGATCTGCTTTACGTCCTGATCAACTTAATATTTCCATCTCTTGCACCTTCATATTGACCTCACACTTTGCCTTGGTTTCATTTCTGTCCCAGAGGAAGAGTGGAGGTGGGGGGTGTTGGGTGAATTTTGGCACTGGAAGGTAGAGCAGCAGTAGAGCAAGAGGAGGAACAGGTGGAGGAGGATGAGGAACAGGAGCAAAATGTCCCCCCAGTAGCAGCAGTACTATCTGTGGATGCTGTGGTGCCACTGCCAGGCAGCAGAGACGTGGCTGTGGACACTGGAGATGTGGGCATTTGGGAAGGCAGCAGCGGTTGGCTTTGAGGTGGTGAGTGGGGCAGCTGGGTAATGGGCTGTGTCTGTGGTACTGACTGAGACTGTATGGGGGTTTGCATCCGGGGCTGTGGTATCTGCTGGTGGAGTGGGGACTGCTGATAGGTCATCTGTTGGAGGGGGAGAGACTGATGGAGGTGTAAACTTTGCTGCATCTGTGGCACCTGTGCCATGTGCGTTTGTGGTGGAGGTCCTGGAGAGGGCAGTGTGGACAGGTTCCCCCCACCTGTGTAAGGCGAAGGGGCTGCCACAGGCAAGCTGGCAGGGGCTGGGGATGCCTGGGGGTTCAGTGGTGCCACTGGAAACCAACCTGATGGAGCCACCTGTGTGGAATATAATAATAAGTACTGAGGAAATATTACAGCATAAAAATAATGCTTTGAATGTTGATTGTATAACAGGCAAATTTTGTTCTTTTAAGACAGAACCAGGCCAACTGTTTCCCCCATTTACAGTCTTTGTCATAAGGTAAGCTAACCTGATACTGGCTGTAGCCTTATATTAAACATAAACACATGAGAATGGTATCAATCTTCTCACGTAATTCAGGACAAGAAAGCAAATAAGCGTATTTATTGACTATTCCTTTAAAGGTTATGCAAAAATTGGATGCAAACTATAATGTGTGGTCACACCTCAGTCGGCTGGCTCCAGCCTCCCAACTCCTGCACCTGCTGAATCTGCTTGATCTGATTTAGTGAAGGCTTGGGTGGGGCGGGGCCCACCATCTCCTTCGTCCAATTATCAACAAGTTTGTGCAGTTCATCTGTGAATGTGCTTTTTCTTAGGGGACTGTGATCTGTGGAAAAATGAGGGCACACACATCACACCACTGACTGTCACCAAATGGGCTGTCTCAATTTATTTCTACTATGGCAAACCGTACCTCTTTTAGCTGGCAGTGACGGGCAGTGCTCTGGGTTGCAGTATAGAGGCAGTCTACTCTGTTCACCACCTGAGAAACTACTTGACTGCTGAATGCCTTGAAGAGAGATGCAAGAAATAGTTACACAGACAGCAAGCCAAAAAAGAGAATAAAAGAGAGAGAAAGAATAAACCAGAAACCTTACCAGAGTGAGTAACTCCATTGTTATCCATGTGAGAGTGAGGCCGGGGTCGGAGTTTGATTTTCGCCGGCCTGGGCCTGCGAGGAGAGAGGATAGGTGCCGTGGGAAGAGGAGGCGTTCGGGAGAGGGAGACAGGCAGACTCTGCCTTTGGTCTTTGAGGGAACGGAGCTGTCTGTACAGTTCCTGCAGCTCTCTGTTCTGCTGGGCCTGAAGGGATACCACCTCTTTGATGTGCCTACAGAGGAAGAAACACAAACAACAGAAATATCTGTTATACTCAGTAGGCAACAAAAAATAAATGGAGACATAAAATAGAAAATATAATAAATGATGAGACAAACGTCTTGTAAACTCTAAAATAATCTCCCCTCACTGACTTACTTCTCTCTGAGTTTGTGTAGTTCCCTTTTCAGGTCTTCATCCTCCAGCTCACTCTCATCATCATCATCACTGCTGCCCAAGGGTGAGTGGCTGTGTCCATGACCTCGAGACAGATGGGCCATCGCTGGGGTCCTCTTACTTTCATCTTTCTCCCCTTCCTTTGCCCGAGATCTCCTCCTCTCCCGCTCCAAATGAGGAGACACTGGAGAGCTGTCAGTCTGGCCATCCTCTTTCTTGGTCTCAGCCTGGGTTACAGAGAAGCGTCCCACTTTCCGGTGAGTGCTACCATGGCCTGATGGCGCATCCTTTGGAGGAGAGGTCTGAGGCACAGGAGTCACCTGATGGCAGAGGATGTGGGAGACATTAATTGCTTGTCCGCACTGCTCTGAAGATTCAGACTAATGAGGGGCAAAGATAATATGTGGACAATGCCTCCAACCTGAAATCGTCCTTTGCGTGACTGAGGTGGATTTAGGGGTGGCGCCTCCTCCTCCTTAAGTGCCTGACTGCTGGAGCGTCCTTCTAATAAAGAGATAGGGATGGAATAACAAAAAGGGGAGACATGGAACCAGAGACAAGAACACAGACATACACATATAAAGAGCACATAAATGACAAAGTAGACACACATGAAAGCAACAGACACAAAGGGGTACACAAAAATGTACACAACAGAGAGACATATAGATGCACACGGACAGACATGGGGCACGAACACAAAAGCACAGTGTTAAAAATTGCCCACCAATGTCACACATCATCAACTTTGTGACTTATGCGGCTTTTGCATTCAGGTCTATGAAATATGTAAGCATATGATGAGTTCAGTGGGAGTCATTTTTCTAAATTATAAACAATAAACAGAAAATAAAATTTTGGGATATAAAAATATCATACTTAAGAAAAAGAGAAAAATGTTATGGGTGTGTGGGAAGGAGTGGTAAATGCTTGTTTCAATAAAAACAAAATTAAAGTAAGTGATTAAATAAAAAAAAAACTTTTGAAATGGCAGTTGAATGTTTACAATGGTGTACCCCCACCCACCCACACATCCACACTCTCATTCTCACTGACTCACCACTGTCCCACTCATATACCAGACAACAAAGCCCAATATCAAATTTAAGATCTGTACTCAGATCCACAGTGATATTGTTCAGTGTTTGATATTTGTGATTACTACATTAGCAAAGTGTACATGGATAATCACTGCATGATTTAAGAACCAACATAAAAATATGCATCCTGAAATAGGTGTTACTTACAGATAACGATCCATTATTAGTAACTTGTGTAGAACGTAACAAACATGCTCATGCGTGTGTGCTCGTAGCAAAGGATCTATGCTACTGCTACACATTTTATACACATAAACACAAATACATCCAAGATGACTGGAATACTTAGAGTGATAAAGCTTAGCCATGTGAAAAGCCTATGCATGTAAAACAAAGCCTGACTAACTTGTAAGTCCTGGGTAACGATCACAATCTATCCTGGAAATTTTAACTTTAATCATAATCCGTATATTTCACACAGATAATGCAAATTCAAAAGAATCCTCATAAATTAATCTGCTATACTAGATATACTGGAGCATATACTAGAGTCTCGTGGAGTAATGCTAGCCTGTACGAGCTAACAGAAAGAGTGTACACATATAACGAATGATAAGTAATTACATAACAGCTTTGCAACTTGGCAGCTATCTTATGTGTATGTGTCACGTGTTATGACGTGAGTTGCATGGTTTTCTCTACACTGAGCCAGCAGGTGGATGTGCGGAGGTGAGATGCTTGCTGCTGGCAGTGCCTGCGGAATTGGGGCGGGGAAGGGTGGTGGGGAGGGGGGTGTCATATGAAGGGATATGTCCTGGGCACAGTCACAGCTGGGCTTTGCTCCAGAGTTCATCTGCACTGGGATGGGCGTCAGATTTCTGATGCCAACCTCTTCCTACACTGTGCCAATCTCCCACCCTCCTCTACTCTCCACTGTTCTCGCCCCTGGGTGAGTAACCCATGCAAAAAAACAGAAAGATTGCCAAGAAAATGAAATTTAGTGAAAAAAGGAATTCAGACACAAATAAAATAAAATTAAAAACAATAATGTATGTAGCGACGCCAAGACATTACATGGGGATTTTAGTCACATAACAATATGAAAAAACAGAATTCTTTAACTGTAAACATTAAAATACATTAACATTAACACTTATTAATTCTTGATGGTTAAGAAAGTTATTTTACTATGTTAAAACTAGTACTAGATATTAGATTTAGGTCCATGCCCCAACATCTCATTCTCTCTCTCTCTCTCTCGCGCTCTCTCTCTCTCTCTCGCGTTCGCTCCCTAAGAGGACGCTACCTTGCTGGACTCTGGGCTTCTTGAACAAGCTGGCGGAGTGGCGCAGTTTGCACGCCCAGTTTTTGAATTTGCGAGTCCAGGATTTCTTGCTAACAGGATTTCTGATACTAGGACATGTCAGGTTTAGGCCAAAATATCCACCTCCTGCATTGTGCTGCTGCTGTCCATGCCGGAGGGGTATCGGTTGCTGATTGGGGGGCCACGATGCATCTCCAGTGGTACTGGTGTCAGAGTGTGGGGGTACAGCCTAGAACAGTTAAGACAATTAAGAGTGGCTGCATGGAGTTGAGACATTCAAAACGGAGAGACATTTAAAACATTTAAACATGACAGACAGCTGTGAAAGAGAACCGAGTGGAGTCACATTTACACACTGAAATTTAAACGGTCAAATAATGTAAATTCAGTACAGTGAAAGACACAACTGATAAAGAATTTACTCAAAATCTAATCTGTGGTATTCACTCACAAGAATGGTTGGTTCTCCTGGAACAGGTGGGCGCTGAAGCCCAGCGGAGTCATCCTGTTTGGGAGGCAGGAGAGAGGTAGGCGGGGTCGACGAGGCAGAGGTGGATGGGAGAGATGGGCCAGGCTGCTGCTCCACCGGACCCAGCTCGGCAGAGTTGGGCACTCCTGAGGAAGCATCCTCTCGCCCTCCATCCTTCTCTGGGTCGGGGGAGGAGGAGGAGGAGCGTGAGGTGGTGGAGGAGGTAGTGGAGGACGAGGAGTGGGGAGAAGTGTCTGAGGAGGAGGCAGGTGGGAGGAAGGGGTGAAGCGACTGTGGCTCAGATGACTCGTCTCCTCCTGCTGATGTGGAGGCAGCTGATGTAGGGCATGAGGCAGCTCCTCCGGCCAATGCTGCCCCGCTGCTGTACTCCTGATACAACAGGTTCCTCAGCTTTTCATCCAGTGTCTTTATGCGGTTGTCTACAAATTCAATTTTGGGGGGGCCTTCACTGTCTGACTCGGCCACAGAGGAAGGTTGTGCAGGGGATGGTGTCATTGTGAGGGAGAGAGTGGGTAAAGGGGCTTCAGCAGTGCCCAGATGGAGAGGCGGCAGAGAAGAGTCAGAGGAAGGGTGGAAAGGGGCAGAGTAGCTACCTGTGTCCTCTGTGACACTTGTCTCTCCTGTGGACACCTCTGACTCTGACATATGTAAAGAGGACTGCTTCTGCAGTGCAAACTGCAGCTGTTTCTGGGGTGTGTCCATGGCTTTGACAACCTCCTGTTGCTGCTCAATGTGTTGCAGCAGTTTCTGTGGCTGTACATGTTGTTGTGCCAGCTCAGCAGGGATTTGGGTTTGTTGCGGAATCTGCTGTTGCGGTACAGGGCTAACATTTAGCTGTGCCTGTTGTTGTAGAAACTGTTGACTAATTGACAGCGGCAACATTTGGCTTTGATCTGGCTTTAAAGCCACAGCACCCATAAACAGCTGATGTTGCTGCTGCTGTAGCTGCTGTTGCACCATTTGCTGTTGCTGTAACTGTATTGTCTGTTGTAGGTTTAACTGTTGCTGCTGCAGCTGAGACTGTTGCAGCAACTGTGGTGTAAACTGTGCTGTTTGCTGTTGAAGAAGGGGCTGTTGGGCCTGCGGTAGGGGCACAGACTGCTGTAACACCTCTGCATGGCCTGGACGAGGTAGCACCTGCACCTCAGTCAGCTGTTGTTGAAGTGGAATTTGTTTCTGCACGAGCTGTTGTTGTTGTAACTGCTGGAGAGACTGTTGCAAAGCTCGCTCCTGCTGCAGCTGAATTTGTTCTTGGTACACTTGATGTTGTGATTGCTGTTGTTGTTGTGGTGTTGCCTGCTGTATCTGTTGTGCCTGTTGCTCAAGCTGCATTGCTTGCAGCTGTTGAGCTGCTTGTACGTGCTGCTGTAATGCAGGCTGTAGCTGTGGCTGTGGTTGTTGAGGTTGCTGTTGGGCAGGTTTGGCCACCTGGGTAACTGTCTGCTGCTGCTCCATGCCAAGTTGGCTTACCGCTGAAGAGGCCACTGCAGCAGCAGGAGGAGGGGAATGAAAAGAGGTTGAGGACTGATCTGCTGCAGACACACATGACCTTGGAGCAGTTATCACTGTATCCCCTATACTGTGACCTACAGTGGAGCAACCACTGGTTCCAGGAGAAATGAGGATATCAGGACGAATGGTCATGGGTGTGGGAGAAACAACAGTGGGAGTAGTGGATAAGGTGGCAAGGTTAGCAGCAGCAGGCATTGCTATGGATGAGGAAGCACTGGAAATCTGGTCAGCAGAAGCTGAGGTGAGGACTGGCAGTTCAGGACCACCTGAAGCAGTGACAGAGGCTTCAAGAGTGAAAACTGGTGCAGAGATGCTTTCAGAGGCAACGGTGTGAGGAGCATGAGCAGCGGTGGCTGGGGAGGACATGGAAGCAGGGGCTGAGACAGTGGAGACTGAAGAGGAGGTGGCAGAAAGGGTGGGGCAGGGGGGAGAGGCCATTCCAGTCAAGGACTCCAGACTCTGGGATCCTTCACTTTCTACAGCCACAGAGAGGAACACACGGTTAGTTTCTGTTAAGCTGCCAACACAGTCAAGTTAATAAGCCATAGCATTAAAATTGATTTGGGTAAAACTCACCTTTCTCTGTTTCAGGAGACTGGGGTATCTTTGTTTCTGTAGTTGGTGGTGGTGTAGCTGCTCCTTGGCTGGAAAGAGAGTCCCTATGGCGGATGGTCTGGTTGATGAAAAAGCGCCAGCGTCCCACTGGGGAGGAATGGGGCACTGAGTCCGCTGAGAAATCACCAAGATAGTTCACTAGTTACTAGAAGTTAAGTTACAGTATGTACAGAACTGCCTCTTACTGTCACTTGTTTGTGCATAAGAAAATATTTATCCAAAAACTCACTTGTTGAACTAGTGGGAGTGCTCACATGTAGCTGATCAGTTGATCCAGTCTATCAGAGAAATTTAAAAAAAAAAAACATTCAAATTCATCTATCAATCTTCCATCAGTCGAAACAGAAAAATAACAGCAGGAAGAAGGTGATAGATGGACATGTGGAAATCACCATACCTGTGAATGTGTCTGAAGAATTTCGTGGGCTTTCTTAACTATCGCTCTAAGCTCCTCAACAAATTTCTCTTTCTCCACATCCAGGACAAAGTCCTCCTCCACCTACAAACAAAATGCAAACAAACAACAATTATAAAGACGTGGAATGATAAACAACAATGACAACCAATGCAGACTATGAGCAGCTTACCATGTAATCTGCTATGTCCTCAGGCGCATCTCCTTCAATGTCAAATTTAAATGTCACCATCTTGTTGCTGTGGGTTTCCAGCTGGCATTCTACCATATTGTCACCGCTCCCAGACACCTACGGAGGGAAAGACAAATTAACATTATTCCATTGTGTTTTTCCTAATTCTGCTTGACTACATTAATATAGCAATATATCTGGCTACGTTTTCTTTGTTTGTTTGTTTGTTTTTTGCTGTTTCTTCACCTGGAGCATGCTCAGCTGAAACTGATGTGAGACTTTCTCAGGTCTCTGACAGGAAGTCCTTCTTTGAGTTTTTAATTTGTCTAATTTCCCATTGGCCAAGAGCTGAAGAGTTTCTTCTCCATTAGCTGGAACTGACCTGTGGGTGGTAAAGTAGTTATATACTGCATTGTATGTCAATCATTCAAAAAGTATATGTAGTGTATATGTCTATTAACAACATCCTGTACAGTCAAGTCTTTTGTAACAAAACTAAATCTAAACGTGTTATATATTTGAAGGTGCTGTTAACCACTATGTAGGTATGGACAATGGTGTTTAGACTTCCACAAATCTAATTACACTTAACATCTACATTTACATTTTATTTTTTATAAACTGCTTTCAAATTAAGGCTCATAAAATCTTCCAGAATCAAGACTTGTTCAGTTTTTGTCTTAGATAGAAATACTGCATAACTTCCATGCACCAGCCCATAAATGGAGCTAAGATCAGAAAGTAATGATATCAGACATACCCTGAAGAAGAATGATGTTCTGTACTTGACAGGTATGGACCATCCTGCAGAGTAACATGAATACACACATAATGAGGATTACACAAGTACATGGAAAAACACACAAAAACATAGACATCTGATACAAGCAATGCTTTAATGTAATTATGGAAAATATGGCAATTCAAAAACAAGTATACTGTTTGATGAATATATTCATTTTTTTAAGATCAAAACTTAGTTTGTTAGTTTGAATCAAAAAGACAGACTTTTCAAATAATTAGATAGCAGTATTCTCATTCATTTCACCAATATGTCAACAAAGTAAAATTATTTCTTAACCAACACAAACTTCCATTCTACCTGTACTTGAGCAACGCCCAGCAGGGAAAGGTCACAGTCTTGCAGCGAGGCTTGGGGAAGTTTGGGGGCATTAGAATCAAGCGATTGTAGAGTAGTGACAGGCGGAGGGGAGGTGGGGATAAAGTCGGCCTGCCCTGGTAAGGTTACCTGGGCTGCTGGCGGAGATGAAGGCAGCTCTGGAGCAGGGGCAGCAGCAGGATGATGGGATGGGAGAGATGGTAGTGTTGTCGGGGGACATGAAGTATGAGAGGGACTGAGGGGAATTTGTTGCGCAGGAAAGATAGCATTGGCCAGAACAGGGTGGTCAGCAATAGGTGTTTCAGTGTGTGTCTGAGTCTGAGAATGAGCCTGTGTCTGAATGTGTGTCTGTGTTTGGGAGTGTGTTTGGGCCTGGATGCTGGTTTGTGTGTGTGTGTGAGCTGGCAGCATTTGCTTGGCCTGGTGCTGCGGAGATGGAGTGGTGCCTGCCACGAGATGACTATAAAGGGGAAGGGTCCTGTTCTGGGCCTGAGGCTCAGCAACATTACTGGAGACTATCTGTGCAGGAGGATGGGTCACCAGATGTGAAACAGGTGGACACTGCGGGGGCAGCTGACTCTCATCAAGGGGCATCAAAGCCTGCTTTACAGAAAGTGGCTGCTGGATGGGAGTTGCGATAGGCTGTGCCAGTAGCTGAGCTTGTGGAGGAGGTGGAGCTAGCGGCTGATGAACTTGAGAGAGCTTCTGCAGCTGTTGCTGGTACTGCTCAGTAGATTGAGGCATTGCAGACTGGGAGATGGGCTGAATGACTGAAGGGTCAGTAGTGCTTCCTAGGGGCTGCTGCTGGGCCTGAACAACTTGGCCTGGAACATAGGCTTGTCCAGCCTGTGGCACAGGATGAGGAGTGGCAACAAAGTTTGCAGGGTCAACTATAGAGCTCAGGCTATCTGCTTTAGTTCCAACACCAGCTGAGCCAGGTGACAGAATCATCTGCTGATACTGAAGTGCTGGCTGCTGTTGCTGCTGCTGTTGTGTAATATGAGCAATATCCTGTTGCACAGATGGCATGGCTTGGTGGGTAAGCTGAGTGACATACTGAGGGGCCAAAAGGCCAGTGGCAGCCTGAGCATGCACCTGGCTAGGGGGCTGGCCTTGAGTTTGTTGCTGGAGCTGGGGTTGCATGAGCCCTGGCATTTGTGCATTTTTCTGAACACAAGACTCATGTTGGATTTGACTGGGCACTGAAGCAATTGCAGCTGGAGGCTGAACAGCAGCTTGGCTTTGTTGGCCCATCATCTGCATGTCACCAGTTGGGCCCTGGCCATGTGGCTGCTGGGACTGAGAAATTGTTGGGTGCAGAGGCTGGGTCTGGATTAATGTCTGCGCAGTTACCTGGCTCTGTGTGGGAGTGACAGGTCCTGGGTAACTAGTCTGCAAAGGAATTTGCTGGGTCTGGATGATTTGAGTCTGTCCCTGGATCATCGCTGCTGGAGGAGTTACATGGGCCTCAATCATAGCCTGAGCTGCTTGGGCTGTGGACTGGGCTATAAATTGGACTGGGACCTGGCCCTGGTTCTGGGGATGAGCCTCATTTTGTCCTTGCTGGGTAAAGACTTGAGCTGGGGCAACAGCAGAAGCCTGAAGAGGGATCTGCGTAGCCTGAGTGGCTGCAGGGACTTGGACTTGTGAGACAGCTTGAGTTTGGTGCTGAATCACCTCAGTGCTGGCTGGCGCTCCAACTGGGATATGGGTTTCCATTACAGAGGTGTGGTGCTGCGGCTGAGCAACAAATGCTTTCTGCTGCTGGATCAATACTACTTGCTGTTGTTGCTCCATCACCTGCTGCTGTGTGAGAGTGGTATGAGGTGTAAACTGAGCTGTGTTTAGTTGTGGGATACACACATGCTGCATGTCAGTCGGTTGCTGCTGAATCTGCTGCTCGCTGTGACTTTGTGGAATAGGGACAGCCTCTTGTTTTTCAGTCTGCTGAAGCTGAATGATGGCTGCTTGCTGCTGCTGCTCTTGAATCTGTTGCTGTATCAGAGCCTGTTGCTGTAATCTCTCTGCTTGTTGTTGTTGTAACAGGGCTTGTTGTTGACGTTGTTGTTCTAACTGTTGTTGCAACAGGGCTTGCTGCTGCTGCTCTATCTGCTTCTTGAGTTGCACTTGTTGCTGCTCTTGTTGCTGTAGCTGTAGCTGAGCTTTCTGCTGTAGCTGCTGCTGTTGTAAAATTGCCTGCTGTTGCAAATGCTGTTGTATGAGTGCTTGTTGCTGTTGTTGTTCCATTTGTCGGAGTAAGGCTTGCTGCTGCAATTGTTGTTCTTTTTGCTGTTGAGTCTGCTGGGGTTGCTGCTGCAATACAATTTGTTGCTGCTGTTGTCCACTCTGCTGCTGCTTCTCTGGTTCTTTTTGTGTTCCAGCTTGGTGTTGTCCAGACTGTTGATATAGCTGGCTCTGCTGCTGCTGCTGTGATGGAGACTGATGTTGTTGTTGCTCTAATTGTTGTTGTAGAAGCGCTTGTTGTTGTTGTTGTACAAGACCTTGTGCTTGCTGTTGCTGCTCTTGTTGCTGCTGAATAAGAGCTTGCTGTTGATCCAGCAACTGCTTGTGTATCAGTGCTTGCTGCTGCTCCAGTTGATGCTGTTGTAGTTGGGCCTGTTGCTGTTGCTGTTGAAGCAGTGCTTTTTGTTGCTGCTGATCAAGCTGTTGCTGGACATACATCTGTTGTTGCTCAAGCAGTAAAGCTTGTTGTTGCTGCTGCTGGTGCCCTAGTTGTTGCTGATGCTGTAACAGGGTTTGCTGTTGCTGAAGCTGTTGTTGCAGCTGTTGAGACTGCATTGCGGCCTGCTCATGAGGATCCAATACGGGTTGCTGTTTATGAGTCTGAGTTTGCTCCCCTTGCTGTGGTAATGACATAGCTCGCTGCTCCATACCTGTTTGTGTAGGTAACATTTGCTGCTGAGGAGTTGGCTGAACGGGTGGTACAGGTTGCTGTACATAGATCTGCTGCTGAGGCTCATGTTGATGTTTCTGGACCGCTGAAGGAGCTGATTGCTGTTGTTCCGTTGGTGGCTGAGTGGCACTAACTTGTTGTTGTTGTTGTTCGAGCACAGTGGCCTGGGCCTCCATTTGCTGTTGTGGCTGCTGCTGAAGGGTGGAGGTCTGGGGATCCATCCCTATCTGTTGTTGTTGGACAATAGTCTGCTGAGGGATCATGACAGGCTGTGTTTGCTGGGGTGCTGCCTGGGGAATGATGTCAGTGAGCTGCATGGGAGGGGCAGGGGATTGGGTCTGCTGAGCGAGGGGCACAATGGTCCCCGCTAGTCCAGCAGGATCACTGACTGACATGGATGTAGTGAGAACATTAACAGGTGCTTGTGGGGAAACAGGGGGTATGTATGACTGTGAGGGGGGCACTGACCCAATCGGAGTGGCAGTTTGAAATGCATCTGACGGGAATGTTTGTGACTACTCAGTGATAATGACAGAATGATGATTGGTGTTGAAAGAAGAGGGAAAAGAAAATAATAGAAAAACAGGTAAGAATAAGCTGCGGAAAGGGGTATAAATTAACAGCACATTTAATTTTATTCAACAGGGTTTCCCACAGTGTTTTGGAGCAGTAGTGACATGCCTCATCTGAAATACAGACCACTACATCTAAAGTCAGAAAAAGTAAACAAACTTTAACTTAATCGTTTTACGTAACCTTCAGGTAAAATGAGCAGAAGCACCATTTTGAACAGCAAGACTATATATTTAATGAGAAAGGCTATTAATCCATCATGTCTTGTCATGCAACTTCTGCTAAGCAATTTCCTGAGGGAAACCCTGTACAGCGTACAATCAGATGATCAAGCTCAGAGGATTATGAGGATGATTTGTGGTTGGGTAAATAGTTATTTGAGGGGAAAAAAAACAGACAGAGTATCGAGATCATAGCTTTACTTTCATTAAGAGTAATGTTAAATGTTGCAGCCCCAATGCAAATATGGCTTCATTTTAATACAAGTTAGTATTATCACCCTTTTCACCTGAAAATATTGTTGAGGTACACTTGGTGATACCTGTGGAACCATGGTACTGGGCTGAAGAAATGTCTGACCAACGGGCCCCCCTCCACTTTGGCCTATGGACATGCTGGACATACTAACACTTTGACCAAGAGGCACGCTTGGAACACTTCCACTCTCACCAGTGGAGAGCATCTGAGGATGAGCCAAAGCACCAGCTCCCTGCAGTGCAAGAAAATAGTTAATGAACAATGTGATTTTATCAATACAGTGATTTCAAACAATTTTACTAATCAGTTTAGTAGGATTTGAAAACATATAGACGTACAGGTGCTGTTGGGGGGAGAGTCGTCTGGGAGTGGGTGTATGACTCCCCTTGCTGAGAGTATGCCTGGCTCTGTCCACTTGCATAAGATTCACAGCTAGCCGAACCCATGCTCTCACCTTCTGAGTGAAACACAATTTAAAAAACAGGAAGGAATGTAAAAATGCAAACTACACATACTTGTACACAAAGTCACAATATTCAGTAAATATTTTATGGTATCTGTTTATTTGAACTTCCACCATGTCAGTTATTTCATAATAACGTCTCACTAATTAACAGTGCACCCTAAAAAACTGCTGGCGCATGAAACATATTATGAAGGTGAATTTTCTACCTGGCAGACCAAGGGTTGTCCCACTGAAAATATGCTGCTGTCTGACATGCTGGTCCACCTCAGGCAGTTCCTCAGACTCCTGCCCTCCTCCTCCTCCTCCTGTCTGTCCAGCTGCCCCAGGCCCCAGTGAGGACAGGCAGGATGGATGAGAAAAGGCATAGGAGGTAAGAGCAGAGTCTCTTCTTTCCTCAAAGCCCTGGTGCTGCTGGAGGAGCTGCTGCTGTCGACGCTCCCGTGACTTTTTGATCAGATTTACTCGGTCCCGGATGGATTTTCCCACCACCTTGGCATCACTCTCATGGAAGAAACCTGATTTCACCTGTGGTAAGGGAGGAGGGGGGGGTTTCATAAATTAATGGCTAGAGTTAGGCCAAGGGAATCTAGGTTAGAAAGATCTACCCTGAAATGGCTAATAAATGAGCTGAAGGATTTCCCTCACCTGACCTTCCTTCAAGCTTTAAAGCATCAATGTCTTTTCTCAGTCTACCCTATACTATACCTGAAACCCATGAACCCCTATCTATTCGTCAGGCATGAATTGTCCTTGTGTCTCACCATCTCTAGAGCCACCTCCTCAGCGCTGTCATTCTCGAGGTCATAGCTGAACTCAATGGCCTCATTGTCTTTGTGTTTCCCCTTCAGCTTCTTCGGCTCTTCAACCCAAATCCGGAGAGCCAGACAGTCCTGGGTGCCTGTGTCCTCTTCTGCCAGCTCCACCCGGACCCCTGTGTCCTCTCCAAAGAATGCATGGTTCAGGAGGTCTCTGATCGAGAGTCTGTCAAGAGAAATACAACAAAAAGAACAGACTAAAACAGGTTCCAGGGTGTTTTATGATTGCATGAGACTGTTGAAATTAAAACGTGCTTACCTCTGACTCTTGTTCTGACGAATGCAGCCTTCGATTATCTCTTTTATCTCTGGGTCATTCACTTTATCAAAGCTAGCTGGCTTTATACCCTGCAGAAAAAGGGTAAATGGGAAATTAACAGTTTCATCAAGGAGCCAGGTAGCTGGGATCACACTTAAATAAACTAAAGAATATACAAGAGAATTAGGTCCACATATATCATCACCGCAAATAATTAGTTTATATGAGAGTAATAAAGTCAAAGACACTCACACTTGTGACTTTGCGATAGATCTGAGCTGCATTTTGGCACTCAGAGTAGGGGTATTCTGAAGTAGCCATCTCCAGCATGCACATCCCAAAGGCGTAAACATCCACAGACTCATCATAGTGCTCCTCATACATCTCTGGAGCCATGAACTCTGGTGTTCCTGTTAAGACCAGACGGTGGTACACAGTCAATGAGATGCAGAACAGCCACAGTGCATACTACTTCACCACCATCACTGTTTACAATCTGTATTTACTGTCCCATACGAGGGTTCACAGAGCAGGAACGACCCAAAGTGAATGGAAGAATTGAAATTCAACTGAAACTGTGATAAGAATCTTCCTGGCAACTGCTCTTGCCTCTCCAGTTAAACTTTATCGAGCTAAATGGTACTCACAGTGCACTGCTTAAGTTGGCTCACTGAGCCAACATCTCATCAGCAGTCTCCGTTTACATTAAGTGCTACCCCATGGATTTTAGAGTGACTTTGTCAATAATACTCTATACTCTAGGCAGCTGAGGCACTCTGTAAAAAAATCTTAACAGTGCTGAATACAGAGAAAAGTGTATTTATAGGTCCTGACGGTTTGCTGATGTAGGCAGTACATCCCTGGCTTTGTTCTCAAAAGTAGTTGGTCTACTTATGCAGCTTACCTATGACACTCTTTGCAAAGGAGGTCCTCATCAGAGTGGCCAGTCCGAGGTCACCTATCTTGACTGAACCTGTGGGGCCTGTTATGAAGATGTTGTCACACTTGAGGTCCCGGTGGACAATTGGAGGAGTCCTGGTGTGAAGGAAGTGGAGGCCCTTCAGAATTTGCCTGCACCAACTCCTCAAGACCTTGGGTTTCATCACCTTAAAGCGCTTAAGGTATCTGTACAGAGAGAGCAAAAGCAGTCAAAATCAAAGGGAATAACGTAATCACCCACTGACAGACAGCTAGATGATCCCTATGTGAGACAAAACAATGTTATAAATACCTTTCAGTGCATCATGATAATTGGTTGTGGCATTTCACTTGGATAACATATATAATGAATTTAATTTCCCTCCCCATCAAAATAAGCCAAGTGTTTTCTGTAATGATAATCTCTGCAAACAAAAGTATGTTTAGCAAAACTTACTAAAATGATACGCCACCAGTATTTCTTACTGAAGTTTTGAGCTTTGAGCTCTTTGTTGTTGCTTTTTTTGGGGGGGAGAAGATTGAGAAGCACTACCAAATATTTACTGAACAATAGAGCCATGTGCTGTTATTTGCTAACTATGAAGGCGAGTTTATAGACTCTGGTTTGCACTATAGCTAAAATTAACACTGCTACAGCTGACATCACTCAGAGAAACCAATCTATACTTTCAAGACCTACTGTAGACATGACATGTAATGGTCTATTCTATAAATCAACTTTTTTTTTAGTTATTTTAAATGCCTCATTAGTGTGTAACTGTTTACCGTACAGAGCTGCCACCTGTGGGTGACATTTACTCAAGTGGGTGCCATGACATAGCAAAGAAATACACAAAGGTATACTGGGTATTAGAGGTTTTTATGTCAATCAGAGATGGTGGCTACAAGATTTTTCTTAAAACATAACTTGGTAAGGCTTGGTAACATAACAACAAAATAGAAATGATACAAAAAAGTGAGCTGTCACTGAGTGAAGAATAATATGAGGAGGTTGTGCTAACGTTTTGAGTGTTCCTGAAGTCATAAGTTCAGTGACCAGTACGATGCACTTCTTTCCACGGAGCACAGACTCCCAGGAATCATAGAAGCGGACGATGTTGGGGTGCTGAAGCCCCTTCAGCATCTCAGCCTCCTCCTTGAAGCGTTGCTGCTCCGCCTTGGTCAGCTTGCGGTCCTGAGGTGAGAGGCACATACCGAGTTACACGGCATGAACGTGAAAATTTGTTATCAGCTGTACAAGAACTCTGATATGTGATTCTGTTCAGAGCCCCAAAAAACATCATGAGGCTACCTGACAGTACAAATCCATGACTGTGCACTAACACCAGCTGCCACTAGATGGTACTACCAACATACAGTTGCAGCAGTGCTGAGACAACACCCAAGCCTGAGCTTTTATAAAACACTTTTCTACTGCATCTGCCACACATCCACAGTATGGCGGACAGAATGGACACGGCAGAAATCCAATTCACTGGCAGAAGCAGCATCCCACAGGAACAGAGAAGGCCATTCAAAAATCCCTTGGTTAAACACTGGTGCACTGGTTATTTATAAGACTTAAGAGCCATGCATGTTATGCAGGGAAGGTGTTCTGATCTGCAGTTAAAAAATGCATTTCTCATATTATATCTCATATTTTTAGTGTATTTTTCAGTTTCGTCTGTTTTGTTAAACCCACTGCGCTCTCATCAATAACTTCTGCTATACTCCGATTAAAAAAAAAAAACACTCATATATTTACATTATCTGAATGCAAAGTCTATAAGAAATAGCGTTTATGAATATGCAATGGTGATGTGATGGTGATATGTAAGAATCAAATACAGTGCTGATAATCAAGGGATTTTACAGTGGAGGAAATCCTGGCTGGCACCACTAAGTCAGTGTGTATTTTTAGACGTGTCACAAGCAACTGTTTTCATCTGTTATTTCCATGTGTACAACAACAAAGCTTTTCAGGTCTGTGGTCTTTTGACCTTTGTTGACCTTGTGACCTGCTATTTGAGAGCATTATTCAACGGAACTGAAAAGTTTTACAAGAAAACACAAAGAGTTCACTTCAATGGGTTTGTGTTTACCAACATGGAACTTTCAATCATTTATGTTAAAGTAAAACATAAGGAAAGAAAAAATGTAACAGTGTCTGGCTTCATATCTGTGGAGGAGTGGGTTGGCAGCCATTGTTGTGTCACAAACAGACCTCACTATAAATAGAAGTCATCATAACAGTGGCTTTCCATTGATCGATTCCATTGATGTTGAGCTTTTTGCTTTACACGAAGCTCCCCAAAGGGAGGCGGTGTACTGCAGATGTCTGGATGCAAATAAATAGATTTTCATGTAATGCAGTTTCTCTGTCATTGCATCTATCTATATTTATTATATGTTTTTTTTTTCCAGCCTCTGCTCTTCTTTTTCTGCCTCTGCTTCTCTTCCTCCCTGTGTCTGTGTTTCATCTTTTTCAGAGATCTTTTGCTCTCTGTGTCTATACTGGTTCAGTGTCCTTTTCTGGAAGTACTGGTGGAGGCGATCTCTCCACCCCTCCCCTCTTAACAGGGAAGTAGCATCAACAAAAAGGCTGCTCCTCGATGCACTATTATGGCTAAGAATAAGTTGCTCAGCCTATGCCTGCCCTCATACTCTCATTCCTGTAACACAGTAACTACTTCACGTTACTATGGTGCATGTATTCTTAGGAGATTTTATGTGTGCACCTGATGGTGTGCAGGTGTGTCTGTACATGCTTAGGTTTCAGTGCTTCCTGTCAATCTACACGTGTCTTTATGCTGGTGTCCTTTTTTTGTCGGGGGAGTACTGCCTCTGTTTGGGTGCCTCCTCTGCCCTCTGTCTCACTCCACAGGCAGAACATCACTCTGCATCACTGTCTGGCACGGTGTGAGACAGAGTGCTGCCTGTGTGTCCCTGTCTGCTGCCTCCTCAGCGTCTATTGTGTCTCCCTCTGAGTGTTGTACCAGACAGCCTTAGGGTCAGCAAAGGTCGCAAAGTTCAGTTCAGTTAGCGAGATTGTGTCTAGACAGACTCACACAAACTTACTCCCCTCTGCATACTCACTCACACACATACACATACACACCCATATTTGACACAGAGGCACAACAAAAACATTTCTATATAAAAGCAATACAAATGTGTCATTAATAAGTCACAGGCGTCTTTCCATTGCCAAGACTGCTACACAGATGCAATACAATACAATTATTGCTGTTAGGTCCCACTCACACTGACCTATGCGATAAATACAAGTGAATACTACCCAATAAACTCTTGAAAATGATAGTAATAGCTGGTAGCTGTATGCTACAGTATACCAGTCCAACTTTGGTAGAACAGCAAAAACAAAAATAGATTTGTCTAAACAAAATAGGACACAGACAGACACCAGAAAAGGGAACAAAACAGTCCCGTAACCATCAGATATGTGGAAATTACAAAGCGACATAGAAGCAAATAAACAGAAATTGAGCCCATCACGCAGCCCTATTGTGACTGGCCTCATCTTTCTTCCTCTAAATTAACCATATTGTTCTCCATTTCTGCAGCTTTACCAAGCAAGTACTCTAGATTTTTAGCACATAGTAGTATCAAGAAAGAATATTAATAACAAATATCAAAAAAGGTAAATTCATTCCAAAAAGCTGTTAATGACTTAGTTGACTGAATCACGGACTGTTAGAGCACAGCTATCCTAACGAATACCTTGATTATTCACATGGCAGCTCTATATGCCTTGGCTCGTACTGTGTAGAGCAGAGTGGGAGGACAACTGCCTCTGAAATCATAAACAACCAGTGTGGGACTTAGTTCTCACATGCACATGCACAGATTTGCACTTAGCCACTTCCTGTTCAGCCACGCTGTTCTTAACTAATGTGTATATTTTCATTACCGTGTGAGATGCGTCAAAGACAAATTTCCACTGCCTTGTGATGTGAAGCCTTTCTCATTCTGAAATTAACAACAACACTAGAAAATGTGATGCAACCCAAAAAGATAATGATGTTCAGTTTTTGTTGATATAGTGTCAGAGACTTTGATTCAACTCTGTGGCAATTTTTGAAGCAGTAGTTTGTTTTATTCTTGGATCAGATTAAATTATACTGATTTACTTTGTTCTTATTTAATCTCAATTTACAAAATCAGAAAACCCCTTACAACATAGGACAATATAACACCTCTTTGATACAGTTTCAACAAACACTGAACATTAGAAGTAAATGTAATATTTTTTTAACATTATATTTTGTGTGTTCCTGTTATTTTGTCCACAGCTGCATAGTCAGTTTGGTCAAGTAATGCTGGTGTTACATGGAGGTCCTTGGGGGAGGTCTTTAAGTACTGTAACTTGGTAAACAGAGTTCGACCTAAGACATGGTTGTGCACACTGAGATTTTTTTGGATCAGACATCTGGTAGAGCAGAAGGTCAAGCTGCAGGTTAAGTAGCCTCATAAAACACTGAGGGAAATGGACAGGATATGGCTTACAAGGCACATTCGGTTATGGGGTCATGAATGCCAGCGCACGTGAGCCCTAAAACTGCTATTCTGGCAAATACAGCATGAGTATCAGATACCATACAAACTACATAAGATGAACTGACTTCCATGGTTACATTTATTTTTTGAAGGGAGAGTGTGCCTCAGCCTCAGTAGGATAAACAGGGTTGATTTAGGGCACTATCAAGAAATATGGGAGCGTTATTTTTGCTATAAGTGAATATTTGTAAATTCATGAGGGTGTGTGCAGTACGTGTTGCCCTGCAGTGTGGGAGTAAGCATGTCAGTGCTTCAAAATCCGAGGTGGCGGGTGGTTAGGATTAGATTACTGTAAGCTACAACAGCTCAGACTAACAAGATAGATTGCTGGAAAAGGGCTGGCCCGCACGTCAGATTAGAACCCCAGGCCAGTGGGCCAAGTTCACTAACCTCTACAGGGCCCGCTAGCCAACACACTTGCCATGTAGAAGAGTACTTGTCAGCAGGAGGTCACATGTTGCTGTATGTTTTAGAGCTAAGGTACGTGTGAGGCAGAGCTATAATGTGGCTGGAAAACTGAAAGATACACAACATCTGAGTTATAGTAGGCCCAAAAAATCTATAAGTCAATAAAAGTACAAATACAATTTTTTTTCTTAATATAAAAGGGTATTCAGTGCTACTTGACAAATGTCCTAAAATGAGTTTCAGAGGGCTTCCCTTTCTGTCACTAGACTGGCTGGGATGCTCATAAGTACTTCAATATTATTGAATTTTGATTAGGATTTACACTTAATGCTAGTGCTGTGCGGTTAATGTCTCAAACATTCAATAGCAATTGAATCTCTGTTGCCGGTTAGGTAATGAACTTTGTGGTGGGAGGATACAGCCCGAGGGACACTTGCCAACTGTCAGTGCCCTAGTTGAACACGCGTCTGGTCAGTTTGGTTGGATCGATTCCATCTGGGTCTAGTCAGTTCAGCTGTAGTCCATTTGATTTGGCCTCTACTAATTTTAGTCAACTGTCAATAGTCTGTCTTTGCTTTACCTGTTCTAACCCAACTGATATTTCATAATGAGAAGCAATCAAGATAATCTCCGACTCCTCCCTTTACTGTTGTTTGTTACACTGAGTCAAAGAATTGTGACGAGAAAAAAAAATATTTGTATATACTGAAAAATTGTCTTTCAGCACATAATACTCTAAACAGCTAATATTTCTAACATGAGGCAGGCACTTGGCAACGGCCAGAGATGATGTCTCAACCTTGCAAATGGCTAAATTATCATGTCAGCTGCAAAACCGGGGGTTCTAGACTGAATACAGGGATCTAGACTCTCTGTCAAAGGCGCTACAAACTGAAATTTAATGTTACTGTAACTCTCTACCATGTCAAAGTCCAAGTTGTCTAATGCCCTTAGTTAGGATGAGTCTTTTTACTAAGAAACATGGCACAGCGTTTGCAGCAAGCATCATCCTCAGCTAATATAAACCAGAGAACATAAATCCAAAAATATATATATGTTAAATCACCTAATATTTAAGGTGATAATCATCATGGCAACCTTAGGCAATGTAGTGTTGTTCTAGTGTTTGTATATTCCCGTGATTGTGGATGGGCTGGGCTGAGCTGAGGTGAGCTGAGCTGGGCCTGTCTGGGATGACTGGGTTGAACCAGTCTGGTTTCTGCCGCCCGAGTTATGCTGTCTGTGCAGGGTTTTTGTTCCAGCCTGACAGGCACCCACTGTAATTAACTCCCTGGATCACTCTGCATGCTCACTCACACAGACAAAAAGTGATGGGGGAAGAGATGGAGGGAGAGAGGGAGGGAGAGTGAGAGGAAGAGAGAGAGAGAGAGAGGGTGGGAGAGGGAGAGAGAGAGAGTGACAGTCAAACACATACAGTGGCATATGTTGACACAGACGGACAAAGAGCAACAGCTCGCGCTCAGAAATGTAATACATGTACAAGACACATGCAAATGCATCCACTCAGGGTGACGGATGGTGAAGCGCAAGCAGGGGAGATATATAGCCCTGCCCTTTTAGGTGTGGAATTCCCAGGGAAAGGGAGAGGAAAGAAGAGAGATGGTGTCTGCACTGTGAACTTTAATTACCCACTCTTTCAAGCTGCATTTGGACAGCTAATCCCCTGGCTTCCCTCTCTTTGTGGACACAGGAGGAGAGGAGCTAGGTGCTCCCAGGCTACAGTCTCTCAGGATGGTGGAGATAACATCATTACCATCAAATAGTGCGTTGGCTCTAGTCATGTCCAGGCTGTTTATCACCTTATCCCATCCAGTGCCTTCAAATTGGAAGCATTGCACAGACTGTCCATGGTCTTATGGCATTATGATGTATGGACAGAATGTCTTCTGTGCGGGCTGTTTGATTAATGGGACCTGCACTTATAACTGGGAATGTTGTTTGAATTTCAGAATTAAAATGATGAAGAATTGAATCAACTTATGCAACTTAACTATAATAGAACTGCATGTCTTTTAGCGCAATTAAAAATAAATGTGGCAAGAATTTTAATGTTTACAAACATCCTTAACTGAGATACATTCAGACTGAGTTATTAAAGACTGTCCATCACTGCATTCAACACCAGCAGGACAAATTAGAGCTTGCAAGCAACAGCAAAGCAAGGTAATCATACCCTATCATTACCTGATCACTGTTGTCCACTCTAATGCCACTTTGTATTGTACAAGCTTTGTTAAGGTGGAGTGAAACCTACAGATCACGTGACCTGCATAGACTAGAATGTTGCATTGAATGTGGCACTGGATCCATCTATAGGCGTGTGACCAGGCCACTGTGTACCGTCTGTGTGTGTATGTGCATGTGTGTGTGTGTGTTCATGTGTCTCCTTGCATGTGGTAAGTTAGCATTAGCTACATGACTGCTCTCTGGGAGGGATGCCATGGTAATCCCTCTGTTTGGCTCATCGTCTCCCTCCCTCTCTTTCTCTCCCTCGTTCTCACCATCACCTCCTGTGTCTCTCTCTTTTCTTTCTCACACTGCCTTTTTCCCTTCTCCTTGCTGTTGCGCTGTGTTTCGGAACCTCAGTCTGTTTTTCTCTCAAAGGCTGTTTGTAATATCTGTTTGTAATATAAAATATAATTAGATAATAAAATATGCATAGAGTACTTCCAATTGTCTCAGCAGCTTCTTATTGATGAAGCCTTTAATGTCCTCATGCCTCATGAACAAATAAGCAGCAAAAAAAAATAGTTATTCTCCATGGGATTTAATTTGACCCCATGCATTTGTGGAGACAGAATTGGATATCACCGATTCAATATGGGTGCGCAAATCAGCTTAAGCCTGCTGTCTTTTCATTTTCGAAAAAAATGCTTTACCAGCTCAGATTTGCTCACAAACCCGAGCCAAGGCAAAATTCACTACGGTGCCCTTGATGGTGTCATAAACGAATGCCGTCTGGTGGCAAAACATATTAGTGATCACATTATTACTTAAGGTGAAAGGGGGCTACGTTTGGAAGCTAAGCAGATGTCTTGGAAAAAAAGGCCAGATGAAGTACTCAAGTAGCACTGAACAGGAACTGTGGCGGTATGATAGACCAAACAGCAGAGCCCAACTGTTGCCGTGAAGGTGATTCAGTAGGTGTTAGAGTAAAACCAGAAAAGGTGATAGGGGCATTCTGCTTGTTAGTCCAACAGACAGAGCTTGATCTCAAGGATTAGTCGAGGCTCTTGTTTTAGAATTAGCTTCAAACCAAACACATGACTTTTCTCACACAAAGCCAGCAGTGAAATCAGATGGTTCACCATAACACTGCTCCCTCTATTGTGGGGCCAAGAGTCTTCTCTCCCCCACAAGTCCCACCACATGTTGAATTCACACCATCTAAACAATGTTTCCCATTACTTCTGAGCATAATGAATCCGGTTGGCTAGAGTATGTAGTGTTCTGCTACAAAACATTTATCATATTTCAATATTTTCCTCCCACCGCAATGTCAATGTATAACAATGAGTTTGTTACAGTAAATGTTTGCTGTTGTTAAGTTTACTGCAGAGTTTCTATTTGCTCTTGGCTCACAAAATGCATCCCATTTAGTGCTTCCCTTTCACATGACCATTTCCATCTCATACCTCATTACATTACATAATGGGCAAGTAGGCTATGACATGTACTGTACTGTAGCCTCAGCTATATCCTAATGAATCTTAAATTGAATTTTACAATAGGGAAAATAACTTCTCCTTTTAAAACGTGATATATGTTGACATGTCAATTTGTGACAATATTAGCTTGTTTAAAAATTAATTTCCATAAAGTGTACCCTTAAAGATGTTTGATTTTCCAGAGCTTTGAGGAGCATGTTTCCTCATTTCAAACACTACACTTGCAACACTGAGTCATTAATATAAATCCTTGAAATTAAAACTTGCCTTAAGTATCATGAATGAATTCTTGTAATTCATGACAATCCAGGAAATGCTACTTCTACTAAGATATCCTATCACAACAAGAAGGAGCACTGACAGCCTATGATTCTATTATTCATAAGAGCCTTAGAAAAGGCAAAGCCTCCACTTTCACTCTGTGCTGTCACTCAACTACAAGCGATGCTCCTCCTTTTCACCCCGGTCTCCACTGAACTGCAGTCTCACAGCACAGAAAAGCAAACAGACAACGTGCTGAGATTTCCAGATTTCAGGAGGACGGGCTCCTGGGACACATCTAAGGCTACTCACTTCAAAAGCACAACAGTGGGTTTAAAGTTCTCTGAAGCAAACTAATTGGAAATATTGTTTGTTGCTATAAAGTATTTCCATTAGCTCTCACACTATGTGCATTCTTTAAGTGCATTGATTATTTTGGGTTTATTTCATCTTTCAGCTAATTGTGCCAACTAATGCAGAATTTATAATTATGGATAATGATGGTGTTAAAAAACAGAAAACAGTTTGTCTTACCTGAAGTTCACACCAAGCCACCTCCACCCAGGTCTCAGTGTCCAGGCCTTTATACACAGTTTTGAAGGCTCCTCTGCCCAGTTCAATGTCAAACTTGAGGAACCGGCCTCCAGGAGATGTAGCCACAGCCTTCATCTCCGCCTCCTCCTCCTGCTCACGGTCCCTCTCCTTCCCCCTTTGGGTGGGTGTGGAAGAAGGAGCATCCTTGCCAGGCTCCTGGCTGGAGCTGGGACAAGACGGGTCATGGCCCAGAGCAGCACAGGATGAAGCAACCCCTTGCTGCTGGGCATTGCTGGTAAAGACTGAGTCTGAGGAACGCAGCTCCAGGTGTGGAGCACTGTGGGGCGCCTCAGGCGGTACCTCCACATCATCGTCCTCCTCACAAATCTCCACACTCTTCCTGAAGAAGCGTTTCTCCCTCCTCAGTCGTTTCTGACCAGTGTCAACTGGTAAGGAGGGTGTGGAGAATGAAACTGGTTTTAGTGTGGTCTCCACGCCCTCCTGGCTGGCTTCGCCTCCTCCTCCTCTTCCTCCTCCTCCTCCTCCTTGGATTGCCCCATCCTCTCCTCCTGTCGCTCTCCTCTCCTGAGTCTGGGAGGAGGAGATGTCTGAGGGGGTGCTGCGTGTCCTCTCCCTCTGTTGGTCGGCCCTCCCCTCCCGCTCCGTGTCCTCCTCCCTCTGTCCATCAGGTTTCTCCGAGGAGTCCTCGGTGCCTGTGGGCTCTCCTGGGTCAGTAGCCATGTGGAATGGCCTTTCCCTCCCCTGCTAGACCTCCTCCTCCTCCTCCAAACCTTTGCTCCCCCGTCAGTCCCCGTCTCTCTCTCTTTCTGTGGTCACCCACTCACCCCTTCTAGTCGGTCAGGCTGTTCTTCCAGTGCTGCAGATGGCTGAAGCCCCAAACTGGTGACCCTCTCCCACTTTTCCTCCGTTCTCTTCTTCTCTGTCTCCTTTTCTTACTTTGATGCTTTATGGTAGCACAGGGGGGTGAAACCACAGGTGTTGGAGAATAGTTTCTGTCCTCACTTTTCTCCTCAACATTTCCTACATTTTCTTCAGAACCCACCTAGGTGCAGTACTAAGCAAAGAAAACCACACGTCTCCCAGCTCTTACAAACACACACTAAACCAGGAGTCTGTCGGGAAAGCTGCGGTGTTTTTCTTTCAAACTGTTGTTGTGTGAATATCTTCAAGTAAACCCTGCAAGACATAAACAAAACACTGCATTAATATTCAGACAGTCAGTGGAGAGAACTGTGGTCACATTGTTGAAAATTTTAGCGCTCTAAATAAGAATACAAGTGAGATACTGTTTGTATTTCATGAGATACATCTGAAAAGGTCAGAAGGTGCCCTATACTTCACAGGGATACAATGACCCAACATCAAAGACCTCATAGAAAAATCCTCACAGCACCTTTGTAAGGAAAAGGGCTATCCGAGGAGCCCAGTTAGTCTGTGTAAAAGAAATTCTGAGACATTCCCCTGAGAAGAAGAGTTGTAACTGATTCAACAGTTGTTTCTTATAAGACCAACCACTGCTAATACTTGCAAAAGAAACCCCCTCTGTGTTTCCCATGAGAATGTGAGGTGTTGATTGCCTGTAAATCTTCTGCTAATGCATTTTTAGCGATTAAGCTCAGAAGGAAGCAGAATGCTGCAAACATTACAGAAAACCTAATGCACATAGATTTTGAAGATCTCATAACTGGTGCAAATATTTCCATTGATCAGACACTGTAAAACTTCAGAAAGTAGAGATGTTTTATACAGCGGCTTGCCAAAAGGGACCTGAGATAATTAATTGGACAATGTTCAGTCAGACTCAGTAGAGAATTCTGACAGCCCAGTGTATATAAGAATATTTCAAAATACATATAGGAGAGCAATCAATTAATCTGCCAAACCAAAGTTTCATATTAGTTATGGATTTAAAATTTGACATTGAACCCAAAGAGTCGTCAAGGAATATCCAGCGAGCCTGGTCAACAATTACACATGCATTCATGAGTCATCAAGTGCATGTTTATCACCGTCTTGTGATTTAAGTTGTGTTCAACAGCTCCATTAGTCAACAGAAAGCTGCAGTTAAGAGTCCTCAATCCCAAACATTAAATATGGATGACGAACTATGGGCCAGTTGAGTGTGAATAATTCATACGCAGAGGGACTGTCGAACTGTACTGTAGTGACTACCACACATCTGCAACAAAGGGCTCATAAATATACACGACTATGATTATGATTATGATTATCATCAGCACAGGCATCAGCCAACAGTATTACTGCGTGCCTTTCCAGTCAACCATTCAGACAGTGTGATAAGAGCCAGTTTCAAATTGGCCCTCGTTACTATCCTCTGCCAGCAGAAGGTGAAACCGAACACAGCAGGTTTCCTCTGACATGGAAATCTCCCTGCAATACCGTAACTCATTCAGTGCCTGGGTTTGCGTGTATGTGTGTGTACACGAGTGGTAAATTTTTGACATCTTTATCTTGACTTCTCCTCTATCACTCTCCATCTGTTCCTAGGTTTTATGTCTGCTCTGCCTTCTGACAGCCAATGATCTCTCGGAGGTTGCATCAGACTTGCTTCATTAGACACCAGCCAGCCAGAGGTTACTCTACAACCGCTGTCTAAAAAGAAAGGGTTGCGCAACCAATTACGGATGCAATAAAGCCCTAAGTCACCATATATTATTAAGGATCTGAACATACAGGAAGAGAACATGCCAATGCATACCAAGCAAACAAAAGGAATGCGGTGTCCTGGGAGGGTGATGGTGCAGTAAACAGAAAGTAAAAAGTGCAGTCGGGGTCAGGGTATTAACTCACTTTGCATATTAGTTTACAACTCAACACATATTACTTTACAATTGAACACGTGGAACTGTCAAGGACCACCACCGTTAGGCAACCCTGTCTAGGGTTACAGCACTCTAAGCTATAAAGGTATCCATAAGAACCACACATGTACAGTCAGTCTTAGCCCCTGAAATGTGTCTCTCACTGACAGACAGGCTCAGTCCCAGTCACAGCATAAAGTCTAGACGTTTTTCTTCAGTTTTAATGAGCAAAGCCCACCATGACCACCGCAGGCTCGTCTAGTGGCTCACAGCAGCTATTATCTCTTTTATAACGCGGTCATTAACACTCACATCAAGCCTGTTGTCTCTCCAGGCTCAAAGCAAAGGAGTCTGACGTGCAATGCTAGTAGCTGTCAGTCAAATTAAAAACACAATAGGCAGATATAGACCAACTGCTAAGAGGCTCCAGAGGAACAAGAAAGACTTCCAGTTTAGCAACATTCCCAAGACACAGACACATGCTCTAAAAAACAGCCTGTGATTAGCATTAAGCTAGTAGCCTCCCACAACACACTCCACACCTAATAATACAACGTAAGAAAACAAATTATTAGTTGTGGATGCATATGAGTGAGTCTGCTTTAGTTAATCCACTTGATGAAACATCCAGCAAATCAAGGTACTTCACTGTTGTTGAGTAAAATCCTGTAAATTCGATACCACCACAAAGCAGCCCAGCTCAGATATAGCTACTACTTTATAGTAGTTTTAACTTTTATGGTCATTTAACTCCCGTTTCCTAACTGCATTTTGAGCAATTGTAACAAAGCAATTTCCCTGTGGGGATCAATAAAGTTCTTCTGATTCCAATTCTGATTATTACAGTGGGCGCTCCTTTGACAGAAACTATATAGCAAAATCTCCAGTCACATTTTGTATATCATCATATTGCCCAACCCTACTGTAAGAAAAAGGGCTGTGGTTTTTGATCAATCAGTTATTCTTCATCATGCCAGGAAACAGTGAAAGAAACACCTATCATAGTTTCCCTGAATTCAAGGTGATGTGTTCAGAAAGCTTCGTTTGTGTCAAAGCAACACCTGCAAACTCAGGCAAAAAAATGAAATGAAAACAGCTAAACTTCAACTGAGCCAAAAAATGTGGGTCATTAAATGATAAAATAATCAATTAATTAATCAAAACGTCTGTCAATTACTCATTTCAGCATTACAATGAACCTAAATAATAGAAAACATGTGACTGATCTAAGACTTCATGTACAATGACCATAATTTAAGGAAGATAATTTGCATTAGGGTGACCCAGAGGGGATATACTTTAGTGTACAGTGAGACCAAAAAGGTAAAGGCTGACAGGATGTGAGGAGCATAAAGGGGGAAAACCAACAGGCGATAAAGAGAGGGAAGTAGCCCTTTAAACAGGAGCTTATTCGTTCATGTCCTCAGGGCAAGGAGTTCCCATGAAAGCCACATACCGGACAGAGTTATCACAGTACATCAAACACGTTCAACCCCATCACTGTCTCTCACACCCGCCCAGTCTCCATTCCAAACACACACACATAGACAAACGCAGACAGATACAGATATCAGACACACAGCAGCGGGTTAGAACAAACTCTCTGATTCTCTCTCTATCTCATCTCACACTATTTCTATGTTTTATACATGGACAAAAACACACGCACGCACACATCAAAAGCAAACCCTCACTCGCACCCAAACCGCATGTCCCCTTTCAATGAAAGAATGCCGAAAGGAATTTCCTGACACCAGCCAAATGACCAAGCAACTGCCCATGTGGGCAAACGTGGTAAACCAAAGTTGAAGATAACAAAACCAGCGCCGCAGCTGAAACGGTGACATCTCGCTTCGGCAGCAAAATGACTCCAGCATGTAAGCGAGCATCAAATTCACATGTCAGGATCATTGTCTCTTAATTTTTCTATCACTGCTGAGTGGGCACACGGGTACATGAGAACTGAACATCTGACGTGCTGCACTCTGCCTGCCCTCCAGGCTTCTGTGAGGCTCCTACATGGGGAGAACACCTGCAGCTATCTAATCACTTCTGAAATGTGCAGCGAAAATCATTGTGACACCTTTGCTTCATGACTGCCAAGGATGTGATTTCTATTCTTTTCCTAAAACCCACCGAGGGCCATGTTTGTTTTTGCTTGAATTCTTTATTATCCGTACTCAAAAGTTTAAAGTGCGCAGAGAAAGGAAGCTCAACACACACTTACACTTGCTCAAAAACGAAAGTGCAGTCACAGAAGTCAAATACATTGCAATCCTGTTGCACTTTTTCCATCACTTACTTCATGGGGATACACACATTAATCCCCTGGAACCAAACTGCCGCTGGAAAATTAGGCAGGCAGACAAAGGACGAGCCCGGGGACTCTGTGTGCAAGCGCGTGCACAGACAGCAGCGTTTTTGCAATTGAGGGGGACATAGATGAAAAGAGTGAATAAAAAGTGGCGAGGGGGACAGGAAGGGATTGTAGTTGGTGGGAGCGAGTGGACAGCAGAGTTTCAAACAGAGAGAGAGAGGGAAGGAGAGATGGCGCGAGGGGGGCCGGCTAGTAGAAGGGGTGGGAAAAATGTGTGTGAAAGAGAACAAGAGAGAGATAAAGAGAGGGGGGTGGCACAGACAAAAAGGGGGCTGGGGGGGGGGGGGTTGCCTGATAAAATATGTGCCAATGTTTGTGTGAATGAAAGCAGTGACTATAGCTAAATTTCTGCCTGAACAAAAGCAGCTACAGTTGTGCATAGAGAGGAGAGGAGGAAAGGAGGAGAGGAGAGGAGGACAGAAGAGGGGAGGAGAGGAGGAAAGGAGGAGAGGAGAGGAGGAGGAGGAATGCTTTTAGTAGCTGGACAAGGCTTGAAAAAATGAGGTGATTACATTAGCATAGGAATAGTTTCCGTTGGTATGTCCAGTGTCACAGCGAGGCCAGGTGCAGAGGGCCAAGGAGAAGTCCAGGTTTGCTTTAAACCTGTTAATATACCAAGCCTGTACTCTAACTACAGGCCAAAAACAACAAGCAACAATCTTAAGCACAGCTCAGATGATTAATCGCTTGGTCGGCCGAAAGAAAACTGTCATCTATTTTAACATTCAGTTGATAATTTACTAATCCTAAAACTATAAAAGTTCAACTGCAAACTTCTAAGTGATTGTAAGTACAGGTGTATTGTCAGTTAGAATTCAGAGGTAAAGTTAAGATAGCACAAGTGCATTATCAGCAAGTATGCACGTGTCACAGTCTTTTAACAAGGTTTCTTCATCAGCTGCCAGCTACAGTAGTTTGCATGCTATCCCTTTGCTGATCACTAGAACTGAAAGAGCTTTGTTATGAAAAGGAGTCAAAAATGAGCGCAAGGGTTCAGCAGATGGACTTAGCTGAAGAGACCGAGAGAAATACGAAAAATCTGGTTGAATCAGCCTGTAACAACTTTTCTACGAATGATTAATGCAACGCTTGAATCCACCCAGTCTCTTTTTTTCCAATTCAGCACGAGTCCCACAGAGGTTTAAAGGGAGGCTGAGTGATGTGGAGAGTCGGTGTCGAGGTAGCACGAGTTCAGAGAGCTGCTGGCCAAAATTCAAATGTCAATCAGCAATTATTCTGAAGATCACAGGTCTGCATCTGAACTCTGCAGCTCAGCTGTTGGCCACACTGGCAGATAAAAACAAAGACCACATTTGTCCAGTAAGGCCTTGTCTAACGGGCACGGCCTCTGCCATAGAGTCACACCAGGATACATTACTGTAAGTGGCAGGTGTAAACCTTCAAAAGGCTGACTCTGTCTGTGCTGCTGTCGCACTGAAAAACAGGGGGCGGTCAGACTCAGACTATGATTGTGTGGGACCATTACAATTAATTACAACGTTCAGTGCTATGCAACATGCACACAAACTGAACTCAAAAGCTTGTGTCTTCATGAATAGATCTTCAAGATCACCCTGAAAAGCATCATTCATCAAAATCCAGCACAGACATTTAAAAGCACTATGTGTGTGTGCATGTGTGTGTGTGTCAAATTGAACAAGAAAAGATAATGAAATTAAACAGCACTCCTCCTACTCAATGATCGCACGCCTTGGTTCAGCACATGCCGCTTCGCTGTGGCGTCTTCGGCCTAGGCGGCGTTTTGCAGTCTGATGAAAAATACCAAATGCTGGCCACTAGAATCAAACACACAATGATTGTTCTCTTCCCATTAGGGAAACTCAAGGCTGAAAACACAACAAGGACTTTTGTCCAATCCAGGTCAAGCATGGGAGAGTGGAGTGTAGGTAGCACACACAGAGTACTGTTCACTGAGAGAGAGAGAGAGAGAGAGAGAGAGAAAGACAGAGAGAATATGTGTTATCTAACCCCCCCTTTTTTGTTCTCTTTTATTCCCCTCAGCGAGCAGAACCATCCCATACCAAAGGATTCCTCTAATCCAGGTGAGAGAAAGGCTCCTTAATCAGCCAATGATGAATCAGGATTACATGTTAGTAAAGTGGCTTACTACTGCTGGAGCTCATATCAGCAACTGAGCCCCCTTTATTCCTGCAAATGGTGTCTGAACTTTTATGGATGATGGAGTACTCAGAGATCAGCGAAGTGTTGATTTAAGCAGTTTAGCAGCTGTCAGTCCTTTTTTTTTTTTTTTTTTGTTTTGTTTTAGGAGAGGAAGCATCCTAATGTTTTGAGTACTCCACTATTGCTCTCAGTGGGACTGTCAGATGCATTGTTTTCATATGTATCTATAAAATATGAATACAGAAGTTGGGGAAAAGATGCTTCCCATTACACACAATTTATGGACACAATATGCCATCATAAAAAAAAAATAACTGATGTACTTTTGCTACTTATGTGAGACATGGGTTTCTGACACACGTATTGTGCTAAATGTTTAAAGTAAAGACCCCATGATGTGACTGGTCATGCAGTGCTCACTGGCTCTGGAGCAAAATGCAATTAATGTACGTTATTTATGGGCTACAGCATATACAACACAGCGATGGCTGGATGTGCAAGCGCCATGAAGTACAGCTATTGGCTAGCTGGTAAGCTCAGCTGACTTTATAAACGTCGTGCAAGCGCTGAAAGACACAAAGTACAATCACCATACAGGGCAAGAACACGGCGGCTGAGATGACTGACACCGCCACACATCAAAATCCCCAAACCTCCTGTCCTTCAGTGTCCTGAGCACAGGCAAATCGTTCAAATGACGAGCTAAGCTGTTGGTATCTGAGGGCCCGTCAGTGAGTCTGCACTTGACTTAAGTGTTTTTACACAGCATAATTTATTTCTGAATAACAAGCTGCCATTGGAGAGGATAAACACCTAACAAGCAACCCCCCAGTGTTTAATAACATAAGGTCTCACTAGGGATCACAGTCGTGGAATGAAAGCATCATGAAAGGAAAATCACTATTTGTACTGTAACAGAAAATAACAACAAATATCACTCACCCAAATGCAGCATCGTAGTTCGTCGGTCCAGCGATATATTTATTTGAAAAAGAATTTAAAAAAACGAGCTGGTTAGCCCAGACAGCCAGCTAACTCATTGATAACTGATCATTTTTTAAATTTTTTTTATTTTATTATTATGCCTATAGCTATTTACAAACGTTATTACACCAGATTTACAACGGGCTTTCTCCCTACAAAATTATTTTACACCCACTGAAAAAAATACGTTTACAAAAAAAAAAAAAAAAAAATGGGGAGGAAAGGCTTTAGAAAAAAATGTCGCGGCTCCGTTTGCGGTTTTTCTCTTTACATTTTAAACGCTTGCCGCGGTGTTGTCGGCTTGAAAATCCCCCACCGGAGCCGTCGAGCCTCGGTCCTTGTGTGAGAGACGGGCACACAGCACTTGGTGTACGTGTTCCAGTTCAGACGATGCTTTGCCGTTGGTCCACAGATTTCCCCGCTCGCTGCTCGGTGCGTCGGCTCCAAGTTGTGCGACTGGCCATTCATGTGTACCCGAATAATGTCAGTAACTTATGTACATAATTTACAACGCACGACTCCAACGGCCTTCAGCAGGTTCTCGTGTGTACTGAGCCGCTCTTGCCTGCCCGTTCACACTTGCCACAGGGCTCATCATCATGATCATCATCCCGGACAAAACCGGTAGTTCGCTCGCTCCGCCGCGAGAGGGCGGCGGCGCTACATGTTTACAACTACGGCCTGCTATGTGACTTTGATGGGTGCGTTCAACGCTCCTCGTAAGCTTCAGTTTCACGACAAAAGCTATGTAATTGTTTCCCCACAATTGACAATGACTGGCCTGTGAAGGATATTATAACACTTTTCCATGGTTACTGTGGTGGTTTTGTTTTAGAGGTTTGGCAAATAAATTATCATATTAATCTAGAGACTATTCATGTATGATGTAGTGAATAAAATACCTCTTTGAATACTATGAATACTACAGTGTGCTTAGATGTGTGTGTGTGCATACAAAAATATAAGCCGTAAAATATAAAAATACTCTATTACCAGTAAAAGTCTGGCATTTCCTAATTTAATTATTTTATTTAATTCAATTATCTTTCTTAAATAAAATTGCAGATCTGATATCAGAAAAATGTGTCTAAAGTACTGAAACGTTCCTTACACTTACTAGAACTTGTAAATGAAAGGAAACAAGATTGATACTGTTGTACAGTGTGTTGTTTATATTATTATTACTGATGCATTAATGTGAATGTAGCATCTTGCTGTTGTAGTTGGTCGAGATGGAGATAATTTTAACAAATTTACATACTGTGGTTTATCTGTGACATTCTGAGATATTGTCTATCCAAATTATATGTTCAGTATACATATAAACTCTATTTTAAAAAAGTAATATAGATATCCAATGACATGAAGTTGATAAAATTACAATTTCAGTGAAATAAAGAACATGCATTTTGTGTTAAACCTTGTGACAGACAGATAAAAAGGGGAAAAAAACAGAGTAAATATGAAAGTAGACCTAAATTATAGCTCTAATCACGATAATTATGTCCAGATAAAAATCTTAGCAATAAACTGGTTTCTTCCTCACAAAACCAAGTCTTGAAAAACACTAAATTCACTCGTAAACATACAACTCGAAATTACGATTTCTCTAACAACACCTGAAGGCCTCATAACATATTTCAGTGTAACAATGAAATTGATTGTGTTTGTCATTATTCTGTTACAGCCTACCGATTCATCGACTAACACGGTACCGGGCTGTCACTGAATTCACTGTCAGACCTGAAATCTTTTACATTCAGACCGCAGCGTTTATCCTCACCGTGGCATATGCTTAGTGAAGCAAATGCCTTGAGCAGAATGAACCGAGTCACCCCAGCGAGACTTTGACTTTTGTCGCCCTCTGGTGAAGTTCTTAAGATACACCAGTTGACTCAAGACCACTCAAGATCCTTGGAGATCAATACATTATGCCATAATTTTTTTTATTCATCAGCATTGTCACAATATAAACACAGACTGACTCTCTGTAGAAAAATCTTGACACTTAGAAGTAACATAATATAATCAGGACAAAAGCAGCTAAAATGGACTTCTAACCATACATAAAAAATAAAGTTTTTATTTTTATGCATTAAATATTTCCTACTCTTTAGGCTCGCAAAACGCCAGGTGGATACATTCAACATTTAAAAAAAACAAAAAAAACAAACAGCAAACGCAACCATACATTTAGGTTGAGTCTTTTGAACAAAGCACTCAGTGGAAAGATGCTTGCAGGCCTGAGACAACATTAAAACCATGGGCAGTGTTATGATGAGCCCACGCTGTTTTGTTTTTCTTTTTTAAACAAAGTACTAAAATAAATAGGTTTATCAAAGGAAAATAACTGAGGCTAAATTTGTATAAACAAATCTGTAAACACGAGGCAAGCAATAAGTGCTGCGCATCAAGTTCTAGGGAAACACTTGCAGCTAACACTATGCATAACAATATCACTGAATTTTATATATATATCACAGGATGAAAATATATTAATGTATTTAAATATAAAATTTGCACACAGACCAGGAAATAAGTAGAACTTGTTAAACTACTAGAGTACCTCAAATGTTTTCCTTGTGCTGATGTGGATTAGGTTTCCCAGTGCCTCAGAGTGAAACTAGTTAGGTATGTCTGTTGCTTGCTGAACTTCAAAAGTATTCAACGCCTCATATTCCTGTTGTTCAAGCACACAATACTGACACCCTACAGGCAGGCTTGAAGAGAGGAAATATATCCATTTCCTACAATGGCTTTGGAAGACCTACTCCAGCTGTATTCATTCACTAGTCGCTGTTACACTTTGGTAATCAAACATTTGGCCTCTCGAGTTTCCCTCAACTTGACGCAAAACTTTTCCTTATTTGTACATGATGTCAGCTCAAAGGTGGCTCACAAAGCTTAATTCACAAATCTTCCACCACAGGTTCCAGCAATTTTCAAATACATCAAGTCCCAAGATAATCTTTCAAGTCAGTTCATGTCTCTGCCATGAGAAGGAAAACAAATTTTTTGTGGCCCAAATCTTGGTTTCAGTCATTCAGCAGGCCCTTGGCTTTCTAATAGTCATATTTGGATCCACTGCTGCTACTCCAGGTGTTAGTGTGTATGTCAGGGAGTACTGGGCAGAGTTATCCTTCCAGGGGTGGCCGGAGGGGAATACAGCCATCCATTTCCAGAGACTCGGGCCAACCTTCATACTTGTTGCTGCTCTTACTGTTCTTCATACGCTTGTGGGAAAAGCCAGAATCAAACAAGAACTGATTTCAACAACACGGACTGGGATCAGGTTCTCACTGCACACTAGCAGCTGACATACGGAGTGCTGAACAATAATTAAACGTCATTCTACTATGCTGCGACTGATTTTTCAAATTCATTTGATTTAGCAGTCTAATATGATGAAAATAATACGCTTTAAAAACTAATATTGATTGTGGATGAGTGTGGGTAAGCGACAAATCAGCGAGAATGTTTTCCAAAGCATTCTTTAAGTTATTAGACTAATAATTTCTCACTCCAACCACATAAGTTTTTGAAGCTGATCATTTGTACCCGCAATATTACGTACTGTATATTTTACAAAAGGGTTTCTAACTGGAAGGTAGAAAAGAAATTGATCAATGACAAACGTTTTGGATTGTCTCACAGTGAATCTAAACATTAGGCTTTTTAAAGACATTCAGCCTTTTTTTTCCAGTCACACTTGTAAAATTCTGTAGTCATCAACGTATCAGAAGTGAGACAAATAGCAGTACACTGGATTAAGTCTATCGCAATACATAAGTAATGAGACGCTCTCTTGTGGTGTTGGCACATACACATCTCCTTTCCTCATTCTACTGCACATCATTAAATCAGTATCATGATACCACTGTAACTGTAGGCAACACATCTTGATAAAACCGTCTTGTGAGTTGTTTTGCATTGTATATTGTTACACAATAGCAAAGGGAGGATATTTTTTTCCTTACTACATCTGTAAGCAGTTAACTGTAACAGATCAGCATGACATCAAAGCAGCTGATCAGTTCCACCCTCGGGATTTGTTCATCATTAGTAATTGTGACATACCTGCTCAAAAGGACTCTTGTTCTCGATGCCCTTGGCTCCCACAAACACCCAGCTGTCTCTAAAGGCCAGCTCCTTCACTGCCGTGCTCCCAAGCTCCTCAAACAGTCGCCGAGACTCGTCATTCAGCCTGCCGCCAGAAAGGAGGAACAAGGTGGCAGGTTAATGATTATTAAATGGGTTGGCTGTTCTTCCAAGCAAGAGGCTTACAGGTCAACCGTAAGTGTTCCGCCTCTGTTAAAGCTTCTGTTTAAATTAAATGCAGGCTATTACCATTTCTCAGTTGGCTTCTCCTGGGCTTTCACAAAGTCTCACTGATACTTTGTGGTTTAACCACTGTGCAACCCTGATGGGTTTTTAAGCCCTAAGAAATTTTGAGGACCTTTGAGGACATCAGGGAGGGATTTCTGAAAGTGCTTACTTTATTACACCTAAAGGAATTAAATGTTCAACAACTAGCGAGCCAGCCACTAGATGTCATTTAAATGTAGTATTAAAAATAAAATCTTGATTCCTGACAACACAAGGGCAAGCTGTCACACACAGGGTATTTTACCTTCAAACTATGATTCTTGACTGTACTGCTCACCTCCTTCAGTGATAATTGGAACTTTTGCTCTTTTAGAGTGCTGAGTGTCAGAGACAACAACATCATAATTTTTTTCTGCAAAAGATTTTAGAACATGAAATATCCATGACTGACAATTTATATGAAAATTGCTTTGAGCTGTTTCTAAGAAGAAAAGTGAGGGGTGTTGTAGTGGAACAGGTAGCACATCATGGATCCTTACTTTGTAGCTGGATCATCAAAGGAAGCCACAAACACCAGTGTTCCTTCATGAAGCGGCCGTAGAAACTTCAACAGGTCAGAAACATCTGAGAACGAACATCAGATGAGCTATGAACTGTGGTTTATGGATGGTTACTTCCGAGACATATGCACCAGATGTGAGATATATTTCATGCATTTGCGTGTTTTTTTTCTTACCTCCTGCCCACATATCAAAGGTCTTAGTGTCCAAGAGCTCTCCTGTTACCCCTGAGGCAAAGAATTATCAGTCAGATGTTACAGTGACATAATTAACAAGATCTTAAACTGTTAACACCACACAGTCTGTTAAAAATGTCAAGAATGTCACTCTTACCATTCACCAAAGCTATGTTTAGTCCTCTGCCAATGTTGTTCTTCACACTGCTCACTAACCTGTGAGACACAAACACAAGAAGTTAACACATTAGCCAAAGCACTTTAGTAGAGCACCTACTAGAGCAACAGGACATATAAAAAGACTACAGACAAAACCAAAGACATGACAGACAGACAGACTGAAAGAATACTTGCATTCAGCTCACCAGACAGACTTGGAGGCCTGGTTATGACAGCACAGAGGAGGAAAAAAAAAGGAAGAGAGTGAAACAAAAACAAAACAAAAAACAAACAAACAAGGGAGACAGCAGGGGACACAAAGACAAAGATGAAACAGAGAGGAACCATTAAGCACTCAATCTCACATCTTGTCCTCCAGGCAGATTTTGGGGCCGATGACATTGGCAGCACCAGACACCAGGCGGAAAGCCAAATGTTTTGCCGGACAAGGAGCCGAAAGTCCACATTTATACCTGCGAGGGCGGGGTTCAGCTGAAATATATGGAACATAAGTCATTGGTGATTAGGAGGAAGATAAAAATGCAACATTACCAACATGATATTGACTGGAGAGTCATGTCATACTGTTTCTTCTATTTTATTTACCAGGTGTTGGTTCCTCACTTGCCCCTGAAAAAATAAACAAGATTTAGACTCGAACTGATAATCTCCATCAGAAAGGCTTTGTTGGGTTATTTTATACACATACACTGTCAAACAGGCATCAAGATTAAACCAACTCGTACTCTGACTTTTGGGTATCTACTGAGTTATTTTTGCTTATGTTTCTGTCATTCAACTTATCAATAAAACGTTTCAGAACTGCATCTCTTACCGCTGAAGAAATGCCGCATAGATGAACCACTCTCCCCTCCAAATAAAGTGTTTGCCAGCAGCCACGTGAGCCCCACCAACAACAACACAACCACAACTCTCAGAGGGCCTGTCAAGGGAAACAGGACATGCAAGTTCAGCGAAAACACACTGGGGATTACTACCGGACCAACCAGTTTCTACTGCAATTTGATAAAAATTTTCAACCCACCTGTTAATCTCATGATTCACCGTCTCGTAGACCTGGACAGAGATTTATAAAAGAGGATCTGCATTAGGGTGGTTTAAACTTCAGACAAGTTTGAAAATTATTAATATGGTAATTATAAACAATGTGAATAAAAGGTACCGTTTACAAAAGGAAATATGAAATAGAAAGGAGAAGTAGAGTAAAGAAGAGAAGCAAACAATAAAATATATTTCAAGTGTTTTTAAGGGCAATTATACCATTTAATCAGTGATGGACAACTTCACAACTTTTTAAAAATTGTGCATTCAAAATTTTACTTGAGTAAAAGAACTAATGTATTAGCATCAAAATATACTTAAGGTACCAAAACTAAAAATACTTACTACACAGAATGTCCTATTGGATTATAATTACTTATGTATTAATGTGTAAGAATCACTACTACATCTAAAACGTGCTATATATGTGTTTTCTTTGCCGCCGAACACAGTCTTGCCAGGAGCAGAGGGTGGCGAGTCTACTTCACGACCCTCTCAAGACCCTGCAGAATCCACCGGCAGCCTGGGACTGATTCTGTGGTGATTGTGAGGTTATCCATAAATGCCCTGACGGGTGATTGCTGCTCATATGTGGTCAGTGTGAGCTGCACCAGCATGTGTGGAATAGAGCCGTATGCATTTGCCAGGTTGAGCTACAACACTGACAGGTTTCCCTTGTTCTCTCTGGCCTCCCTGATGAGCTGTGTCACCATACTGGTGTGATCCAAACAGCCTGGCATCCCCTTCATCATTGATGTATCGATGTTGGTGTTCCTTGCCAGGTACGTACACAGCCAATCAGTAACAATAATGAAGAAGATCTTTGCCTCAACATCCATCTGAGGTGCTCATTTGCCATTCAATTCACTGTAGCTTTCGTGGGCATCCTCCTCACAGAAGACTCAGATTGGGTTGCCAGACCTTTTTGCCTTCTCTCCAAGCTGTCACTGACTCGCCAGTCATCACCACACTTTTCATGGTTGTTGTCCTGCCTTTCCTGGGTGTCACTGATAACTCTGAGTTTAGGCTGTGTACAAACATGCAATGACACCCCTGGACACATTATGTACTCTGTTACTCTTCGCCACTTCATTTAATTCAGTGTTTTTTTTTTTTTTTTTGTTTGAATGTAACTTTACAGACTTCATCAAATATGTAAAGTCTTGCAGTAAAGGGGTGGCTATCCCAGTAGAAAAACAGCTTTTGTGAATAATTAATTTAACCGTTTGCAATACAACTAATATGATTTGTTTAATATAACATCTGTGTTCTGCAGAAAGCTCAATTTTTTTAACAGTGAGCAAGCAAGATGGCTCTGAAGAGATGACGTTTGCAGGGATGACATGAACCCAAACTATCGCAAAGCCAAGACAACAAGGAATAATCCCTTTGACAACAGTATCAATCACTCAGGTGTAGTTAAAAATTAGGTCTTACAGGTCTTACCTGCTGTGTCCACGCTTCAGCCGAGTATCGTCTTCTCTTGTCACCTTTGCGAGGATGTAATGAACGGTAAAGAGGATCTGTTGCTCTTGTCACCCGGGACTTTGTTTATTTCTTTCGCTGTTTCCTCATTGAGACTTTCAAGGGACAAATGAGCTTTGAATACGCTCAGTCGACCATTTACACAGGTATTATTACCGCGCCTTCGACAAGCATGGGGGAAAAAAAATCTGTTTAGTTTCTCCCGTCTGTCTTCCGGATATTTTGCCAACCCCCTGTCCGTGAAATCAGAGTCTGCGCAAGGAGGTTCACGTGACTAAATTTTAATTCATGCTGCTTTCACGAACTGTAGGCAAAATTCAAAGATTTCCAAAAACACTCGTTATTCCGACTTTATTCGTGTATTTTAATTTAATTCTAACCTTGTAGTCACACCACATAATATAACTAACTAACTTAGTTACCGTAACTTAGCTAATTTTGTTGTGTTAAGTATTTGTGGCAGTTTGTTACCAGAAACAAATAATAGTGTATATCTCCTATTAAATGAGTTCAGTGGATTTAATTTTGATCTGACGGACAGTGGTTAGGCATTTTCAGTCAGTCTACCAACTGTTTGTTGATATGCTCGTAGTTCTTTTCACCAAGTGGGAGACATTACTAACATAAATTCCCGATATCTCTCACTCGAAATTTCAAGTTAGAGGCTGACGTTACCGGGTTTTTTTTCTACTCGGCTGTCAAGATTCCGGTTTAAACGATATCACGCGAACGCGCCATTAACCATTGCTACGGTTTTTTTAAATTGTTGCACGCATATGTAACAAATCAGCCTTCCCTTCCTTAAATTGTCACGGACGTTACCACACAATTAATAAACGATTTTTAAAATTTATTTATTTAATTTAAATGAACTATCGCGTGAGTACAGCGCCTCCTCCCTGAACATGCGACTGCAGCTTCAAAATCAAGATGGCTTCCCATGGTGCTCTTCTTTCGGTGTCCAAAATTATTTCTCCTTTTTGGGGTGGGCGCCTTGGAAATACGGTTAAAGTAAGACAACATATGTTGCTCTTGTCATATCGGTTGTGGCCGTTGTTGTCTGTCTCCATATTAAATTCGTCAATTGTATCTGAACACAAGGTCATATGGGGAATATCATGCAGCTGAATTACCAAGCTGTCAGACTTCTTACACATCTAAGTTAGTTTCCCCTTTGATATGTGTGTACGTGTGTGTGTTGTTGTTTTTCTTCGCTAACAATTATCTCTGCCTCTTCCTACATTCATTCGCAAACACTCTAATCAGTCTCTTGAATGTGTGTTTCAGGTATTTGGAACTACTCTGACAAGTCGCAGGAATAAGACCTTGCTTACTGTGAGTGGATCAGATTGTCTTTGTGGGTTTAGTCTTCTTAGAATATGGCTCAGATCTAGACTTTGCAAGGGGTTGGGTACTTGTGTGTACCTGTTTTATTGTAACGTGGGAGTGCTATATATATCTGTTTTCCACCATCTTTGGGGAGAAGTGGCTGTATTTTCTCTGTCTTTGTTACTATTTGGATTTAACATGTCCTTCTACCCAGCTCTTAAACTGACTATTGTCCTTCTGCTTTCCCTTCCATCCACCTTCAACAACAGGGAGAAAACATTGTAAGTAGCTAACTCTGATGCGGTTCACTAGATTACACTGTAATATAATGAACCACATCTCTTCACATACAGTACAAGAAACAACATTACAGCACATTGATTATTCTAGGGCTGGGTGATATCACAATAACCAGAGGAATTACTTTCAACATTAATGGACAGCTTTGACAGCTTGAACTTCACACAGTGTGAAGTAAACAGAAAAATATGTAAACAAAATAAATATTTGGTATGACAACCCTTTGCCTGTAAAAAAGCACAAATTCTCCTTGGTGTACTTATGCACAGTTTTTAATTGAACTTGACGGGTAGGCTAATCCAAGCATCTTTGAGAACTTGCCACAGTTCATCTGTTCATCTTCTATCTCTTAATGTACGGTAATCCCAGACTGACTGTTGAGATTTGTTGGGATTTCACAAGTAATGGATATATCTAGCTTGGTAATTCCTCTGTAATTTTAGTGTAACAACAAAATTGTTATTCATTCACAATAATAAAAAATGCAATATGATTACATTGATAAACAATAGCAGTATATTGTCCAGCCCTAAAATAACACCAGCACTATCAATGCCTGGATTCCCTATCTTGTAGGCAGCTAGTATTTTCTTTTCAGTGCACTACAGTATGAAAACTGACTTTCGCATATTTGAAAAGTTGCTTGAAATGATCAGTCCACCAGAAGTCAAGTCTCCATAAGGTGGTTTTCAGACTGTACTGGTATTCATTTAGAAGTGATAGATAAGATCTAAAATACATGGTGTTATATTAGCAATCATACATATGCATATGGTTAATTTTCTTTAAGTTCCTTGAGTAATGTGTAAAATGGCAATGTTACAGCCTCCTCCTGCAAAATATGGAGGCAGACACACTGTGACCCTCATACCTGGAGATGGAATTGGCCCAGAGCTGCTCAGTCACGTCAGAGAGGTTTTCAGGTTGGTTATACATAAACTAAATCTTGTTCAAGAGTGTTGACTTCAGACAAGTGGGTATTTCCTCATCATGTGGTTTGTAATCACACTGTAGGTTCAGCTGTGTGCCAGTGGATTTTGAGGTGGTGCATGTCAACTCTGCTGTGGAGACTGAGAATGATATCAATAATGCCATCACTGCCATCCGCCGCAATGGAGTTGCCCTCAAAGGTACGCAAACCCCTTTTTTACACATCACAAGCTGAGCATGAAAACACAAAAAGCAGAGCACAGCTGTGAGAGCATGTTGTTTATGAGACCATGACACTACAGTCTAACTGTGGCTTTGCTGAACTCTCCTGATAGGTAACATAGAAACCAAACATACCATGCCGCCATCTGTCAAATCCAGAAATAATCTCCTTCGGTAAGAGTTATAATGAAATATTCAGTTCCCTTGATAAAGGCTCTCTTTTTTCAGATGGCTCAAGTTTCTTCCATCATTTGGTTGCGTTAGTCCACCCATTGTTTTTCCTCTTTCTTGTTCCATGTGCGTATCAACAGCACAGGCTTAGACCTCTATGCCAATGTGATGCACTGCCAGTCCCTCCCCGGAGTCCAGACTCGCCACCAGAACATCGACATCATAATCATCAGGGAGAACACAGAGGGAGAGTACAGCAGTCTGGAGCACGAGGTCAGACAGAGCAGAAACCCAATCAATTCTTCTGTCTGCTGAAACACGCTCTTGTACTCCCTTCTTTAAACACCTTTTTCCTCCCTCTTCTAATTCTCTTTTTGAAATGGGAGTTATGTAGTATCCATGTAGTCTTAATAATACAGCATTTGTTTACCAAGCAAAAAATGTTGGGCAGAATGTAGCCATGTGCTGATCTGATATACTTCATCATCAGTGGCACCAATACTGTCCTTGTTGAACAGATAAATATTAGCAAGATGTTCTCAATCCAAATTAGATACGCTTTCTTAGTTACTGACAACATGAAGCAATGACTAAATTTTATAAACTTTTAGAACAATACAACATTTGGACAGGCCTAAATTGAATTTAGGTGTGTGGATTAGAGTTGGATATCACTACTGATCTCCTAATTCAGTTTCAATTCACAAAGGCCAGAATCTGTTCATTTCATTTTGATTCAATTTTAGTTAGATGATCCAGTTACATCAGATAAATACCAATATTGTGTAAAGCGCTTCTCAGAATTTCTCCTGGGAACTTAAGTTTCTTTTGCATTCAACAAGTGAACACCACTGTTGTTTCCTTGAATATAAAATCATGTAAAATACATATTACATGCTAAACTGTAAACACATTTCACGGTTATGAAACTGTGAAGGATTAAGGGTTTTGCAAAACAGTTGATCAAGAATAATAAAACACCTGCACTACTTACAGTGGTATCGTTGTTAATAACATATGGACACATTCACTTGCTATAATTATATGTAGTGCTTACAACTAAAGTCTATGGACTTTCCTTTAGTGCTGTATTTATTCTTGTCTAGTTTCATCTCTCATAGTGTTCAGAACATTCATTTGTCATTCTCCTCACTGTCACCTTTTAGAGTGTATCAGGTGTTGTGGAGAGTCTTAAAATCATCACCAGGAACAATTCCCTCAGGATCGCTGACTATGCCTTCCGACTGGCTAGGGAGAAAGGCCGTCGTAGGGTCACTGCCGTACACAAGGCCAACATCATGTAAGTAACGCTGTAATTGTAAATGTATCCCACCAGAGTTGTCTGGCCTCCTGAGTCTTACCTCATATGGTGAATTTCTTATTGCTGGAAATTGTTGAGTGGGGCCTTTCTGCTCCCAACAGGAAGCTCGGCGATGGCTTGTTCCTGCAGTGTTGCAAAGAAGTGGCCTCTGGTTACCCAGACATCACATTTGACAGCATGATTGTGGACAACACCACAATGCAGGTGATAGCTGATAACATTTTAGTGAATTCAAAGAATGTTTATCAGTGCTGTTAAATCAAAATTATTTACCTTCCACTGTGTTTGTTTGTGTTTTTAGCTGGTGTCCAAGCCCCATCAGTTTGATGTGATGGTGATGCCCAATCTGTACGGGAACGTGGTGAGCAACGTGTGTGCAGGCCTGGTGGGAGGACCTGGCCTTGTGCCTGGAGCCAATTATGGTCGTGACTATGCTGTCTTTGAAACAGTGAGTGTTTGGCAGTTCCTGGTTAGAAGGCCACTCCTCTGTCTGTTTCTGAAGGATGAAAAAAAATGCACAAATCACTTTCAATATATTGTAAGCATCAGCGTTTCACCTCTTTCTTGTCCTGTTTTTCTGTATGTCTCAGGCCACAAGGAATACAGGGAAGAGTATTGCAGACAGGAACATTGCAAACCCCACTGCCATGCTGCTAGCCAGCTGCATGATGCTGGACCACCTTAAGTAAGCTTTTCTGGATAAAATACTTTCAGCACATACTTTCTTATGGCTATACCAGAAACGTTAATAATTCTCCCTTATGTGTCCAGGCTTTATGATTATGCAAGTTTGATCCGGAATGCAGTCCTCACCACCATGAATGAAACCAGGGTAAGTTTTCAATCACTGATAGGTTCTTTCCCTCACCTGTCTCGCTGCCATAAATCTAACAGGCCATTGTTGTGTGACATAGGCTCAGACGCCCAGGTGACAGGGCTGGCATGCGTCCTAGAGGGCATCACAATACGTTGACACAAAGCAGTATTGTGTCCTTTCAATGTCACAAAGCTCTTATGAAGTGCTACCCTGTACGGTATCTGATTTTACATTGTGTGGAATTAGTGGTAATTATAGTCCCCGAGGTCATTTAAAACCCTGATCTGCTTATCATCCAAGGCAGCAGACTGGTTGTTGCTGTGGCAGGGTTTTTGGGTGATTATATGTACTTTATTTTCCACAACAGGAAACAGTTTAGTGCTTACAAACACTTGAAAAACATAAAATACCCAGGTAAATACAATATGTGGCAGGAGACTCATTCCATGTAGATTAATTTTGGTCCACCCTTTGTAAGCGTCCTGTTTTTATTTATTAATTTATTTGAATTTCTTTTCTTGCAGTTGCACACCGCTGATATTGGGGGTCAGGGCACCACATCTGAGGTCGTCCAGTCCATCATGAGGATCATTCAGAGTAAAGGGCAGCTCACGTCAGAGCTCTAAACCATCACTGAGGACACCACAGGCGCACAAACACACACACACACTCTCTCTCTCTCATCAGAGCTGTGAGTTTGAGCAGGTGTCTGGATGTAGGACAGGTGTACAGTCTGAGAGAAGGATGTCCATGCATGTCTGTTTCCATAGCGGCAGCTTTAATCGCCGACATCACAATGGTTCCTTTTTTTTTTTTCCTTGTTCACACAGCTAACTAACCATTTCACTGTACAAATGACCTTTTATCAACACCTGTGTGTTTCACACATAATAATGACCATATCCGGCCTCTTTTTAAAACTGTTTACTTTTGATAAAATTTCGTTATCGCTCCTATGAGATGATAAATCCTACTTTAAGAATAGATTATATTCCCTGACTTCATCAGATTCATTCATTTGAAAATCTGTTCTGAGAAATTGTTATGAAACATGAAATGGCCTCTTTTTTGCAGCATCAGTCACCAAACACATCACGGCGTCACGGCATATCTTCAGATGAACAAACATTGTCTACTGTTTTTGTGCAAAATCATCTTTTCAAATGCCTTTCAGTGTGGATCGTTATTTATTCTACAGCTTAAGACTATGTTACAGCTTTGTCAGTCAACCAAAATGTGCTATGTTAACACCTTTAACGGTTTTTTTTCTTTGACATTTTGCCAAAATGAGTTTTATTTACTGTACTGTGCTGTATATTCACATCATAATAACTGTACTTTAAAAATGGTGATGTAGCTTTTTCATTTATACTGTATCATCAGAGAAAGGGTACGCCAAGTAACTGCTGTCAAAGGTGAACTTTTACACTCTTGCCATAATAATCTTGTCAGCTAAGTGTAGATCATGTTACATGGTATATCCCTGTTCTCTTAAAAGCTAACCAGGCAAGAGCACTTAAATCTTGACAGGAAAAGACTGGTTTTATCATGTCTGGGGGTGGGTGATATATACTGTATAACGTGAATATTATCAATAAAGAAATAATCTGTCTTGTTGATCTTTGTGGGCAGAAGTTTGGATTTGAAAAGTGTCTCAAGAAAGCTTATTATAATAATACACTCAGTTGACCATTAATTAGCTGCACCCATACAAAACCAACGCTGATCCAGCAGTCCTGCATTAAATCCTCCCTTCATGAAGGTTAAGATGTTCAGTTTTTGTTAACGTTGTGTGAGAGAGGTGATATTTTGGAGGTAGCAGTTTGTGATGCTGCTGACTGAATTGTACTGCGTTGTACTGACAGGTGTTTCTTTTATCTTGTCCACCCCATTTATCAAAGAGGGTCAGCTAAATAACATAAGCACTCTCCACATAATGCAGCACAGATCATCAGCCCCACAAACTACATCCTCCAAAATGATCATGAAGTTGAATCAGCATGTTTTAAAAACTGTCAGCAAAAACTGAACATTATAACCTTCTCAAAGGCAGATTTGCCACAGGACTCCTGTATTAGTTTTAGCTAGGCGTGCCTAATAAACTGCCAACTGAGTGTGTATGTGTCCTTCATAAAACAGGAGCTTCTTATTGCTAATATCTTTTAAAATATGTCTTGATTCTTTGCCTCCGCTTCAAAGAAAATAAGCCCTGTTCTGGCCTGCTGCTTGGGATAAAGATTATTTTTGCTCCGAATAAGAAAAACCTCACTGATCCTTCCGTTTGTTTTACAATTTCATGCCCCATCAGCCTCTTACTTTCAACACTGGATGACAAGTTGCTGTTTTACATTTCCTCACTAGGTGGCAACGCCACTTTCTAGAGCTGCCAATAACTCACTAGGAGACAAAAAGCGCACAGCCTCATGCATGTGTGCTCAGTTACATACACTGTCTGACAAGGACAAAATTCAAAATGTATGTAAACACTGCGGATCACTATGCACGCCTGTCCTTGATGCACTGACTGCACCGTGAAAAAGCTGCAAAGAAATTGGGAACGCAAGCATCTCTGACAGGCATATTAGTCCATGTAATTTGGCAACATTAAGAAGATTCTCATTCTTTTCATGTGATTTCTAGGAATTAAGCTCTTGGCCTCAGAGTATGTGTTTCTTTGACAAATGTGAAGAATTCTGACTCGGCTGAAATTATCCTCATTTAGCATAAAACCAAACCATTTATTGTAATTACACCTGGTCAAAACAAGCCATTCATTATTTTTTCTCCTAGTTTTTTTTTCTTAGTGCTCTGACCACACAGTCCTCTGAGCCAGCAGATGCAGGAGGAGTAGGAGCAGATAGATGTTATAATGGCACATCACTCAGCAGTGACCTCCTGCTCACATATATTGTACAAATAATCCCAGTCCGCCTCTCTTTCTCCAGTAGGGTCCGCGGTCACAGGGGCACATCCCATTGTAATGGCACTGGCCAATTTATCATGTGTCCAGTTCTGTGGGAAAGTTACAAACTGTTCCCTGTGTTTGAACATTTACATATCGAGCAGAGAAATCCTTTGTGAACAGATTCCTGCCTTTTTTTAGATTTAGTTGTCCCAGGAAATCAACAATCATACACAATCGTACGGTGCACAGTGTGTGACATGTGCAGGGAATTACTACATGTGTACCTTGGCCTCTGCCAATTGGCTGTCTTCAACCGTTTTACTCCCTCTCCATTCATGTCAGTTGTTCACTCTACAGAGACAGATAGTTGGCTCGTAAATGTCTTCACTCTATTTCATTTAGAATCAGTATTTTTTTGTTATACTTTGTGTAAGAGGTTCATCACTGCAGGCCAGATTTCTCTCATCATGTCATCCCACTTGGGCTGTTTACCTCACCGTACCTCACATTGCTCTAGATGGAGCTACACCCCCCCCCCCCCCCCCCCTCCTGTCAGCCCCTGACTTCTCGGCCTTGCCTCTCCCTCTCGAGCTGCTCTGTCCCCTCTGAGCCTCCGCTGGAGCTGCGCCATGAGGCAGATGGTCAGCGTTTGTGGAGAGAGGGAGATGTTGCAACAAACCACCGGCCACTTGACCTTAATGGGACACTATTCAGTCCTTGTATAAACCTATGAAGAGGCCCAACCTGCTGTGCAATTTTTATCTGTTCACCCAAACTACAAAAAAATGTCTTCTCACCATGCCAATAGTTGTGGTCTCATGTGCCCAGCTAATCTATCTCTGAGATTTGTACTGCTGTGCCAGTACAGAGTAGGTGAGTGGAATTTTGTTTGTTTTGCTCACGGCATTGAAAAATTACATTTGGAAAATTCATCACACACTTGTCTTTCCAGTGATCCAGTGTCTCTGATACAAGTACAGACTTCACTGTTTATAGTTTTCATTGGAAATAATCTCTACCGTCGAAATAGTTGCTGTGAAAATTGTTTACAACATGCTGTGATTGTAAACAGGGATCTGGTCTCTAATAGAAGATGTTGCTATCATTTTTTTTAATGTAACCGTTTGATACTGTGAGTGTCACAAACAAAATTTTACTCATCTCTATTGTTGTGGGCTGGAGACTCAAACTTTTTAATGGACATATTGTTATATATTATTATTATCATATAACTGAACACACTTGACTTTTCAGGTTGATAAATTTCAGTGATAGATATTTCATTTGTCCCTAACTTTTCATCCAAATGTCAGACTTTTCTTATGTCATATAGACTTATACAGTTCCAGCCTAGTTTTTTTTTTTTTTTTTTTACTCTGCTTCTTCACCCACCTGCATCTCCTCCCTCCCTCCCTCCTCCTTCATTCCTCTCCTTCTCATGTCTTTTGGAAACATCACATTTAATATTTTTTATCTCCCGTCCTAAGATAAATGCTAATCTGAAAGGTTTTTATTTTAACCACAAGGTATGATGCTGATACTCAAACTGCTTTTATTACTGGCTGTAATTCTGCTGCAGGCTTGCGCCTGATCATTTCCAGAGTCCTCCCTTTCTCGTTCTTTCTCTCTTTGTCACTCTTTCATACACACTCTATTAGTCCAGTGTAATCTAAGATCCAACAGGTAACTTTCCACAATACATATGAACATGCTCCCCTCTTTCATGTTGATCAGCTCTGCTATGCTATGCTACGCAATGCAGTGCAGGTGATCATAATCAATCAGCTTGCTCTTGATCATCAGGCTCTGCCGAGCACAGCTGCATCCAGTCAGCCAGCTCTGCTCTCTGTTAATGGGGCTTTTTTCCCCCCACAGCTATGGCTTAGCTACATTAAACTACGTCAACGGTCAGCAATTCTCCATTACTTGGGCCTGCCTGTCTGTGTTTTGGGCTCTCTCTTTATGTCCTCTTAGCTTTCTCTTCACAGGGATTTCCAGTGTCTTCCTCAGCAGTGATAGACCTAATCAGAGAAGAATTATGAACGGGTAGTTGAGAGAAGTTAGTAATGATGTTTCCTTGGAAGAAAGGGATGTAGAAAAGAGGTCAAAGAGGATGGCATGCAGGGGGGGTGGGGTAACGGGCTAACCGAGGGTGAGGGTTTGGTTGGGAGTGGGAGGAAGGACAGTATGATATATGGAGGTGATATAGTTTGATAACCAGCAAGTTCACGGCTCAGTTAGCGGGTGCAACACTTCATCGCCACCTTATCTTTCAAAATGAAAGGAGCCAATAAAGCATCAGATCCCTGTCTGCCTCTTTATCAGGAGCTGCACACTTGTTATTTATTTACCACCTAGTGAGATCATAGGATGCTTATTATCTCTGAAAGTGATCCCCATCAGCAAATGTCTGTTTTTCCATATTCTGTTTTGATTGCTCAGCTTTTCCTATTTGTGGACTGGTTGATTGCTGCAGAGCACAGAGCCCTTAAACTTCTGCCGTTGCAGTACCTTGTGCAAGGATACCGCCACTGAGGATGTGCAGGCCAACATGATGCTTGAACCTGGGTCATGCAGTTTGACAGTATCTCTGACTTGACTAACTCGGCCACCCTGATACTGCTCTAAGCCCTCCGTAGATAACAGGGGCTCCCCTCTCTGAGTTCATAGTCAAAACATAGCTGCTTATTTGAAAGGAAACAGACATGCTTGTTTTATGCGACTCCAGCACTTAACTTGTACCTTGTAAAAGAAATTTGTAAGTCCATAGTGCTTTCTATTTTATCCCCAGGGGAGGAAATATGAAGCTTGAGGGCATAGCTGTTTGTGTAAGTGGATGTGTATTCTGGTATGCATGTGCCTTAAATATGTGTGCACATCTGCATATGCTTTTACTGCAGCCGTGTTCTTAGCTCCAGGCAGAGAAACAGATTCCACCTGTGCTACACGAGCCAGCCCTTTACATGGCCCTGCCCTGGTATTCTGCCCTGTCAGTGGTCCAGTGTGGTTAAATGTTGCATGGTGTGAAGGGCGAGCATGTGTGTGGTGGGCTTTATTGCATTGTGTCTAAATAGGAACCTGCCTGTCTTGCTCACCTTTCCTTAACTTACTTCACTCAGTTTTTTTTTTTCCCCCTTCTCCACGGCACTGAAAGCCTCTTGGCAAAGTGAGAGCGAGGGGAGCCTGTGAGCTATTTCTGTTTGGTTTTATGCTTATGATGAATCAGTGGGCCTGTGCTGCTAGCTGGGTTTTCTGAGAATGTTGATACGTTGTGGCTCATCAGAGAGAAACAGTTAGGGCCACGGCAGCACTTTGACCACATGTACCCTAGATAAAACTCAGAGTGGAAGGAGAGGTAAAAGCAGTGATTGATGGGCTGTTGATGTGCTATATTTTCCATCTGAAACCTGTCTTCCATTCTTGCCAGTATTTCCTCTGCTCTCTCTCTCTTTCAGTTTCCCTTGCTCTTTCTCCCGTTTGATCTCTCAATCTCTAATTCTATTAAATGTTTTAGCGTCTGTGTCCTTGCTGTGAGTTTAGGGGGTACTGCCAGAGTTACATTACATCAAGACAAGCATGCTGCACTCATGACAACCTGCATTACACTGCCCTGATGTCATTACAACTCTGCTCCCCTGAAATTGGAGCGTCTTGGCACTCGGACAACTCGGCAACCCCCCACTTTCCAGCTCTGTGTTCACTAGTTCAAAATCAGTGTGTTCTCTTGGTTGCCAAAACAAAGCTTATTTCCCAGCGACACTCACATAGTTTAATTTAATACACCTCTTCTACGTCCAGTGAGTCAGCTCTGCGCGCACGGTGAGTGATCATATCCTCGACGTGGCCAGGACCATCTCCCACCTGTTGCCAGACACATGCTATCAAGAAACTAATTATGTCATACTTACAGACACAGTGCAATCCCTCTAAAACTCCCCAAATGACAAATGTGACATGTGCTTTTTTATTACCCTAAAGCCAAGTCCTTTCTCCCATTGTCCATAACTTCTACTTAACAGTAGCTGTTAAAAGAAATAGATAAAGTATTCTACTTGAGTCACTCCCTTTTTGCTGTCTCATAGGATCTGGTGCTATTTCCTGATTTCTATCTATTCGGACCCCTTGTCTGTCTCCCTTGTCTTGAATGTCTGAACCACTCTCCCCGTTCTCGTCCAGTGAAGCATCTCTAAAGAGTTTTGATGAAAACAGATTTCTGCAAATCCACCAGAAAACCCAGCTTTGATTATGTTTCTCCATTCACTGTAACAGCTCGGCAGGACCCTTGTCTGTGTTGCTTTTCATAAACGCCGCCTGGTTCCTGAATGAAATTTGAAGTCTTAGGGGAGGAGGAGAGAAACGCCGTTGTTCTGACAAAATCTCTAATGGGTGCTTGAGGTTCTGTGGCTCACGTCTGACTGTGCACTAATGAAAGAAGTGAGCATGCTGACTGTCTGCTGTCAGAGGAATGTATCTGGTGGCTGCAGCAGTGAATCTGTGGTGTGTTCAATCCTGGTGAATCAGCTGGGAGGCTGCAGACAGGAAGCACCGTGCAGATTTTGACTAGCAGCGAGAACACATTTGGCCTCTGGGCAGGTTAATCAGTGACATACCTGATGTTCCACGGTGCAAAGCCATCTGAGACAAAGAAGACAGTCCAGCTTCCATCTCCTCTTTTATCTCGCCATCTTTGAATAGCTCCAGTTAACCCAGTCTTTAGGTAAAGCCAGAGGGAATGAAACAGTAGGCATCCTGTAACTCTGACTTTAGTGTTCTCGGCTGATGCACTGCCATTAGGTTTTTATCACTTAGGACATATTTCAAGCAGTAATATTAAAATGGCATCAGAGTTCTACTTTTATTTCTAACTTTTATCCTGCTTTTGATGGTATCTTATGGAACAGCTGGGTGAATCATGAAGGAATGAAGATGGAATAACAGGCACAGGCAAATATGATGACATGCAGTATTTTGCCCTTATATGTCTTTTATAAACCAATAAACAGACTGGCTTTTGATACATATAATTCTCAACGTTCATATGCTCAAGGAAAACGCTGTTGTTATTGGCTCTAAGGTGGAGGTTCGGCACTTATGCTATTTTTTTTCTCACATTCCTTCACTGCTGCTGACCTGATATTTCTTTCAGCAACCCATCAAGTGCACATACCTGCATGGCCCCTTCCCTTTATCCACTTCAAAGCTCCTCCACCAGTGTTATCCATGGCTTCCTATCATCCTATTGCCTAATCTTAGAAAAACAATTCACAGAGCCCAACTGAAGATAGGCTATGTTCAACATATGGCTTCATTTTCCAGATTTTTCTATTACATCATGTGGTAATTTTACCAAGTAATCACAACATGCTGCAGTTTCTTGAAAATTCTGGTGTTAAAGAGTTAAAGAGTTTAGTCTGTGCACAGGATAAGCATTTATCTATTTAGTCAAATCTCAGCTCCGACACTATCTTTAGCAGAATAAAGTCATGCTGATTCTGCCTGGTACTTTACTGCGTGGTCTTCTGGCTCATTTTAGCTAACTGCAAGCCAACAAACATTTCTTCTACACTCTCCTTGTGTGTCAGCACTAAAATATCAACCTTGAAATGATCACACCAAATCATGGAAAGAATCCTCAGACAAGTTACGTATTTATGTGTTTCCCCCCAGAGGTGTTTTAAAGATTTTGGTTACGAAGAGACAGCACAGGGGAAAAAACACAGGAGGGAGTCCTTCCAGGAGGCAGGTGGAATTAAAAGTGCTGGAGAGAAACTGAGCGTGGAGTGACAGTAAATGGCAGCGAGTCAGAACCATGAGAAGGCCCAAGCTCTGATGCCTTTCGTTCCCCGTCGGCTCCCTGCATCACCGGCTCATTTTCCATGGAAATATAATACAGAAATCAGCCCTAATCCCTGCTTAGTTCCACCAAACAACTTACAGCAGACTCACAAAGACTGGACTCTATATATAACTCTTCATTGTCTCTTAACACCCTTGTTCACATCCATTCAATGCTACACACTCCCATAAAAAGTTAAAATCAAGACCGCTGCTTTTACTTGGACATTGCGCTCTGCTTTAGGATGTCTTCAATCTTGAGAAAACATTTCAACATCACCAACAAATGACATGGTTTGTATTTATAACTACGAAATTACTCAGGCTAATTGCCTGCATGATGACTAACATATGACCCTATGAGCCAGGCTGGGTTGTTTATGTTACTCTGTGCTACATGACCTATTGTACTCAGGACATCCTCGAAAGAGCTAGGAAGAACATCGGCCACCCAGGGATGGTTTACTTGATAATGAGCACTAACACAGCAGCATATAGGTTCTACTATAATATTCTTCAGTTACTTGTGAAAGGTGTAATCTGGCATACTTCAAAAAGATGCCATTCACTGTTCTTTGGCCATCAAAGCAGGAAGAAAGTGGGAGAGAGAACAGCTAATCCACTGTCAGTCACCGAAACTTGTCATCCCTCCCATTTGGCCAGCTGATGCAGCGTGATTACGGCCCTGTCACAGCCTTGTCATTGTAAAACACAGGAACCCAGACTGAGCAGCAGCAGATGGAGGAAGCGACAGAACTCGCGCTGCCACGTTGGGCTGCCAGTGCCCTCGACTTATGCAATGCCTGTTATGTGTCTCAGCGGGACACAAAACAGTTTGTTCCAAAGTCCCAAACTCCTGAATCCGAAGTGGCACCTCTGTCCCAGGAGGGAAGGAGAAGAAAACTGGTACACAAGATCTTTTTATGGAATGAAATGAATGGTCAAACTGTTGCCGGGTTTCCACAGCCTCTTCAGTCTCCTCACCCTGGGAACTGAAGGGTCACGCTCCTTGAGAAGCTATGGGAACAGTGCCATAAACACAGCCACACTACAGCATATACTCTACACTGGCACCATCACGACTTCTTTGATGTGAGGCTAAAGTATCATAATTGCTGACAGTTGGTAATAGTGTTATCACTACGCTTAGCGCAAGCAAATGACCATTTGAGTGTGTCTAGACATGGTCTAACAAAGTTACTCTATTAGATTAGCAGGGTGACACCCAGGAGCCTAATCGACTCAGAGTCGAGACTCATTTTACACGAGAGGCCTTCATTAAACAAACAGAAATAGGTAGACGTGCACACATGCACATACACATGACTTCATGTACACACACACACACAGCAATACTCCCACGAGTGAGAGGAGCCTCTCTGCGAAGGGCACTAACCTGACACCTTGCAAATACACCATGGTGACTGACACACTTAATGTTTCATTGACTGTAACAGGAGATGAGCACAATCTTCCTAAACACCCTCTTTTGTGTGTGCATGTTTGTTTGTATATGTCAGGGTGTGTGTGTGTCTACCTGCCTCCTTTTTTAATCACCCTCGTCACTTTTCCTATAATTCCAGACTCCTACTATCATGTCAGAGATTTTCCATTACGTGACCAAACAATTTCCTTCTTAAGGCGAAAAAACAAACCAAAAAAAAACAGACCGTCCTGTGATTTCTGCGTTCTGTTTGGCTCTTTCAATCCTTCGATACCCGAGAACCATTCCTCCCCCCCTTTGCTTGCTGAATAATGAGAACCAGCCTGATTTAACCAGCTCCTTAGCGGCTTTAAACTCAGGAAACACTCAGATCTGAGCTGAAGACTCACAGCAATTGTTCCCACATTATCTGAACCACGCTTCAAAGCGGAGCAGAGAGTGTCTGCTGGTGATGGCTTGTTTCCTGATAACACCCTTGTATAAACACATACGTCTAATTAAGTAGATTGATTACAGTGAATGATTGCATTGTAGTGGTCAGTGCAATTCAGGAAAACATGGATTAAAAATACAAATAAAACCACAGTTGGAAAAATACCGTTGGGCAATTATGGAGTTATTACCTATGGTTACCTTTAATTTCCATTAAGCACATCAGATTTGCCTCATTCTCTTATGAAATATGCCTCCACTGCTGTCTCTCAGTCCAGTGCAGCATTTAGCCAAGCTCAGATTTACACTTCCTGTCACATGGAGTTGGTTCGTAGGTTTCTGCCATTATAAATCACAATGGTGGACTTACCAGGAGCAATTCTTTTAACATACACCCCCTCTTAGCATAGACCAGACATTACTTACAGTGTCCAAGGAGTTACTAAATGAAACTACATGCAGTAGCATATCATTGCATGACACTTAGTGCATAATAGACATAATGGTCCCATTTAAATTATAGCATGGGCAAGCCTGGTATTGCAATGTGGAAACCCACTCTGTGACACAGACACACACATGCAGACACACAAGCACACAGATACGATCAATCAGACGAAGATCTACACTGACATGTAAACACACCACAAGAGGGTCTCTCTTTTCTCTCGCTCCCCACACAGAGAACTATTCACCCGTCTTCCCCGACTCTCCCTCTTCCTTGCTCCCTCGCTCTTCCTGGCTTGAGCTCCGCTCTCTGCAGCCCCTGACACTGCACTCATTCAACCCCCATCTACCTTTTTCCACCTCCACAGATAAATAAACAACCATCATCATAATCATCATTAACACTATGACGTCAGCGCTCTCATGCACGCAGACCTGTGCATGGCAGGTAGGTGCATGGAAACAGGCATTCTTGAGAGTGCAAGCGTACAAACATGCACATGCACACAAACTCAGGCAAACACACATCTTGGATTTGAACAGTGTCTTTTCCACAACGAAACGCTGGTTTCTCGGTATGACATAAACAAATGCTCATTTTGACAGAAAGCATGACACCTTTAAGGTAGCATGAACGAGCGTGTTTTTATGACTGTGTTCACATTCGGGCTACAATCCATCTTCCACCCTCAGTCCTCGTTAGATGAAATATGTAGAAATGATTTCCAACCCGGATTTATTTTGTCTTGATACTATTTATGTTGCTTTCATTCACTATAACACTTGGATAGAAGGTTTGTTTTTCTCCTCAGGCTTCCTCTTTGTCTGACTGCTCATATTTACAGGGTAAAATTGATACACCTCCACTGTCAATGTTTTTTTTTTTTTTTTTCCAGCCGCAACTCTTCATCTCTCTCTTCCAGTTTGTGTAACACTGTCTCACTCAGTCCAACTTTTGGGGTTTACAGAAGTATGTTCCATTATTCAGGGAGATCTGTCCAAACAAATAGCTGCAGCTCATCTGGTGGTTATCTCTACTTCACTGTTATTCTTTGCTTTACTCACTACTGTCTGCACTGCATGGACACATGCAGGTACAGATGGCCAGAGTAACCTGCTATAGGCAACCTCATGGCAAAATTGAGATAATGGGCTCCCAGTGACCCCGTTCCCCTCCGGCATTCTGTGCATTGTGTGTACATACCCTCCCTTTCGCCTCCAAGTATGAATCAAGTACAGAGCACACAGCCGACCACACATGGCAGCTTAATTATATTTTGCCTAGAGCACCAGAAACCAACTATTACTCCTTTGCTGGAATACCACCTGACCCAAGGTTTTTCTCTGTGTTTGTAGTAATTTGATCAAAGACATATTTATTTAGTAATATGTACCACGTACGCACAATATCAATTTAAAGCTGTTAAAACTCAATTTTGATGCATGGCCTTAATATTAGGCAATTGTTTGGCTTGGGGTTGTTCTTTAATAAAACAATGTATGCATAACATACGTGCCAAATCAGACACATACACACAGATATCTAAATGAGGGAGTCTACAGCCATGCTGGCAGCTCCACTAGGCTGTCCTTGGTACAGCTGAGGCTGATGGGAATGTCTCTACTTTTGCAGGTATTTGGTCATAAACAAAAGTATTGGAAAAATAACATTTTGACCTGATGATGGCACTAGATGAGAAGTCGAGGGATAACCAAAGTTATTACAATTCATCCTGAGGGGAACATGAGTGTCTGCACCAAATGTCATGGCAATCCATCCAACAGTTGTTGACATATTTCAGGCTGGACCAAAGTGGCAGAGCGACTGAGAGAAAGACATTGCCACCCGTAGAGCCAAGCTAAACAGAACACAGACTCAGTAGCGTCTGACCACTCTTCAAGATACTTCTATTTTGTATTTCATTTGATTTTGTTTTCATTACAAATCATTTGACAAGTTGCGAGGAAAATGTACTGTACATGAATTTCAGAATATCTTAGTATTTATTATCAGGGATGCACATAACTTTTCTAGTGAGTTACTCAGGCGAGTACCAGGAGATGGTGTTTGGTACTCACCCCACATATAGCGTGAAGTGCAGTCCTCCTCGCTGTCCTCCTCGGTGTCGCCCCCACTGGCCGAGATTTCTTCTCGGCTAGCTTGTTTATTAGCGATGACTAGCACTACATTCATGTGCTCCTTGCTCTTTCGTGTTTGTCGAATAAAGGATGGTTGAAATTCTTTGAGCCTTTATAAAACGCACAGTTCTGTCTGCTAGATGTGGATGCGAGCGGCAAATCTTGCACCACATTTCAGCGCGCTCATCGTTAGCTTCAAGCCACGGCACATCTTGGAGCCATTTTCTGAAAAAAAGTCTTTTCTTCGGCTCTGGCTCCGGTTGGCGTTTCTTTGTAGGTGGCGAAACGCCAAAGAAGCTGCTTAATGTCTGTTGTTTTTTGGGGGGGGGGTACATCTCTGACAGTAGTTGACAAGCAACATGTGTAACGTAAGATGAGACGGTGATGTCGTGACGGCCAGGTACGCAGAGTCGCCTAGTAACGCAAGTTTTTTTTTTTCTTTTTTTTTTTTTTTTTTTTTTTTTTTTTTTTTTTTTCAACTTTATTGAACAACAGACAAATATGAACATACAATTGAACATGACAATCTCAAAATAACATCCAAATACATTACAAATTTGAAAACACCTTCTTTGTTTCAAAAAAAATAAAATAAGGGAAAAGGAATTAAATAAATACCAATAAAAAATAATAAAAAAAATGAAATAAATAAGGGGTTTTAAGGGGCTAGAATAAATGAAGCTCATCTATAATTGTGCATAATTTATTTGCATTGGGCATATCTAAGCGTCTCAGACACTTTTGGAGGAGGGAAAATTCATTTTTAAGAGCAGGCCATGAGGGGGTGGACTTGGCATATCTACATTTGTGTATAAAATATTTTGTAATAATGATAAAATTATTTATCAAAAATTCAATTCTTTTATCTTTAAGCACAACTCCGTTTCGAATATTTTGAAAGGACCAGAATTCAATGTTGTAATTTCTATAATTGGAAGATATTAAATCATGAAGAGATTTCCATAAATTCTGGACTGACTCACATTCATAGAATAAGTGTTCTGTTGTTTCAGGGATTGTTTTACAGATATAGCAATTTTCTACTTCAAATTTGAATCTTTTTTTCATGAATTCATTCGAAGGATAAATACTGTTTGTAGTTTTAAACTGGACTTCTTTGCATTTTGGAGAAATAGGAAATTTTAAATATTTTGTTCGAATTGATGAAATTTCAGATTTATTATAATCTCTGAGAGACAATGAACTTTTCGTTATACCTGAAAATAAAATATTTACTAAATACTTCCTAATAAATTTATTATTACATTTTTTATTTACTAGGTCCAACTCATCTAATTTCACTTTATGTAAATTTGGGCAGGATATGCACAATATATTATTTCTTATTGATTGGATAAATGCATTTGGAATATTTTGTACAACTGTCTTGTATACGTTATATGAACAGGACATGTTATATTTGGCATTAAAATCATTAAATTCAAGTATATTTCCATTTTCATCCATTATATGTAAAATAGACCAAATTTTCTTTGTTAACCACTCTTCTATAAACATAGATTTCCTTCGATTCAATATCACCCTGTTATTCCATAAAGGTACATTATGGGGGCTGAAATTATGCTTGAATATCATCTTCCAATGTAATAGAACCTGTTGGTGAAATTTCGACAGTTTTATGGGAAGCTTGGAGATTTCAAAATCACATACGAGCAGAAATTGAATACCTCCAACCTTATTAAAAATAAAAGCAGGTAGTGAAAACCATATCCCATTATCATTTTTCAAAAAGGACTGGAGCCATCTAATTTTCAGCAAAATATTCATAATCTCAAAATCAATTGCCTTTATACCACCCTCCTCATAACCTTTTATCAAGTCTCTATTATTAATATAATGATGTTTATTTTTCCATATAAAGTTAAAGTTTGTTCTATTAATTTCCTTTATAAATTTTTGGGGGATTGCTAAAGAATATGCTGGATAAATTAATCTGGATAATGACTCAATTTTGGTTAACATAGTTCTTCCAAACAGTGTTAAATCCCTTTGCAACCAAATATTTAAGCGTTTTTTGCATGTTTCACTAACATTTTGAATGTTCTTTTTTACCCTTTCATCTGCATATTTAGTTATCCAGATTCCTAGATATTTGACCTCGGTTTTGATGGGGATATTATACAATGAGGATTCAGAGGAATTGTGAATACTCATGAGTTCACATTTGTCCAGGTTCAGGAGCAGACCAGAAGCCTGAGAGAAAGTCTGTATTGTATCCAAGGCCAAAGGGATTTGTTCTTTATTTTTTAGAAAGATTGTTGTGTCATCAGCAAGCTGACTTATGATTAATCTGTTGTTATTTATTTCTAATCCTTTAATGGAAGAATTTAAGATAGTGATAGCTAATAATTCAGTGGCAACAATGAATAAGAGAGGTGAAATGCTGCAGCCTTGTCTGATGCCTCTTTCAATCCTGAACCTGGGACATGTGCCGTCTGAGAGGGAGACACAGCTGTTAATATCTTTGTATAACATGGCAATCATATCAATAAATGTATCACCAAACCCAAAGAGTTTAAATGTATTAAGAATGAAAGCATGTTCGATAGAGTCAAATGCTTTGTGGAAGTCCAGAAACAATATAAAACCGTCATCCTTAATTAGGTGATTATAATCAATAAGGTCCAAAACCAAGCGGATATTATTATGTATCGATCTGCCTTTAAGAAATCCTGACTGTGTTTGACTAATTATTTTGGAGATGCCAACTTTTAATCTTGTAGCCAAGACCTTTGTGAGGATCTTGTAATCCGTATTTAAAAGTGTTATAGGTCTTAAGTTATTTAGAATTTTTTTATCTTTCCCGGGTTTTGGAATGAGTTTGATTACCCCTTGTTTCATGCTTTCCATGAGTTCATTTTGATCTATACATTCAATTATAGCTTGGAATAATAACAGTTTTATATCTTCCCAAAAATGTTTATAAAAATTTGTTGTTATTCCATCTGGCCCTGGTGAGCGGTCAGACGCCATGGTTTTAATGGCACAATCAAATTCATCCAACCTTAAATCTTCATCACATATTTCTTTAAAGTTATCATCAATTATTGGAATTTGATTATTTAATTTGTCAAAGAAGGATGTGGCATTTTGTTCTGAATATGATGATTTGTAAAGGTTACTGTAAAAATTATGGACTTCCTTTGAGATGAGTTTATTATCTGTGCATTCCTCCCCATTTATTATCAGACTACAAATTGAATTATACTCTTGTCTCCGTTTTTCTAAATTGCAGAAATAGGCTGTATTTTTTTCTCCCTCCTCTATCCATTTGGCTCTGGACCTTATATACGCACCTTTGGCTTTGTGTACATACATCTCATCCAATTTGGATTGTAATTTGTTGATATTTTCTTTGTCTTCTTCAGTCCAATTCAACTTACTATAGAGACTCATAAGTTCTTTGATCACACTTGTTTCTTCTTCTCTTCTCACTTTGTTTAGATTTTTGCTAAATGTTATTGAAAGTTTTCTAATACTGAATTTTAGATATTCCCATTTTGATATTGCTGTGCCAATAGCCTCATCATTTTTGATATCCAAAATAAGTGTTTTAATAGCGTTACAGTATTCTACATTTTTTAACAATTGGGAATTGAATTTCCAATAATTTCTGAATTTATTATTTTGGTCTTTGTTTTTAAGATTGAGAGAGATAGTGCAATGATCACTTAAAGGGGAATTAGATATTGTTGTCTCTGTAATATATTGTAAAACTGAATTTGAAACCAACCAATAATCAATACGTGATCTGCTTAGCCCATTAGGTTTGAGCCAAGTGAACTGTCTCACATTTACATTTAAAGTTCTCCAGACATCAATTAGATTATTATTTTTGGTGAAATTTTCCATTATCGGGTTACTGTGTTCCCTTAAGAATTTTGAGGGCCATCGATCCATCCATTCATCAGGGGTTATATTGAAATCACCACCAACTATTACCTGATCAGTGAGGAATTTTGACTTCATTTCGTTGATAAGTGTTGAAATTTGATAGAGCAAAATTTTGTTTTTTTGATCATTGTTGTACCCATAGATATTAACCATACTAAACATCACGTTGTCCACATTCAAAACACAAGCAATCCAATGTCCATCTTTATCTGCCTTGTTCCACAAAACCTTACCAGGACATCTGTTGAGGCAGATGGCAACTCCAGCTGACCGGTTTGTACCATGACTGAAGAATATTTTATCTCCCCATTGTTGTGACCAGAACTTAACATCAGTCTCATCAGAATGAGTTTCCTGTAGAAAGACACAATTGGCTTGCTGCCCCTTACAAAACAGAAAAATAGCTTTGCGCTTAACTGAGTCTTTAAGTCCCCTTGTATTAACAGAGAAAAAAGAAATGTCAGTTTTTAACTGAAACAGAGAACACATAAGCAAGATTTATGAAAGGTATAAGAAGGTGGGTTAGAAAAATCTTGAGGCAAAAGTCCCATCTTCTGAACTGTACCACTGATTATTCCTTTCAAACTAGTATCAGCCCATACCAGGAGTTTCTGTGATGCGCTTGCCCTCGATGAATCCATAGGGGCCTCTGAACCCCGCAGCCTTCCCTTCCTTCCTCGCCTGATCGATCTGAGGCCACAGAGCCTGTCTGGACCTCCAGTCCTCTTGGGTTAAGTCTTCGGCGAATCGGATTCCCTCTACTTTGCACACCGGAGAAGCCCTCGTTCGTTTCCAGATGTCATCCCTTACGGCACGTTTCACAAACAGGATGATGATTTGTCGGTTTTTATTCTCCGTCGCTCGCCCGACTCTGTGAACAACATCCACCTCTTCATCCATCTTCGTCTTCAGGTCTGGAGCGATTCTTCCCAGAAGCTCCACAACCTCTGCTCTGATGTTTTCATTCACTTTCTCTGGCTTTCCTTTAACACGAAGGCACCATCTTCTTTTATATCTTTCTTGCATCAATAAACGTGCTTTGATGTTATCATTATCTTTCGAGAGAGATTCCATCTGTTTTTCCAGGCTTTTTATTTTCGTTTTACACTCTTCCAACTCTTCTGAGTTAAGCTGCACAGATTTAGCGATATTAGCTAGCATGGTGCTGTGTTGTTGCATTTGTTTGCTAACTTCCTCCATTCGGTCATCAAAACGTTTCCCCAGCATTTCGATAGCTTTCAGAATAGCGTCGGTAGAAGTGTCGGTAATGTCTTCCCGTGGTGAGCTTTTGGCTTTCTTCTCTGTGTGTGACTTTTCTGGGGTACTTACAGGTGTCATCATCCTGTCCCGTTTGTTGCAGCTAGCATTAGCTGTTTCCATGGGAGTTGAATAGTCGTGCTCGCTATTAAGCGAGAGGTTTTTTACAGCTGAGGGTTTAGCGCTGATATTTTTCTTCATATTTAGGCTGAGTCTTATTATCAATCAAAAAAGTGGAGTATCAAGCCTCAATAAACTTTCACATCGGGACTCTATTAGGAGCTCGGGCTGATGCGACTACTCAGTACGCCATCTTGGTCGGACTCCCGCCTAGTAACGCAAGTGCGCATTACACATTCCGGATTTTTGTCGCGCATGCGTACCTGCGTACCAGTTATGCGCACCCCTGTTTATGATGTCCCCCTTCTTGCTTTAATGACAGCGTGTCCTCCAGCTGACATGTAGTCCACAAGTTTGAGCAAAACCTGATGACCCATATTATACTGGCATGATCTGACAATGTTCCAAAGAATTTCTTGTGATGGGACAGAATGCTAGGCTTTCTTCAAGTGCCCCCCAACCCCCATAAATGTTCAGTGGGGCTGAAGTCCTTTGAGGTGTGTTTGCGTTGTTTATCCTGTTGCAATAAGAATCCTGCTCCACAAAGATGTAAACCCACAAGGTATAGCACATCTCTGAAGAACAGAGTAGTTCTTCGCCAGACGAGGCAAAACACTCAAAGACTTGAATATTCCCAACACCATGTTTCACTGTGGGTTTGACACACTGCAGTATCATTCTCTCTCCTGTTGGTCTCCTTACAGACACCCTACCATAAATCTTTAACTTGGATTCATCAGTAAATCAGACTTTTTTTTCCAGTCATCCACCCTGTAATGCTGGTATTTCTTAGCCCACCCCAAGTGTTTGGCCTTGTTTCCCCTCCTAAGAAGTGGTTTAGAAGCTGCTACTCGTCCTCTGAGACCACAACAAGACAGCCTTATTTTGACAGCACTTCTGGTGATTGGAGTCTTGTGGTCTTTATTTAGCAAATTCTGTATCTGTGACAAAGTTGCTTTTCGATCTCTCAGAAAACTAAGCTTGAGGTATTGAGCTTCAGATAGTGTGGTTACTTTTGGTCTGCCTTATTGTGTTTTGGATACAACTGATCCAGTTCCTGCAAAGAGTTTTAGACTTCCATGCACTGCCCCCCTCAGAAACCTTTAATCTAATCATGATTTGATGCTGAGAAAGCCCCTCTTTGCTTAGCCTAACAATTTGAAATTTTCACTTAGCCTTGATGCCATTTTTGCCACCATCACAACGCTACTTGGCAAACAATGATTTGCTGGAAACTTGAGGCACAGCTTTATTTATAACAGGTGAGCACTGGCTGCAAGTTGCATTACACTGAATGAGCCTCTGATGAAAAGATCAAATCCACCTGAGCGGATGAGATACAACTCAAGGAAATCTGACATTTTATACAAACGGAGTTAAGTTGGTCAGTGCTCCAAATTTGCAGAAATGTGATTGCTGACCTAGAAATAGTACAGAAGCGTAAACATTTCTTCTTCACTTTACATGACATAACTTGGGTTTTTCTGGAAGAAAAAAATTGTATATGCAAAGCAAAAATTCAATTTAACAGTAAACTATTTAATACCATGAAAAACAAGCCATTTGTTATGCATGAAATCAAATTTAATTGATAAAAGACTGAAATTTAACACAACTCATATCAATAGTGGTGCCAAATTTCTATTGTGGTCCTACATTAACACAAACCTAATACAGTAACAATGCAGGACCAATCTTAAGGCCTTTGTCATTTCTGAAGATTTTGCCCCCAATCAACTGACATGCCAACTGAGAGGCAGTGTACCAAGGGTTTTCGGAGCCGCCGAGGGTCTGGGACCCCAAAAAATGCTCTCATTCATTTGTTCACAGTCTGAAAAACAGATTCATCATAAACATGCAATACATGGTCTGGACTCAGGCTGTGAGTCCAGATGCAGTAGGGGGTGTTGGCTGACATTGAGAAAGTGGAAGAAATGTGGAGGGCAAAAACGTCTCGACACTGCCAGTTTATCCCAGAGACCCCCGAAGAGCACAGAGTCCTATTCACCACATCTGCATCTCCATCTGCATACTTGCTTCTCACACTCATACTATTCTAAACAAACTTCCATCTGCATGGAAACATGCGCCGCGCTGCTCACTCATGTACACGCTCTGTGTACACACACGTCCACACTGCCTCCCTCTTCCATCACGTTGTGCTTACAGCCTGTTTTTTCTGGACAATCACGTTCAAGGCTCCACAGGTACAATGCTCCTGAAACGTGCACTTTATTCCACCGTGACGTCACCAGTGTTCCCGTTTCTTGCTTTCTCATCACTAAACACCGACAGATAGTCGTCCCTCCCCCACCCCAATTTACCCTGCTCACTTCCTTTCTGCTTAATCCCTCTAATTCTTTCTCCTCATGGTGTCTGTTTCCACGATGCAGATATCTACCATTCCACTGCCTTTTATCCATCTTTTACGCTTGAATTACAGCCTACCCTGTTTTTCCTGCTCCCAACCGCTTTGTTTGCCACAGAGGAGATGCAGGATCAGGGAGGCTGGATGGACAGATAGTGTGTGCAAAGGAGAGGAGGGAGGAAAATACTCCCAGGCAGAGAGCTCTCAAAGTTTGTTTTTGTTGTAGCTCCCCCTGATTGACGGTTCAAATGGCACATCCTTAAACACGGCTCTCATTAGTGGATCAAAACAAAACATTTTGAAAGCATCTTCATGCTGAGTTAAAACCATGAAAGAATTGTTCCCTTATTTGTTTAACTGGCTTGTCTTTCACTGATTTTCTTCTGTTTTTTTTCTTTTCTCTTTTTGTGTATGTCTTCTCTACCTGTTTTTTTCTGTTGTCTCCTCTTTTCTGTCAATATATTTACTTTGCTGTTTATACTTCCCTTATCTATGCCTTTTGAATGTTTGCTATGCACACAGAGAATCCATCATTGCCATCTGTCAGAGACCCCTTACAGCAGTAAGGGGGCTTTTGACAGATTGAGCAGAAAAAAAAGCCAATAAACAAAGTGAGGGGCCACAAAGAGGAGAAGAAACAGATCATTAAAATGAGAATATCTGATAGGATTTTAAATTTTCTCTTAGTTTTCTTTGACAGCTACATGGTGGATAATGTAAATTACAATTTTGATAGTTTTTACTGGTGATTGGCCCAGCATTGAGAACATATACAGCCTGCATCAAAACTTGCCTTTGATGGTCTCATATGATCATATGTGTTATAATGTTTTATTGATACGTCTGTGGCGAGAGGAGTAGCTGTGCTGAGGAATTCTTGTGCAGGAAAGCTTCGACCATATTGCAACAGCCTCTCTTCATAAACTGCAAAGACTTAAGTTGAAAATGCCGTTTACAATCAAAAGCAGAACTTTACAGGCGATGCCACCTGCAAAATGTGTCTGGAATTGAGGCAAAAAAAAAAGATGTTTGCAACTTTCTGTGTTTCAAAAATGGTTTGAATATTGTAAAGCAGAGCCAATTTGACAGCTGACATGTCTGGAGCAAATAAGCAAAGAATCAGAAAGAGGCTTGGTTTAAAAACCCTGTATTCATTAATCCATTCAAAATGCCTGGATCAGGTAAATTTCTATTCTCCTGTTTGGCTCAGAACATGACATCCAACATGCACAGTTACCTACATACTTTTATTCTGTCTGCAGTTTTCACTGTTTATCTCTATTCTATTCCTGCATATACATGCCCACAAAATATGCAATTTGCTGTGGCTGGTCAAAGATTAGGATCACATTCATAAAGCGGTGCTTGGTGTAACTTTTATCCGTCTATCAACTACCTGACAACCCTGTGTGATCCATTTGTAAATGTGAAGGCCAGTAGATCAGATTTTATCTTCGCAAGCTTCCATTAACATCCAACGCAGTGAGAATCACATGTCTGCCATTCAGCTTATTCATCTATGTCCGCTGAAGCTATTAGGATGACAAAGCACACAGAGATAATAGCTGTATTCCTCTATGAAAAGTGGTTAGAGCTCTCATACTGTGACCATATGCGGAGCATGCTATGATAAGATGAATAAATTCACCACTCCACGCTTAATGCTTTGAAATTTCATAAACAGATTATGTCATGGGCAATCTGTCTTTTTAAATGAACAAAAAGTAAACAAAACACATATTCATAGTGCCTGCACTTTCAAGCAGTGGGACTTTTGTTTACGGAGATCATTTTGTAGCTGAAAAGCTGCAAACTTGATCCCAGCAACTGCTCTGTGTCCTGCCAAAGTGCTTCATTAATAAAAAAGTGTCTTTACTTTCCCACATTGTCCCAACAGCTGGTGTTACTTCATAGAATGGGGTTTAGCAACACGCAAAACATTTGATTAGCTCATAAAAAACTGATGCACTTAAAGGAACTGAAAACACACAAAAGCTTTAAAAGACAATAAAGTTAACAGCGGGAATTTAAAAGCGAGAATACAGATTTAAAGGCAAGTCAAATGCAATGAATGTGTGAAACTGGCTAAGTGCTCCTTTGAGGAGATTTTACTGCAAGTGTTGCTCCTTTACAACTGTCCAATACAGGCCTGAAAAAGGAAGGTGTTCAACAAACAAACAAAAGCATTTATTTATTTTGACTTTTGCATTAGTATCTAGTCATGCAGATTGTTTCAGTGTTTTGTTTCTGTCTCGGTTTGAGATATCCATCTCTGAGATTTCTGCTGTCACCTCAACATTGTGGAGGTGGTGAATGTAATTTTGCTTTTGATACTCACAACACTGAAAATTTAATAAAAAAAAAAAAATCAACTGTCACAACTCAGTCTTCAGTGGAACTTCTTTCTTCTAGAGAAATTGTATGAAAACTGTTAACTTTGTTTTGAGTGAATTAGCCAGAGTAACAGGAAAACTGCTTCTGGAAAGAGATCCCCCGCCCCCTTTTTAAAAAAAAAAAAAAAAAACATTTCTGCTCTGAACTCAACAAAGAAAATTCATCCCACTTTTGTTGTAATGATCTAGAGGCAGAGAAGAAGGATAGATTGATAGTATAGTTAAAATTTGTACAAATAAAACAACTACCTATATGACTACTGTACTCCTGCAGGTAGATGAGAAAATATGTGTATTAAGTGTAATTTGAACTAAACCTCTAAATTAAGTGCTTTTCTATTGTGGTAAAGATACTTTTATTTAAATAAAAGATGATTCACCTCTGTGGCTTGCCATAACCACATTAACCTCATGCCCAAAATGGAAGTGGAATGTGTATTTTTAACAGTTGGTGACAGGTTTGCAAAAGTGGAAAAGAGCTCCCAGAGTAACGACAGTAATAAGGCTTTCGATAGAAATAAAACAACGCTTTATTGGCAAAGTAATCACCCACCGTATCTTTTCCTAGTTATTATAGATTCATACAAGATGAATCCAAACTTTTCCTTCTGCCTCTGTTATTCATGGGTCGGCTGACAGTTAATGTCTCCCTCAGATGTTCCTTGACGTTTCAGTGCCAGCTTTGTTAGACCAGGTGTTGTTCTGTGCTCGGTGCACTTTTCAACCTAAAGGGATGGCCTAATTCAGGCTGTCCCCCACAGGAAGACAAATGGTTCCTCTGGACTTTTTGTCCCTCTGTTTGAACATTCAGTTAAGCCTCATCGCTCTCTCTCTCTTGAGGTTGATGGTAGCCATGTTTGTAGAATCTGTCACAGCTTGTGATGAAGCCAAACACTTTGGACTGAAAAGTGAACTTGATTGAGTTACTGTTTTTGGATTCAGTTCAGTGTGTCCCAGGATTGTCTCCATCTTTCTCTTCTCCAGGCAGAGGAAGGTGTCCCTGATTGCAACTTCAATGCAATATATATTTTTTCATATGTAACTGTCAACACCTCTGTTCGAATAAAGATGTCTCTGAGAAGTGTCACTGAAAGGTCTTTGCAGAAGAGACTCCCTCTCTGAAGAAAACAGCTGTCATTTTTATTTCTGGCACAATAATAGGAGCTAGAAATAAGCCCCAACATGTGGGAGAATGTCCAGCCAGAAATCTCAGAGGAAAAGGTTGTCATAGATTGAGATATTTAAAGTCTCCACATTCCTTTTGAGCTTTAGTTATGCTCTGCCACCGAACATGATGTGCAAGAGCTGTTCTACCTGATGATAGATAAATAATGTGGATTGATGTTTTCCCAAATAAAATCCATCATACAGAGAGAATTCATTTTCTACAAGGTTGTGTTTTCATAACCTCAAAACTTATAGCAAATGTGAGCATTTGCTCACATTAATTATCATCATTTCATTGTCCAGCTATAGCCTTTTCTCGTTGTCTTCCTCCCTCTTCTCTTGCTCATCAGTTGTCATATCTAGCTGTTGAACAAACAAAGTGGATTGTGGATTAATTTTTGCTGCTTCACCGCTTTGTGACAAAATGTCCTCTAAGACCAGAGGAGCCTGGATAATCACATTAGAGTGATTCTCAGGGAGCTTACAGCCCCACCTACTCAGCGGATGGTTGGACAAAATGGCTCGACTGAGGGAGACATCTGATGTGAACCTGGCGGCACCGCTGGAGGACACAGCCAGTTTTTCTGACATCATGGGACAACTCTGCTGACCAGGGATCAACAGCTCTGGGCTAGACAGACAGAGAGTGTCTCATGTGTATAGGATGCTGTCTGTGTGTTAGGGCCTGTAGGTGTGTGTGTGTGTGTGTGTGCTGCTGGGGGCCACTGAATGGGAATGATACAATACTACTACAAAAAAATGTCAGTGAAGTACAGTTTCCTTGTTAAATACAGGCTTTAGGGCAAAAGTAAGAGGAGCTGCAATTTACTTGTCAAAATAAAATTGGGTGCATCACCAACATTTGCTTTTTTGGTTGGATTTTTTTGTGCACAGGAGAGTGTGTGCACAAATTTATGAATTCACTCGTTGTTTACACCTGTGGATGTCTGCGTGCACGCCACATTGACATTTCCTTGCCATCACGTGTAACTGTGCGTGTGAGAGAAAGCTTTGACATTAAAACTGGGAGACAGCGCCTTTGTTTGTGTGTGTGTGTGTGTACACCAAGGGCGTGACCTGCACTTGGCCCGGCTGACTCAGCCAATCGGCATCCCTGGATATAGGTGGCGGTGCACCGGCAACAAAGGAGATGGGAGACGAGAGAGCTCAAAACAGAGGAGAGCGTTGAATAAAAACAGGAGCGGCGCGTATCAATGACTTACACAAACCATAAATCATTACAGTGAGGGGACATGCTTCTCTGCTTTCCCCCTGCTCTCTCTCTCTCTCACACACACACACATACACACGCACATTAACTTAAACATGTTTTCACATATATATGCACACGCACACACAAATATACACAGGGCGCACATACAGATGAACAACAAATACAATCTCTCTCTCTCTCTCTCTCTCTCTCTCTCTCTCTCTCTCTCTCTCTCTCTCTCTCTCTCTCACACACACACACACACACACACACACACACACACGCACACACACTTCATAGGTATGTATAACACCCTCCCTCCACTCCTGGTTGCACGCTCCACCCTCAGTCCTAGAGGACAGGCTGGTCGACCCGGGAGGAGGGGATAGTGGGTGAGGGAAGGGGGGAGAGAAGGCGAGAGCATACGGAGCTCAAATTCATTTCTGCTGGTGGTGCTGGGAGCGCAGCACATTGCAAGAGCCCAACGTGACGCGCAAGGAGCCGGGACACACATGGCTATCAAATGGATTACTCTGACATACAGTTTTGAAATACACCCCAGCGAGGACAATACAGTCAGCAGACACACAAAGGACCTGCACAGACCTTGCAGAACTTCTTTGTCACACTGAGCAAAAGAGGGAAACAAAAGCTGCCTGGCTTTGATGAAGACTCACTGATTTTTATGTATTTATTTATTTATTTCCCCCCACTAATTCATTCAGGAGCCAGCTGATGTGACACTGAGCGGACGGACTTGGGTTGACAGCGCTGAAGATGTGAATATTTGGGGTTAAAAAAAACAAAAACAAAACCTCGACAGCTTCTTGTCAAACAGCTGCGCCTCTGAAGTGGATCATACGTGAGTAAGTGCCTTTTATTTATTCTACGGTGATTATTTGATTTGATGACAAATACCGACTGTGATATTTATAACGCTGCGAGTACAAATGCTTCTAATTATGATTCCTCAGTAATTCTCGTCTCTAATCACTGGAAACACTTTGCTGCCCCAACTCAAACTTGTTCACATTGTGTGTCAATAGATTTGTTTACTGACCAATCTAGGTCATCTCTCTGTACATCTACAGTATCTCATGTCTGCACGAGACACAAATATGCCACTCAAGTTCTATATTCAGCATTTTATTATTTATATTTTTTGCCTTTTATTATTTTTAATGAGTTCTCGCTAAACAAATTCTTAATCAGAGACATGTCATCATCATTATCATTAATTTTATTCCATAATTTTATAGCATTTATACTGTAAATATAACAGAGTCACGGTTTTGTTAATTTAAAAAGAAAAGAAATCTGTTATTTTGTTTTTTAATTATTAATAATACTGAACAAGAGGAAAACAAAATAAAATATGAAATAAACCAAAAATAGTAAACCAAAGTAATCCAAAAATAAAGTAAGTAAACCAAAAATAAACTTGTTATGGAAAGTGCAGCTATTACTGAAGTAAATTAATGTGTTGATTATGATTTGAATATATTTGAAAAACTTCTGGCATTAAGCTAACTTTAACATTTAAATTTCATATGATCTTCCCATAGAAATAAATTGTCATTTGTTTAGTTTGAATGATTAAATGTCAACTTCAGTTGACACTCAATCATTTAAATTTCATATCTATCTTCCTATAGAAATAAATTGTCATTAGTTTAAATGATTGAATGTCAGCTTCAGTTGATTTTCCAGATGATAGACATTAATCCTTAGATGAAGCATAAACACGCACAGCATATATTTTCCATGCCTCTCAGTCCTGATTTCAACATATGTGATATATGTTAACTTTTACAGTGTATCCAGCACAAACATCCGTGCTTGATTGGAGGTACTTTATGGCAGAGCCTAATTAGAAATGCATGCGGTCTTAGTTTTTTCCTGGATTAAAAAAGCTCAAGGGAACGGTCAGTTTGTTAATGTGATCTGCTCTAGCATGTAATGTTAATGGACTGTGTTGGTGACAGCTCTTAATGCTTTGTCCCACAGTCGAGAGCAAAACACACCAAGAGACAAGGACACGCGTGAGAAAGCTTACCATGCACTGAAAACAAGGTGAGAGGAGACACAGGCATATATGCTCCCCTTGGGCTGCTCTTCTTTTATGTGCACGTGAGAGTTTGTGTATTTGTTCCTTTGTGTGTGTGTGTGTGTGTGTGTGTGTGTGTGTGTGTGTGTGTGTGTGTGTGTGTGTGTGTGTGTGTGTGTGTGTGTGTGTGTGTGTGTATGTGTGTGTGTGTGTGTCGCTGCCCGTATTTTAAAAAGCATATCAAAGATCTTCAGATAATTAAAAAGGAGATTTGTGGTCCCAGGCCGGCTGTGTGTTTACGGTGCACACAAGTCTGTATCTTCAAAGTTCACTGGTTTATTGCCTGACATTTAAAAGGTTTATATAACACAACAACTCCTTAATAAATTTATAAATGGAAATAAAAACATTATCCCTTTATAGTGAAGCCATGATCGTGGCAAAATTTACAACTGAATTCTCAGTGAAGGCCTGTGTCATCACATCAGTTTGTGTTGTAAGTTTGTCATAGCAATTAAACCTATTAAATAATCTCACTAGGTGGACAGTGGAATCAAAAAATCACAGTTTTGTTTTGTTTGTATCAACCGAAGTGCTTTCAAAGAGGTTTTCCATTAATCATATGCTTTCCTTACTTTTGTGTGTGTGTGTGTGTGTGTGTGTGTGTGTTTTTGGCACACGTCTATAACATGATCAAAATGACTTCCTTGATTGTAGCCCCCATCAGGAGAAATCATCATCATCATCATCATTACTATTATTTTCATGGTCAATTTAGTTCTCTAACAGGGAATCAATTCATGGCGTTCATTTCATCATGTGGCACTGATCTAAGAACATCAGCTACAAACCTCCGGGCCTGTTTTCGCTGATGTGGTAACACTGCAGCCTAGTTTCCACTCTCCAAAGGGAATACTGTGAATTTTCAGTTCAATTTCATCAGTTACGTGAAGAAGGCCCTGTTATGTTTAGGGCACACGCTTGTTGGCAGTGTGCTGGTTAATGATACATAAAAAGAAAACAGTCAGTCAGTGGTCTTATGAACGGGCTTTATCAGTGCTGATAAGGGGACTTGGACCTCCTGCCAAACCAGACCTAGTGAGTTCTGACCACTGGCCGTTGTATTACGGAAATAACCTCACAGAGATGTTTGTGAATACAAAATTCAATGAGTGCTGCAGCACACGCAGCTGAAATGTGGGCAAGTAATGACTGTATCAGTGTGTGCAATGAGGTGTGGTCCCACACGATTAACATTTAATGGGTTGTTTGGGCAAGACAGCAAAAGAACAAAGTGTTTACTTTTATTGCTCACACGGGCTGCAGTCCATGGTCGGTGTAGACCAGAACCTCAGTGACACACGCCGAAAGAGGGGAAAAATCATGGATACAGAGCTGTGAATCTGATTTTTAATGAGTACATCAGGTGCCTCCACAAATTGAAATGCATAAATATATATCAAGTATCCACCTGTCATTGAACCAACTCATTCAGATGGTGAATTTATGCGGCATGGGAGATTGCTGGTGGGGATCTAATTTACTGATATGCGGGGCCTTAAAGAAGAAAGTGTGGCCACATCTGCTTTATCATGCAGATGAAATGCTGCACAGCTCAGTATGTACCACCTCATGACTCATCCAGACCTTTACTGTGTAAGAATCTATTGATTGGTATGTGAATAAAGTCTCTTTGCCATACAGAGAAAAGCTTAGAATACCACAGCCTATGTAAATCACATGGTGTGAATCTCATGCTTCATTCATATTTATTTTCATTCATGTTATGTGCCGACCAGGCCAGACCATTTTAATCCTGTTTCCTGCTGCCAAAATCTATTAATGAGGATGATAATTAAAATCAGACTGAAATAATAAGCATATCAGAAACAGTTTCCCATGCGGTTTTGATCCTTAATGACAGCTGGCGGAGGATTAGATAGGAGAGACAGGGAGAAATGGAGTGGGTGGATGAATGTGAAAGATTAGAGAAAATAACAGGTGAGAGGGGAAAAATAGAAAAGAGGAAAAAGGAGCAGATTAGAGGGCGAAATTAGCGACAGGTTGTTTGAGTGTACACAGGGCTGCTAATGAGGACAGAGAGGTCCTCATTAATCAGAGTGGGTCAAAACTGGTCAAAGGGAACTAAGCAAGAGACTGACATACACACACAAGACAGGCAGGGAGGTGACAGGTCTTTCATTATGTTTGGATTATTGCACCTCGTGCATAAGCACCTGTTTGTCTGTCACTGCTGCCACCACCATTTCATGCTAGCAACTGATTAGCTTTAAATCTGCCAGGTGAGTTCACGCACACTGCCAGGCAGGGTCTGCAAATGCAAAAGCGGCCCTCTGTGCATGAAAAGCGAGAGAGAATGTTTCCTTGCAATGCAAGAGATGGCGAGACAGGCCTAGAAATGCACTATATATTGACTTCAAAATACAGTAAAGACAGTAGGTTAAGTGTCCACCTCATATTTTCTATGGTTATTAGAATATTTCACTTTATTGTGAGAGTTAAAACCTTAAAACCTTAACATGAGGGACCAAAGCAGAGGTTTTGCACGTTTCAGCCCATTTTTTACAAAGTCCTTTAATCTTCACTTCACAGTTAATCTTTTTCAAACCGTTCTTTTTCAATTTGAATGTAATTTTTCTACATCCAATGTTTTGTATTCATTTTCACACAATATTAAATTCTATTAGCGAACTCTAGAAGCTTGATTGAGTTATGTAAACATTCACAATGTAGATTAAGTCTGCATTGATTGTTTTTGTCAACATTACCTTATTGTGAGGTGCAGACGTCTAATCAGCATCTCCACACAATCATAATGTAACAGTGACAGCAATGAATGAGACAAATAATGCAATTTAAGATTAAAGAGGCTGCTAATTCATTTTAATGCCAGACTAGACCAAACAGTGTAGCCTGTATTTGCAAATAATGAGCAAAATGCTAACGGTAGATAATGGTTAAAGTTTTAAAACTTGCAAACACACAGAAGTTTGGTCCTTTAAAGAAATGGTCCTTTTTTATTTGCCTAGACACAACACTTTAGGTCACCTGAACCCATCTGTAGCATTTCCAGCATGTTAAGTCTGTGAGTTTTCACATTTCTTTGTGATCACATCACACCAGGTTTACGACCAAGTTATACTCTAAACTTTGGATCATTGTGAATAGTTTCCACATGACAAAATTACACATGACATAGTTTGTCAAAGTTAGTGAACAAAATCATGTATGAACACCAAGAAAAGAGGACTGACGTGTTGAAAGATGTGAATGGTTTGAAGCTATAATGTTTTCTAGCTCACTTTAACTACCTGTTTCTTACATTCCTGGGGCTCCGTAGCCCTGTGCGTGGGAAAAGCAGCATAGGATGGAGAGGGCATGAAAATGGATGGTTGCACACCGATTTGCCTCTGGAGAGGAAAGCAAGGGAGGGATCGGCTCCATCATTAATCAGAGTGAAAGCTTTAGAGTAAAGAGCGGAAGCAACATGCTGCACTAAATACTAAAAGCAGTGTCTACAGTCCATCCAGCACAGAGAGATGGAATAATTTGTGCTTTACATTAAGTCGATCAGACAGATGGGACGGCTGTGCTGTGCTTGTGTTTTTAAGGAGAGAGTAAAGCAGAATACATTTTCAGAGACAGGCTATGGAAAGGGATACATTAAACTGCATGCAGCACAGTTCTGCAGACATTATTTACCTTCTCCATGTACACCCAGTTTTAGGAATTTCCTCTGAGGACAGTCAGTGCCAGAAGTTGTGTGCTATCCGTGGGGGCTCCTGCAGTTGAGCCATTGAGCAATTTGAAGACAATCCGTCTTGATTTCTTGGACGCACAAGCCATGCAAATGAGACATGAGCATATTTGGAGAAAATACTTTTTGTCCTTCAGGAATTCAGGAAAACAGGGTCTAATTCCGAATTTCTCAGAATAAAACTAAGAGATGGCAAGAACAGTCCTTTGTAAATCTGTTCTGGAGGAAAAGCCTCACACACTTTCCCATTTACTATGAGCAACAGAAAAGTCTTGACACTATTACAGAAGGCTCCTCTTACCAGTTATTAATCCTCTTCTTGCATTTTATTGAATAAAATTTCGGGACATTAGCTTAGCATTACTGGAATACTATGGATTAATTTCTTAGGCTACATCCTTATTATAGCACCTCCCTAAGTCATCATGTTTTAGCTGCACAGAGGCATACTTGAAAGGGGGATTTGACATAAGAAATTAGTCACATGGGCAAATATACATAATGAGATTTTAAAGGGGGGTATAAAGGACCGTCGCAGCACAAAGAATCCTCTCATGAATTATGCTGTAATTATAGACGGAGGCACAAGGCTCCTCAGGTCCCGACAAAGAGAGGCCAGAAGATTCCTTGATGGAAAAAGACCCCATTGTCCAAACCCCTAATTAAAAAAACTTGAAGTGGAAAAAAAAAAAAATAAACAGATGATAAGAAAGAATATTATTAGCTTTGATCCAGAGGACCTTTAGACAGAGCTGAATATTTGAGCAGAAATTCTAAAAACTCACTAAACAAATGCAGATTTAGGGGAATAAAAGTAGAAAAGGTTTGATTTGGCTTTGCCATTTATGGCAATGTTGCGACCTCTTGGTGTGGCAGCAGGGATTCACTCAAACAAAAAGAGCATTTGTCTGACCTCAGAGAAATGGTTCTGCTGAGATTCTCTTCCTTTTACCCACGGCTACACCTTCATGCTGGGGAGCAGAGGTCCAGCTGGCCCAGCTTGTCATGCATTCATCTGAATACATTCCTATGGCAAAGCCAGCATGTAACATATAGACCATGTGTTCAGCTGTGTTATCTCACAGGCCCAGCAGTGAGTATGCTATTACTAGCAAATTGACCATTAGGTCTCAGCAGAGTAGTGAGAACAACTTCGTAATGTCCTGTTAGTCACACTCAATTGCACAATACTATCGCTATAGTTTTCCTCCTATTTTTAAACACAGAAAATTTCCAAGCACCTAACCACTCCTTGTCATTAGTCAAAATAATGCATCAAGATGGTGTCAATCAACACACACTGTGATAACTCACAGCGCATAGCCCTCTGTAGAGCTATATTTGGCCACCTCCTTCTTCCATATCTTATCAGCCCCTCTTCACAGCTCTATTCTTTTACCTTTTCTGGCATATGTTGTTTTCTTCTCCTGCCCTTTCTCCACCCTGCCTTCATCACTCTTCTTTCATCTTCCTCCATTTTTTCCCCCCAGACTTTCTTCTACATGCAGTTTATTTGACCAAGGCTGCCCGCAGCATCCCACGACTCTGTTTCTTAAATTGTCATCTCATTCCTATCGACTTTATGTTCTTTTGAGCCATTTATTTATAAGCAATGAAAAATAAACGGAAAATTTATTGAGATCAACAGAGAGTGTGGCTGGGAGAAAAGAAAATAATGCCTGGGGGGGGCAAAAAAAAAACAGGAATGTATGGGGGTAAGCATGGGATGAGAGCGATTATGAGAGCGGAGGTGAAATAATAAGAGTGGTGGGATAGAGGGGAAAGCTGTCAAATCAACCTTGAGAAAGTATGGCAAAGAAAATAAACCATGCTGGACTTGCGTCAAACACAACTGGAAGCTTTGAGAGATGGACAAACAGACACACTGAAGACTCAATATAAAATTGGAGACAGCACCAAAAATTCAACAACATTCACATGGCAGCGTGATTGGTACAGGGCCTGGTTTTCATTACTTTCACTCAAATTTCATGAAATTGCATAAAAGAAGCTATTTATAATACGCGATCTGAAAATCTAACAGATGCACTGCAAACAAAGAGTTCCTGTGATTAATCCCTGCATCAACAAGAATCTTAAATAAAAGGCCGGAGTGTTTTGGTTTGTATTCTCAGCGGTACGATAAGGAAAAAACTCTAAGTACAAAACTACTCAGCTGACCAATCTGGGGGCAGTTCAAGGAAATTTAATAAGGGGGTCAGACATGATGCTGAAATTGTGATAATTCTGAACAAGTAAATTGTTTGTTGACAAAATGTACGCTTGGTAAAATCGGAACATAGACAGTCTTATGACCCTGCTCCAGTTTGAATCCTGGTAACCATTTTGTTCTGAGCTTCATTTGAACAAAACACAAACAACAACAGATTTCACGGGCTTTCCCACATTTAGACTTTGTTTGTCTTTCAGGAATGGAAAGCATCAGTGTGGAAACAGACTGGGATGGGTTAGCCCTCTCCTCTCTGGTTACCACAGGAAGGAACAACTTCTCTTCCTCGTCCTTGTTTGTCTCTGAACTGAACTCATTCAACACGTCTCACAGCGGGGGATCCTTCTTCGGGATCTTCCCTGAGAATGGCTCCAACATCACACCACACACCTTGCCCCAGCCCAGGGTCAGGGACGTGGGCCTGGCCAGGGCAGAGATCGCAGTGCTTGGGGTGGTGCTGGCTCTTACCACCCTGGGGAACGGTTTTGTGCTGTGGGTGCTGCTGAGGAGGAGGAAACACAATGCGCCCATGCATGTGTTCATGGTTAACCTGTGTGTGGCTGACCTGGTGGTGGCCCTCTTTCAGGTCAGTTCACAAGCTGCTTTGAAGCGTAAGTGGAACATAAAGAATGGCAACATTACAGGACTTGACAAAACATTACAATCAAACAAAAATGTAGTATGCTGTAGTGAGTATTCACGCAGCGGGATAATGTATAAAGGATCATGTCAACCTAGTGGTCCATTGTTTTTAATATTCTATGCACCGAAGCAGGAAAAGCTTTACTATGCTAGGAGCCACTTTTAAATAAAGAACTCGTTTTTCTATCTGTCTTCAGGTTCTTCCCCAGCTAATATGGGATATCACAGAGAGGTTTCAGGGGCCTGACTTGCTTTGCCGGTCCATCAAGTACTTGCAGATTGTGGGCATGTTTGCTTCCTCCTACATGATAGTTGCCATGACAGTGGACCGGCACCACGCCATCTGCTGCCCGTTGCAGGCTTACCGTGGGGGAGCAGTGTCCCGCTGGAACACCCCTGTCATGGTGGCCTGGGGCCTGGCACTAGTCCTCAGCATACCACAGGTAGGGAGGGGTGAACACACAGGCAAACAAAACCTCTCCCACATGCACACACACACAAAAAAACACATGGTGAAATAGGAAATGAGAGCTCAGCAGGCATTCACACCCTGATTTCTACAGTAGAACTCAAGATGTTGGTCTATTTTTAGTTCTGTGAGGTCACTACAGTTCAGCTAATGGAAGAGAGGAGGAAACTGACAGACATGTTTGTGGGTGTGCTGACCACACACTTCTTTTGTTCGGTCTGTCAGGTTTTCATCTTCTCTCGCTCAGAAGTGGCTCCTGGAGAGTTCGAGTGCTGGGGTCACTTTGCTGAGCCATGGGGGCTGAAGGCCTACGTCACCTGGATGACTGTGGCTGTTTTCCTCCTGCCCGCCCTCATCATTACCATCTGTCAGGTAATACTGGTTGTACTGGTTGGGCTCTCACTCCCTGCACCATCCACATTGAGGAGGATTACAGACATTAAGCAACATTATCCAATAATGACGCGTGTAGCATGAATGAAATGCTGTTTTGTTTTCGTGGAGGGTGCATTTGGCAGGCATTGTTCGATAACCCGTGGGGGAGTGCGGTTGGTGTTATGTAGCATCCCATGGCGGACGGGCAGTCTAAGCCTGCCTCCCATCAACCCTGCTGCTCTATTTAGGGAAAGATATTTCCAGGGTCCAGCTATTTCCCCTAATTAACACAGCACTTGGAGGACCACTGCTGAGACGGGTGCTCAGAAAATCTGCCCATTCTGAGAACCTCATGCCAGAAAGTGGAGCGTACCAGATCTCTGCCAAACATAGAATCCCTGACCTTTTTTTCATTATCGGATTTCAGATTGAGAGGCCTCTTTAGACACTTTTTCAGAAGTACGATGTAGAATCTGCAGAAAGAAATTATTTTGAAAGTTTTGACTGATTCAGCTGATAGAATAGCATGTACTTTGCTTGTATATATTGGATGGAGTTGTGGATTAGAGTTCTGTGTTTAATCAAATTGTTCCCTCATGAAGACATTTTTTAAAGTAGGTGGCAAAAGAGCAAGGGTTGGCAGAAAAAAAAGTAAAGATAGCTACAAGTATGAATCACCTACTATTACTTGTTTTCAAGTGTGAAGAATTATTTTGCTGCAATAACATTTTATGGTTGCTATTTTTATAGAAACAGAGTGGAGGAACAGTGGTGTATAATAATGTTGCATAAAAATGTCTGACCCTGATTTATGGCTGGTGGTGAAGGCCAACACATACTCTCTCTTTCATATCAAATTTCCTGTCACTGTTACGACAGAAATGCAAAAAAAAAAAGATTGTCTGCAAGAGCAAAGACAGGCATCTGAATCTAGCACGTGCCAGTCATAAAATTGAATCCTCGGCCCTCAAGTCTCTGAATGATGGAATGTCTTCTTTCAGTCATATTCAAACTGAGCTATGTCTATGATGTTATTCTTGTTTCTCAGATAAGGATCTTCAGAGAGATTCACAATAACATCTACCTGAAGTCAGAGAGGATGGTGATGGCTGAGCTGAAGAAGAATGAAATCCTCTTCCGCTTCCACAGCTTTAAGAAGGAGGATGAGCGGGCCAGGGAGAGGGGGAGACAGGCGTCCGGTGGAGGTGGGGGCAGGGATGGGAGAGGAGTTCAGCTCTTAAAGGGTGTGAATAACAGCCCTCACAATAACGTACACAACAGCCAAGTGGGAGAGTGTTACGACTATGTACCATCCGCTATTCAATATAACAGTTGCCGTGGTGAACAAGCAACAACAACAGCATCGCCAACCCAGCAGCAAACACAGAGCAGCTCAGATTGCCAGGAGTCCTTCATGTCCTACGAGCTGACTACAGGTTCACCCCGCTGCTCCCTTGACTATGTTCCCCCTCAACCCCCAGCCACTCCACCTCCAAGCATCACTAAAGCCATGTCCAAGACAGTGAGAATGACTCTGGTCATCGTGCTGGTCTACACCATCTGCTGGTCACCATTCTTCATTGTCCAGCTGTGGGCAGCCTGGGACCCCAACCCTCCAGACCAAGGTGCTTTATGGACATTGCTTATCCGTGTCACCAGCCTGATCTCAAGAGAGTGTTTGGTCCATCGCTGCAACATTTGCAATGCATGTAATGCACGCTCAAGAAACAACAAAACCAGACATCTGTGTTATAACCAGTGCAAGTGAATCATTTAAGTTGTTTTTCCCAGATTGACTGAGCCTCCTTAGTCCAGTTTATTCATGTAATTGCTGTAAATGTTCAAACCTTATCTGTTTTGCCCTCTGGGCACCAAAAACAAAAGCTAAGTGATTGGGTCTGGTTCATAACAGCAACCTCTGATCAATTCTGTTGTCCATCTCAGTGAGTCTAAATACAGTCTCACTCATTATCCCACAGACAAGCTCCAGCTCAGATGTGGTAAGAATGATTGAAATACAAGGTCAAAAACAATGTTTGTTTTAACCCACAACTAGGAACTTCTGAATGTCTCTAGCCTCTGTTCATTTTGGAACACAAACAGCATCTGTTGATGTCTTAACTGACAGCCAGAGATTATGCTAGCAAGGCTAGCGTAGCCTTAAGTTGTGGCTGATAGTATGAACTGTGTGGGTGTCCTCTGATGTGGAGCTAAAGACAAATACCCGAGGCCAGTAAGTAACCTGTTTATATCTCCTGCTGATTTTGCAACTTGACCAGATGTTGACATTTCATCAACAATGATCCGTGCCAGCAGCTTGCACACATAGTCAAAATCACAAGCAGACACAGAGCAAGGCACGTAAGCTCGCACATATGCACACACCCGCACATGCATATACAAAGTGTACTCACATGCACATACAAGAATGCTTACATATGAATGAGACCTTACTGGCAGACAGCTCCACACACAAACACACAGACATACATACACACACACGGTTGATTACTATCAGCTTTGTATTCTAAAATCAGTTTGTCCTTATCTATTGTCCTCAATTGGCCACAGTGAAATAATCACATTTTAGTTATTATATAAAAGACTTATTATTAGCTCTAAAACAGAAAAAGGAAGTGTGCAGGATTTTGTCCCTCTGGGTTATTTACAGTCCTGTTGCCATTTCTAAAGGAAATAAAATGAAAAACAATAATCCCGAATGGTTTATATTCAAACTGAATAGTTGTTGTACATATTTATGTTTGTCTCAAAAGTGAGAAGAGAACAATGTGGTGTATAATGTGATCATCTGTCCCCAGCTGGAAGAATGTTCCCCTAAAGCTCACGAATAGCATACATGCAAATTCACATTTTTATGTGTGTTTACATACTTGTGCTATACTTGCTATACATTTGCATTTGTTAATGCACTTCTCATGTGTGTGTGTTCTGTGTAGGAGTGGCCTTCACTATCCTGATGCTGCTGGCCAGTCTGAATTCGTGCACCAACCCGTGGATCTACACAGCTTTCTCCAGCAGCGTGTCCAGAGAGCTGCAGAACCTGCTGCACTGTTGGTCGCGACCTGGCCGCCGGGGCTCCCTGCCCGACGACTCCACCACCACGCACACCTCCACCACCAAGGACAACCTGTACTGACAGAGACTGATGAGACAGAAACAGACACACAGAGACATGTTTGAAAAGACATGCATGGGTGCACATGTGCCTCTTGCAAGGACGTGCTGTTGCACTCAACTCCGTCACCACCAACACCACCTCCAGCATCGTAGCCTGAGAACAGAGAGCGCTGACCTCTAGCAGATGTTTCCAACAACAAAGGACAGATGTACTGTCAACAGGACCTCTATCTGTAATCACCTGTCCTCTCCTCCCAGCAGTGAGGAAGGGTGTCATTGAAGATGTCAACACCATTTTATGAGGGCACTGTGGAATATACAGTGGCAGTTAGTGACAGCATCTGCAGTACAAAATGGCCTTGAAAGTAAAGAGACTTTAACCTCTTTAGCTGCTGAGTAGAAGCCTGTGCATTGATTCATACGAGAAAAACACTTGTCCTGCTCAGACAGAGCAGAGCAGCAGGAATGCAAGGGGTGGATCACTGCATTAATGGCCTTACGACACGCCTAATGTACAAAGCAGCAGACAAAGCTATGGGTGTAGAAAAAAACAAGGCAGCAGGCTAAGGGAAAGAGAGAGGGAGACTTACAAATGCAGACAGCAAGAGAGAGCAAGACTGCTGAATAGACATGGGATGACATGGATGTTACAGCTGCAGGAGTGGCCCTGAGAAGGCTGTAGTTGAAATCTAATAATGTGAACAAACTTTGTTAAATCAAAGAAAGTGGATTAGGGGACGGATGCTTGAGGCTGAATTCATATTTGCTTAGGAGGAATCGGGTTCCGAGGAACAATGGTGATTTGTTAGCAAGACGGATGGAGATTCACTCACGAGGACGGCGTGGCAGAGTCAAGACACTGCCCCACAAGGAACTGGAGCACTGTGGACTAATGCAGACATAAACACACACACACACACACACACACACACACACATACTCACAGACAAGCAGAAGTTGAGGGCCAGGCCCCTGGACAATCCAGGTTTCCACAACTTACTGGGACACAATTATGTGATTGTATTTTGTACAAACACAGCACACGAGGTACACAAAATTACCTTCCTGTCGTGCTGTCCTGAAAGTATGAAACAAGAACATGAACATTATGCAGAAGACACAGGAAGGAAACAACTAAGACACATTCAACAGCATTCCGGTGTACAGTGAACAATGTACAGTGTATTTATTGAAAATGTGAGGCACATTAGATATTATTACACTTTGCATAAGATAAATATTGAATGTAAATCACACAATTGTAACGGTCCGACAGTAGAATACACAGAGCTGTCAAACCAAAGATTTTTTTTTTAAAGCTGGGCTGTAGAATCATTTCAGGTCTTTATAGTTGAGATATTACAAAGCTTCAACAAGTAGGATGTATCAAGTGCAGAGAGGAACTACTGCACCTCATTTAGACTGCGTGTCAGTTTAAGAAAAACTTCACATCAGCAGTGAAAATACTCCCAGTCGAAAACCAAGTGCCTGTAACATCAGTAGACATTTTTTAGAGGGGCCTCCCTCACTGGATTAATCTTCGAATGATGTCAGCCGTGTTATTCTTTGACAGAGTTACCACCAGAGCAGGGATCACTGAATATGTTATGTGACACCATGAGCCATGTGTTCTTTTATCTTTTTATTTATTGTTGCATAAATGAAAAAAAAATATCTCTCTATATATATTTCAATTCCTGTTACTGCCTTATGTTCATGTACAGTTTTTATATCACATTTTTTTTCCCTTAAAGAATAATGTATTATGCCCCTCAGCTGCATGACAGATAAAACAGTAAAGTTATTACATTTTTTTTTATAAAACCATGATTATATAAGCCACTGTACATACAGTAGATGTAATAACTATTTGTGTATATAAAATGAGATTAGAATTTGCTGTAAATGGTCAAACTATCCATTTCAGATTAGATGTTCCTGAATATAATGGTGTGTTTTTTTAATGCTCATTTTGAACTAGTTCAGTACATCATTTTTTTTTTCATGACGGAGCAGTGTTATGTGAGTCTGTAGGACAATACTGGGATGCTTTCAAGGTGTCTCAGGAGTACTCGTCTGGGTCGAAGGAGAAGCCTCACCTTTTCCTCTGTGCAGCCAGGGTGTTTGGGTTTTCAGCACGCCACTGTGCATTTGTTCCCCAGACACAAGCCTCCACTTTGATTCTTCGCCAAATGAAAGGCTACAGCAACAACATCCCGTGTCTCACTTTGTTATATCAGGAAATAGATGAACTTCTCCCAAACCCTGGGGGTGTTCATGAATTTTCCTCTTCCTGTCAGGAAGTTGAGAGGTCAAAGGATGATTCTTCTCCGCTGAAAGGGCCAGACTTCAGATCCATCCAGTCTTTCAGATCTGTAAGAGAGGTCAAACACACTTTGCTATGCATTATACTGCCTGTGCAGCCATTAGTGAGCATTAGAACGGCTAAATAATGAATTATGAATTTTCCAACACAAGCACCTCTAGACACCCACTAAAATTAGACCCATCATTACAGAGAATTCCCCCTGCGATTCTGTCTTGTTTCCCGAGGATGGAAGACCTGACAGTGGCTATTATCACCCCAACTACCATCATCCCTCCCCTGTCAGAGCATATGATAGATGGTCTTTAGGGCAGGTTACTGGTTTTCGTAATCCTGCGGTGTGTGTGTGTGCCTGTCAGTGTGAGTGCGTTTATGCTGAACGTCCTGCTGCTCTTGGTTTCCATACTGAATCAGTGTTGATGTCTAAACTCAAGGTCACGTCTTCATTACAGCGGGGCGACACTTCCTGCCAGGCCTGTGACTGTGATGGGGTATAAGGGAATTAAATGACCCAGCTGTGTAACTGTTATAAGGGCAGGAAAATAGGTGAACTTCCCTCCTGAAATCAATTTAGGGTCAGCCAAGGAGTACATCCAGTGGCTCTGAAGAATGACGGAGCCCTCCAGCCTTGACCAAAGTCGGTATAAATCAGACATGGAGCCAGGAGCTTTACTACACTGAGCAATGTGTCTGCATTGCTTAACTCAAGACCCCTCCGCAGACCTGATGACTGCCCAGGCTGCTGCTAAGCTCATTCCAAGACACCCGGAGGCATTTTTGACCCCCACCAACTTACACAACCAACTCCGGAGTCTGTGTTAGCAGAGAGCACTGGAGCATCATACTTTATAATCGGAGGGAGCAGAAGAAAAACGAGCAAGGCGATTTATCGTGCCTTTTCAAAACACAACCTTTTACACTCTTCTCTCTAACTCTCCCTTCTCCTTGATGATTTCTTTGTACTGTGCCTGTTTTACACAAGAAATGTTTCTCACAGAAAAGGTATCTGCCTCCATTGACTTTATCTGCAACAAAGCTATGCTGTAACTGCAGCTTTTTAAAAGGTGATATTTGCCGCATATAGCTACACTTTTTTTTTTATTGGCTCCATTTAGGATTCTACACAAAATCTGGCCTCATACTTTAGAGAAGATAAAGTATTTACTGATTTGAAAGGGGTTCTTTCCCTGAGAGCCAGAGGATCAAGGTTAGCTTTTATCACTTTCACCCACCTTGTTTTCATTACTTAAAGCGTGGTTGTGTTTACACCTCAACAAGACCCTGTAATTTTTTTTTCTTCACAGTAAAAACAGGCATGTGGATAGTGTCTGATAAAACCCATTTTATGGGAGCTCATTCAACATGCTTTCTCAAGATTTATGCGCAAAGAAAAGGTTTGTTGTGATGTGCCTGCTGCTGTTTAACCTACAATATTTCATGGTTCATAGCAAGCCATAAGAAATGCACCATTTTTTTTTTTTTTAATTACTGCTCTTTTACCATGGTTGACCTTTTAGTGTTAAATGCGGAGGGGGTATGAATAATGATGGAGGAAAAGACATTTACAAAAAGAGGAGAGGAAAAGGGTATTTTCCCCATGTATGGCTGGTTCTTGACTGGTAACTACATTGACAGACACATCGGATTAGAGGATGCCCGAACAGGACAGGAAGAGGGGGAAATAAGAGAGGGAAAAGTTTATTCACTCCAAACATAGTCAAGCTGTTGTGGCTGAAGCAGCTATACATATGACAGGCCTCACTGTACATACACATCCATGTAACAACCAGAACAATAACTGTTATTATAGTCTAAGGAAGGGGAAGCCAGCATGAAAAGATACAGTCTGTTGTCTGATCACTGAGTGAGCCCGCAGTTTGTTGATCTTGTTCTGCTTCACAAAATGTGTGAAGAACAAGTAGTAAAAACAATGTTTATGGCAGAGACAGAAAGTGTGACTTCATGTGAGAATCATTTGTGCGACGCCAGTTTCCACATTGCTGAATCTCACTAAGCCCATCCGTGTCTGCCCCCGGAGTTGGTGTTTTACACACCTCTGTCAAAGCAGCTTTTCTCTGCCTCACAGCACTCACACACACCCAGACTGCTCTACAGTAACTCCTATTTCTCAGTAAAAGTGTTTTGTCTTATGTAATAATAATGACAGTAAGCACATGTATGCAGTACCTCTGAAAACAAAATTAAAATGTGATTTGCATTTTTAAAACAAGATTAAAACCTCGTGTTGTGTAATTATGTGATTCGGATTTGTTTGTTTTCATGACCTTGTAGATTGGTGCCTAAATCCACACATAAATAATTCACCACTGAAAGAATAAATTGTGACTTCCTCTGGGTGCAACAACAACAATCTCAAAATATTTCACTCTGCATCTGCAATCATCTGCATTGATACATGGGCTGGAGTTACCCGCTCTGAACTCTGTCACTAAGAGATGGAAGAGTCTTGTGTCGGCATCGACTCAGTGTCCTTCTTTGACTCCTTGTTTGTTTGTTCCACTTATAACCCTCCATCCAGCCGTCCTCCACTTGCCGCAGTCTAATAGGTGTCTCCACGAGGGAGTGTCTGGATTCTCTCCAACTCATGTCTTTTCTAAATTAACAACATTGTGATGTGCCCATTATCTCCTTGCCAAAGGTGACACGAGACAAAAGCTAAGATGTGCTTACACCACGAAAGTACGTGCATGTTTGTGCTGACAAAGGTAAGGAAAAGCAGACATTTGAGAAATTTCCCATGTACTCTGAACACTGTGCAGTGTTTATGTGAGTGGATCAGGTTACTCATAAACAAAGTTTACATTATTCTCATGGGAGTCAGTGAGAAGTTGCGGTGGTGCTGTGGACAAAAAAGCAGCACTCTATGTGCTGTACAGTGTGCGCAAACACAGACTGGGGCCGCCAACAGAAATAGACAGGCTAAGTTTAAATCGCTCTAACAAACTAGATCGCATAAGCTTGAGATTGCTCTAAGTACCTATAAATGTGACAAACTTGAATGAAGTGGATGTAAAACAGAATGACGGCTCAAAGTGCATTATGCAATGTGTTGCATTACATTAGCAACAGCTGATACTGAACGAGTAAAGCTCTCATGCAATCTGTCCATGAGGTAATATCTGGCCTTACCCGCGCTTCAACAGGCTGAAAAAGCAGCACAGAGCTGCCACAGTGTGTTCAACCAGTGACACTGCACTACAGCAAGTCCAAAAGACAACACACAACTCTCCTCACTGTTTACTGAATTAACACCTTTAAGATGTTTTGTATTGGTGTGTATTGACAGGAAACAGGAGAGGAAATCAGCTGCTGTGGTCCAACCCTTGCCTCTCCTTAACTACCTAGGAATGCCAGAGGGACAGTCATGCCTCACCTCTGCAGACAAAAATAGCTCTCATGTCTACTGAGAGTTCAGCCACAACCTCCACGCTGAACATGTTTACAGCAGCAACACTATTTTTTCAAGAACTTGTTTTAACCACCATTTTAACTACCGTAACTTAAAGAAGTACTTGGTGTAAGACTTTTAAAAGGAAAACACAAATAATTCTCAAATGAATCGAATACATCACAGTAGTGACATTTTTTCCCTTTAGTACAGTAGGTATAAATCTTTTTTTGTGGAAATTCTTAAAAAAAAAACTGCTTATCAAATCAGATTTGGATGGAGCACAGAAACTGCAGCTCTTAATTATATGTGAATAACCATCTTTCATCCTTTCAGCAATTACTCTGTGAAAGCTAAATCTCATTGAAACTGGTTGTCGTTTGATTCAATTCAATTTTATTTATATAGCGCCTTCCACAATCAAAATTGTCTCAAAGCACTTTACAGAGACCCAGAGCCTGACCCCAGAGCAAGCACTTACGGCAACAGTAATGTGTTAGAAATGGATAATTGTAGACAATAAATAGCGGCAGGTCGGTGAAACCAGGACCACAGACAGAGAACATGCAGCTCCGGAGCCAGAGATACCTGCAGAAAGGTACAGAGAAAGAGAGACCAGAGACAAACAAGCACAGGACTATGGGAGAGAGAGGACACAGAGTTAATAACATGTAATAAAGGTTATTAAATGTGAGAGTGGGTCTGAGGAGAGAAAGAGAGGTGTGCAGATGATCATGGGAAGTCCCCCAGCAGCCTAGGCCTATAGCAGCATAACTAAGGGACGGTTCAGTTGCCTGAGCCAGCCCTACTATGGACTTTATCCTTAACTATAACAGTGTCTATAGAGATAATTGTGACTAACTATAGGTTTAACCATAACTAAAACTGTAACTACAACTAAATATAAGTTTTGTCAAACAAAAAGGTTTTAAGCTTAATTTTAAAATTAGAGAGGGTGTCTGCTTCGTTTGATCTAGATGAGGTCAGAGAAATGTTGAATCACCTGCATAGTTGACATGTGTTGCTATGGAATAAGAGACCATGAATCTTCTAGTCTGTCTTGGAGAAAATGGAATTTATAGAAGAGACAGCCTGTCGCTGGACTATTACATGAACCAACACAGAGGGGGGGGGGGCAAGTCATTTATTCATTTTACTGGAAGAGACATGTCCACTTGGCCTGTTCAGGCCAGCCAGTGCAGTCACTTCATATGCAAAGAAGGCTTGACCTTTCTCCACTGCTGTTCAGCACATCTGTACAAGTCCCACTCTGGCCAATGCATTCGCAGAGAAGGAAAAAGGATAACCTGGTCTGGATGTAGTAACATCTTTAAAGCAAGACTGAATACAGTACACAATCTATATTTGTTCTGTTTATTTATGTGGTCCAGGTTTATTGGTCTACCAATTTTTTTTTTTTACAAAATTCCATCCATATCGACAGGACAAAATTCATCTGTACAGTGACAAGACGGATGGCATACAGACACAGTCTGTATAAAAACATTACAAAGACTGCTACTCTTGCTCCTCATCCAAAAGCAGATCACGTGGCAAAATCCTGCTGGCTTGCCTCAGCACTGGATGATGTACTGTCAATCGAGCTCCACCAGAATTCAGTCTTTAAAGATCCAGTGGCTGAAAAAAGTGACTGTGGATCTGTTTATGCTTGAATGGTGCTCTTAGCACTGAAAGCCATGTAATAGACCAGGATACCAATGAGGGCAGCCACCACCTCAGTAGACACCCATGGGCCGCTCCATGCACCCTGAAGTGACAGGTTAAAAAAAAGATCAGTACAGATTTACAGAAGAAGAGTAAACAGTAAACAGATGACAACCAACTGCACATTCCAGCTTCACCTGGTTTTAGGATCACTCTGAGACTGAAAGCAACATGGGTGATTACTCAGATTGGACCTCGCATCACAAAATACACAATGACTGATCAGAGTTTATGATGTTATTCTATTTAAATGAGTGTGCCATGAATGTCTGTCTGTTTTTCTTTGATATGCAGCCATACAAAAGGATTTTCCCAGGATGTCAGAACAGAGGCTTTCATACAAAAAAACAACATAACTGAACTAAAGTTACAATTTTCTATTTTTGTCATTTTTTTATGATTAAAACATAGAAGCACCCTTATGTTATCAACACCCTCAACAACTGAACTATGGCATGATTTTTTTCTTTATTTAATTAATGTAGGGATTTCAGCTATGAATCAGACACTTGCCCATATAACAGTAAAGTCCTCATGGCTGCTGCTATAAAGCCCTTGGTAAATCCTCGGCAGATCCAGAGCAACATTAGTATTCACCTGGAGTCATGTTTCTGGCCACCTACTAAATATAAGGTCCAATATACACTATCTTTTAACTCTGTTTTATTCTCGACTGAACAGCAAAGTTGCAGGCTGGAAAATCCTAACAATGAGCAGAAAATGCGATAAAGATCTGTAAATCTGAGGAGACCTGCAGAATCAGGTGGGTTCCTCACTTCCAACAACACCTTTCACACACTAGAGATCATTTGATTCATTATTAATATAAATATACTGATTAGACAGGTGTTTTAATTCAAGAGTGTCGAGTCAGACGATCTATAAGAGACTCACCCTGTGGTCAATATTGACTGAGAAGAGAGGCTGAATGGCATTTATGTCTTCATTGTTTCTCTGGGCCTGGAACAAAGGAAATGCACACATATAATTCAAAATAAACAGATTTGCCAAACAAGCAGCGCTCACTGTCCATAAACTATGAGCTCATCTTCTACACATGAAACACTGACCTTGCGCAGGGCACTGTAGGACTCCTCATCAAAGAATTTGACCTGATATGTTCCAGAGCTGGCCTGTTTGTGAGGAAGACTCCAGGAAACCTGAGGGAAAAAGTCACATTTTTCAGATAAATCCAAAGCTTACAAGGCAAAGCTAATAAATAAAACATAGGTTAAAAACATTCAATTGGATATAAAAGACAGACACAAAATACAGACACAACAAAAAGACAGAGTTCACATTGTGAACATGAAAATGCCTGTCTGTGCAAGCAGTGTTTTGAGAAGGGGACACAGAGAAAGAAGGACCGTACAGATTTCTTGACTTGAGCTAAGGTCAGACTCACATAGGTTTCCAGTGATAGATTTAGTGTATATATACTGACAGACTGCCACATTTAGTGTGGATTGAGTGGATAGAGTTAGGCAAGCCAAATAAAGGAATCTCAGATCGGATTCTAGGAAATTGTTGCACATCCTACACATCTTCTCTAATTATTTATTTGAGATTTTGTGTGAGCTCACCAAACCAAACTCCTATCACCTGTGTTTAAATGACACTCAATTACTGAACCTCACTGAGACAGTTTTAAAGGGCACTTTGACTGCTGTATATGCTGCTGGACGTCAATACATATGAACATGAGCACACCAGCATACCTGATACTTCCCAACATCCTGGCCTCTGGTCACAGGGAACTGTCTTCCGTTGACATCAGCATACAGAGTTACACTCTTGGGAGAAGACAGAAATGATCACCAGTGAGTCGATAATAACAACATATTGTGTCTCTTTCGAAGGGCTGGGGGTGGACAGTTACCTGTGCTCCGTTGGCACAGGCCAGGCTGAGCTCAACGATGAAGACAGACTCGGAGGAGATGACGGCGTCAGAGGTCGTGTAGGCCGACGGAGTGATCACTGGGTCTGTGCAGCTCTCTCCTGTCACCACAGAAAGCAGAGCTAAGGTTAGATACAACCATGGGCACCAAATCAACACACGTTTGACCTAAGATTTGCTCTTATTCCACCAAACATAGAAGACAACAGGGAAGTGATTCGATGAGCTAGCCACTAGCTAAAACTGGTTAGCATTAGAGGCTTTATTAAGGTCTCCACCGCTGCTGACATACCTGAGCAGGCGACCACCAGCAGGGCGAAGAAAGCGGCTATCCGGATCATCGTGGTGTCTGAGGGGCTGTCTGAGAGGTTTCGTCGTTGTTGCTGAGCTCCAGCTGCCGGACCGTACCGATTCCTTAACACCGACAGAAGAGAAGAAGTCCACCTCAGCTCACCGCTACCACCCCACTGCGGCTGCGCAAGAATGACGTGTATGTTGCGCCGCGAGGCGTTCTGGGAAAGTACTCAGTCGACACGTCATCTGAAGGAAATCACAAACTGAAGTTAGCAGATGTTTTACTTAAGTAAAAACTTGCAACACCACAGTGTTAAAAAAAAAAGAAGAGAAAATGAAAAAACTGTTACAAGTAAAAACCATGCACTCGTAATTCTGCTTGAGTTAAAGTGTATTACCAGCAAACTCAGGGCTCCAGGAGCTCTCCTGTTAGTTTTGTTGCGATCAAGTTAAAACTTAATCATTCTTGCTTGTCTAATAGGTCTAATAGGCAAAATAACTTCACCGACCTGTGTGGGTACAAGACACTAAGACTCACTGAGCACAACAAACTGTTTGAAGATGTCGCCTTGAAGGGGTGCAAGCCTTTTTCAGTATTATCTGACATTTTATTGAGAAAAAATATTATTTTGGTGCTCGAGTTCCAAGCATCCTAGTACTGTGTATGATGGCTCATTGTGAAGTGTTACAGATACATTTAAATGCAATAGAGATGTCATTACTTTCTGCTATAGAAGTCAAAATAGCAGTTTCTTGACCCTCATGGTTCCCTCTTTGTTGTTTTTGAGATTAGGCCAGTGGTTTAGCTAATTTTTCTAACTCTTACAATTGTATACATGCACGTACACACACACACATATACACATACATATATAAATATATATTTATATAATTTAAAAAAGAGAGAGAATAGACAAAATATTTATTTGGCATGCAGCCGAGATGTACAGACAAGTCATAGTTTTTTCAACAAATCCTTACAAATAATTAATATATACAAATTCCTTACAGCTACAGTATTCACAGTTTCGACTTTCTGACTTCTTATTTTGGTAAACAGACATTAGATTAATGTAAGTGGGACTGTGTGTAGATGTGCATGTACTGAAAAAAAACACTGAGAAAATTTGGCTTAAACAGGAAAGAGCTGAGTATCAACACCCATGCAGCTATAAAGTCATAAGTAGCTTACATACATTCAGCTGAACACAAACATTAACCCTAACCCCTGCATTTCAAGTGATCCACAGTTTCCACACTGTAATGCAGATCTGCAGCCACAACAGGGATCAGCTGCACAAAACATGAATGAAAGGGCTTCTGAGTAGGGAGCCACCCTGTGGAAAGAAGCCCGGACCAATCACAGAGACCTCTGAGAAGTGGCTGTGGGTCAGTGATCTCAGTTTTCTAGAAATAGATGTGCTGAAAGCTACTGTCAGAACACATCACCCTACACCTCAGTTTTCATTTGTATCATCTCTCCCTCTCGCTTTTCATGTCATCTACTGATGCCAGTCCTCTCAGTCCAGTGGGTCTCCTGCTTTAAAGAGCCCTCCTCCCCTCCCCTTGCGTCCTTCCCGCTTCCCTTTCTTTTGGGCAGTTTGGACAGAGGGAGAGGAGGCGGTGGAGGAGGGTTCCTGCAGCGCCTGCCGTGAGAGGAGCTCCTTGAAGACAGAGTCCATCTGGCGGCAGACCTCCTGAGAGATGAAGTAAACAATGGTGGTAAGCGAGAGGAAAAAGACAAATCTGTCTTTGTTTTCAGAACTCCTGTGTGCTTCTAATTATGTTTGTAATAAAAGCCACAACCATTTATCATTAGTTATTTGGTACTGCTTTCTACAAATACACTCTTTATAAAAGGGTTCCTAAGTTACAGCTAATTGGCTTGAATCTTAACAAATCATTTTCTAATGTTCTATAGATCAGTTATAAACTGTGAACTAATTTTCGGTTGCCAAGTTGTGAAATCTCTTGGCTGGTGTCATCCTCCTCCAGTACAAAATGTGCTTAGTCTTTTTAGCTCTTTATTTCATTGAAGACATCTCCAAAGGAATGTTCAGCCACTTCACCTGTGTTGCAGAAAATCTGGACCAAAATATGTTTATTATCAAGTCCTTTACAGCATTTAAAATAACAGACCTGCAAAAACATTAATCACTTTTTTACCATTTAATAGTTGCAGATGGCTTACTAGAAAACAATAAACCCATTAAATTAATTAAAGGAGAGGTAAACTCTTATTAAAGTTTATGAACCCTTAATACAAATTATGCCTTTTCACATCATAGAACCAGTAATTTAAAACCAAATGAGAAACAAAACAGACCTTATCCACTTGCACAACAATATCCTCAGAAGATGAGTTTTCTTGGAAGCTGTGGGCAGGAAAAAGAAAAAAATATTTATATGTATAATATTAATTTCTCGCACAAATATAACAAGTCAGCTGTAAGGCTGCAACATTCAGAGGCACTCACTCTCTGCGCACAAAGCAAGGAGAGGGGACCCGCCGTGGCTTGCTCTGTGGCCCAACGGGAATCTGAAGCATTAACTTTCCTCCTGAAGTGACGCCGCCCCCTGCTGGTCCAGCTGTTAACCTATTTTGGTCAATGGAGCCGCTGCTGTTGGCTCTAGGACGTTCTGCTCTTTTCTGTGGGGGTGCTGCAGACTCAGCTGAGGATCCTGTCTCCAGCTCTGCAGCACATCACATTGATATATTCATTTTTATTCAATTCAGTGATACCATCACAGCCTTAGAGAAATGATAAACCAGTATCAGCAGATAAACTTACCGTCTTTACCTTGAGTGTACTCTGCTTCTACATCTTCTTCATTAATAGGTTCACTGTGAAGAAAACACCCTCAGATAATCATTCCAACATACAGTGAATCCATGTTATGTGTTTGCGTTGTGCATGAACATGTTCTTTCTCACCAGTCATCCTGTTCCAGTGTCATGCATTTCTCATACACCGGTCCTTGTACTTCACTCTGGCTGGGGAAGATGCTTTCATGCTGGAGGATGATGCTCTTCACCAGAGCATTGATCTGAGGCTGCAGGGTGACAACATCGTCATCTTGAGCCCCTCTGACCAGGCTGGGGCCAAAACACACAGCCAGGTTGTAAGGCTGCATCATGTTCTCGTCACTGTACTGTGACACACTGGACGCAGGGAACAGAGAAACACAAAGTTTAACAATGACCGAGCAAGAAGACCAGAAATGAAAAGCTGAGAGGCAATTACAGAAGCAAAGCTAAACTAAAAATCTCCTTTTTTGCCTGCTTCCTACACTTAAATGATACACATGCACACATTTAGAAAAATCATTTTAAAACCTTACCTCAAGCTATGCCCCTACTTAAGCCATTTCAAATGTTCTGGTACATAAACTATGCTCAGTGGGTTCCTATGGCTTTTTCCTTTAGTTTGGTTTGTTTCTTTTTTGTTACTATGCACGTGCAGTGTTGTGTGTGCGATTTTGTGAGTGGTACTGGTGTGTGTCAAGTCACCATTCAACATGTGACATTTTGTACTGATAAAACTCAATTTTAGTGCTTCTGTTGTACATCGCTCCATGCATTTTGTGAAATAATATCCAAATAACAACTCCAATTTTTTATATACTGTACAGCTCTTGAATGTGGGAAATGAATTGCATCCAACAATATTTCCACAGGAAACCAACATGTATATTCCAAAATATGGAAGGACCAAATATTTGTTTACCATTAGCTGATGCCTTATTAGATTTTATATGTATGTATAATGGATCATAGATGTATAATGGATGAAATATTGTTGGATGCAATTCATTTCCCACATTCAAGAGCTGAACAGTAACGACTGCAAAGAGTTACAATACTTACTGATGAAGGAATGCAAAGAGGTATCTCATGACAATGATGACAGGCTCAGGATAGGAAGAGATGACAGTTTTGAGCTGAGCTGCTTTCTCTGCCTCATTCTTTAATTCTACAAAAAGGTGATAAAAGAAAGATAAGCTGCTGCTGTGTGTCCTACGCAACACTTATCTGGCATTTCAACACACATACTTACGAGCATGCTCCAGGAGCTGGTTGGTGCTGTCGATGGGGAAGAGGGGATTCTCCAGTCCTCTGAAGTAGAGCTTCAACACTCCAGCCACAGAGTCCAGGTCATATCTCTGCTCAGCCAGGGGATCCTCTCCTGCAGGGGAAGCCCACGGCACACTGCCCCACATTATTAATGCTCCACAGTGAGGGGAGCTACTCTATAAGAATGGGTCATGCCAGCACATGCACACAAGAACACACATGCCTACCTCGCTCAAATGCATCCCTCAGGTTGTTGACTTCCATCTGAGACCCAGGCACTCTAAATATCCCTTCATGGTGGAGACCTGATGGACAAAAGATTATAACAATTTCTCAATTAATCTAGTTGAGAATTTTTACAGCCAATATAAAAACATAATTATAAAAACACTATAAGTAGAATAATTATTCCATTTAAGCATCTTTGAAATGGTACTACTAATTTTTGTTTGCAGAAAAATGGGACCATTTCCAGTCTGTGTGTTCCCAAGTCAGGTTAGTGTCGAAGAGAGAAATTGTCCTTTTAATATGGACACTTCAGGGCTGTTAAGCAGCAGCAGTTCTCAAACTTTTTTTCTGGCATGTTCCCTTCAGAAGCCAAACAAAAGTTCACACCATCCCCTTCCCCACGAGGCTTAATCAATCATTAACAATGACAGGGGAAGTAACAAATAAAAAAAGGATCCAAGTTGAATTTTAGTGAAATAAAGGGCAGAACGACAGCATCAGCAAACTCTTATTTGTTTATTTTCCCTATGTAAATCATATTCATTGAACTTAGTTTCCCTCCCCAGTTTGATAACCACTGCTCTAAATGTTGCGATCTTTTGAATTCTATACAGTGGCTTTAATTCCTACTGTACATTTCTAAACTACAACTGTGTCTGTAATATTTTTTTGCATTAAATGGGCATCTGCTGTTCTTTCAATGTTGAATACTCACCATTGAGGTTGATAAAGCGAATGCAACTTTCCACAACAATTGGAATCTGTTGTCCTGATGCCTGAATGAAACAAATTTAGCTTTTAAATTACTGTTAATTGATGTATTGAAAAATTAAATTTAATACTCCAATAGTCAGAAATGTTGGAAATGGTGTAATAAGGATGGTAGATACCTGTATGAAGGATAGCATGTCTCCACCGAAAAGTTTGTGGTTGTGCATCAAATTGGCACTAGAGTGATTCTTCCTGACACGCATTGACTTTCCAATGTGTCTGCAGAGCAAGATACCATATAGTGAAAACACAGTATTGCGACACATTTTGTCACAGCTGTGTAATATCTACAGTGTTTCTGCACTGTATGGAATTCTGGTTTTCACAAGTAAGAACATGCAGACTCTACACAAGACTATCTTTAAACATTTACATCCATACCTGGGTTGATGTGTGTTTGATTCTTCAGCTAGGAAGAGAAAAAAAAAAAAACAAGGATTACAACTTAGCTTAACCCGACACCAGCCAGGAACAAGAAATGAGAAATACATTAGATTACATGAAAATTTAATACTTTTCTTTCTGGTTAAAAAAGGAACAAACATTTAGTGGACAATAACACCCCACAATGTGGCAACTGTTCTCAGATAACACTCTGGATCAGCAGTTTGCCGTGTGGTATTGTTATGTGAGAAATGCAGAAGTGATACCTTTTTCGACAGCCACTTTAAGCAGGTCATGTTTGGCCTGCAGTTTAGAGATCAGGGAGCTCCCAACAAGGTACTCTTTTACCCTCTGTAAAAACAAAACAGGTGTGATTTAACTTCAGAATAATGCTGTCACCATCAATAACAGTTTTTCTTATCATCACCATCAGTTTTGTCAACCAAAGCCCAGAGATCAAACCAAAAACTACATATCCCCTACACAGCCACATACATATCCCCAAACTTCACATTTTCAAAACCATGCTAAACAATGTAATATGCTTTAAAGACAGACTCACAGCGAAGTAGAGGTTTTCTATTTCCTGTAAGTTGGCCCTACGCCGGGCCACACTGGGCTTGACTGTCAGGTTTTCAGTGCTGCCGTCCTGAGACGAACCGCTGCCACCACTGGGATCCAGATCATCATCACTGACATTCTCCAGCAGGGAAGACTGGGCTGCTGACATGTTCTTACTAGCCTGTATGACAGTGGAATAGATAATAACTTATTATGCTTTCTGCACTTAATTAGGGTCATGCCAATGACAATATGGTGTGCACAATTTCAGAATCTAAGGTGAGCTAAAAATTACAACTAACTGCAGTTACGTTGCCTTCAATTGCCCGTCAAAAAGGCCAGAATAACATTTTCGGCATATGTGAATGATACAAACAATGGGGTGTTTAACCTTGACTTTAGTGTCTCAGACTTACAATGAGGCAAGAAAGTCTTTTTTTTTTTTTTTTTTTTTTTTTTAATAAATTGGGCACCTTCCTGTCATTTACTTACTGAGCTGAAAACACACAGGTCAAATTCTAAGTTCAGAACAGAACATTTTAAAGACTACACACAAATTAAGTTTGTTGTTTTTTCTTCCCATATTTACAAGTCTGCCTTCACATCTTTACTTGCACTCAGGACACTTTCCACCCACTTGAATAAAATGCCGTGAAGAAAATAATTGTATTTAGAGTCTGTAATGAACTCTAGTCCCACAGAAAAGTGATAATGAAGTGCTACGGACTGGTGTGGTGTACTTTACCTCCTCTGTTTCCTGGGTGACTGCTTTCAGTCTGGTCTGTATCTGTCTGTATCTGGTCTCCAGCTCGCACCTCATCTCACACTCTGCACGAACCTCAGAAACCTGCGAGACACAGGGGAAATGATGCCAGAACAGCAGAATAATCCAATGAAAAAGCCTCCTTGTTGATTATTCACACAAAACACATACCTGGTCCCCATCGTGGGGCTGATAGGTGAACTTAAGAGGCATAGAAAAGGTGTTATAATGGTCCTGCAGGAGGATGTCTCTGTCTTGGCTCTGGTCCAGTCCAGAAACAGCCCCTTGAAGCTGCTGCAGCCCCGTGCTCAGGTTCTGTTGAGCCCTCCACCGTCTGGAAAGGTAGGCTTGCATCACCCGGCCCAAAGACAGATGGTAGCCTATATCTGCACACTGATGATGAGACAATGACATGTCACATGGCAAAAACTGGTAATATGTCTCTGAAAAGCCCCATACATGGGGGATCATTACCTTGAGTAATACACAGTGCACCTAAAGACAGCAGACATGCAAGGGTGTGATACTGACTGACTGATACACTCACATCGATGAGAGTAGAGATGTCTTGGAGGTAGTACTTATTCATGGAGGCATTGGCTGCATCCAGGTTAATGAGGTAGTCATTTCGGGCCTTGCTGCACTTCAGATAAATCTCTTGAACTTTACCTTGCCTCTGTAGCACATAAACATTCATCAGCAAGATATTAAAGCGTCGCAATTTACACGCATGCAAATAAAACTACGCAAAGGGTTTATATTTACCTTTTCTATCAACCTCTCCAGTTTCTTGGCAGCACTCTGCTTCTGCTTTTCCTCCTGTTTCTCAGCTTCCTTCAGCTTCCCCTCTGCACACACATAGTCTGAGTGGTACTGGTAGTATGTCCGCCATGCCTGCACACAGACACAAACAGAAGTGCTTAGTTTTGTTTGCTTAGGAAACGGAAAATGTTTTGGGTGGTTGGTTTCTCACTCACCGTCTGTAGCTCCATGGTAACCTTGAGCAGTCCGTCTTGTAGCTGAGCACAGATTTCTTTGCTCTGGAAATATGGTGTAGAGACAAAATACCACAAAGTGAGATGGCAGAACATCGTGTGCCAGAAAATATTTTCAATTACAAGACGTCAAAGGGTGAAAGTGGGTAAAGGAGAGTGGTGGAATTTCAAGCGCCAAGTCAGTTACATTGTACACATGCACACTTCATGCTTCATGTTTGGGCCTGGTGGGTCAGTGCTTATATCAGTACCTTCTTTGCTAGGCGTTGTGTGTATTCCAGACAATGCATGAGGGGCTGGATGAGGAAGTTGCTGCAGCTTTCACTCAGTCCATTATGGTTTCTACTTTCTTGGCGGGTCTGGGACAGTAGAACCAGCCAGACCTGTGCCACTGAGTGATTGCTGGGATCCTTCCTGTGCACATGTAGAGGAGAAAAGGAAGACACATTAAGAAATAATTTGTGAGGTATAATGAGGACTGCCACATGATAGCATCCTCAATTGACCTGCTAGTTGATTTAGTACACAATGTGCACTGTCAAAGGCAGGATTGGTTTTACCTCTTGATTCTGGAAGTGAACCTTTCAGCAAGTTTCTCCAGGGAGCGGGCATACTCGCTTTCAATCTCACCCCGTCGCCTCAGGTAGTCTGTCAGGTCCTGCAGCTGCTGGCTCTTCTGCTCAAGTTGCAAGTCCAGCACCTTCAGTTGGTCTGTAAGCTGGCAACGAATCTCTGAAAGGGGGAGAGAGAACAACAGACAAGGCAAAGAGAAACAAGCACAAGAGAATATCACTCATTCTGAAAGTACTGCTGTGGGTGACAAACTGATTTTACTGGGTTTTGTTTCCTACGAAAAAGCACACATATTGATCGCATCCAACATGAGGTGTGATAAAGAAGCAGAGGTTGTTATAGTTGTACAGACAAAAGTCATTTTTTCACCTTTGATTTGTGTGTCGTAGTCCACCATACCAACCCTCTCCTTCCGGAGTTTTACATGGGAAGCCATTGTTGCTCCAACTGGGTGGAATTCTATATAAAGAAAGTGAATATTTTACTACCACCATCTTTTTTGAAATATCAGCGGCTCTGCTCCTTTTACCTAAAAATCCAAGAGTTTTATGCGCATGCAAGCTATTCTGTTCTACTTTGCTGGACAAAGTCAGGTCGCTGGCATGCCTCACTTAAAACTTTCACACTCTTAGTGCTGAAACACCCCCCACCACAGACCACGCTAACTTCCTCCTGCCACAGAAAGAGCAAAAAGAGCATGTTCATCTTACTGTAACACATCTCTTCAAACTGGTCACCCTCTGCTGTGCTCTACTGAACGGCAGACAACCAGAAAACCAGCTGGCATGTGCTGCCTGCTGCACCGGTCATGCTGCAGAAATGCACAAGGTGCAAAAATAGCTCTAGCAACATCTCAGCTGCCCTGAAAATAGGATGAAGCTCAAGGCTTACAACTCTGTGGGGATGTTTTTTTTTTCTGAACACTACAGGTGGTTTTACCAATGACACATTCAAATCATATTCTCTATTTCCAAGAATACAGCAGCATACCCAGCTGCTTTTGACCTAGTGCCACAGGAGATATCATACCACTTGGATGACTTTGACTCTTCATAATTAAAGCATATTCCAGTTAAGGCTAAAAAAAAAAAAAAAAAAAAGCAAGGCACGTTTATTTGACTAAGACTTGGCTTTAGATAGGATAAATGTGACAATTTCAGTTCCTGGTCCATTTTTATCATGTTCTATAATTGAAACTAATATCCAGCAGAATAGAGAAGAAATGTTCTCAGCAGAATAGAGAAGAGATGGTGCAGAGAAGAGTAGAACTGGAGCATCGCAATGCATGACAGTCATTTAAACATATGAGTAGCCTTTGACAAATTGAGAATCATTTGTTAAGTTTGCAAGATATTTTTAATGACATTTAGTGTACATCAGAAAGGGGAAGAGTAGAGTGGTTTCTTGTGGAATCTTAAACTTCTGTACACAACTGTCACACACTCACACTATCTCTCTCTCTCTTTCCCCCCTTGACTTCCCTTTTTTTTTAAAGCCAAACATCACTCATCAGCATTCTGTTCAGCTGAAATGTGCACCCTCCACTCTTTTCCAAATGAGACATTTACCAACTGATCTGCTAAAATGACTCCACTACATAACAGCAAACCCAAAGCTCCCTGTAGAAAAGGAGAGTGATTTTTCCAGCGTATGTCACCCTTTTCCATTAGCCCTTTCATTCTTTCTCTATGTGATCAGCAGTGAATCACCACCTCCGGTTGTCACAATCTGCTGCAATATTGTAATAAAGCTAGTCTTCACCTTACTGTAATTGGCTTTTCAGTTGCTGTTATAGCAATATTGTGTATTTCACTTTGGGGTTTCCACAAGTACCAACCTTTAGATGATGCCTGAAACATGAAACATTCATGGCCTGAGGACTATGACCGTCGCCAATAACAACATAACTGAAATAATCAAGCAGAACAATGCCTCATAACAACACGCACTTAGCAGTACAGAAACATGCTTGTTAGACCTAAAGTGGCAAACTGTCCTGTTTGAACGAGACGGGTCTGTAAATGAAAATAAATAAAAGTTTAATTCAGAAAAAGAGTCCTACCTGATGAGGAGCAGTCTTGACTAGTCTCGTCTCCAGACTGAGGCAACTAAATAATGCCAGTTAATAGCACAGTAAGCTCTCAACTGTTTCACCTCCCCCTCACATTGGACACGGATGGATGTGGGTGGAGTGGAACTCATCTCTGTGACTCTCGCTCGCTCTCTCTCTCTCACACACACACACTCACTGCTTTGCTGCTCTCTTTCTCACCCCTCATCTCACTCATGCATTCAGTTTGAGGCGTCAGTGTGTGATTGTGCAAGTGTGACGAGTGAAAACCCTCTTCGAGTCAAGTCCTTCCTCTCTCTCTCTCTCTCTCATGCTGCCTCTTGAACTCCACAGCAGGCTTTCAGCCCAATCAAACACCAGCTGTTTTCACTGATTAGTCCCTCCTCACCGGCTTGTCGCGGGCTAGCAAATGAAATCAGCTGCGGCAGAGTTCAGTTGTAAAAGTAAAACCATGAATTCTTGCCACAAGATCAACCTGCTTAAATACCATATGACCGCAGTTTGTGATGGCTAACCTATGGCTAAATACCTCATGTCAAGTAAAACATTTGCACAAAATCTAAGAGGGTATTTGGCTTCAGAAAAAAAAACTGTAATGTTCATCACATGTACACTGGTGGCAAAAAACTAAATACCATTTCCTATTAGATTATAACTTGTTTATCTGAGCCTGATCACAGAGGAAGACTTGTTTTGAATGGCAACACTGTTGTTGTCTTGAATGTGTGCAAGAATGTGTGAAACTGAACTATGTCCAATTTGTGGCCCAAAAACAGCCTAACTTTCTGAAAGGTCAGTGTGAATAATTTGCTGTCATGTACTTCTCTCTCACTCCTGTTTCCTTCCTCAAAAAGAAGGATGATGTTGCATAACCACCATAAAAAAATCAATTAATCTTACATTTTGGGCAATATGGTAAAGAACACTGTTTGACTGAAGTAAGTCACTGTTGAATCTCAATTCATGGTTTGACTTTTCAGTTTAAAGCAGGACTGACTTTGTAACCTTGAAACAACAATGAGATTTTTCACAGCATTTTTTTTTAGCTCAGCTGTAAACAAGGAGTGTTCACATAAAGAGGTTGAACATTTATTTTAGAAAGTAGAGACTTTCATCAACATGACTATGTGGAGTGGCTTTTCACTTACAGTAAATCTCTGACACTACCGGTCCAAAGTTTTAGAACAGCACCATTTTTCTTTTAGTCCAGTGAACAACCTAAAATGGTACAAAGGTAAGCAGTAAAGTGCTCGAGGTAAAAAAAATAAATAAGTAAAAAAAGGGGTTAGGTCACCAAAAACTGAAAAAAATCATTTAAATTTCATAGATAACAGGTATTTCACAGGGATTAAGAAACAGGTTAACTGGCAGCTTTCCTGCAGCAATGGAAGTAAATGAAGCACTTTTGTTGAATACTTACAAACCGTCTGTCTGTACAGAGGCAGTGTTGGAACAAACTGTGTTACCACACCCTCTGATGCTTTATTAAGACAATACTGTACCACAGGAAGCAGTACTGTGTATGTATACCACAATCTTGAGAAAAAGGAAAGTAACAAAGGACGACAGACTACCTGACAGCATTAGAAGAAAAGAACAAGACAGTGGCTTCACAAGATGAGGACCAGCACAGTCTCCAGACTTAAACCCCCTGGAGCTGGTTTTGGGACGAACTGGACATAAGGCAAAAGGAAAGCAAACTACAAGTGCAACACATTTGTTGGAAACAAAGTTTCCGAAACAATGTGTTATTTCCTTTGTAAAAACAATGTCACAAGTGTCTATAGCTGCCAAATGAGTCATAAATTTTGATAAATTTAAGATTACATGGTTACTTTAAAAAAAATCTTCATTATTTATTTGCTGTATGCTTTAATTTCAGTGTCTGAGACTTTACACCAGAGGTGTCCAGACTATTTCACAAAGGGCCATGTGGCTGCAGGTTTTTGTTCCAACCAATGAAGAGCACAGAGTTTAACCAATCAGCTGTCTGAAGACTGAGATCAGTTGATTAAATGAATCAAGTTTGGTGTGCTGTTCTAAAACGTTTGACAGGTAGTATGCATGCAGCACTATAGATATTATTCTGATGGTCTAAGTTTCTATTTGCAGAAACACTCTTCATTTGCTCTCACACTCATTGTGGTAGCCCATTTCTCAGTGTCAAAAGGTGAGTTCAGCTGTGTGGTAATAGTGTCCGATGCTCTCTGCCACAACTATTTTTAATGCCATCACTACGAGTTGCCAAAGCTAGACATTTTGAAATTCTACATATGCTGAAGTGGGTTTCTCACTACAAATGGAAAACTGCATGGATCTTTTATACCCCATGTGCATAAGAAAATTAGTGACAATTTATGGACTGCAACCGATTCACTGTGTAAATGGTTTTACTGTAGTTACTCCTGACAATTAGTTCCTAATTAAGTCTTGCTTTACCCAAATTTATTTGGACATTTCATTGACTTTATTACTACATTGCTTCCACAATAACTGTCTGTTATCAGAATATAAAGATCTATACTCAGAAGTAAACAACTACCTGTTTTTATGATGACTTACTGAAAAAAAGTGCCATACCAAAAGTGTTACTTGAAAGATTTATTTGCAGTAATTCTGTTAAATAATTAAGAGACCAGTTTGAGACAAACAGAAAAGCACAGGTTGTTTCCAATTCTGTAAATCTCACAGAGCGTAGGGTCACTTTTGGTACTGACAACAGCAATCCAATAAAAATGCTGGAACCAAATATTCATTTTAGCTTCATTCAGATAACATCCTGATTCATGCCATTATCTAAGACTCTTTGTTCATCACTGTAAGATTTAAGAAAAACCAGTGATGGAAATGTGGGAACGTCTTTGATGTACAGATAGTCATAGTTTGAGGAGCCAGAGATACTGTCAGAACACTGTCAAATAGAGATAAAAAGAGGAAGTGAAGGATGAATTTAAAAAGGTCTAGGCCTGTAGCGTCATTGTGAATCAGAGGAAGAATCTTTAACGTCTGTGCTTTCTGTTGCCTCGCTGACTTCACTCAGCTCTTTGCTCTCTCCTCCGCTGTCTCTCTCGCTCTCCCTCTCCTGGTCGCCAGATCCCGATGGGCTCTGGCCAGACGGTGCCTCCTGACCCGACACACGCACTCCGGGCTTTCTCAGCTGTGGGAAGCACAGAGAAAAATATGACACATTTACGCTGAGAATCTGCTCATGTGAGTTCAGTGGCGCTACATATCCACTGAGATAACGAGGAGCTAGTGAAGACATGACAGTGTAGCACCAATGTGTTTGTCCAAGTGAGTAAATGTGGAGAACAAAGTCACCTCATCAGCCATGTGGGCCAGGTCTCTCTTCATGGCGTAGGCATCCTCCCCATCTGCGTAGTATTTAGGTTCTACCTCACTAATCCTGTGGAGGAAGAACAAAACAACACACAAAGTTAAAGTCAGTGTGGATATCAGTCAGGGTTCAGGAGTTCATTTATTTGACTGTGATTTTCAGTGTTTTTAGACAGGATGTTTTATGACTTAAGGACTCAGCATTTCCAGCATTTTTAAAAATTCCTGGCATTGAGAAGATAAGAATAATTTTTAACTTTTTAGAGACTTTGTTTCTGGTTTCTGGGGCTGTTGGTGGGATTTGAACTCACAAGCAAAGCCCTACTGATAGTGGATTTTTGAGGTCAACACTGGAATTAATATATTATAACTATAATTGCCAATAATCATTTTTGTGTAAAAATACACAATATACGTATGCAGTTTCAAAAAGGATCCATTTAGTTTGATTTTGAGAAATCAAACTAAATGGAACTATGAAATTTTGGCCAAGATATGTGCCAAGCAGGACATTTTACAAAACTTGTCAGTACACTTTAGTGGACTATAACAGCAAGACTCCTTCTAAATGACCTGATACATATCCGGTCATTTTTTTCCCCCATTCGTCAGTGCAGACTGTGTGCATCAACAAACTCGAGGTGCTGGTGACTGCTGTAGTCATTTCTGTACTGCAAATTCTTGTTACTTATTGGTCAACATGAATGCCACTATCTATATATTTGTAATAAGTTACTATTGTTCAATAAATCAGGCCAGCTGAATGATAGGTCTACTGCAGCTCTATTCATGACCTCAGTATTTCTGTAAAGCCTGTGTGCAGCTATGCAAACTCTGTAAGAAAATCCCAAAGAGTATTTGCAATACAGTAAAAATACTGGAACAATGTTGGCACCTAAAACGACTTACTGGAATTTGAGTGTGTTGGAGTACAGATGCAGGGCTGCTCGGTTGCTGCAGTGGGAAGAAAGATGTTGGTAAAGCTCTTGAAAACAGGAGAACTAACACAGACAAACAGAACCTAAGGACATTCTGTAAACAGAAAAACATGCAATAATTCTTTTGAACAAGTCAAAGAGAAAGTTCACAGCATGTCAACAGTTTATGGTACCTTTTACGGACATGAAGCGAGACATATTTAGCATTAAAGTTTTCTATCATGGCCCGACTGGCCTGGTCCATCAGTTTCTGAGCAAGCCCCAGACGTCTGTGGGAGCGCTTCACTGCCTGGAGGACACAGAGAAGGGGTTTTATTACCCCAGAGAAGCCAGACACATATTTCACTAATATAAATTTTTACATTTTTAATAATGGAGATGAGGTGTCTCTCATCCAGACTCACCAGAGATGTGATGTGTCCATGGGGTACATCATCTGGATCCTCCTCCCTAGAAACAGTTCATAGTTTTAGGAAAACATTAAATGACTTCTTCGTCCAAGTGACGCACGCTAAAACCAATATATCTGATTACAGATACTCACATCTTTGCCAGCACATATCCCACAATTTTCCCATTTTCGTCCTCTGCAATGTATGAGAGCTGAAACGATGAAAACACACAGTGACTGTCACGCGTAGAAGGATTTAGCTGGATAGGAGGATAGGATAGAGGCAGTGGTGTTAGCAGAAACAGGAGAAACAGGAAAACGCCACTGTGACTCACCTGAGGCCAGGACAATCCGTGATAGAAATAGTATTTCATCTGGTAGTTTTCCGGAAGACACAGCAGGTTACAGTGCTGCATGTTCATAAGGTCCTCCGGCTGTAACGAAGAAAAAAAATAACGTCGGAAAGGCGCAAAACATATCACAAACCCCTTTAGCTGCGATATTTGGTCAGCTAACGTGCAGGCTATAGTAACTAGCTTAGCTAACAGCAGAAACAGCATGGCTGTCGTGGGGATTTCAGCACACTCACCCTTGCGTTTCGTATGTTCATTTTGTAAGTTGGTGTGTTCTCTGCACTGTGGAAACGGAAATTAGCTATTCTATACTGATCAATTCAATTCATAATAATTACAGTATCAAGTTTAAAGGTCTCGTCTCGCTAGCCAGATGAGCTGACTTGCTAGCAGGGAAGGGAGGGGAGGAAGTAGCGTGCCACAATAACGACAAACATTTCCGGTCATAGTGTGCGCTGGAACTTCACAGTAAAAGTTGTAAGCCAAGTGGGTGACTCATAAGCATACAATTCAACCCTTTTATTTTGAAGAAGGAATTGTCTTCGATAAGCACTCGGACATTGTGTTTTGGACTTCATTACACACTTTATACACTTGGGTGAGTTGGGTCAAGCAATTAAAGCAACTCTGGATTACCAACCATACCAAGCATATAAATATGCTATATATAAAGCAAAACAATATAAATAAAGCAAAACAAGGATCCTCGCTGATCCCAGTTCAGCTGACTTACGGTTTCATCATGGAAAATGTGAGAATATAAGGAGTTTAATGTCATTTAAAGAACTTTATTCAAGCCGTTTTACGCAATGCCCTGACTGAATACAAGCCTTCTAGAAAGTTCTAGAGGCCCAGAAACAGACTTTCATGCATTGTCAGGTTTATCCTGTAAAATATGAAATATTAAATTCTTTGGTGTAAATAACTGAAATGTGAACGCAAAATCAACCCTGGCCAGTTCTGAAGAAATTGCTGCTACTTGTTTAAACTTAATTGGGTGACATAAAATATTGCTGACTGCACAGGATTGCACAGAAGGTGATTAAAGGAAAACACAGAGCTAAAAAAGTATCAACTAAAGTTTTACTGTGGAAATCAGTGGAAATATTAGATAATAGAACCTTCCAGTCTGGCCATGCCTCCAACCTCCATCTCTCTGGATGAGGCTCCTTTGATCTGTGAGGCTTTGTCATGAGGATTAGATGCAAGTATAAGGTACCCTCAACTGGGTACAAGGGCAAGAGGCAGATTGTCTCTGTGCCCCATTCTGGGAAAATACAACAGCTCCTGTCACAAAGTCTATACCCCTGGAGACTGAAGTCTCTGTGTTCGTGTTGAAACAGTCGGTATCACAGCTCACTGCCCCCATTCAACAGAGAGATAATGTAAAGGTAAGACTTTTATCATTTATCATCAGTAATCCAGGGAGGACATTAAAGGACAATCTCAAATGTTGTCCTGTGGCCCAAAAGTTACACAAGACATCTGCACACAGGAGATTCAGCTGCTTTCCTTTATATCAGTTTATCTCCTCTTGCTCAGTGTTGCCATGGCAGCCAGTCACATCAGATGCCCAAGTGGTTGAGATGTGGCTTTGAATGTAATTCTTCGTGTTGACCTCTGTCCCTCTGTCCATCTACTGGGAGCAGCAGTAACATCTGTCTTCTGTTTCTCTGTTTGTATGTACTGCAGACACCTGACCCACTGATTGTTTGTCTTCCTGCAGGTCTTCATGTGCTGCCTAGCACACAAACAGTGATGGGGCTGATGATTAAAATGTATTGTAGAGTTCTGGAGACATAATCTTACAGGAGTCAGAAGGATGTGCCTCTCAGAGGGAAATTAGATTTCACTATTTATAGTATTCCAGCAAATATCAAATTCACATGAGTGACCCTCTTCTGCTCATATATGAGTCATCTAATGGTAAATGGCCAAACCCTAGAAGATGTCATGGTCAATATCATCATCATTGCCCTTTTTGGTGACCTCAAGAGACCACAAGCAACAGGTCTCGTTGGTCTGAGCAGCAAACGCGTTATTTTTATGGCAATTCAGTTGCAGAGGCATAGATAGAAAGTTCATAAAGCTAACAAGTTGCTACAAATGCTACATGCTAACATACTTTCACGCTACACACATTAAAACTGAATGCCTAGCCCTAACCTAAAACTTAATCCATCCTAATAAGTATTTTATTTTTAATGATTCTATCTATTGAGACCAAGTTGCCAAAATTTTATGACAGAGATAAAAGGGCTTTAGGAAGGTTTACTAACAATATTCTATTCTACCATGTTTTTCCTACAGTTCATACGTCAGTATGATGACAGAAAATATCTGAAGAACTTTCTACTTTGATTCTACTTCGATAAAGTTTTCATTTTCCATTAAATTGATTTTTAAACGGATAATGCCAATACATTAACTAGTTACGTGTATTAGGTATGTTACATGACAGGATGTTATACTGACTCCAGCCACTAGAGGCTAGGAGTGCACAGTTGGTCTGAAGTGGTCTGAAGATGTTAATTTATGACATTACACATCCTCTCTTCTTTCAACTTGATGACTAATTTTGATAATATTTAGTGAATTCATGTGTCAGTTTCTGGCCCAGGAACGTTATCTGAACTTGAGCTGACCTAAAATGAGCTAAAGTATTAGTCTCACTTATAAAGAGTATGTCAGTTAAAAAAAAGTGTATACATATTACGTACTACGTATACATAGTATTACTGAAAGAATGTTGGAGGGAATAACTGCAAAATATTTAATTTTACATAAATGCATATTTACATATTTTTTCAGATGCTTCCCCAATAAACTGTCTTAACTTCACATAAAATGAACTAAAAAGCATGTAAATAGATGTTTATCAGAAAAGTAGATGTACAGTGCAGCAGGGGCAGGAGATGTGGTCATTACAGGCCCAACGGCATATTTTAGCCCCAGAGGCCTGGGGTTAACCAGCAATAGGTGCAATCTAACTGGCATCCTGTCAATAGCTATTTGTTGAACGTTCTAGTGTACATCTATTCCAAGTATTCCCTTCTTTCATAAAATTTTCAGTCACTTGAATTGATGTGCTGCTGTTTTGACCTCATTGCGGACCCTTAAATGACACGGTAGTCGAATGTTTTCCTTTTAAAGCTGTGTACTGTTTTTTCATAAGGGAGACCAGGTCCTTTCAGGAACTTGCAGTCAAATATTTAAGTTGTGAGGCCAAGCAACGCCTGACTGAAGCTTAATTTCTTTCTGTGGTTATGCATAAAATATACCGGGTCAAAATTTGAGAACTGAATGCTTTTGCTTTCAGGGAAAAGGTCAAATCTTAAAGAGGTCACAAAAGATCAAGAGAGAGAGAGCAATGTCTCCCTCACACACACTCACACACACAGTCAAAATAATATAGGCTATTACTCCTCAACTGTTTGTAATTTTAAGGAGCTCACTTTATCTGTCACTTCATCCTACTCTTCACACCAAGGCTATTATTGCTGGCATTAGTCATATTACTATTTATAATTTGACGTGACCTGGTCCATTCTCTTACAGTCACAATATGACTGATACCCACCAGCACTCAGTATATGCTCACGGTCAACTTCAGGTAAACTACACTGGCGTCCAATCAGCATTGCAACATGCAAATCGAGCAGGTGTCACCAGGGAGGGACGGTGGAGGAAACGAATGTTTTTAGAATAACACCTATGTGTGTCAGGCGGTGTCTCGAACATAACAAAGGAATAATGGGCTAAATGTGTCTCCAGAAAAGCTCTAAAGACTTCTCCATGTCAGATAAGGACACCGGCCGTGGGCTCTTGACGAATGGCGAGGTCTCATTGCCATCCTGCCGCCGCTGCGACTGCAGTTTCTCGGCGATGTAAAAGTTAGTTCGTATAAAATGTGATCCTATAAAAAGTTTTGAGAGGAACGGGAAAGAGCGACGCGGTGGCTGAGAGCTGGCTTTTCCAGATGGAGACAGACCTGAGGCTGGAGTCAAGCCTGTGGGTCGGGAACAAAAGATACCGGGCGGTCCTGACCGGCTGGCACTTCAACTGGACCGAGGTAGATAAGAAGAATCGCGATAAGAAAACAAGTAGGTGTCTCTGTCTGTCGTCCACAGTCGACCTCTGAGTGCGACAGCATGATCGTTATTTAAATAAGAGCGGCGCTGAAAACATTTGCAGTGTTACTAATTTGCATTGTTTTTGCGTTTAGCTCACTTATTTATCACGTTTATAATGTCAAATAAACGCACCCGTTAAAAACTCGTTCAAGGCCACAGTTTCCTTTTGAACGGAAATGGTGTAAACAGATCTGCAACAGACAAGACCGTATTCACCCGTCGGAAGTAGCCTCATAAACAAACCAATCTTTATTACATATTACATGTGTTTTTTTATTTATGATTTTTTTTTTTGCAATTACAGGGAGGGAGCGCTTTAATTAGGCCCATAGCTGCGTGCAGAAAACGTGAAGAACAAGTTGAGCAGCACTAACATGACACACAACCTCCTAAGAGAGTTTACTGAAAACAAAGGCCAAAGAGAACAGACACACAAAACTCAAGGTTACAGTCTGGGTTGGATATGCCTACAATATCCAATTTCTTTCTGTCTGTCTCAGTGTCACCAACACACACTTCTTTGGGATAATGCACATTTCTGCGTCCTTTTTCTTTTTTGAAACTGTATGAAGACAATATATTTTATGACAATATACAACATTTTGTCTTTGACACGAGTTGTATCATCCAAATCCCTCTCACACAGTCAGTAACTATAACCGTGATCCCAAACCTGTCATTAACAGACCTTTGTTATGGCAAACATTCTAACTTTTCATACACGGGTGTAACTGATAATACCGATGATGATGGCCCCACTCCCTTTAGGTGTGCCAGTGAGACGAGACACACAAAAGGCCTTTTTCACAGCAGACATTTTCGCTTGAAGGAAAAGAACTGGTGTTATTTATATCATTAACAATAGATCTGTTCTATTCAAGTGTCCCAGTAAGTCTTAACAGCGTGGCAGCATGACAGTGAGCCGAGATGCACGACAGCAGGACCCTGAAACAGAAGCAACTAAACTGAATTCAGCCATAATTTTATTATATAAACTTGTGTCAAAATATTTTCTGTGAAATAAAGGTATATAAGAGAGCTCTGGAATATTTCATTAGGATACAGCCATTACTAATGTTTACATTACTGTGCCTTAACTCCTATCATTTGTAAAATATCTGCTGTAAGGAAAATGTATTCTATTATTTACATGCAAAGAAGCATATCCACTGAAGTTTGTCTGCATGATTAAAGTTTCAGTACCTGTAGCAGAGGTGGTTGGAGTGGAGGAGGGCCGGGTGGAGATCCTGCCCCAAAAGTTGTTTGAGGACAGAGACAAAGACTTCACAGGTGGGTTCTTTTGGGGGACTCTCGGGTATCACAAACCCAAGGCCACAGTCAATGCTTAAGGAAATAACAACAACAAACAAATAACAAAGCTTGAAGCACGGTACAACTTTTGCTTTTCATACTGAGATGAGAACATTATGAATGTGCATACAGGAACATGGCACACTGTCTTCACAATTCAGTCAAATGTGTGCCTGTAATCCCCGCCCCACAGCTCAGCAGTTGATATTGTGGTTTTACAGCATGGTTTCGTTTTCTCTGTCATCCACCCTTAGTTTTCTACGTGAAGCGCAGCAGCGGTGGGGGCTCTTCTGGGTTGCTATGGAGACTGGGCCGGACCCAGTTCAGCTGCCCTAGTCGGGTCCTCAGAGACCAGTGGACAAAACACCTAAGGACTGCTCTCAAAACACACAGTAAGGGTGGAAAATTAGACAAGGCACTGAACTGATGTGACAGCTCTAATGTCTTCTAAATATATCATGATTTGACCATTGGTAATTATTTTCAAATCCTCCTTCAGCTGCGCGTCAGAGTTTGCTGCTCTTACCAACCTGTAATACTTGACCTGTATCTTTCAGGTCCATTACGGCCGCATAGACTGTTGGTGTTTATCAACCCCTTTGGGGGAAAGAGAAGAGGAAGAAAGATCTACCATTCTGTGGTTGCCCCTTTGTTTGAGCTGGCTGGTATCAGCTCTCATGTAATAGGTAAAAAATCTAAAAAACTGTGCAAGCTTCCTTTGTCCTCATTTAAAAATGCAAATACTTGATGCTTCTCTGGGTTAAATCTTACATCTGACAAATGACCTTAGACTTAGCTACTTAATTTAAAAAATGAAATTAATGAAATGTAATTGCAGTGTGCATGTAACTGTGTATTGTTTAGTGACTGAGCGGGCAAACCAGGCCAGAGACCACCTCCTGAAGAAAGACCTGACAGGCTTTGATGGGTAAGAGCTATTGTAAGCACTGTGGTTCAAGAGCATTATAACAGCTAACCTCTGGGAGGTGCTTTCACAACAGAAACCCTTGTGTTTGTTTATAACAGTGTGGTGTGTGTGGGTGGCGATGGCATGTTCAGTGAAATACTTCACGGTTTGATTGGGCGGACACAACAAGAAGCAGGCCTTTGTGAGAACGATCCCGCTGTCACCTTACAGTCTTGTCCGCTTCATATTGGCATCATCCCTGCAGGTAATGACACTGTTATTGAGAATTCATAAACTGACTGGAGTTAGATTTAGAGCTGTGATGCACACATCCTGTTGTATTGTGTCTGTTGTAGGTTCTACAGACTGTGTGTGTTATGCCACAGTGGGAGTGGTCGACCCTGTTACTTCAGCTTTGCACATTGTCATTGGTGAGGAAGTATTTCTCTTCAAATAAAACATTTTTTTAATCACCATTCGTTCGTTTTTAGAATTCAGCACCTTGAAATACCTAAATAACTTCACCGTCTTTGAGCTCCTCATTTCCCACAATGCCTTGCAGGAGACTCGCAGCCTTTGGATGTATGTTCAGTTCATCATGGACCTGCTCTGGTGCGCTACTCTGTGTCTCTGGTGGGCTATGGTTTCTATGGGGACGTCCTGGCAGAGAGTGAAAAACACCGCTGGATGGGTCCTCTCAGATATGACTATTCAGGTATGGACTGATGATTCATTTATAACACAGAAAAAGCTGCAAGCTGAATTACAGTAGATGGTGTTAGATTCTGTATTTATTTTTAACTTTGAGTAAAAATTAATCCCGAAACTGTTGCTGACACCACAATGACAAAGACGAAAATTCTTTATATAACACATGCCCTTTTCTTTTAAACATTTAGTGTATAAAAACCACATCTTTCTGACTGTGTTCTTTTTTTTTTATGTGTAAACACCTGGTGTGTATTTTCAACTAACCTAATTACTCTCGTTTGCCTAGGCACAATGGTGTACCTGAGCAACAGAAGCTATGCAGGCATAGTTCAGTATCTACCAGCAGACCCGCTGCTCTCCAGCCCTAGAGATAAAACACGCTGCCTCTCAGGGTAAAACACCAACACTCACAAGGAAAAATGAAAGTAAAGACAATTATAGTGTGCACTCTAGATTGTTCTCTAATACAAATTTTATGTGGGTCTGCTTTAACACCATACAGCTTTTAAACAGCCGTGGTCTGGGTGTAGGTTGGAATATTATCTCCTGAGCAGATTCTACATTTTTATTTTTTTATGATGTTATTTGTCAAGTGCCTAGCATTTGATGATAGGAACGATTTTAACCTTAAACCCTTTTAATGAGAAACAGAGAAAGTGTCCCTGGGAGCAGCAACATTGTAATTCAAGCACTAGTGAAATGGCTCAAATTCACAGTTTGTGACACCGTAACTGCAGCCACCTGCAGCAGGGACTCAGGTGTTGGGTGTACCTTAAGGAGGGTAGAAACCATGGCAAGAGGAACTTGATCTAGATGAAAGGTGAGCCTTGGTCTCCTGTTAGCGTGTACAGTTCCTCAGTCTATGTCTGAGTCAATTGTCAGCAAATAGTTTATGATGTACTTATGACTGTCCCAAGGGCGAGGAGCTTGTTATTTCACAGACTGGATGAAACTCTTTGTGATGTGCGTGTGTATTTGTGTGTGTGTAGGTGCAGTGTGTGCTCCAGAAGCACAGAAAGACTTTTCCCCAACCCCTCAGATTCAGGATCCCTGTACAGCTCCCACTTCAGCCAGTTCAGTCGTGACTCAGAAGGTAATCACACAGACAAGCATGAAAGTCCTTCACAACAGTGTCAGTCTTCCTGCTGTGATTATTTGAATTATTTATACAGGGCTGAAGAGTTAATTTATCCAGTACTTCATAAGAAAAAAAGCAGGGATTAGAGCAAGTGAAAAAAAAAACCTTTCTAACAGAAACGTTTTTTTTTTTTAGTTCACCTATCCTATTTATCATCATAATCACTTCCTTAAAGTACTACCCACAGCTTTCTAAAGCATACTGTATGTTTTCACTACATTAGCAACTTGCAGAGAATTTGAAAGGGCTCACATGCATGATGGGCTTCAACATGCACAAACAGTACTATGGTCATTTAAGGATCAGCAGCAATTTATTTATTTTTGTTTTAAATCTAGCATTGTCTTTTTCCCTGTCTATCCAGGTGAGTGGGTGAGTGTGGAGGGCAGGTTTAGGTGTGTGTCTCTCACTTGTATGTCCAGCTCATGTCCCAGGAGTCCTCAAGGCCTCTCTCCTTCTGCTCACCTGGCGGATGGAACAGGGGACCTCATCCTGGTGTGGGACACTCATCCGCTGGGCTTCCTAAAGTTTCTCTACAGGCACACGAGCACAGAAGACCAGGTATGGGCACTTTCACATTAAAACATAAGTGAACTAGGGAGTTTAAAAACTGTTTGATGTAATCTGTCGTCCACTTTTCTTAGTTTGACCTGCCGTTTGTGGAGGTCCACCGTGTGAAGGCTGTCCGTTTCTTCCTTCCTTCTGGCAAAGAGGAGGAAGCATATGAAGAGATTGGAGGGCAGAATGGAGGGATGGATGAAGAGGAGAGAGGATATCTGGAAACTGCAAGCAGGAGTGGCTCTCAGCAGCACCTGACAGAGAGGGACACAGGACCAGAAATGACAATGGAGCAGAAAACAGCGACACCCTTTCTCTGTGGCCTGTGCTGCCGTAAATCTCCGTCTGTGTCGGTGTGGAACTGTGACGGAGAGATTCTGCCTTTCACAGAGATCCTCTGCAGGTCAGAGAGTACAACCATGTCATATTTTGTGCAGTCTCGTACTGTATTATCCTCCTACTGTTATATCAGGTTAAATGAAATGAATCGTAGCACAGTTTTTAACTGCGTTCACTCCCTCTCCAAGGATTCATGGGCAGTTGGTGCATCTGTACGCCAGGGGCATCGAGGATGGCACAGCTGTGCACAACTGCAGTGAGGAAAGTGACATGTGTGAACGGAGATGCATCCTACTCAAATAGTCTCACCTCAGAGACAAAGCGTGAGGGAATGTTTATTTGTGAATTTACAGACTTGCAGTCTGTCAAGGCCAAAGAGTTCCTAATATTTCAGGTACTTTCAAAGGTTTTCTCATTGTAATTGTGGAAAAAAAGATCATTTATTTTTAAATCAGTTTGGTGAATACTGCTTCTTAAAACACTAAGAAAAGACTTGCTAAATAATACACTTATAATAAACTTATCTGTGGTGCAGATTTTTTTCTGCACAAGGTAAGTTACTTAAAGCAATAATGTGTACAATGTGTGTACAGTTCTGTACATTTGAAGCATTTTCACTTGAGCTTCCAGAGAATAAAATCATGGCAGAAGTTAAAAGAAAAAAAAGCACCTTTTATACAATAAAAAGACTGATCTAACTCTTCTCATTCTTTATTGTTGTCAGCATTAGTTCAGCAGTGCAGTTTATTTTAAGAGGGTTAACCCTAACCCTAAACTTAAACATAAACAATTGTGCAGTAGGAACTAAACTAAACCAACAATTATTTTATTATTGCATTCAGTAAATGTTAAAAGAATATCAAATAACATGTGAAAGAACACATGCAACAGTCCCAGAGGAGAAGTTGTTTAAACAAATGTTCGTCTTTGCTGCATTTCCCACGGCCCTCCAAGTACTGGCAGGATCGAGTAGTCGGTTATTGGGTGATGTGTGTAAGCATTTTTGTGCGTGTGTGTGTGTGTGTTTCCAGCTAGGCCATGCACCTGGTAGAAACAGACATAGGTGATAAGAAACAACATCAGTCTGGTGCAGAAAATTGAAGGAATTTCTAATTTAATTGTAAATCGACATAATGTTAAAACATTCATATACTGTGAAAGATTAATCTTTACAAAATGTTAATAATTATTTACAGTTTTGATTTGAGTTTAGCAAAAAGCACCTACCTGGAACTTGTTCTTACCTGAAACTGGACATTTAAACGTCTCCTTTGTGACTGTTATTAAGAGAGCCACCCCTTACAAACCAGACCAACAAGCCCTCCTAGTATAAACACTACTTGGTATAAACACTGGCCCACTGGACACAAAGCAAGCTTATATTCCATTCAGGTAAGTTTAAATATTGATCTTTCCTTCCTTCCATAACATATAGATCATTGGATCTGTCAACAAGTCACGTAGATAGAGATTTTCCTATTTTACAAGTCTCATATGTCCTAAGGACAAGGACACATTATTTGTGGAAAATGCTGTGAAAAAAGAGAAAAAAGGTGCAGGCAGAAGAATGAATGATTATTTATTTAGAAATTTAAAATCTACAGGTGAACACTCAAATCAGGCTACTACAGTTGTGTTTATTTCCACATCCATTCTTATGTGATCATAGAGATAAAAGCAGTGGTTTTCTTCATGCAGACAAAATCGAACAATGCCACAGCAGTGAAAGATTGCAGTAAACTTTATTGTCTGTAAACTTTGTTATGCTGGTGTTAACGAGTTCATGAGTAAGTAGGTGTGTGTGTGTGTGTATAGAAGGCTTCATGTTGTGTGGGGCTGCACCCACTTGTATGTTCCCTCATAGCGGAATCCCACCCTCTTCACAAGATCATCCGCCTCGATTGGGCCGCGACTATGGATACAAACAAATCAGTAGGGACAGTAGGGAGAAAAAGTTTTTATATGATAATGTGTGCCATGTATTTATTTCTGTCTCATGAAACAGATTTTACCTTCCATATGTGTAAGGTATGGGACGTGTCTTCTCTCCTTCTATTTGGTGAAGGAGGGGGGTGAAGATCCTCCAGGCCTCCCGCAACTCATCACTGCAACAAAAAGAGGAACAATTCAGGACAAAAAAAACCAAAACACTTCAAAACAATGCATAGACAATGAACTAGGACAATAAACGGTACAACCAACCTGCGAACAAAGTGCATCTGATTCCCACAAAAGACATCTAGTATCAGTCTCTCATAAGCATCTGGGAGCTTCACATTCTAGAGGAAGATGGCAGCTGTTAGAAAACTATGCACGTGCTTATTTCAGGTTTAGTGATCTACACTGTCTTCTCACAGTAAGCTTCTCTGAGGTAGTCTTTTGCTGGATTATTATATAGTATTTTGTTAAGATACTTTAAAATGTTCCTGTCTTTTTTGTTCACCCTGTTATAACCACATTATAAACATATTATAAATGGTTTATAAGATGTTTTACTGTAGTATGCAGCTATTGGGACATTTTTAAGTGTGTATTAATGTACAGTGCATCTGCTTGCACACCTTGTATCTGCTCTTGTAGGTGAGGTCCAGCTCAGTCTCCTCTGGGCTGAAGTAAACCCCCGGCCTCTTGGTCATCATCTTCAGGTAAATGGCCTCATCCGGCTGCACCCGCACCACCAGCTCGTTCCTCTGACAGCGCTCGCCAAAGATGTCTCCTGGCACGTCAGTGAACTGCAGGCGCACTTCTGCCTTCCGCTCATTCAGAGCTTTACCGCAGCGCAGAATGAAAGGAACGCCTGATGGATGGGCAGGTGGTGCGGGGACAGACGTGAATGGTGGAGAAATAGGACAGGGAGAAAATTAGAGCTGTCATTAAATAGACTACAAACAGAGATGTGAAAAAGAAGGAGAGAGAAAAAAAAATGTTTATCCTCACCATCCCATCTTTCATTCTGAACATAGAGCACCGCAGTAGCAAAAGTTGGTGTGCAGGAGCCTTTTGGTACAGTGGGGTCATCAAGGTAACCCAGCTTGGATTGGCCCTCCCCCTCAGGGTCCCCCACGTATTGGCCGAGCACCACATCTGATGCTGCAACAGGAGCTATACACTTCAGTACCTTCACCTACAGCATATCAAAAAACACAGGAGAATAAGATTACAGTGATGATCTTGTCATTAAGGAAAGAAAACAAATGCACTATTTCCTGTTATTCAATCATCAGTGTAACCTTTTCATCCCTCACGTCATCAGGGCTGGTGGAAGCAGGTTTCTCCATTGCAACCAAACAGAGCATCTGGAGGAGGTGGTTCTGCATGACATCTCTATGAGATGAAAGAAGAAAGAGATGGAATCAGGGGCAAGTGAACAACAATAGTGTATCCAGTGTTTTCACTTTTATCTGAATGTGCTGTTTCTCACCGAATGATACCAAAGTCATCAAAGTATCCTCCACGGCCCTGAGTGCCAAAAGGCTCCTTAAAGGTGAGAACCACACAGGCCACGCTGTTCCTGTTCCATATAGGTCCAAAGATGCGATTTCCAAACCTGGAAGTGAGGGAATAAAATCTCATCTAAGACAATGTTTAGGTTCATACCAGTGGTAAAAGTGCTTTAAAAATGGGTGTACGGAGTGTGTTACCTGAGCACCATGAGATTCTGTACCATCTCCTTGCCCAGGTAGTGGTCTATGCGGTAGATCTGGTCCTCTGAGAACAGGGAGGACAGGTGGGCTGACAGCTCCTGTGAGCTCTGAAGGTCACGACCAAATGGCTTCTCAACAATTAACCTGTTCCACCCTCTGTTTTAAAAACACAGCTGATCAGAACCATGTGCTCAAACAGTGTGTTAACCATTGTTTTTATTGACTGGAAGATGCTTACTTGCGGCTCATGCAGTGAGTCCTGATGTTTGTGCTCACATGGTGGTAGACGGTCGGCGGCAGAGCCAGGTAGAAGAGTCTGTTGGCGTCGGCCCCCCCAGGCAGAGATGACAGATGGGCGTTGAGCTGGTCGAAGGAGCTGCCATCATCGTACCTGCCGCTCAGGTAGGAGTTCTTCTTGAAGAAGGCTGAGAGACTCTCATTCTCTTCATCAGTGACCTGAAGGATATGTCCAAAAATGACTCCTGAAAACACACTTCAAACAATCAATAATCTTGTCTCAGATAGCCAAAGAGGGGACTTTAGATGTAGTACCTTCATATGAGGCAGACATGCTGTTTTGATGTCCTCCACAGTCAAGTTAGACCGGGCATAACCCACAATGTAGGTGTCATCTGGGAGCAGGCCGTCTCTGAATAACCACCTAATGAAGGAACAGAGTCAAAAGCAGTGATTCAGAACACCGGCCAAGGGTCAAATTCCTCGCAATGCAAGGTGGACAAACAAGTTTAAAGTAACTCTGTTTTCGACTGGTGTATGAGCAGTAAGTCTTTACTCACCATAAAGTCGGATAGATCTTCTTTTTAGCGAGATCTCCCTGTGCAAATAATACAAATGAAGACGAGATCTGATCATGAACTTCTCCTGATAATCACTGTGGCTGTGAAGAATCAATCAAGAGTCCAAAGACTAAGCAAACGTTAAACACAAGTGGTCACAGAGACATGGAGTGAGTAGATCTGTTGAGTAATGTGAGAAAACACCGACAGAGAGACTTTGAAACAACTTTGAATACACCCTCTTTGCAGAGCTTTGCAATGTCAGAGACTTCATACAACATTTAAAGAGATTACTGGCATTAAAAAATGGAATTAGATAAGAACAGCCTGACAAAATGTTTTTGTTCCAAAATTATCCCGCTCTTTCAATGCTTGACAAAAGAAAAAGTAGATGCAGCACATTGCAGCCAACATATGCTCATTCCCTGGCTTGCATTCTCTAATCACCACACACAATATTCCCCAGTGAATTGTTCTCCTGTGAGGCTGTGTGTCACCTCTGTTGGGCTCATCCCTTCAAACATTTCTCTAAAACTGCTTTTCTTTTTCCACAGTTTGAAATTCAAAGCAAATTGACCCAACCTCAGCCTTTAGACAGCTTGTAGACTCTTACCAAGGCATTTTTTTCTACAGAAACAGACTGAACATTTCTACAGATCTTTGTTAAATTGTGCTGAAGGGAAATTGTCAGTTCAAGATTTTTAGAATAGAGGAAACTGGCTATTCTTATCATGTTGTAAAAAGTTAAAAGGTTTTACTTACAGAGGCTCCCAGAATGATAAATATGTGTGTGTTGGAGTGACCGGACTGCTCCTCTCCATACAGCTCCTTCCTGAGCTGTCCAAAAACTTCAGAGCGGGTCAGAGGTTCAGTGCTCATCTTCTGGCCCATCTGCTCTCCGTACTGTGTACTGCCACTCTCACTCCCCTGTGGCTGCATAACACACACAGTATGGTGAAATTCCAATTGTCATCCTTGCCTTGCAGAAATACTCAGTGAGTTAATGCTGCCACCTATTGTTGCAAAGAAAAAAATACTTTTATGTGACTGCATTCTCATGCTTTGTAATGTATATACCCTCTACTCTCTAGCCCCTGTAGTCCAGCAGGTTGTGTATTTAGTATTCCTCCCATGAAATCAAAGGTGCAAATTCCATCAGATCAGGTTTGGCAACCTGAAAAAAATCCTGCCCATTCACTTTTCAGGTCTAAACCTATTCAGACAAGAACTGCTGAAAGAACTGGTAGCAGTGTTTCTTGCTCCTAGACCACTCCTTGGATAAATGTTGTGCAACCATTAACTGTGACTGAGAAAGTCTTATGGCTTTGTTGCAGAAAGAATTCTTATCAGTACACAACCTCTGGCATGACACTTTTCACAGTGTTGTAAAATGAGTAACGAGTGTGTTTCCATGCAGGCAACTTAATGCCATTCTGGCTCTAAATCCAAATAATTTAATTTGTGTAGCTTCAATAAGCACAACAAGGACTCTGAGTTAAACATTCTTTCAGGATGTGGTACACTTGGTAAATCATTGCCGAAAATTACTTGGCTAAAACATTAATGAAAATTCTAGTACTAACATAAGATTAGTACTATTCACATACACTGGTAATTAATCAGGACAGATCAGCGTTGTGGGTTACAACTCAGATATACTTTGTTGTTTAACATTCTTCTGGATGCTCATGATGACAAATAAAAAGCACTGATATCATACAAGCCATTTATCTGACACAACAAAGTAGAATTTTTATTTAAAAAAAAACAGACATCTCTTACTCTTTAATAGGACTTGTGCATATTGTCACATTCATTCATTATTCACCGTCAGACAAAAAAATGGGTCACTAAATAGTGATTTTCCAAACTGGAGTGTAAATTCACTGAATTAATATCATTACAGTTCACAGCCATAGTCCCACAGTCAAGCTGCAACTCCTATATTTAAAGTCCACTTGTGTGTGGATATCCCCAACCACCTTCAAATGTCTTTGCTGAGTTTCCATCATAAATAAATTTAAAACATGTTAAGGTTGACCTGAGCGTCTTCAATAGATATGACTGTCTTTACTTTGTCCTCCATTTTTATCTATCTGCTCAGTATGGCCAAATGCCCCAAACTCCACAGCATGGAGTCCTAATGGATCAATGTAGAGTTGGCTTCTCAGAGCTGAGTCTGAGGACGGGGGCATGGGCACAAGGTGCCAGAAGTCACCTGATGGGCATATTGGGAGGTCAGCTGAAGGACCAGTGCTGGTAGAGGTCAGCAGCATTACAGTGGTCCATCTGAATCTGGCCTCCTCTCAGCTGTAAACATTTCCCACTGCTGGGATTCTTCAGAAGATTTTCCTGGGGAGCAGCATCAGAGACAAAGTCAGTCACTGCAGAAGCCTGTACACTTGTTTATTTGGCACAAAATTGTTAAAGGAATAGTTTGACATTCTGGGAAAATACCAGTACTCACTTTCCTCCTGAGAGTTAAATGAAGGTATCAGGATCCCCCTACCAGCACCTCTTAACTCACTAATCACTACATCTTGTTTGCAAAATCTATACAAAACCTCATGTTTAAAAACAACATTCAGGGGTTTCTGGAGGCTTTGTCAGTTGTCTGTCAGACAGCAAGAGTCAGAAACCTCATGTTTTCCCTTGTTTCCAGTGTGTATGCTAAGCTAGCTAACCAGCAGTAGCCCAATTGTAACCATATATTAAGAAGACAGATATGATAGTGACACTGATCTATTCACCTAACTCTCTGCAAGAAAGCAAAGTGCATTTCTCAAAATCCCGAACTTTTTCTTTAAGTTGGCCCCAAAGCGCTCCTCACCTCTGTAAAGACCCACTCTTGTTGTGGTGACAAACTAGTGCCCTTCCCCTTCAGCTGGCACAGCTCGATCTTCACTGGCTCTGGCTGGGGCATGGCATGAAGACACAGCTGCTTTCCAATGTTGTGACGCAGCTCTTTATGAGATGAGTATTCAAAGTACTGGAGGAGACATTGATTTAATTAGAGACCCAAATCCACCAGAGAGCATCAAATTAACTTCTAGTTCTTAATTTCACAAGTGTAAATCACTGCACCTGGTTGCCTCCCATGTTGTGACACTGGTACATGATCACAGGTTTATCTCCTTGGTTGTTCTCTCCAACATCCAGACAGGTTCGAGATCCTGAGTTTCTAATCTGGTGCAAACACAGACGCACAATAACAGTAAGATAAAGCTGCAGTTATGCAAAAGGTGTGTTAAGTCACTGATATCCACATACAGACAAAGGGAAACTTACTGCTCCAAATTTCTCTGGCGTTAAGTCTGGAACAAAGGCCTCTGGGTAGACCGTGTTTAGGTACCAGGTGAAGTTCTTGCACTGCAGTCTCTCTCTTAGATTCAAACGATCAGAGATGTCCCCATACTTTTTCTACAACAGTGAAGGAAAAAAGAGAATAAATTGGATAGTTGAATTGAATTGACGTATATTTTCTAGTCAGAAATGTGGGAAAAGAAAGGCGATTAACGACTTTGTATCCATGTGCATTTAATGCCTGAATGCTGAGCAGGTCACACTGACCTCACTGGCCATAACTGCGGCATTCTTGTTGCGGCGATAGTAGATCTTCTTGTAGTCATCCATCCAGACCTCAGCCAGGCGCACCTGGTTGCGAGTGATGACCTCTGTGCCTTTGGGGAAGGTATGGGGGCTCTTGGTACGGAAGACATGGCCAACCACAGAACAAGGGATGATCTCTAGTTGGCCCCCACACTGCCACACCTGTGAATCACACGTGACACAGGTAGCAATTCAGACTCTAACTTAATAAGAGGGATAATAAGAAGGAGATTTATTAAGTAATATGTGGTACTGTGAGAGTACAGATAAAGAGACTAACCCTGAATGACATCTCCACATTTTCACCACCCCAGATCTCCATCTTGTCATCGTATGTTCCAATGTGTTCAAAGTATTTCTTTGAGATTGAGAAGAGACCTCCGGCAAATGTAGGTGTTCTGAAATTTACACAGAGAGGTACCAAAGCGTTAGGCACTTCAATTATTCAGGGTGTTCTAAGTGAAACCAACATGATCCTTCTTACTTTACAGGGTAGGTTTCATCCTTGCGCAGCTTCTTCGCATCTTCAGGGATCGCCTCCCAGCCGAAAGTCAAGCTCCAGTCAAAGTTACCACGGTTGAAAGCGCGGTTGGTGGCCACGGGCTTGTTGAACTGAAAGCTGTTGAGGTCAATGGTGGTGATCTCTGGACTCACCACAGCAGTGGGTTCTTCAACAATGCGGGCCAACAGTGGCTCTAGCCAACCATGGAAACACTCACCTATATAAGGGAGGAAGGACAGAGATCACTGCATATTCATTTCTTTCTTAACCTCCAAGACATAAAAAATTTAACTACTGCCAATTATCAGTGTCAGTTGTATAGAGCTGTGATGCTTGGTTTTATTTTTGTGACAACTATTTGGCGCATATTGCCAGCGATGAGAACAAAGTCATGAAATATATCTAAGTTGGCAGAGCTATTGAAGCTGATCGACCTAGCATCAACTATTTAAACATGCAGGTCAAGAAAAACTGAGGGTGTAAAAGTAAATCAACATAAATAGAGCATAAACAGCAAACAGAATTTTGCTTTCATAAATAAAACTGATTATGTGCCACAAACCAGGCACTTCCAAAACACAGGTATTTTTTCTGGCCACCTGACACAGAAGTGTATCTCGAATGCTGTAATTAACCACTCTACTCCCCTAATATTTCATGGCTGTAAAAAAATATATAGATTTAATGGTTTATTCATCTGCAGTACAATCCACTGATAGGTTAAGGTCTTAATAGTGAATAAGACTAAATTATCACCTTAATTATAATTAAGGTGCAAACAAAATATTCAGAGAATCACTGGAAATATTAGACATTTTCTTGCAGTAGTGCAGGTATGTACGTTTTTAGTAGGGATGGAAAACAACACATTAACACTGCTGCTTAACTTGGCCATCGTGGCTTATGTATTGTTGTTATGTATGCACGTGTGTTTTCTCACAGTGAGCATCGAGAAAGGTGAGAATTTCTCCCTGAGCGATGCTGGCACCCAGCAGCCTGGCTGTGATTAGGCCCTTCCTTTCCAGCTGCCTCACTACGCGGACGATCTTCAGCTGACGCACATACTCCTCCAGCTGGGACTTCAGGTGCTCTGCGGAGATAAAAAAAAACTAAATTTACCGTGCCCATCTTAACTAGAAACAAAAGTTTTCCAGCAGAAATCGGTGTCTTAGGTGAGCACCAGTGGCTGAAGTTCTCCGTCGTGAGTGCATTTACAGATGCAGCAGAGTACACTGTGAACCTCACCAAACAGTGATACTGGGTTTGATCAGAGGTGCAACAGACTTCAAATTTAAAAACCGGAAGTGGTCGTGGAAACAATTATTTTAAGCCTAAAATGAAGCATTTCAATGCCTTAGAGAACAAAAAGAAAAGCAACTAATCATATTTATATCTGAGAGGCTGCTACCAGAGAAAAAAAAGGCAATGAAGTGGAAACATTGCTGGTAAAACTAGGTCACACTTCCCTTTGAGGAGCATTTATGACCACAATGCACGCCGCACGTTTCTGTTTCGGTGATCCAACCAACCACACATCAAACATTATGATTAAAAAATTTTTTTTCTCTAGTTGCATAAAAGTGAAGTTGGGTTGGAAAAGTGTGAATACAGTTAAGGGTAACGGCACAGTAGCTTATGGTAGACATAACTGATTTCAAGCTCAGTCAATAGGCTGAGAACTAGTCATAGGCTAGTGTCAACCCTTATTCAAGATGTTAGAAGAACTATTCGTAAATAGAAAACTGATAACTTATCAAGACATTAGATGACAGGTTTTAACAATTTATTGTATTGTAGCAAACATTTAAAGCCACTATATATTTGTCATTTCCCAAGAGCGAACTGCAAACATCTGGCAAAAACTCTTACTGTAAAATCATGTGTTGGACTGTAAGACACTTCCCTATGCAAAACATGCGGTATAATATGTTGATGAGTTCTTCTTCTCATCATAACTGTTCTGTCACTTCTGCCAGTCCTCACTGAGGTGGAGATGCCTTTAGAGGGTTAGCTGTTCTCCATCTTTCTGCTGTCAAGTCAGTGTCACCACTGAAATTTGTATTTCACTGGACCCAGAATTGTTGACATAAGCATGGTAAAGTACACAGGGTCAGTCTTGTTTATGACACTGTTGACTCTGTTGTCTCTACACAAGCATACAGCCCAACAGAAGCCACTTTTGCTGTTTGCAAAACCTCGCCTGCCTGATACTGTGTGTGCATGCCGCCAAAAATCCCAAGCTATCATCCTTCTATGTTATCTTATCAAAGCTCACGCCTAACTGTGACTGGAATGCTGCTCTAAAAACTCTGAAGGTCAATTTAATTCATTAATTATTTTTTTCTTGCTTTGTGCTGTACACATACACATATATTTAAGAAATAACCCATATGAGCTTCCTGGTGACTACATTAGTGGCAAAACAAATGAATGAATGATCTGTGCCTTTCTGCTATTCTTTGCTGGTATTTCCTTCCTGCAATGCCACTCTAGTAGTTTAAACCTACTTTGCTCATCTGTGAAATTTTATTTTACATTCATTTAACTGAAACTTTAACTTCGCGACCACTAAGCCTCCGAATGTCTTGCTCATTTATGTGCCTGATGAACAACAGAAATAAGAAAGAATAGTGCGATAAAGCTGAACTCCAAGCCTCTCTCACTGTCACCCAGCTCCTAAATAAGGTCTTTTATATTCTGCCATCGCCAAGTCGTAGAGAATGTTTTGCCATTGGTGTGTACCTGCAGTACTGGCGTCGTCTACCAAGATGATCTCTTTGAGCAGGATCGCAGGAGATGTGTGCAGGACACTGTAGACTGTCCTGAGGAGGGTGGACCAAGCCTCATTGTGGAAGACTATAATGACACTTGTGGTGGGGAGAGAAGGGCAGCGACGAAACTTCCTCTCCACACACCTGAGTGAGGTGAGCCATATCAAAATACAGAGAGAGAGAGAGAGAGAGAGAGAGAGAGAGAGAGAGAGAGATAGAGAGAGAGAGAGAGAGAGAGAGAGAGAGAGAAGTGGCATGAGAGTTAAGAGAGTTTGCTTGAAAGCAACTGTAAAAGAAATGGTTCAAGGCCTATCACGCCTGTGACATGTTCACATGTCAAGCTGGAAAAATATTTACACGGAGTGAAAGTGTTTACAGCTACACAGATAATGCCTCACTCTCAATCATCCAGGATATTCACATGTGCATGCCACTATATTGTACTCAGTTTTTGTGGTTACATTCATATTAGCCTTTTATCTATGTGACTTTCCAGGACAATTGTGAGCTCAATATGAAAATGCATGTAAATAATTTACCTCCCCGAGCATAACCCCAACCAAGATGCAGGGTATTATCGGGCCTGCTGTGTACATGTCAGCAAACTTGTTGGTAAAACAGTGATTAGTTCAAACTATCAGACTATTCAGAGAACAAGCTCTTACTCTGGAGGCCTTGTGTCATCCCCAAGACTACGGCTGAGCGAGATACGGTCACTGGCGAACTGGTTGAAACAGTGCCGTGTCATGCCCTCCTCCTTCTCCTTCTCCTCCTCTGGGGTCATATGGTCTTTTAGAAATGCCTTCCCATCAGCCCCGGGGCTTCCGGAGTCCTGTGGTGGCCTCTCCAGGTGAGGCTTCAGTTCAGTCTGCGTATAGAAGCCACTGGGACAGTTGACATTCTCAGTGGGCTGCTGCTGTACCGGTGGTTCCTGCGGAGCTCTGATCTGGAAGCCAATGTTGTTGACAGCATCTCGGACCATACCCATTACCCTGTCCTTCTTGTCCACCAGCTCCTGAAACCAGGGGTCCCCGGCAGGCGCAGAGCCAACATCCCTCTGGAGAACCACCAGGACCACCATGAACAGAGTCCCCCCAAGGAGCACCAGTTTCAGAGGGGACATACGCCGGCGTAGAAACAGCCGCATATTTGTGAAAGGGTGTCGCTCCCGAGGCTGTTAACAGATAAAAAAAAAAAAACTGTCCAGATACTAGCAGTAAAATGTTTTGTGAACGTTACCTGAGGGTTTCAACCAAGCTATGTAAAAATACTTCATTCAAAACTCCCACCTTTACTCACTACACGTTCAGCGAGTTACTCCTGCTGTGAAAAATAAAAGAACACAAGCGAGAGAAAAATATCTTAAACCGGTTTGTGCGTCTCTGCAACTGTCATAGCAGCAGGTAATCTAGCCAACTAGCTCACTCCTCCCTCCCTGTCTCTTCAGGAAACAGTCCCATAGGGCAGGTGGAGAGAACAGGGAGGAGGAGAGCGTGAACAAACACACCACACCTCTCAGTGCACACCTGAACGAACCTGCTCCGGCCACAGTCCTCCAGGACCCACGTGGCAGCAGGTGGGCCGTGACACTGCTGGCTGAACCTGCAACTCCCAAGCTAGTTAATAAATGACGCGAAACGCCTTGCTCACACACCTGCTCCAAAGACACCTCACCAGTAATGATCAGCTGTCATCTGCAACAGGAAGTAGACTTTGCTACGTGGAACACGCTGAGACCATTAGTTTCACCCCAATCTTGGCATAATGAGAGGCTGTTTCCTGCTGAGGGAAACAGGATATCATTGCGATGTAGGACATCTGCTCGTCCTTAGGTGATCACTGTTCACTTAGAGACTCACTCTTACTTGTTCATAATTAATTTACCCTATTCTCAAGCTTGGTGTTCCAGAAAAAGGGAAACAAGCACAGCGCACTCTAATGAGCAACCAGTTTGTCCAGTCTGTTGTCACATTTATGACAAAAGAGGTAGAGAGCTCACATCAGGCTTGTAAATCTGGATGGACTGCCTAAATACCAGTACAAACAATCAAGGGAAACCACATTTTAAAAACTAATTTATCAAAACTTTCTTAAGCTGATAAATCCACTTCCCCCACAGCTTGAAAGAGCATGAAGCAAAACACGAAGTAGACAAAACTGCGGTGGGTAAGATGCTGAGCACTGACAGACAAAAGTGAAAGAGGAAGAGTTGGCAAAGATCCTCCTTTCATTCAGACTATGTAGAGCCACTTAAATCTCTAAACATCATATGCAGAAGCCACGTCTTATTGCTAGAAACCACATTTTAGTCACATAATAATAAAAAGACCTGAAAGTCTGAAAGACGGACATTAATGGGGGTTCAAGGTCTTCAAAATGCTGCCACTTACCTGAAAAACTGTCGAGCTGTTGCCGGCTACACCTGTTCCTGGCGTCTTGGTATTTCTGTGTGGAAAGTTGCACAACGAGCACGTTACGGGTTTTTCACTTTCTTGAAGCTGTCAGACTGAAGTTTTGAGCGAACCAGGATGGAAGCAGTTCCGCCGTCTTCCGACTTTTGCTTTGAGCCGAACAGGTGCCATTTGTTGAAATGATTAGTTAGAGTCCTCTGCTGGCCGCGTGCGTCTGACGCACACACACAGTTATTTCCGTGCAGCACATTAAAGGACACTTTCACCGCGAACAGAGCACGAGTTCCTCTATTGAAGGATCATACAGTGTGTACCCAATGCGGAAAAGTAGCACATTATATAACACAAAAATATTTTTTTTTAAAAAAAGGAAACAAAAACAATGACAAAAAACAACCTCACATAGATTAACAAAAACTTAAAAAAAAAAAAAAAACTTAAAAAAAACCCGCTAAAAGTAGATAAACAAAAATAAAAATGGTACAAAAAACTCTTAAAAATATTTAGATGTACTGCAGCTACTACAGGCACACATACACACATATATTTATATATAGAATATATGTATGAGACTATATTTACATACTAACACATATTACAGACACATTAAAGGTCCCTGTATCATGAGCCTGTTATAGTAACATTAGTGCTTTTTCATCAGGGATTAGGAGGAATTTATGTCTCTTAATTAATGTTCAGCATAGAGTGCTGTAAGTGAACATTGCCATTACCTCAACAGAAATCCATTATTCATGTGCAAGCAATTAAATACTCTCTCCTGTATCACCCTCTTGAAACTGTAGACTGATTTATTCAGAAAAGGAGAAGGAGGCGTCTCTCGGGTTACTGTCACAGGGAGAAATTTTGATTGCAGGCCGCTGATTGACTTGAGATCTAAATTAAAGCCAAACTAAAACAACATTGCTAAGCAGGCTAAAGCTTTGTTGTGAAGTAAACCGTGTGAAAGAAAAAGAATGAACTTGCTCTTGAATTTCTGGCCAGTGTTTGGTGTCCCGAACAGTCACTGGACTTAATCATTAATATGTTTCAGGATGTTTTACAAGTTATTTCTCTGACCGCAGCTTAATAGGAACAAACTGGAGGTTAATGCCCTAGTTCTCTATTTTTAATATGAACTTTACTGTAACCTCTGCTGTAGAGACCTGAGAGAATCCACAGAAAACAACAAACAAAATAAACCCAATCAATGCAAAACAGCCATTTATTAATTTCTTATCCAAGGGGAAATGAATCAAATCAATCATTGCATTTCCTAAACTCTGCCACTTTTTAAAGGAAAATACAACAGTGTCTTGTTGACCTTTCATTTAAAGGACAGAGAGAGAGAGACAGGCAAAAGTGAGGATCTTTTTGTAGCCAATACAGGCAACATTTTTAGGCTCAGACAGAAAAGTGAGCATATCAACACCAGGTGTAAAGCTTGTCTAAATGTAAAATACTCATTTCACTTTACAGCCAACATGACATCTAACCAATTTAGGCCTCTAATACGATGATTGAACTCCTTCCTCAGTACCAAAGGCAACGTAAAGAGTGGTTTTCTTCAGTAGCAGTTTCATTGTGGGCAAAAAATATTTATAATACATTACATTCATATGATTATTCTTTTGAACAACTCATTTTGGGGGTTACAAGCCTCCATGTGCCAAATACAACAGCTAGTGTCAAATACTGTAAAGTTGTGAATATTGGTCCATGAAGTAGGCGGACCTTGGAACTGCATCATCTCAAGGCAATACTTGTGAGCAGATGGAGAATTCCTGCATACAGTTCATCCTGAAGCTGTCAGGAAGCCGGTTTACGTTCAAACGTTCTGACACAATCCAAAATATATGTTTCTTTTTGTAAGGTTTTGCTTATTTAGGTTGGAATGAAATCAGTCAAAATCACAGTCCAGTAAAAGACGCAGACATAATTCTCTTCAAATGATCATTTTGACACAAGAAATCAGGAATGGACACACGACTCTGAAATAATATAAAACATGCCTTGCAGCAACCAGTTTGGCAAGAAAGCATTGTCATACAGTATCATAAAAACCTCACAGTGAAAAGTTACAGTATGCCCCTTTACAGATAAAGATCAGCATTCAGTTATGTGTGCTCACGCCCATACACACATACACACACACACACACACACTCACACACATACCCATACAAAGATACATACCACACTCGAGCACACAAACACACACACTTGTATAAAATGTTTCACAACAGTTTGTCAATCTCTCCTCAGTACCGTGATACTAATGCAACTGTTCTTCCTTCCTTTCATACTTCTTGTTTTTGGTCTGAACCAAAAAAAAAAATACACTGCTGGGAGCGAGTGATCAATCGCACATTTCAGTGAACCACAAACAGCCTCGCATCCAGACTGTGGCTAATCACAGGCTGGAACAAACAAAGAAGGCCCTGATAAGAAACACAGGAGTCCAAGCCAAGTTTGTTGTGAATGTTTTCTATCTAGGTATATGTGTGTGTGTGTGTGTGTGTATGTGTGTGTGTGTGTATGTGCGCACGCGCTGTGTTATCCTTCATGAATAAATCCACAACAAAAAAAAGTGTTCGTCCCTATCAACGACAGTGACGTTACCGTGGCCTTTGCTGTCAAAAGATGAATAAATTACTTAAGGTTACTGTATTTTTGAACAGTATCATTAGAGTGTGTTTCATATCAAACATTTGTTCTTTGGTCATTGTCATCCTTCATGTTGTCCTTGCATATTTTCTTTTCAGTAACACAGTTTTGCTTTTATATATGTATATATTTCCTTTTTTTGTACAAGGTCATCACAAAAATCCATCGCCACGAAAATAAATAATGACTCCAGATGAAATACTATTGCTCATAAACACAAGCATAGCCACTTCCGTCCTAAGGCAACTGGGCTTCGTGATCTCTCAAGCAGCTTGGGGAAAAGCCTTCAAACGTGAACAACGTCCTACATGTGTGCATCTGATTACGTGACAACATACAGACAGGCCGAGCTCGTCTCTCTTGGCCGTCTCCTGTTCGCACCGTGATTCGGTGCTCATCGCCGGGCTGACCACTCAGTCTCTCTGCAAGGCTCAGTCTTGTCAGTGCAGCGGGAGTCACTCAGTGGTTGGCCGGTCTGTCGTTAACTGCCTGGGGGGCCGCTGGTGAGGAAGTAAGTGGTCATCTCCCCCTTCCCCTTCACCTTGACAACGCCTCGACAGTCCAGCTGGTATCCGTTGTTGACCAGCACGTGGTACAAGTCTGTGGTCACCTAAGAGCGGACATGGACATTTGACACCCAAGATATGAGACACTCAACCCTGCTCAGGAAAAACACTATCAGTCACTGTCGCATTGAATAATGTCCCAAAAGCACTATGATGGAACGCTAAAGTAAAAGAAAAAAAAAAAAAAAAAAAAAAAAAAAAAGGAATATTATTTATAAATTACTTATTTATCATGCACTCCATATAGAATTAGAGCAAAATAGATCTACAGTACTTGTAGTCCTGAATCAAATAGTTCAGTGGTCAACTCACAGAAAATTACTTCACAGCAATTTTGATAATCCGTCATTTATCTGTTTTTATTAATCAAGTCATTTATCAAGTATAAACGTTAAACATTCACTAGTTCCAGCTTTTCATTGTGAGGATTTGCTGACAGAAAATTATTTGCTTGTTTAAACAACTGTAACAATTAATCAGTTGTCAAAATTGTTCCTTATAATTATTTCCACAATCTAGCATCTCAGCTGTATGTTTTATATTAATTTAAATATTGGTTTTTGGAATGTTAGCTGGACAGACATTTAATGGGAATTTCCCTTCATTTACATGTCATCAAATAAATATTAATCAATTAATCAACAGATTAATAGACACTAGAAATAATCATTAGTTGCAGCCCTGCTGTTTTAAATATGCCGAGTGTTGCAGGGAGCATTTTGATTTGCAGTAACTCATACTGTACAACAGGTGGCAGCATAGTTTTGACTGTAATCTTTCAAGCAGCCAATTTATGGATTTGAGCTAGGGGCAGAAAATCTCACCGCAGCTCTTAGCTAGAGTGGGGTAAATCACACATTTCAAAAAGAGTGTTAACATCAACTACACATCTATAAATAAGATGGTGAATAACACTGTGGGAATCTTGTCCTTAACTGACACCCGTTCTCTGAGGAACAAGCTGTTCACTGTTCACTCTGGTTAAGATTTCCCTACTGAAGATGATAAAACTGTGGTAGTTGCATGGCCTCTGCAGGGAATTCAAATTTAGCTTTTTGCCCTCCTCCAGAGGGACATTAGAGCACCATTTATGCTGGAGAACAGCACATCCAGTGCTGACAGGCATTTTTGCTCAAGGGCACTTCTGCAGACCAGATGTCTGAATCTAAATCCTTAAACTGAAGGACTGTGCAACGATTGTGTCTGCTGCGATACTTTCATAAAGAGCACAGGCAAATGACTCTTTCAGATACCACACACACTACTTTCAACTGTGTGTGCTTTGGAGTGATAAACATCTGTCAGTTATAGGAAATATGTGTGTAGTGTTTTTTTCACAACGCAGGAGATATTAAAAGGAAGAACTTGTGCAAGATTTGGGTATGAATAACGATGAATGACGCACACTTTCATGTTTGAATGATTACTGAAAACATCATGCTGACTAATTTAGGTTGTAACTGGCTTGGTATTCTCATGGCTGATTCACTTAAAAAATAACTAAAACTACAAAATCCCTCATGTTAAGTCTGTGACACCTGCAGTACCTGGATGTAGTCTGGTACTCCTGTGCTGTCCATCCGGCTGGCCACATTGACTGTGTTCCCCCATATATCATACTGGGGTTTCCTGGCTCCAATCACTCCTGCTACCACAGGCCCCATGTTCAGTCCTGAGAACAAATTAGCTTGCTGAGTTACATCATATTAGTTACACCACTTTGACTAAATTACTATGCTGTTTCTAAGGAAGTAGACTATTCTCCTTTGACCGGGAAAAGGATTTTTTTAAACAAATGCCAATCCAAATACGATCTGTCAGATAATGTTTCAAGACCAATCTCCGCTACCTTCCGGGCCTACCTATCTTCATCTGGAAGTTGTTGAAAGAGTGCTCGTTGATGTATTTCATCTGCTCTCTCAACCTCATAGCGTAGTCAGCCAAAGCTAAGATGTGTGAGCGGCCTTCTTTATCGTAGGTGGAATCGTTGAGTCCGGAGGCCGCCATGTAGGTGGAGCCAATGGTTTTGATTTTCTCCAGCTGACGGAACCTCTCCTCACTGATAATCTAGAGACAAGTTATCAACCGTGTATGAATGAGACAGGAAGGAAATGAGACAAACGAAAGCAGCACTTCAGATACAGGTCAACGACATGCTACGTGGCAGAACAACACATACAACCAGGAAAATGGTGATCGTACAGTAATAAAACAAATATCTAATTTCCCATCTTACACACCTTATCAAATAAATGTTTCCTGCACTGATTTAAGCTGAATTCATAATGTTCCCCTGACTTTATCCACTCTCCTCACCTCATCAAAATCAGCGATGATCTCATTGAGCAGCCTGAGACACTCCACTCCCTCGTTGTTAGCCTCCAGCTCCACGTAAAACTCGGAAAAGTTGCTGATGGAGGCAAACATGACAGCCACACACTCACATGACTGGTAGTACAACTCGTCATTCCGACGCTCCCGCGCAAGAAAGTGGGCGGCTACGTCTTTGGGCAAGATGTTGTGGAGCAGGCGCCGGTTGTATGCCTGCAGTTCCTCCATCTCCTCCTTCTCCTCTGTAGCCTGAGGAAGGACGGGGAACAATTTGGTTGCTTAGTCTCACTGTCAGGTGACTGCATAGCTGAGGTGCTCACAGGTGTTGGTCTTGGTGAGTAATACAGTAGTACTGGCTCCAATTTGTTTTACACATGAAACTGTTTCATTTACCTGAAGCTTCCAGAGGAAGTCAAGGCGAGCAGTGGACTCCACCTGCTGGCCGTGCAAGTAGAGAGCCAGAACAAAAACTGTCAGGATTACAGGGGTCATGACCTTTAGGGATACCTTGGTCACAGTCTCCAGGCTGAGGAGTCAAAGAGGAGTTTGCACGAGTCATGAATGGGTTTTTTTTTGCGTGGGAGTAAAATAATGTACGAAACCCAACATATACAAAAACACACAGAACAAGTAAAAGCTACGTACCACTGTGCAGTTTCATTGAAACTAGGCCTGAAAAATGGGCAAGAGAAAGTCACGTCAACAAACCATACGAGTTACTGAAATCAGCCAAAAGAGAAGATAAAACAATACAACTTACTGTTTTAGGGAATCATTAACAGGTGATAATTGCCTGAGAAAAAAAGTGAGAACGTGTTAAAAAAAATAGGACTTAGGACTGACAAAGTAGGTCTTGTGCAATCTAGACTTTATCGTAAAAAAATCAGGCCATGCACAACCTAAACCACAGTATTGTGACACAGGAGGTTAACTGTGCAGGTTTTTTTAAAAAAACACAAAACAAAGGAGGTAGATTGCACGTGTTTGTATATATGTGTGTGGTAAGAGACTCACAGGGTGTTGGCAGTGACCAGCAGGTCTGCGTTGTCAAACAGGGCCACCTGAGGCCACTCCACCAGTAGGAGGAAAGTGAGCTGGATGAGCAACATCAGAGCCAGCTTCCCTATGCTGCTGATGTGGAGGAACACAGAGCAGGCCAGCAGGGTCAGCAGTACACTGTAGCTGAAATACTGCAGCAGAGAGGAGACGGCGAGGGAGGAGGAACGTTAGGGGAATATTCGAACATACAGTTCATGCACGCAGAAAAAAAAGTACATGGGCACGCATCCGTGTATGTGTGCGAACACACAGGCAACACTGGCAGACACATATGCTAATATGTGATGGGACTAACCTCTGGGAAATGGCAGGGCATGTCCTGTCTGGAACACAGAGTCAAACCATCCTCTACTGTCTTGGTCAGGTTGTGCAGCAGACAGAGAGTCACTTCTGTGTTCAGCTCGTTGGCCACACAGTCTTTTATACTCTGTCTGCTGCAGGTAAACTGGCAGGAAAGAAAGAAACAGTCTCATCATTTAGCCAATAAAGCTGAAAAGCAAAGAGAAGGTACACACAAATGTTATAGAGAAATGTTACAGAAATAAAACATTTAATTACTGTATTTTGTTACAGTAAAGGCCATGTGATGGGTTTGTGAAGTCAATAGTAAATATCCATGTTTAAGTAAAAAAAAATAAAAAATAAAAAAACTGGTAATGGTATATTTTCCAGATGACAAACATTTTTTATAAGGATCACAATTATTGGTTATGTAAGAGCTTTGACATATGCAGGGCATTTTCAATTTGAAAATTAAAGTCACCAGTGCTCTCTGGTGAACATTATGTTTTTAAGTCACATCAAATATGTTAAAACTGATTTTGGACCGAGAGCCTGAGCAACCAGTCACAGGCTGGAACAACCCTGCAGGCGCCCAATCAAACAAGTGGATCAGCACAGCACAAAACACTACAGCTACAAGGGAAAGAGAACGAACAAAAAGCAACACACAAGGTGACATCTGTGGAACAGGTATATATTCTAGTAGTAAATATAGATCTTTGCTGAACTGTGGTCGCAGCACAGCTTCTGTGGAGATCGGTTTTTATGTACCATCGTTTCAAAAAAGTACACTTAATCTTTCTGATGCACAAAAATGAGGTTTCAGGACCGATAAATTGTCATATTTTGACTTTAAAACACTTTTGTTGACCGTGGCATTTAAAATGTGGCATGCAGTAGAACTGGCATCAAGCATGTTTTAATCCACAGTTACGCAAACTCAATGGCAAATTGGTCTATATAACGTTAGTAAACATGGAAAAAAAACATGATGGTTAAAAATAGATTTATTTCTACAACTCCATCTGTCGCAGTGACGGATTATGATTAATTGCAACTCAACCCCTAATTATAGCAAAGGCCTTATGCAAACCGGTCTAATTTTAGAAATGCCAAGATGGTGCGGAATTTCTTCAAATGTCTTGAAATCTGATCAGCAACGTCTGAGATGAAGTGTATGATAGATTAATGGAAAGACGGAGAAATGGAACTGAGGCAGATACGTAGCTCCTTCCCTGACTTACTGTGTGGGACATCATGAAGCAACATGTTAAAGAGTCACAGCTGTTACATGACACAAAAATGACAAAATGAAGAGCTTTAGTCCCTACCATATTAGCAAAGGAAGAGATGAAGAGGAGGAGGATGGTGAAGACGCCCACCAGTGTGCTGTTTGCACGAGACTGGACTATTTTCTTGGTTACAGTCTGCAAGGCAACCGGGAAGAGCTTGAATACAGGCAGCAGGGACAAGATCAGATAAGAGAGAGTTAATACCATTAGTGATGCAGGCTGAAGACATGTGATAATGACTCTTATCTGAAGATATCTGCAAGAGGAATCATTTGAGTGATGAAGGCCTTTGTTTCTTACTTTAATGCAGGAGTAGATGGCACAGATGAAGAGGATGTTTGAGAGGATGATGAAGATGCTGATGTAAAGACCAAGCATAAGTGTTGTTCTGCGGAAGAGGAGAAAACAGGCTCACTAGGATGTATAATTCTCATTAACTCCACATAAACTAATCAGGACCACATTTCCTGTGTACATTTCACTATAACTGAGAAACTGAAAGGCAACTTACCAGAGTGAACTTACTTACTTTGGAAAAATGATAATCTGAATGAAACAGATGCAGCAGAAAACAAGGAGTGTGCAGGCCACATATCCCCCAAAACGATCATCAACCTTTTTGGAGTACTGAAAATAGAAAATCAATGAGAACTTAGTTTTATAGCAGCTCAATTAAAGAGCAAATAATCAATTCAGCCTAATCGACAGGGAGTTTTGGTGAACTGCAAATAAACTCCCATCGAGCGCCAACCTTTTTCTCGAGGTCGGCGGTCTGAAAAGTGAGCAGAAACTTCTTGACGTGATCTTTCCGCAGCTGGTTGATGCTGCGTGCGTCGATGGCCCGTCCAAGAAACTCATCCACCTCATCTTCGGGGTTGAGGGCCTCCTGAGTGCAGCGGCTACGAGGTAGATGGAACAATAGGTCACTGCGTGGTGCGTGTTTGTATCTGTGTGTGGATGTGTGTGTCTGTGTGAGGGAGTTGGCCTATGCTGTGACAGGCAGGATGACTCAGAGCTAATATGGTATTAGTGCTGGGTTGGATCTGACTGTATAAAACCAACAGTGGGCTCTGAAGTTAGACCGCTACAGTGACAGTCTGCCAGCCAACCGCTAATAACAAAAGCCGCCCTAATAACAAAAACTGGGGCCAAAACACTCACTTGTCTTTGCTGGATGCTTCATCGATGCCCTGAGAAAAACAAAAACAGAGAAAGGGAGTGAGACAACGAGAGCAAAAAGGAGAGACAGTGCAGGAAAAAGAGACAGAGAAAGGGGAGAGATTATCATGTAGCCACAGTACGACTGAAAAATAGACAGAGACACAGACATCTGCACAGCTAATCCCTGAGAGCCAGACTGATGTTTTAATTAATGCTCGAAGGCTTCAAATTACACCCTCTTTGCCCCTGGGGCTAAAAACCTCTGAGATGGAGAGGACAAGAGGAGGAGGAGAGGGAAAGAATGCAGGAAAGAAAAGGAAATGAGACTTGTAGCATGAAGAGCGGCAGGAAGTGAGAGCGAGTGAGAAAGAGAAATATCTGCAGCTGCAACCCCATCAGATTAGCTTCAGTAGTAAACAATGAGCTGGGAATCCCTGGGAGTCCTGTTGTAGCTCCTGTTTGTTTTGATGGGAGCAGATCAATAGTTCTCTCATCCCCACTGACTGATTTAGGCTTTTCCATATAGGTAGTACTGTACACATTTGTCACATTCAGGCACTTAAATTCATACTTATAGAGCATGTTATGCATTCAAGGTAAAGACGTCCTTAGACTTCTACAGCCATGCATGCAGGTTTGTGAGGCTGCACATGGGCACCATTAGCACACCACAATGACAAATACCATGCTACCTTAAGCAGGTATGATGTTTGCATGTTTACCATATTTTAGTGTGTTAGCATGGTAACATTTGCTTATTAATGTAAGACAGTAAATGGGAAATAATATTGTGGCTGAAATTGACAAAAGAGTTAAAAAGCATAGGGCTAAGGAACATTATTATTACCTGAAAGTAAAGCTGCAAAATAGTCTGGTGTTACTTGAGTGCCAGACAAAAAGTATAGCCAAGGTTGATGAGACATTCGTCATTCGTTTTGCAGTAATTTGGCTGTAAATCAAATTATTGGACAAACCGAAATGTTGACATGATGATGAAGCTAGAGGAAATGCTACAGGATGACCAAAGTTATTACACTTCTCCCTGAGGGAAACATGGATTTTTCTGACCAAATTTCATAGCAATGCACCCAGTAGCTGTTGAACTATTTTACTACAAGCGTCAACCTACTGCTACTGATGGTGCTGGAGGAAAAGTCAAGGGATCCCCAAAGTTATTACAGCAGTTCATCCTGTGGAGAACATGAAGGTCTGTACCAAGTATCACAGCATCCAATCAATAGTTCATTAGATATTTCAGCCCGGACTGAATGAGTTACTGACTGACATTGTCACCCCTTTAGCTACACTGCTGGTTTGACCAAAAAAAAAAAGAAAAAAGGCTGATTTTAAAAATCTGTTTTCGGCGGTTTTATGACATTCTTCCCAACAATAGGTCTCTGACCCTTGAATGACCATTTAAGAGAAATATCTAATATTAACAGCTACTGTGAAGACATAATTAGAAAGGATATTTATGATTTGACTTCAGAGAACGGAGAGGATGACACAGGAAATCGGATACAGACAAGAAGAACAGGTGCCATGCGCTGAGCTAAGAGCTCCCTGCGTGTATCTCACCATCTGCCTGAAGGCTTTGGGCTCCTTGGGTCTGGAGAAGGATCTGTCAGGCACCCAGCGTGGCATCAGTCCCTCAGCTGAATTTGCACGTGCTCGCTGCATCTTGGCCACCATGGCTTTCTCCTCTTTCTGGAAGTGAAGAAACGCAACCAGGGTAGATGCTTTGACAAACAAGGTCTTCTATACCAGGTGACAAGCCATTATATTGTTTGTGTGAAATACAGCACTAGTGTGAAGTTCTGAGGAGGACTCAAGGACGTGTAGGTGTGTGTGTGTGTGTTTGACCGTGCACTAACCCTCTTTTGGCTGCAGCCCAGCACCAAGAAGGTTTCAATGTTGTGCTCCTTCAGGTAAGCATTCCTCTCTCCACCAAATCCCGGCTCCACCTCGTAGTCCTCGTTCAGATACTGCAGTGTGGCTTTGGTGATGTGGATACGCCTACACACACACAAACACAACACAAACAGTGTGTCAGAAACTAAACAGCCTATGGGAGCCTATGTCAGTGAAGTAGCAGGTGGTATAGGAGGGGCTTACCCAGCCTTCCCCCCGGCCTCCATTTGGTTGGCGAGTGTCACATCATTGGACCAGACATCAAACTGCCACTTGCGCAGGCCCAGCACCCCGCAGTGGACGCGGCCGCTGTGGATGCCCACCCGCATGTTCACATTAACGCCCGTCACCTCTCTAACCAACCTGCAGATACACAAACACACATGTACAAGCTATTGTCAAAAAAACAGTGTCAGCTTCACCATCACAGTGTCTGTTAAATAACCTGTGAGACAATAACAAAGGAAAAAACTTTACCCAACTTTCCCTGGAATAGTACTACTATGTAACTACGAGGGTGTGTGTTCCTGTTTTGAGTGTGTGGGCCTTCTTCTATCAGTGCATTAGTGTGCGTTTGACTCACGAGATGGCTTCAATCATGTCTACTCCCATTTCAACACAGCAGTGGGCGTGGTCAGCCCGTGGCTCAGGCAGGCCCGACACACAGTAATAACAGTCCCCAAGGATTTTAATCCGCAGGCAGTGGTTCTCCTGTACAGCAAAGGCACATGCACGCAAACACACACACACATTAAATATTAGGCCCTCAATTACAGCTAATACACAGCATGTTCATGTCAAATATAGAGCCTTTCATGCATAATTTAGATGACTCATCAGTCTCAGTATAGTATAATTGACATGTTACACAATGCTTAAGTAACCCTCCCCCCACCTCACCCCCCCAAACCAGTACATCATGATAGCTTTGTCATACTAACAGTGAAAGCTACAGACTGTACAGTTACATAAGCAGCAGTGGTTCAAAGTTCTGCTGTGAAAATGGTGGCGGCAGGTGTCAATGCTCACCGAGGCCAGCTTGTCAAAGCGGGCGAACAGCTCGTTCAGCGTCATGACCAGCTCCTGGGCTGTGCACTGAGACGCCAGGCTGGTGAAGCCCTCAATGTCTGCAAACAGTATGCTGAAGAGGAGATGACGGGGGTGGCAGGAGGGAGTGAGGGAGAGGGTAACCGAAACAGACAGAGAGGAAAGATAAAGAAGACTGAGAATGAGATCAATCTATAAAGTATGGAGTTAGTTAGCATGGTCTACTGCCTTCCTCCCTCCTCACTGTCCAGCTGCCATCTGAGCAGGGGGAAAGAGAGAGGCAGACATTTGTTCAGCTCTGGCTCTCATCATCTAGGCCAATGTAGGTCACCTCCTCCAGCCTGTCCCTCTGAGAACACCACCCCCCGTCCCCCCTGTCTGCATGCCTTTCATTGCTAACTTTTGATAGTAATGAAAAGCGAGGATAAACAACACCACAGACACTGAGTTCCAGCTGAAGGCGACAGATGGCGCTGTCGGCCCCATGAGGTTGAGAACGGGCCCTTAATTACAGCACTCCAGTGTCTGTCTGCATCTCCCATCTAAAACTTTTAGCCACGATCCAACAGATTATCTTCAGAGGGTCAGTTCACCTTATCAAAAACAAAGATATTTCCTCACTTACCCCTACTGGTATCTAGCTATTCAGTAGCTGTATTTTTATTTATTTATTTATTTATTAGTTTTCACTGGAACTTGTGTTATTGGACAAACAGTCCCAAAAAAACACTGATAGCGGGATCTGTGGATTATCAAGAGTAACTAGTACATGGCTGTTGGAGGAGATGCCGCTGTTGTTGTAGTTTTTACTTTTTTTATATATATATTGAAGGCATCACAATTAAAGTTGCATGACAAAATACTACTATTATAAAAATATGAGAAAATATGTGTTTCTGTAATCTTGGTGAACAACCCCTTAAAGGCCCAATTTTCCAATGAATTACAGGTCGTTAAATAGTTAAACCCACAATTAACAAACTATACTTCTAGATGAAAAATAAGCATTTTAAGCATTCCTGACCATAGTTTAAATATAAGCCTGTTGCATAAACATTAGTGATGCAAATAAACCTACAACAGAGCCTGAAAACATTAATAACTTAAATTATGTTGTTGTCTAGTGTTGGTGCTTTTATAAAAATGAGCTCTGCATTTGGGAGAGACCGTGGGTTTTAATCCTGTGTTGCTTTTGGATAATGGATTGTTCCTGTAAGTTTACACCTTGGTTGAGCAGCGGCGTTGCAACAGATTGTTCCACTAAGTGCATCACCTGTACCTATCCTATTTGGGTCACCTCTGACAGGAGATCTCTGCTGCAACCTTGTTTCATTGTCCCCTACCACCATCGCCACCGCAACCTGAAAAGCACCGGCTGCGTTCGACGGTGGGCTGATGCATGGAGCGTTTCAATCACCTGTTAACACTGAGTTATTCCCACTCAGGAGGTGAAATCCAGTGGTGAGGCCTGAGACAGGGGGCCAGCAAACTTGAGGTCTGCCTCCTATCATTTGTTACAGAAAGCACAGCAGTGTGCCTAAGTCAATATCGTTACTGCAGCCGGTGCTGTCAGTGTCAATAAACAACAACATGCATAATACATGCTGTCAGGGAAATAGCTGTTGGAGTGACTCTGTAACTGACACATCAGTCAGCGGAGTGAGGTCAAAGCCACTGGTGCTAGCTGTAATAGCAAAGTTCTCCGACATCTTCCTGAGTGTGTGTTAGTGTGTTTGGTTGTGTATCTATCTGTGTTTACCTAACATTGTCATGTTTTTGGATGTAGATCTTGTGGAACATCATATCTTCCTTCTTGGCATTGATATCAGCCTTCATCTCCATGGCAACGTGCCTTGGCAGCACCGACAGCAGTAGGCGCTCCTGAGGGAGAGTGAGAGATAAAGACAGAGAGGAAGAATAGATAGAGAGAGAAATTAAAGAAAGACAGGGAGAGAGAGAGAGAGAGAGAGAGAGAGAGAGAGAGAGAGAGAGAGAGAGAGAGAGAGAGAGAGAGAGAGAGTGCCCATTCATTTTCGTTGGTTTCCACCGTAAGAATGCTCAATGAGTCACCCTGCCTCGTTGGCATCTGCGTGGGAACGTGTTAGTCAAATAGAGAGGAGTGGAGATAGGTGTTATACTCCAGAACATATTGTTGACCTCGAAAACTGAGACAAACAAATCAGACTAGAAAATGGTGACACCCATTTGTTGCTCTTTTGCATTTGTGTGTGTGTTTAGCTTTCCTACAGGACAAGGGCATGGCTTCCTCCCTCTCTTATTTGCTTGAACATGAATGTGTCTGTGCATTTGTGGGTCTGTGAGTATGTTTGCATATGCTTACCTGCTGCTGGTTTTCCCTCTGCAGGTGCAGTCTGGCCTGGATGTATCCTCTTGTCTCCTGGAAAGCTTGTCTCTGGGAAACCTCAGCAGGGTAGTGGGTACAGATCCCGATCATGTTAGTGCACAGGAAGATCAGCACGTTGGCACTAACCTGAGAACACACACACACACACAGACATATACACAAACATGACAGAGATGGTGAAAAGAGACTGGAAAAAAAGGACATGAGAACCCCACCAAGTATGCACATGTCACATCACAAGAATACAGTGAACTCTGCCTGACCTGGGTGAGGTCAATAAACAAAATTGATAACACTCTATGTCATAGGATTTACTGCAAGGAGAAAAATTCCCCAAACGTCTGAGGGGCCATTAGAAGTGATCTGGTTAGAGATGATGACCGTGGCCTCGTGGTTGCTCAGCAAGAGGACATTCTCCTCATGTCGCGCTCCGAGCAACAGATATAGGAAGCCCAGAGAGTTGACTGTGATGCATGACTGGGGACACATGAAGACTCCGTCTTTTGCTCTAGTTAAGTTTATATTGTCTTCACAGTGTGTGTGTGTGTGTGTGTATAATCTTCTCAAAATGAAAAAAGGGCAGATTCATCCGACATGTGAAAAGACGACTTTTGTTGAGAGCTGAAAACAGATGATATGACACTGCTAAACAGCTTTTTCTTGTCAAAATAAAGTGATTTACAATAGGGGAAAGCAGTATGACAGAGAATTTTTTTGTGCAACTGATAATGTATTTGAATGTACAGCTTTAGACAGAAGTGAGAAACAGAAAAAGCCATTATTATGAGTGTGTACCCAGTGCAGGAGAGGTATGTTGGTTGAACAATGAGGCTCTGAGAATGTGGACACGCAAACTGTAAAACAGCATTATCTGTGGCTTAAGTAAATTAAGTTTAGACATAGTGTACGGTTAGTTTTGCGGGGTCATCAACCCTAAAAGCATTCCTCTGTGCTGCTTTCTGTGTGTGCCTGTGTGTGTGTGTGTGTGGTAAGCCAGTGTGTAAGTCTGCTAGTAATTTCTCTTCTCACTACTCCACAGCCAAGACCGAACATCAGAAATGGAGCCTTGAGCTCTGGACTTCCCCTTCGCTTAGAAACACACAGGCAAGCACGCACACACACACACACACACACACACACACACACACACACACACACACACACACACACACACACACACACACACACACACACACACACACACAAACACACATCCTCTCCATGTTCAGAAACACACTCCAGCCTGGGAAAGTCACTTGACCCATGACCAGAGCACTGAGTGTTTCCTCTGAAGATGATATCATCAATAATGAGAAAAAGACATGCAGGCAGAGTACACACATAAAGACTGAATTTCAGTCTTAATAACAACATCATGACTAAACAGAAACACTTGAAGAAATATCATCACCTGTATCACTATTTTTGAACCCTGGCTGGTATGTTGCCAAACCAGTGTGTGTTTGTGTGTGTTTGTAATTTGTGTTTATGAGAAAGACAGCAAAAGGGAGATGCAGAACTGGAGATAGCGGATGATTATCTGTATACATGCATACATCACATATTTTCATGCTTGTCTTTGTCCCATCGAAGAAGAAGAATTAAAACTACAAAGCTACTTAGTGTCCACACATTAATCACAACCGCCAACGAAGGTAGATAAAAACACAGCCTCAAAACCTGTAGAGTGATGGCAATCTTTTTTTTTTTCAACAGCGATTCTGGAACAAGGTTTACACTGTATACACAAAAACTTGCCCTTTGTTGTCACAACAAGACGGAGACAATCTAACAACCGATGCTTTAACAAAACACCATTACCACAGGACAGTGGCAGACAAATTCCCTTCTGTTTGTCCGCAGAGAGAGTCAGTGGTAGCTTCCTATTCCACCTGAAAACAAATGGCCAAACTAGATTAGGAACACAGCAGTAAGCAAAAATAAACACACTGATGGTTCGCAGGTGCAAAAGCAAACATGCCTTTGATATATTGGGTAAATACCCTGATGTAGCTACAGCAGAGAGCACAACACTATTCAGGAACTAGCAACAGAACATCCAAAATGTATCATCATTTCTTATATCTGAGGGATACAGATCAGGATCAGCAGTCAGGTTCCCTCAAACCGGTTCTCAGGAAAGACAGAGAAGCACTTTTCCCTGAACTTCTTGATGTAGGATGACAGAGAATGGCTGATGCAAACTGTCAGTCAACTTTCAGGGATTCAGATCAAAGCTGTCAGGAGGTGTGAGGCACCTCATTATCAGGTTATTGAAGATCAGGTGCGAGGACCCACAAAGAACATCTACTCGTGTTCTTTACATGACTGGCTGAGCAATTCTCCAAGTGCAACACTGAATTTGTGCCGCACCGTCGCTCATTTAGTGATCAGCCTTTTGTGTTCGTAAATCACTAACAGTCCACAGCTTCCTGATAAGCCCTGCATCGTAATGTTACAGACCACCAGTGGAGACCTGACACTCCAGTCTCGAACGGCGCTGATACAAACTGATCGCATTAATCCCAAGCAGATGGTTCTGAACAGAGTGAGCCAGATAACTTAGTTAAGTGGCCTGTCTGAGATACAGGGCCACCTGCAGTTCCCAAGACTACGCTTCTCAGCAGTGCACTCAATTTACATTCAGACAACTCAGCTTCCCATGTGAGCGAGCTCAGATTTCGGTCCAAGTTAAGACATTCCTATCAAACCGATTTTGATTGTTTGGCAACAAGAATAGAGCATTCTTAAATGCAGCTTAGGAGGTCCCACGTTGGGGGTTTTGTGTATTTTGTTGAACAGGAAAACACACAATAGTGCAGCGATAGCAGCAATGCACATGTATTTGCAAATGTGATGCAAACGCAGCGTTGAAATCCTAACAAAAGCCCCAAAACACCAGCAGGTTCAGTGCATTCAAGTTCAGCTTTCTTAGAGCTGAACAACAATTGACTGACTACATCTTGAATGATGGCTCAATATAACGGCCTGATAGCACAGAATAAGTGAAACTAATGTCGGCGGAACCATGACGAACAAAGCTTGTGTTAAAACCAAGTTATATGCTTAGTCACCACACGGTCTGGAGATTAGAGGCAGAATCATTCAGAGAGGCTTTTAAATAAATCTTTGTGTGTGAGCTATGACTCGTTTTGGAGCTCCTTTTGGCAGCTCCTTGATTTTGAAGCGTGTTGTGTCTGTTGCTTCACTTACACCGAATCAACCGCAACATTAAAACGTTGTGTGTGTCTGTCTATAAAACTTGTATAACATGTACGTTTGTGTGTGTGTGTGTGTGCTTGCAAATCCTGGGCCGCTCACACATTCCCCTCTCTAAGCGGTGATGAGGGGTAAAGAGAGCAGAAGCAGCTTCTCATCATTAGCACAGTGCCACTCTTTTTATAACCACTAAGCTGGAGTTAGACTATCTCCCACTGATGTCTCCTGACCATTCTTCCTGCAGACTTTTGGCTCTCAAAGACGAGCCTCGCTCCACATTTACTTAAGCAGGAACCTCTTGGCGGTGAAGTTAAAAGGAGTCCAAACATTGGCTTATAAGGTGCGGCTCCCGGGAAGGTGCTTTATAAAGTAATGCAGACGGATAGCATGTTAAAGAACGAATGAAGGAAGGGGATGGAAAAGATTTTTGCTTGGCAAACACACAGCAAGTCCATTCTGTCTTTAATAATATCCCACCGGACAATTCCATCACACACACAAGCATGCCGGAATGTACATATGCACAGCTCAGGTTTTCACAGCAGAGTCATTACCCATTCATCCAGAGACCAGCCACAGCTGATTTGTTCTATTGATTCATAAGACATGTTTTCAAGACATGTAGGCCTGCTGCACTGTGCTAACTGTAAATATGTTTCTGTTATTTATAAGCAAGTTCAGCAAAGGGAACTGCAGAAGCCTTGTATTTGAGCAGAGCTGAGGTGGTCATGTGTTGATGAATCTGTAACTAATATTAACTCCTATGACAAAACATTGAGAGGAGGTAAACTAAAACTGATAATCACAGGTATGACACCCTGTCACTTATTGAACAAAGGCATTGTTCAGGTAATCATAGTTTGGATTTATCAAGGAGCATCTAAAAAGGCCTGCAATGACAGATATCCGAGCCCAAAAGTGGTCTCAGATATCTCACCAACCCTGAGCGCCACTAAAGCTGAAGTTTAAACTTTAAAAGGCCATAGTGCTACATCCCATAAGTCAACACACAGGGGACACTGACTACAGTTGACATGGGAGTTACTCTCTAGGACATGACCTTTTGATAGGCATCTGGAGTTTTTCAAATGTCTTACACAGATGAGCATCAAAGCCCAGTCACACACTGCTGATCATGGACTGAAAAGACAACATATGGCACCAGACTGGTAAAAATAGAAAATACTATGAGACTCCTAAGATCTAATTGGGGTTACTATAATGTGTAATTACTGACACAAGAAAGAAGCTATTCCTTATAAAGATAGATGTTGCCATCTTGGGTCTCTGCCATCTGGAATCAGAGCTTTTCGTCATGGCTTGGGGGGCAAACCAAAATTGGTCTCAGGCGACCAGTGAGGCCGCGAAGTAATCTTTGTGAAAGACTGAGGCAAATTCCGCAAAGCTAAATAGAGCTGGACCCCGGCCGCACATCTGTCAGAAAAAAGAGATCCTAAATTAATACAGAAACGTTGTCCAAACATGAGGAAAATCTCCCAGCAATCCTGGAATTACTGACTAAAACAAACCGTAACCACAGGCTTAAACTGCCCACTCCATTTTTCTAATTTGAACTACAAATTTTTCCTCAAATCAAAAGATTATAATGCTCATTTATCCTTCTGCTTCAGTATCTCAACCTTCAATTTATTCTTGGCTAACTAAAGTTCAGCAGTCACAATAAGCAACATTAAATTGCTCCTTACTGAAGACAATCCTGTGTGCTGATAACACGCAGATATAGATCTGCATGTTAACTGTGGAGCCTCAATGCAGTAATGGACAAGATCCAACAACAACTTTTAGTAAAACTGGACGCAAATATGATTATTATTATATACATTATAAATATTAATTGTGTTATTATTTGTCGCACTGTCTTTTGAGAGCCTTCAGCAGGGCCATTCCCTTAAACAAATCAGGATTATCATAAGACCACACATTTTAGCTGTCTTCTTACTTTCTTGTGGCTCACTTAATTTAGCTGAATTATACCACGTAGCATCTTGGGTTTAGGTCTGCTCTGGGACATTCATCATTTCTCCCTCTTTCCCAACACTTCCTGTCTCTGCGTAGTAAAGAAAAAAGCCACAAAATAATGTTTCATAAAATGGGGACGCAAACCTCAAGTTTTCAAGGCTTATATACACTTTGCTTGACCTACTGCCTCCTCTTTAACCAAATAACAATGATTTTCATATGCTGCCAAATTGCTATTGCAAACTAAAAAAAAAGACAGAAATGAGTGAAAGATAGTGAAAATGGTTCATCACGGTTTCCCAAAGTCCCAAGGGAAGTCTTTAAATAGCTTGTTTTGTCTTGATCAAGAGTTCATAACCCAGTGATATTCAATTCATCATGGGCTTGCTCGAGAAATGATACAATAAAATGATGCAGATTAATTACCAGTCAATCGAACAACAGATTACTCATCTAATTGCTTCAGCTTTGTTTTACTTCCCTTTTTGTTGACTGCATTAGTAACAGCACCAGCAGGTGTTGTATGCTCAGTCCTCCTCCCCATTTCGTCATTTGAATTATTACTCAACAGGTAACATGAATTCAATAATACCTATTAGTACTAAATGCACCATTGTATTAGATGAGCATTACACACAGAGCTGTGATTAGAAGCACACTAGAGTCCAGTTTGTCAGTGGTCTTGGCTGCTCAGTGGTCCGGGGTCAGTGTTTGGCTGGACAGACAGAGGGAGGGAGGGGGCAGGACTACACACAGCACTCTCCTCCCAGCTGTGTCCTCACTAACCCTTCACTTCCTGCCCACTCACACCCTCGCAGGCACAGCTGCAATTAAAGCGCGGCGGCTGCAAGAACACAAGATTTGGTTAATTAGCCTAACAAACCAACCAGCCAACCGTCCCCATTCACTCTTCTCACTGATTCGAACTGTGTGAGGGAGTCCAGACCTTTGAACTGTGTGACTGTGAGCTAAACATCCAGGAATTCCCATTTCAGCTGCCATTGCCTCAATCTCCTTTTAAACACAATGTTCAACATGAAGCCAAGGCCACCATTTCACTTTGACACAGTTTGATGTAACACAACTTTCAGTCTTTGAATAGTGAGTCACAGAATTAATAGAAAGGACATTCAACTACATTAAATGACATAGTGTGCGTGGGCCAGACGTTTCCCTGTCCAGTTATATAAGCATCTGATAACATTCACTACACAGTTTTAGTCGATGTCCTTCCCTGTTCTGTCTCCTAACTATACACAATATTGACTTTTACTATAAAGCATACAGATCAATACTGGGGACCAGAACAACAGGTTATAGTTTAAACAGTAGAAACACGAGAGGAGTTTGGTAACTGCTTCAACTAAAGTTTTGGCTTGGTCTTTCATGAGTTGCTCAGTCAAGGATGAGCTGATACTGAACTCATGCATGTAACACATCCACCTCCTGGGCCAACTTCAGGAAACATTACATGTGACATGTTTGCGAAGCCTGATACACCAGCAGCATTTCACAGGAATAAAAGCACGGGTGTAGAGTGTCAACGCACGGTTCGAAAGCTACAAGCTGAACAGCTACTGTATATGTCTTAGTGTTCTGACCCTGTATGTATTATGTCCTGATCACCTCTGCTCAGCCCTTATAGGATATACACATCAGAACAAAGACTCGTGGAAATGTGATTCAGACATATTCAATGTTAGAGAGAATGCAGAGTGCAGCAGCTTTGACTCTTCTTTACAATGTGAAGGTGCTCATGACACATCATCCCAAACAAAGAAAATAGTGCTGGCTTTCTGCAACCTTAAAAGGGAAGGATTTTTATTCTTTTTCATGTGTAAGAAGCGAGGCTAATAAATGAAGACATGAAGCAATACGCTATTTAAGCTTTCTACACACTTCAGTGGGAGGATCCTGTGGCACTGGATAGAGTGCAACTTTCTTTGGATTAACCCTGAGTGTGTGAAATTACATCATGGGACCAGGGTCTTGTTATTGTATCTGACATCATTCAATGAAAATGTGAGGAAAAAAAAAAAGGCTCAGTGGTTTAAACTTAAGTGACCAACAGTAAAAACTATCTACACTGACTGGACAAAATCATTAGAGTGATCTGCTCTTTCCATTTAATATGCTGCTTAGATGAAAGAGAGGTTCAGCAGGTAAAAGAAGGTCTTATTCTTATAAGGTCTCACAGTAAAGCCATGTGTTGTGCAGAGTGGTGTACATTTCAATAGCAGGAAGCTGTTCCCTATTTGTACACTGATAGTAAACATGTTTGTTAATTAGCTTCTCTCCAGCAGTGCATTCTTACGCCGGCCCCAACATATGTTGTCGCTGTTTTAACTGTGTAATTCTAACTGGGATAGCAGGATAACAAGACAGTTGGCTAGTGTGACGGTGACCTTTGACAGAGAGCTGTTCACCTTCCTGTCACCAGCACTAGGACAGGGTGCACTACACTCTACGGGATCCAGAGTAAAACTGCCCTTAAAAGCCTAAGGGCTTGCATGCCACACAGATCAACATTTAACACTGCTAATGGATTCCTAATATATATCTCTTGGCCGTTCGCCATGGCAGTTCAGTCTTAAATCCCTGTATTTACTTTTTGCTGAGAGCCAAGCTGTTAGTAAACCATGAGCTGTTATTAGAAGCCTGCACTTCCTCATCCCAGACTCACACAGCTATTATTAGCCTGACTATTATTTCCCTTATCATTGGATGTATTTTAAGAGCAATATTTCGCTTATCGCTAATCCTAATTGCTCCCACCCATGGTGGTGGAAGTTATCCGGGTTTGTATCATTGCCTCTGGTTGTAATACAATAAGTGGATGAGTCACAAGCTCTCTCTCCCTTTCAGAGAGGGAGTGAGGCTGGGAGTAAAGGGGGGATCCATTGTTTGAGCCAGTGCATTGTTTGGCACCCGCAGTACCTGATGATGGGTTCTCACCATCTGATAGCGGCTAAGTGAGCTTCTCCGATCCATGCATTTCACGCAAATAGACGCAGATGACACACTCCACTTCCCATGGCTTGTGTGCATATATAGACGTACATACACTAACGTGTGTATACTGCACAGTGGATTCTCACTAAGTAGGACTGGCTGTCCATTACAACAAGTAATGAGGAGTGTCAAGTATTTAAAGTTGAGATCAAATACATGAGGAGATTCTTGGTTTGGTTTGCTTATCTTGTACATTTTAAGAGAGATAGTACTTGTAAGATATAAAACAAAAAAAAAGTTTTTTAGTCTCAGTAACACTTCAGGATCAGAGAGCAGAGGGTATTAACCTGCAGTGATTGTGAGTATCACACACAGCTGTTGTCATACTTTCCAGGCAAACATCATAAATAATTGCATAAAGGTCAAGTTAGACCGTGTGGCTGCTTTCAGGTTTTTCTTACGTAACACCAATGTTCTGGCCTAAATGCATTATGCACGCTTCGGTCCTGCTGGTGACATTTCATTGATTGGTATCTTTTTCACCAGTGTTGAGCAGAGGGATCAGTATGTTTCCACTAGTCCCACATTCGTTGACCCCATAACAATCTGCCAAAGGAACTGGTTTTTCCTCTAGTGCTGGATCAGCACACAATAACAAAAGCGCAGACTAGATGTACCTTCGAGGCTTCACTCTCCTCTTGACCTGCCTGTCAATAGCTCCTCTTTACAGGACTCCAATCGGGATTTGGTTACCCAAATATATACTGCTACACACAATAGAAAAACGTCTGTTTGGTTCTTTGTTAATCCATGTATGACATCTTGCTCGCTGGCTGGATATAAATTCTTAGAGCCAAACAATGGCAAGGTAAATCACATAATCCCCCTTAAGACATATAGGCATATGTATGCACAGCTGTTCATACTTAAGTTATGGAAATACATATAGCAAAGCAGAACTTTACAGCATGGCGCCAAATGCCAATCTTGTAGTTAAGTTAGTTCTTGCCTCATCTACCCACAAGAGATATGAGATGATAGGACAAAAACACAAGGGACAGGTGGTCTCTCGCAGGGTAGCCCTCTGAGGGCCAAATGAATCCGTTTTGAACCATGTGATGTGTGTGTGTGCATGAGAGCACTGGCTTTTATGTGTCTGACTTTCAGCCACAGTCTGAGTTCTGGGCGCCTCAAGATGAAATCATAACCAAAGTAGACCAATGCAAGAGGACTTATCTACTGAGGACTCTTTTAAATTTGGAGTTTGGATGAATCTCTAAAATTACACTCGCTCATAGTACATACTCAGCCAACACGATGAGAGTGAATGCAGATAATAAAAGTCAGATACACTAATTTGAGGACCATCCATTAGGATTCTTGCATGCTTACACCAAAGGCTACAAACAAGACTTCATGAAGCTACTGGAAGGCAAACTACAGGACATGGTGCCTCTGGCTCTTTGTGGTGCATTCATGTGCTACCCTGAAGATTCGACATTAGGACACTCCGTGTTGCCAACAAGCAGAAATGTCAGAAAACCAAACACGACAACAAACACTGACGTCATCAAAAGGATAAGAGGAATTTGGTCGCTTCTTCCAATGAAGAGGCTGCTGGTCATCAGCCAACTGTCAAGACTTGGAACTAAAACAGCTCCCACAAAAAAAAAAAAAAAACGTCAGCTGTCAGAGCAGCCTGCAGCAGACTTTTAAACCAAATGTAGTTAAAGGGATGAAGCGTGCAAAATCCCAGTAAGCAGAAGTGAAGACGAAGAAGTAATGAACTGACCCTTCTGTGGCCAAGTTACAGCACCAGAGGGACTTAAACCCAACAAAATATCTATGCAGAGTTTCCAACAACTCGCTTTACAGTCAAGATACATCATCCTCCTTACACTAATTCAAAGGAAAAAAGTCATTTTGAGCATTGAAAATAAAGACAGATAGGTTTTCTTTTACGTCTTAAAAGTAAAATTGGGTATATTACATAACTCGTGGCTTAAAACTGGATACATGATTTTGGGTTTGGAGTGAAAAAAAGTATGTCTAAGTCTTATATTAATACTATTAAAAATGTTATAGTTCCAGTTTTGAAATCAGAGGTAAAGACCAAGACTGACAAGCAAGTGGCAAAAGAAAAGGCTCATGCTGATTTTGTCTGTGAAGAATGCTTGTCAACAATTTCTTGCCAAGTCTCCTTGAAATGATGTCTGTCCTAAAGCAAAAGTTGTGAGCCTTTATGAGACTAATATGTTACATCTGTTTCAGTCCAAATCTTTCAGATAATCCTCTTTTAAATCAAGGCAGCAGATGCCACCTGTAAGAATGAATAGGATCCCTCTGAACCCTGTGCCTGTATGATAGTGGAGGCACTTCAAGTGAACAGCAGCAGTGCAACTTGCTTCTTCCGGAGAGCGGTTATACCTTCATCTCTCTGTGGCTGTCTGAGGAGGCCCTTCAGAGCAGAGCGGTGAAACACTGAGATCTATGAAAACAATCCCCATGAGTAGCGTGAGCTCAATCTCAGCCTGTTGTGAAATAAAAGGCCACTCCATCTGAGAGGGATTTTGTGAGAATGGAATTATGACTCAGAGAAAAAGAGGGAGAAAAGTGGAAGGAAAAAAAAAAAAGAGAAAGGAGACTGGCAGCCCTTTTACTGCCGGGTGCGTCAGCCCAGCATTATTTCACACTCTCCATCCGTGGTCGTCCCCTTGTCACCACTGTAACCTCCACAACCCCAGCCCCCCCGCCCCCCAACATCTCCTGCTTTGCCTCTCACAAAGACCCCTTTTGTCCTCGCCATCATCGGTCTCCCATCTTCTCAGCTCTGATCCTGCATGAACATCTCTGCAGGGAAAATACAAATAAGGGAAAAACAAGGCTGGGACACAGAAAGGGGTGGAGGATGATGAGGTCCCAGAAGAAGAAACCAGCTTTCCCAGATCAGGGAGTCTGGCCATGTGACGCCAGGAGGAGAGTTTTGTGTGCTTACTATCACAGGGGGTGTGACAGACTGAATGGAGTCCTTCTGTATTCATATTTCTGTGAGTAGCTTGAAGCCAGACTGAGAGATACCTGTTGAGACTGAGAGATGACTAAATGACACACTGTGTGCTTTTTTTATGGAGGGTGAAAACAAAGAGGTCACCCTGAAACTCCTCTTCTTCTAAAAATATTCATGTACAGATAAGTGAGGTATGGTTGATCACAGCATTAAACAACCACACGCAAAGCTCATGTCCTCTCCTTCATCTCTATTAAAAGCCCAAGTGAGACAGCTAGAATTGCTCATGTCCCACCATTGATTGCTCAGAGAACTGGAACATACTGTGTTGGGGGTCTAGGGCCTCAGGCAGGGCAGCAGTCCATCATCAGAAGACCAATGTAATCAACCAGGGCTGGAGTACATAGAGGCAACAGACCAGTGTGCCTGAAGTCACCCTGTCTAGTCTGGGGCATGTGCACTTAACACACAAGCTCACTGGACCAGTAGAGTTATGTCAATATTGCCTTATTCAAAGTGGCTCCACATTCATCTGGTTGCTTAATAGCACTGGTTGGTAGAGAAAACCAAAGACATGTTTCTCCAGTGTCTAGAGTTCAAGCCAAGCCGTGCTTTTTGGAGTTATTCTGTGTCCATTTGTAAGGGTAAAAAAATGCCTCTGACAAAAAGCCTGTATTCCCCACTCAAACATGTACAAATAAAGGTCTTACATATATATATAAATTATTTTACTACACAGTTCTTTATGGCCAGGTGACCTATGGCACCAATTAAATGGCAGGAAAATTGAAGGATACATACATACAATAGAATTAATTAGTTGAATGTGCAATTGCCTCTTGTCATAACCCTTTTCAATAGTCATAGTTGTCATAGTAAGAACACCTCAGGTGTTATTTCTATCATTAATACGGCTCTGTTCTATTCAAGTGTCCCAGTAAGTCACAACAGTGTGACAGTGAGGCAGCATGCACAGTACCACAGGACCCTGAAAGTAGCTGTTAGCTGTGGCCCTGTCAAAGCCATTCATTACATCTGTTTTGGAGCCTTTAGCGGGTTCATACATTGTTTTTGAATCCCTATGTACAACTTAACAGTACTGTCTGACACAGAGTACATCTCATTGAAACAGTTATATTCTCCATTATAAGAAAATCAAAGAGTAACTCGCAGCACAAACAAAAAGAATAAACAGAAAAAAAGTAATGAAGAAACATGTCCAGTGTTTTGGGAGCTGAAGCCATTATAAATGTCTAATTCTGTATATATTTGTTTCCACAGCTTCCAATATGAAGAAGTAATCATCCTGTTTTCCATCAAATTCATTGCACAATCCGAGTATCCCACCCCACCCTGTTTCATTTTACTACAATAGCCTCCTTGTTTTAGAGAACTGCGGCCTGAATGGCACCATGCTACATTATCATGATATTCCTCCACAATGCAGCTAAACGGGCTCATTCAACCCAGATGACCTTCCACAAACCCCAACAGAGTTGCCAATGGCTGCCCTACAGCACAAAACATAGGCTCATTAAAAATCTCATTTGAAAAGCTGCCGAGATCTACAGCACCATCTACTTTTAGTACGGCACCTTTGACACGGAAAAGTGGTTGAGGAGTCTGTACAATGTTTGTCCTATATTGATGGGGACAGAAAGTAGGGCGTTTCCACTGGTGACTACAGTAACAACATTGTGCTCAATTGTATGGTGATAATAGCGGGCCCTGACTAGCACGAGTCTGGGATGCTTGCCTTGTTTTCTCATAAATATATGTTCACTTTAACTGTCACAGACGGCCATGTATTCAACACCAACCAGAAAAAGACATATCAAGAATAACATTTTATTATCATTTTTGATTTTCTTGATTTCTAAGAGTGAATATAATTACAGGGATTACAACTATTAAAGAAATGATTCACTTAAAAACAATACTCACATGCCCCTGTTTACAGTAAAAGAGCCGTTGGTCACTGTAATTGTTCTTCCTCTTCATGTTAGCCGTGAAGAGATCCCTTCCTAATATGATTTCAGTGTGTTGGGGAACCAAATCAGTCCTAGTTTCAGTCTGAGTTTCACAAAGCAAGTGGTACAGTTACTGTCTTTATAGTGAAATCTTTATAGAAATTTTGAAGGGAATTTTCTACCAAAGAAGACACCCACAAACTTGAAAGACACCCACTTGATCTGTCTAACTCAGACTGCTGAAACCTCACATTAGTTTTGAATTAAAACTGTGGATTTTATCCAACACTTGCAGTGAAATTGCTTTAACGGGGGACCAACAAGGACGGGAGGAATTACTGCAGCAAAAAATGTGAACCTGTTCTTTAAAAAAAAAAAAAAGTGCTAAAAGAATGAAGAAAAGTTTTGGTTTAATCGGTCTACTTATTTGTCTTCCGTCAGGTATTTTCAAAACATTTACACTGAGGTAACCATCCCTTTACTACCTCTGGTTGTTGAGGGCAATGTCGCAAATGAGTGGGCAGGAAAGTTTCATGGCAATTTTTTTCTGCATCAGTGTGATGAAGTTGATTTATCAGGAATTAAATGTACAAAAACAGTCATCTTCACATTTTTTTTCTCTGTAAACACTAACCTGTAACATTGATTAATGTTTTTAAAATGATTAGTCATTTTGTCTATAAAATATCAGGGATTTGTGGAAAATGGTCATCACAATTTGCCACCTTCAAACTGCTTGTTTTCTACAAGCAATTTAGTCCAGAAAGATTCAGTTTTCCAAATATATAAAACAAAAAAGGGAAGAAATATGATTAAACAATGACCAAAATAGTTGCAGATCAATTTTCTGTCAATTGATTAATTGTTGAACGGATTGTTTCATTGATATCACAGTATAAAATTAAATATACCATGACAGAAGAATATCCATATTGCCCACCCTTAACACAAACTGTACATTTTTACCAAACTGATTTATTCTGTATTATTCCTGCTTTCACTCACCTGTTTGAAAATGAACTTGTCCTCTTGGTTGAGCTGCCAGGAGGTAACTACATGTATGGTGGACAGCACAGCTCCGCTCAGCACAGCGGCTCTCATTCTCACCGGCAGCAGCGTGTAGATAATGTAGATGAAGAAGACAGTCCACCAGATGCCCTCTGAGGCACTGCGGGGGTACACCATCAGCACACCAAAAACTTGCACCACAATCAGCACCCCGATCACCAGGTAGCTCACAATCCACATGTAGTCCTGATGGAAGCCGTTGCGGTTGCACACCACCATCATGGCCAGGAAGAGAGCCATGGCTACAGAGAGTACTGAGACGTAGGCCACATCGGGGGTCATGTAGATGCAGTGGAAGGTGAGCATGACCCCACACACCACCACCAGCACCCCCATCAGCATGGTCAGAGAGCTCTGGTTGAGCCTGAAGAAGTAGCGCTGGTACAGACGCTCCAGCTTGGCGGACTGAAATTTCTTGGATTGGAAAACCCACACTACTCGCTTCCAGCAGTCTGCAGCGGTCATCGTCTTGCAGCTGCCCTCTGCTAATTCCCCTAATTCCTCCTCTTTCCTGCCCTTAAGCTCCCCATCGTCAAAGCCAAGGTCCACAGCCTTTAGACCCAGATCCCCGCCGCCACCCATCCTTTTGCCATAGTGGTCCTCCTGCCAGCCACAGCGCAAGCCAAAGTTGCCCCCACTGGTGCTCGCTCCGCAGTGGTAATGCAGAGGGGCCGCATTAGGGGGCTCCAGGTCCTCAGGGTCCCTCAGGCAGCTCATGTAGCGTGGGTTGCACAGTGATGAGCTTTCCTTCCTCTTTTTGCCATTGCGCTCGCCCCATGCTGTCTTTCGTTCGTCCACTCTGCCTACAAAGAGGCCCCTGGCCCACGACATCCTAAACAAAACACACAGACACAAACAGAACATACAGATGGAAAACTCTCACACAAAACAATCCTAGAATACTTAATCTGAATATCCTGTGAAATATCAGCTTCAGATAGAGTTTGTTGAGGATCCTCTTACCTGTGTGGGCTTTATTGTGTGTAGCAACACTGCGCTCTTTGGCCAGGCCACTAGTTTATCCCAGCGAGCACACACCATGAGCTCACACTGGCCAGAGGCATCAGAGGTGTGTCTGCGTTTGAGCCGCCCCTCGTTTGTAGAAACAGTCGGTGTGTCAGCCCTATACACCACCTTGTGCCTCTAAAGACCATCTGTTTTCCTGGGGAAACACACAAACAATACACATGATGTTGTTGAGCTAACATTGCCTGAGGAATGGCCTGAGGATTAAGATATTTATGGATAAATACACATCAAGGAAAACACACGTTTGTCGTATGTCATCTATTGATGGGGTTACTGTGTTTATTTACTCTGTTTGCTTGTGCATGTCTTTGTGTATAATTCTCTAGCAGAAAGTTTGACAATCAATAGCTGAGACAGGAAATAATATCTAGTAAATGGCTTGTCCGTTCCACTCTCCCTCATCACCGACCCCCACCAGCCTGGGACAGCATTTCCATGGAAATGATTTGCTGTTTGGTTTACGAAACACTGGATGACAGCAAAATCTCCTCCAATTATTGCCTCACGCAGGAGGTGCCACTTGTCAATTTTGTCATTGAGCTACAAAGTTGAACACAGTCCCATTTCGACAAACTCTCCACCGACTCCTGGATTTTTTTTTTTTTTTTTTTTTTTTTTTTTTTACATTTACCATTTAAGAAGTGACTGATGATTCTTCTTGGTGCTGAGCTATGCTCTATCACTGCAATCTGTCCCTAACATCTTGAGTGGGCAGGGATGGGTGTGCTCCATTTGACAACAAAGGCCTACTGAGTGGGCACCATCAGAGATCAAGAGCTCTCCAGCCCAGATTAAATTGTCCATGCTTCCCCCATTAGCTTTGATGACTCACTATAGCTGGCTTCTGGCAGCACATGTCAAGGACACTGCTAACCTCTAAACTTAATAAGCAAATCTCTGCCAGGCTGACTGAGCTGAGACAAACAGTGGGAAGAGCGCACATGAACTGCACACATGGCCATGTTTATAATCAACAGCAGCTTGTAATGTGAGTTGCTCAACCACCACGCACAAAAACAAAAAAATCGAATTGAAAGGGTGGCTTCAAATACACAACAGGCTTCACTGATTGTGCTCAAAATAACATTTATTTTTTTAAATTAAAAATAACATCCCTAATATTTTCCCTAGTTTTCCCTCAAAAGATATAATTGAATTAAACGCCTTCTGATAATAATCTAGTCACAGCCAATCATAACTATTACAAACCAACACAATAATCACCATGATAGTTCTTACTGAGAACATCCATTCAGCATGTGACCCAAGTGAGATAATGCAAATATGTGGCCAGTTCACCTTCTGCTCCGAGCTTATAGGCTTTCAGGACCCTAGTCCTCGACACACCTCTGATAAATTTATGACAGGTCAAAGAAGAGGCATGCGGCTCTTGCGTAATGGTGTCTGAGCATAAATGCATGCATCTGCCACAGAACAGGAATTAAATCTGTACCACATATGGGCCGATGTGAGTCCGCTGTCCTGCGTGCATTGCAAATTAGGAAGATGGTGATGCTTGCACTTATGTTTCACAATAGAATAAATAACATCTTAGTCTATTCTCTCCATATGACCCTGACCAGCAGCTTTCATGTCATCATTGGTAACACAAGCTTGATGTTAAAATAATAATAATAATAAAAACATGTTTCGCAATTACACGTGTAGGCCCAGGCTGTTTGGTTGCGGGCAGTCGGCTGAAGCGCATTACATAACCGGACGCTCCAAATAGCCTACAGGCGAAGTAGACAGCTCTCCGTGTTCAAATGTAGTCTCTTTAACCACGCTACACATGGAGACACTGTACGACTGGATAGCCCGAAGTCAGCCTGGAAGTCTGTGGGCTGCAGAGGAGAAAGTGCAGCTCGACACACATCACCGCCTTTTCCAACTTACCAGGAGTAAAACATTCCGTCGGGCAACTTCAGTCTTGGCAGTGGATCCCCCCCCCCCTCCACGATATCGCAGGGATGTGCGGTCCAGTTTTACAGGACTCATGTACAGTGATAACCGGGTGTGCACAGGCTACATACCGGGCCCGTCTCCCTCCACATGAACCAGTACGTCATTGAGTTTAGACTCCAAACAGGTCACCGGACGATAAGAAACTGGGGGGGGGGGGGGGGGGGGAACGCCGCTGGCCTCTCCGCCGCACGTTGAATGTCACGTTAAAAATAAATAAATAAATAAGTGTAAATGAACTGCCACAGTCTGCATAAGCGCCGCTGTCTGCTTAGTGTGTACAGTCCTGCAGAACAGTTCAGGGTCCTCAACGCCGCCGCAATCATCGCAGCAAAACACAGTAGTACAAGTAATCAGCTGTTGTTGTTGTTGTTTTTTTAACGTGCCCCCCCCCCAGACTGCTGTATCCTCTTACTGCATTTCAGTTTCAGCCGACCTGCAACAAATCCACATTGTGCAGAGCAGTTGCCTAACACAGCCGCGGGGGGGGGAAAAGATCAAGCTTCAGAGAGGCAGTGTACTTACCATTGGATCTCCTCGTTACAGGAGTAACTGTAACACTGCAGTGGAGCTCCAGTTTAGCCCCGTGTTCAGTCTTCACGCAGCCGCCGTCACACGCTTTCAGATGCGGGTCTGTCCGTCTCGAAGCGGTTTTTGGGCTCAGAGGGAGGCGCGGAAAAAAAAAACTGCGAAATTGGCCGGACAACCTTCGCTTTTCCCCAGCCCAGAGATACTGTACATTCCCACCGCCTCGACATCCCCGACTCTCTTTCTCTCTCTCTCTCTCTCTCTTTCTCACACGCACACATACACACACACATACAAACACAAACACACACATACAAACTGCATTCCCGTTCGTGAACTCAGGAGTCCCCCTAGAGGTGAGGTGGCGCGAGTGTGTCTCTTCTTCTGTGTGCTTGTGATTTACACTTTTGCTGCAATGTTGTCCAGTTGTTCTTTTACTGCCCCCATCACTTTCACATCCACCCCATCTTTTCTTTCCAACTAATTTTAAAACAACATAAAACTTAAAACCACATTTTTTAAGTCTTTTTTTCAAGATTCAAGAAAACAAACTGAAACTCATGCACTGCTGTCAAACATCACCCTGAGACAGCATCACATCACCACCTAGTGGAAAACATGTGTAATCACACCTTCAGAAAGGTGTCCTGAAGCAGGCACAGTGAAACTGACATTGTTTTTATGAAGTGTTTGCATTCGTTAGACGTGGGCATTTCAACAGTGAAGCTATAAAGAAAAACACCAGCAGCTTTAATGGGTCTACAAGCAGCCAGTGAGCTGCCGATGACACAACTGAGTAAACCAGTAAGGCAACACTGGTGTTGACACAGAGGAATCTGTTGACTTTTCACCCTTTAAAACAACTACACACCCTCACAGATCCCACCAGGAACATTAAACATTAGGCTACAGTAAGTTCTCACAACAGTGTATAATACTGTATTAATATAAACTATACCTATTGGAATAGGCTTACACTAAAAATCCATTACACTACAACTATGTAGTAGACTACTTCTACTAATGTGGGCATAAATGTGATGAGAGCTTGAGACTTCATTTTATTGACCCTGTGCTGAGGAATACAAATGTCACAGCAGCAGAAGCACAAGAACAGATGTTTAGATAAGTAACTTTTAAAAACCCAAACTACTATCACAAAGCATTAAAAAACTAAAATTAAAGGTATCAAAAACTACATATACCAACATAAATAGTAACTAAAAAGTGTACTGAGTCATAAAGACAGAATTTGAAATAATAAATAAATAGAAAACATTGCTCTGCTCTTGGGGGAATGACGTTGGGGCGTGGGTAAAGTGTCTTGTGTCTGCAGATAGCATTGTTAGCAGTTTAAAATACAGTCATTGTGCTCATGGACACATTACTGAACAGGCCTCCCGGGCACAGGCCCAGAGGCCCCCTGATGCTTTGGGCCTGTGGGTCTCAGAGCCGCTGTAAAAAGTGACTCAATATTTCTTGTTGGAAAGACATGAAGCCCACTTCAAAAAAAAAGAAAAAGAAAAAAAAATCCCAAAGAGACATACACAAAAAACCAGCCCCCAAAGAAACATAAAATAATGTCAATGAAATGCAAAACAACCCCGAAGAAACACAAAATGACCACAAAGAGGTCAAACAAACCACAGAAGTAAAATTAAGAATAGCAGGGGCTTTTAGTTATGTATTGGTAACACTAATAACAGATAATCATTATCATAAGTCAGTTGAGAGTTTAAAAAGTCCACTGCAATCACTATAGCTTTGTCCACATGAATATAAACTGTACATGCATTTAGCCATTTTTGTCAGTTTGCCCAGCAGGGGGCGCCATTGGCCATCAACAGTCTCACATGGCACTGATCTTTGTAGGAAGGCCCATTACTGTGAATTATTTCTCTGCAGAGAAACTAAAAGGTTTTGAGGGAATACTGGGTATAGACAGAGTGTTTGTTACTGGAGGTGAAGGCTGTATAACCAAGAGTTTATGGGCCTCACGTCTCCTTTTGTTATTTCGTCCTTGACAAGGAACCATCCACAACTCATGAGCGGATTTGAAGCACAATGTGAAGTCCTATGGGAGGCAAACGTAGGCTGTTTGAGGGGGGCAGTTTGATTTCAATATATATATATATATTTTTAATTTCCCCTCAACTCAAAATGTATTTTGCTTTATTTTAGTTCACTTGGATGTTTGACCTTCACTGTGTAGAATGATGTGCCCTGTGCAGTTTGATACCAGAGGACTGTTTTCACTTTTACCTGCTGAAGAGGGAAAGATTTTCTGTGCTCACCTTAAAGCTGTGATAAAGACAAACCTACAACCATGTGACATCAAAAGCCTGAGCAAATCAAAGTCTGAAATGGACACTTGAAAACTCCAGAGCACATACACTGAGAGACTGTCCAGTAGTAAAGTTTTTGAATTTAACAATGTTTGCGAATTCATAAACTCTGGGTTTTTCACTGAGGTTTAAAACGTGTTTGTAGGGAGTCTATATTTTACTTGCTCTTGATTTTGCCAGGTTTTTATCCCAGTGTCTCCTGAACTGTCACAAAACAGCAACAGTTGCTGTGTAAGATCCCTGAGACTAGTTTACTTGTACTTTTGTATATTACATATGAAGCTGTTTCAAACTCAGTGTAGTGTGAATCAAAACTAACCAGAAAAGATGTTTCAGTCCACTTTAAGGCCCCCCTTTGGTGCCCCTGTGTCTGCGTGTGTGTCCACTGTGACTTTCTCCTGTCTTTTGACATTGGCAGCAGCAGCAGCAGCAGCTACCTGACTGGAGCGGTCGATTGGTCCTGTGTAAGTGGAAGGCGTTTACAGGATGTGAGGGGGGCCGAAGTGCTGGATCAGTGAAAACCGAGAAGACCTGTGTCCCATCCTCCCTGCCCGGACAGCTTCAGCCAGCGAACACAAAGCATCTGAAAACGGCATCCAAATCAAACAAACCTCTAGAAATGTCACAGGACGTCTTGAATCCATATGTAATATTGTAATTTTTGGGGGGATATGTCTCCATGAGACATTTCAACAAGTACTTAAGAATAAGGATCATCCTCTTGTATTAATTTCACGCAAGCAACAAACCCTGCTAAACCTTGATCCGTAGGGGCCACATGTTCTTCGTAAACATGTTTAATACTGAGTCACACACTGAAAAGGAAAAAGAAAACAGCTTAAATGTTGTAGATGCAAACCCACTCAGTTCAATTCTGCTACAAGCAGATGTGTCCGCGAACGAGTCAGGGCACAAAATTCAAGAGGGCTGAGGCCAAACTCACAGTTGATCATTATATATTGAAAAAAAAAAAAAAAAAATAGAAATCCGTCGAGAAGCCGCAGAAATCCCGAGGGACTGAGGCTGTGTGAAAAGTGCAGGTCTTGCATAATTTATCGCGAAAGCTGTAATCTATCCATCTGTGTGTCCGTGCGTATGGCTTTGTGTACAGTCATTGATCATGCCGTGAATCCAGAAACTAGAGATATTTTTTTTTCTTACAGCGCAGATGCCGCCGCCGCCGCCAGCTTCACATGCAAACGCAGCGCTGAGTAGCAGCCGAGTCGTTGCCTCTGGTTGTGTTGTGAAAATGTTTGGACGAGGCGCGATGCTCTGTCTTTACTTGATGTCTTTACTGTGAAAACTGTGGCTTTCTCTCTCTTTCTCTCTCTCTTTTTTTTCCACCTAAGTTGGGCTGAGGTGACCGAGAACGCCGTTAACTGCGGATGTCCCTGACCAATTCAAGCGTCTTCCTGCTCAACGAGGTTGGTTGGTTTTCAGTTTTCCTCTTCTCCTGAATCTCTCCGGTACGTCGGTCGAGGTAATTGATGACTGCATAAGCTTTTGACTGGTGCCGTGCCGTATGAAGTGTGTGTTCATGCATGCGTCAAGCAGCCGCTTTTATTACTGCACCTTCAGACATAAACATGCAGCAGGCCTAAAAGGTAGAAGCAAGGTCCTCGTTGGGATAATTAAATTAGACAGGCTGACCTCACTGGGAATCTTTCACTTCGGAGTATAGGAGTCTCGGCGTGCATCGCTGCTGTCAGTCTGCCAGCAGAAATTAGGGACAGCTGCGCTGGGCTCTTCTTAAATGTTCACGATAACCGTATTGACCAAAATAATAGAACTGGTCAGCTGGAGCAACAGATGAAAACAATTATCCACCGCTGTGTGTTAATGCTTCCATCTTATCGTTTTCTAGGTTGGTTTTCTAGAGATAATTTTGCTTCAGGATAAACTACCCGGCCTATAATAATAATAATTTAGTTTCGTATCATACATGCAGTGTGATGAAAACTGTTTTTACTCAGATTTGAATAAGAAAGCCATTCATATCCCACTACTCTTTATGACTGTACACAAAAAAAACAACTGTCAGTACAACTCCCTCCTCCACTGAGAGACTGGCTGCTAACATTCTGCCAGTCTGAACTTGTTTATGAAGTTTATGTTAAGACAGATAATATGAAACATATTCTGAGTGTAACATATACTCTCAGTACCAGCTGGGAAATATATATATTTTCAGTTTTTATTTCCACTAAAACAGGGGTGTCAAACCTGTCCACAAAGGGCCGGTGTGGCTGCAGGTTTTTGTTCCAACCAATGAAGAGCACACAGTTTGACCAATCAACTGTCTGAAGACTGAGATCAGTTGATTAAATGAGTCAAGTCTGGTGTGCTGCTGCTTGGTTGGAACAAAAACCTGCAGCCACACCGGCCCTTTGTGGACAGGTTTGACACCCCTGCACTAAAAGGTAAAATATGTCTCAAGTGAAGGCAACACCACTGAGAACCTAAAGAAAAAAAAATCTCATGAGTCTGAGATGTACTTCATTTTGAAGACTGTAAGTTCCCTCTGTAACAACACTGTGTGGAGAAACTGGTGATGTAATAGCTGTAAATGGTATTGCAATATCCATGCAGATCATGTAACAGTATTCATCTAGATGACTCAAAATTGTAATCCCATGTTTACAAATGTAATAACACTCTTGATAATGTTGTCCATTATAAGCTCGTGAATAGAGAACAGAGAATTCAAGAGAAGTGTGATGAAATAGCAATGCAACAATCGACCAAGGAGTCACAAAACCTTTCATCTTTACATTTGATTTTTTTTGGGAGGGTCTTTGTCTGAGTGATATTTTCCCTGATTTGTTTGCTCAAGCCTGAACATTCCTGATACATTTTTTTTTTTTTTAGAATCGCATTGCTTTCTCTTCTTTGTGGTCACTTGCTAGAGTTTTGATTTATAGAATACAGACTGATGAAGAAATAGAAATTGCATCCTCAGTACTGAATACAAAGTGCTAAAGATTGACAAACTGTGGCTTACTGGTGAGATAATCCCTCATCTAGGACACCATCAGGGCATCCATCTGCATCTCTACCACCCAGAGGGTCTGGACTGTGTTAAAGGTTCTCGAAAAGTCAAAACACACAAATTTTGACCCTTGCTGCTAGCCTTACCCAGCTGGGAAAAGGTCCTCTCTGTTTGCTGCTTAATTTAATAAGGTGTCATATTATCAAGCAGAAACATGATTTTTTTTCAGTTTCATATTTTCTTGGAAATGTATTACTGGTAATGTACAGAATGGCAAACCATCAGACAAACCGTCTGTTGAACTGCTTAGTGAAGGAGATATTATGTAATATATGTGTGCTTTATCATTATATTAACTACGCTGTCTGTAGCGCTGCTTGGTGACACTCTCACGCTCACATCACTGGCATCCCACCAGTCTGTTTACCTCCTCCCTCTTCTGGGTATGCGCACTTCAAACAGGGATCAGGTCTGTGTTGGAACACATGCTGTACCTGCACGTCTGAACCCATCACGTACGGTACAAACCTCATGAAAGGATTTGGCAGCAGCCAGGTGTCATCTCCCTCCACTCAAAAATCAAAAAAAATCTGCATCCCCTGTGCCTTAAAATAGCCTCTCATCCATAATGCACCAGAAGCAGCTCTGCCCACAGAGGCGCTTCATATGGGACAGACTGACAGACATCTGCACTCGGGTGCAGCTCCTAAAGCTGCTCCCCCTTCTTTTTTTGTTTTTTTTCTGCTTTTCCCCCGCTCAGTGCAAAGCACCGTGGAGTTTAACTTTCAAACCTTCATTCATTCATGTTTTATTCACATCTTCTGCTCATGCAGAATTCGAATGGATGCCTCCTCTGTCTCTCTATCCTTTCTTATTTTCTACTCTGCCTCACCGTTTCCTGCAACCTATCCTATGAATTATGAATCTCAACTTTGCTAGAGATTTTCACATCATCTACTCTCATGGTTTTGTGGTGTCAGACTAGATGCATGTTGTTTATTTCACACTGTATCTTATACAAGTCATTCTGTGCACAGATTAGCACATAGAGCGGTTACATCCTTCTTCTTCTTGAGATGTTGGGTTGGTTTAAAAAAAAAAAAAAAATCTCCCACATCCACATCTGTATACATCCGTAGCACATCCACTCAGCAGCTGAGCAGCTGTCAGAGTACAGCCAGCCATGGCATCCACAGAACACACTCGGTGAACAGAGGGCTACACTGGGGACGCTTCCACATGTCAAACAGAGACAACTAACATGGCTCCCTTATCCCTTCACCATCGACTCCTGTCTCTAAACTTTTGGCTTCTGACATGTTGAAATCCACAGCGGCTGAAAAAAAAATTTGATAAGACTATAAAAATAGCACCTTTTCCCCTTTGAGATTTTGTGTTTGTGAGTGACACAGTATGGTTACATATGGACACCTTCGTCCACCTGTGTGTAGCTTTGGTCTGGGGCCATTTTACGTGGCTTGGGCAAGGCCAATTAGTTTCAGTCAAGGAGAATAGTAATGCTACAGCGTGGAATGGAAGTTTAGACTATAAAGACCCATAAAGAATTTTCTTTCTGAGGAAGAACATGACTGGCCTGCACAGAGAAGAGTACAGGCCATTAAAGCAGCATATTGACACCCATGGTTTTGGAATGAGCTGTCCAGTGGCCATATATGTGTATTCAGGTTTCCACATACGTCTGGTCACTTAGTGTGTGTGTGTGTAAGAATCCCAAGAAGTGACTTAAATAAGAATATGAGGCTTAATAATGAATTTGTACTGGTTTAATTTTTGCCTGTGTGACTCTTTGGATCCAAAGGTGTGAACTGATGTCACATTTTATGAGCTTGATTTTTGCTGTAAAATACAGTGTCATTCAACACAACGTCACATGGTCATGCTGTTTGCCACAGTTGATACTGTATCATGACAAAGTCCTGAATGAAGTTAATATGCGCCTGAGATACAGAGTCCCATCGGGACTCGACAGGCGAGGTAGAAATGAAGGAATAGAGGAGGAGAGAGGGTGGGAAGGATGATATGCAGAGCAGATAGAGCCTCACTGACGTAGCAAAGGGTTGTGTACTGAGAGTGGTGGAGAATGAGAGAGGAGGGGGGTGTAGAGAAAGAGAGAGAGATAGACTGCTTACAAGCACGTTACAGTACACTTCAGTGTTACCCAAGAGAGAGAGCACACCATGACTGACTAGCAGAGAGAGCGAGCAAGAGAGACGGGGAGTGCGCTCTCCTACCTCCAACTGAGTAAGTACGCTGCTATCTCTTCAGCATCTGATTCTCCTCGCTGTAAATCGCACCACAAACCTAACAATGGAGCTCTACATGCTTTAGAATGATAGAATAATACATGATCAGATATAGGCTAACAGGGAGATCTTTCTGCACTGCACTCACAGTTTTTGACTGAAAGTTTGAGAAATTGTGTTGCTGTTTTGTGGCTGTCAAAGTGGGACATGGCAGAATTTTCATCTACATTTGAGCATTTTGAGCGAAATTTGATTTATGTCTAAACTCCTCACCCTCAGCACTGACATTTCTGTGGAAAGTCTGAGTTGCACTAAAGCAGAAAATGGCATTTAGTGCAGTTGTGTGACAGAGGAGCAGTGGTGGGGAAGCTGTGGGCATACTCGCAGGCGTTCATGCTTTCTCTGTTGGTGGGGGGAAGGAGTGCATTTGGGACTGCTAGGCTTCCTGTGTGGGGTCAATTAAATACTGCATGAGACAGAGCACTAAAAGCCTGTCCCGTGAGGAGCGAAGTGCTTTGTGTGTCTGTGTGTGTGTGTGTGTGTTTGTGCATATGTGTGTATTGGCGCATCACTGTGCAATGCCTTGATTAAATTTGATGAACCAGCAATGTTGAGAGGGCCAAAGATTCCTGTTCCAGCTTCTCTTTGAGTTCCTGTTTAGAAACCCTATTTTTTACTTATTAAAGACAAGAAGAAAGTCAGAATGTAATGAAGTACGCTCTCATTTTTTTCAGCTGACATCTATATAATTGGCTGGTTTTACATAAACATCTCCAGTTAATTCTTTGGGCTTTCTTGTCTGTAACATCTGCAATTTGCCGTATTTTGACGAACTAAGCCTATGCAATGATGGAAAGACTCAAACCTGAGGGAAAAAAAAAAACAAACGCACTGCTTATGGATGTAAAGCTGGAATGTGTGAATATGTAGGGCACCATTACATATTGATAAGTCTGACATTCCCTCAGTTTGCTCAGCCCACTAGTCAAGACGCACCAATTAGGCCTAACTCAAACCTAGAGCCTAAATCAGGTCAGCTTCCAACAAACACATCTGATTTAATGAAGGATGCAGCAGCACTGTGCCATTCTGTGCTGCACTGTAGGTACACAGCTTTATGTGGGTTAGCTCCAGCCTCTCTGCACTTTGAAGCAGTTTGGTGAAGTCAGGTTGAGGGATCCCTGGGGGGATGAAAGCCTAAGTATGCACTGCATAGCCGGCAAGGCCAAGTCGACAGCATGGATGAAAGATAGAGATTCCTGACTGGGCTCACTGTGCCGTGCTCCTCTTCCTCCTCCTCCTATATGCCATCTTAACTGTCGACCCTTCTGTGATGATTCACGTCAATACATTGTCCTCATTGCATGAGTAGCATTCCTCTTTCTGGTTGGCTCATACAAGATGTCTCCCATTCTTAAGTCTCCATACTGCTGTTACTGTGACAACTTATTCTCTTTGGTGAGAAAGCAGTTAGGTAGCGTGTGTTGAAATTACTTGAAAGTGCTTATTTATAGGCTGCAGGATCTGCCAAGGGCTCATTACAGGCAGAAGAAGGAGAAAGTATCCTGAGGTAACATTAGAGCCGGAGGAGGGTGGAGCTGCTCGGGACAGGATGGAGTATCAATCTGGGTGGCTCTCCTATTGATCCACTCTGCCCTACTCTGGTTGCACTGTCAGGAGACCTTCTCTCTGGCTCTGGATGATCCACCTCCGCCTGTAATGCTGCCTCAGCTCCCACTGCACACAGACAGTAATGTGTCTCTACACAAGTCAAAAGGTTGGAGACATGGGCAAGTGACTACAAAGGTTATTTGCTTAAATCTCCAGATTTGTTGGGAAAACTCTCCACTGAAGTCTTCTTTAGAAAGCTACTTAGTTCCCAGTTGGTGCAGAGCTTCTCAGCTGCTTGCAGTACAGCGGGCTGTGGTTGCACTGGGCAGTTCTGCAGTGCTCAGCAAAAAGAAAAAAAAAAATCAATGTATAAAAAAGGGTGTATCAAACCACCTTGATACTTTCTTTTTCTACTGCCCAAAATGTTTTTGTAGCAGCAAACATCAAAAACTGTCAAATATTGAAAGTTGGCAGTGAATGCCTAAAATCATAGTTTTAGATTTAACATGTAGGAGCTTTGACTTCTTTTTTAAAAAATAAAAATAGGATATTGAGGAAAAAAGAGATATAAAAACAAAAAAATAAGAACTGTTTGTTGTCCACAGCAAAACTCAGGTTCTGTATCAGCACTAGTTATAAAAAAAATAGCCATGCTTCGATGAGAAGCAGCATGTGTGATCCAAATATAGGACGGTTGACAAATTACGTCAAGTTTTAAATTGCTTTGTGAGACACCACTTTTACCACCTTGCACAAGTTTTTATCTTTGATTGTGAAAACCTGTGTGAACTTTGAAAAAAAAAGCTCTAAAACAAAAGAAACATCATGAAGAACACCTGCATCTATTTACCATGAGGATCGAACACTGTGCGTAATATGATTGTTTTGGATGGAAGAAGAAAAAAACATTGAATCCACCATCACTACTGAGACGGTATACATGCTGTAGACTGAACAGAGACAAGCCTCAGCGGCTGTCTGTTCTTGTTCTCCACATAAGCACTTAGTTCACATTCAGATGGCATCAGTGAATATAGCTGAGCCAGTCTCAGATCTGCTTTGCTCTTCCTGGAGGGAATTCATCAAAACTCAGTGAACTTTGACAATCCTCCACTATCCTCTCCCCACTGTCAACCCCAGCATGAGATGGGAGGAGTGTAAGGAGAGAAGAGGAGAGCTATATTTAGACCAACTGAAAGGCAAAAAAATTAATTAATTAATTAAAAAAATAATATAAGCTTCTGCTGTTAATCTCTGGTCCTATTGTTCTAATATACTCTTCCTCCAACCCTCTTTTTCTTGTCTCCCTGTTTTCTTCTCACACTCTAACCTTTTCCCTCTTATCTCTCTCTCACTTCGGTTCAACACAAAGAGCTTGTAGTTAACACTGGCAAAGCAGACGGATGACATGATATTTATTTACAAAACAAAAAGAAAAATCACTTTTCATGAGTTCTCGCTCTTTCTTGCTCCATCAATCAAATGTGCTATACCGGCATCTTTTTTTCTTTGCTCCTGTCTTTTTTTTGTTTCTTCTGTTTTCACCCCCACCCCCACCCCTTCTTCTCTGCATGCCTCTCCCACTGTTTGAAAGGCTGCGTTACTCAATGGCTGCTTCATGCGCAACGCTAATGATGAAAATAGCCACCCTATCTTCTCTGCTTCAGAGGCATCTGAGGGAGCGAGATGCTCTAACTACAATAATTTGTGTGTGTGTGTGTGTGTGTGTGTGTGTGTGTGTGTGTGTGTGTGTGTGTGTGTGTGTGTGTGTGTGTGTGTGTGTGTGTTTGTATGCTTGCCTGCCTGCTTCCCTTTAATTTAAAAAAAAGCCACGCAGAAATCTAGCCCTGAGACATTTTTGCTAAAAGCCCTGGTGGAGTGCACTTAATTCTTAAGGAGCCAAAGTTGAATGAGGGTGAGAGAGCGCATGCTGCCAGTATAATGGACGCCAAAGTAGGGTCCTCAGTGCCTGGGGCGACCTGGAGAGCAGGCATGCTGCCCCGGCTTGCCGGGAACAACGAGGCTGTCTCCAACAATAGAGACCTCTCTCCTGGCTTATTAAGACATCTGATGGAATCTAGATGGCTGCTTGCTGACTCACCGCTGCATTTCTGTTCAGTAGGCTCATGCATCACCTTCCTGTCAGAAGGATGGTGCAGGGCAGGCAGACAGGCAGGCGGGCGGGCACAGCCCTGCCCTCCTCTGTTCCTCTTCATCGCTCCATTCATGTCCTCCACTCTGTCTGTCTCCTTATCCTCTGCTAACTGATCATCTTCTGTGTCACCTGTTCAGCAAAAGGAACTTGTACCAAAAAACCAACTGGCAGAGGAATCACAGTTACAGGCTCACTTGTCTCTCAGCTTTTCCTTGCTTAGTTATTGTTATTAACACTTAGCACGGCTTACATAACTGCTCAGGCTTTGTTCTGTCTTATTTATAGAAGTTCTATCCGTGCCCAGTGAAAAATGATACTCTGCAGTGTGAGAGTAAACACCAGACAAACCTGTCTGTGGTTGATTTTACATCACTTTTTTGGGATTTCTCAAAGTGGGAATTGGCATATAAGGAAAACTTGTGTGCAAGGGTTGTGATGCTGGGGAGGGGTGCATGGGATTTGTGGCATAGGGGAGGGGAGAGAGGAGAGGAGAGGAGAAGAGAGGAGATGCATGAAACCAAATGAAAGCTCCATGAAGGCTGGCATGAAGCTGAAGAGGCCCCCTGTACTGTACCAGTATGCGGGTGTGTACACACCAGTGCTGCAGTCAGGGCATCAATTTTGTATAGGAAATGGCTGTTGAAGCAGCGCAGCAGCGTCAGCTGTGAAGCACTTAGGCTGAGCGCGCCTCCCTCTCTCTCTCTCTCTCTCCCCCCCCCGTAACCACGGGCAGAGGGGAGGAGGGTTCCGCCTTTTCTGTGCAATGGGGGGGAGGAAGGGAGCGCCGGCAGCAGAATCATGTCTGCCTCCGACTCGAGCGCCACAGGACTCATCTGTAACAAGGTACTGTTGTTGATGCTCCCCTTTTTGTTTAATCACTCTGCATGCAAACTCAAGCTCTTCCTTCACGAGTCCCCCGTCTGTCTACTCTGAGACATCTTATTTCTGCTTTTTATCTTCTCTGCTCCCCTCTCACTCTTCTCTCAGCAGAAGTCTATTCTGGTTCACTCACTTTGCCAGCATCTCCCCACTTCTCTTCTCTTCTCTACCCTCCCTTCTTCTCCTCATCTTCGTTGGACACACTGTACTGTGCACATGCAGTTTGTCAATCTATCTTAACTCTGCATGGGCTACTTTGCAGCTCTGCTTTGAACTTGTACCTCACTGAGAGGCCCATCTGTTGAACGTGATGGATTGTGACTCTGTTATTCTGTTCTCATCTTGTCTCCTGTCTTTTTATGAAGTCATTCCCAGCTTTAAATATTGTAGTTGAGCCCATTTTTGTGGTTCTGTTTGCTTCATGATGCTACTTGGGGTGAAATAGCCACTTAGAGAGTCCACTATAAAATTTCAAAAATGCATATTGACTATTGACTACGATTTTAAATAACTTGTATGTATCTCTCCTCTCTGAACAATTCACATTTTGTCAAATTTTGTACACTCTAACTCAAAAATGAAGGCTCAGTATAAACAGACCACCAGGCACTGAATCATACATTGAGGAAAGTGTCATTCACAGTCGGTTCTTTGGTAAAGGCAAGTTGTTTGTAATGTGCATGCTTCCCTCTGCTGGTGAAGCTCCACAACTGCTGCAGAGTCATTATCTCACGTTTCAGTCTCTAATAGGACTTCCAGTATGTGAGGGATTTCTCGTTTTCTTCCTTTTCTCTTGTTTCCTCTACTTTTACGATGACGGCTGTATAGTGAGTGGGTGTTTGTTGTCTCTAAAGTCAAGTCAGAAAATACAACGAGCTGTGAGTTTCCCAGACATGTTAATACTGTTCCAACACAGAGACCTGCATGTCTGTGATTATATTAGATTCCACTATTGATCCCTGAGTTGTGTGGTGAGCAGCAGGGTTTTTAGAGTTAAACCTCTGCAAAAAGGCAGACTGGGTTTGTCTAAAGATACACTGAGCGCACTGTGGTGAAATATAGTCTGATGACGTGGCTTGGTTTTTACCATGTGTCTTTTTTTCGGTTTTCAATAAGTGTGGATTCTGTACTGCCGCACAGTATATCAGATTGCTTAATTGTAATTTCACACTGGTTGTGGAACTTAAAATGGTTAAGATTTTGAAAACGTAATACCTTTTAAAGCTCGCAGTGTGCATGCCAATAATATTTTTGATGTTGCTGATGACGGGGAACTCTTACATGACTTTCAATATCTCGTTTGTTGACTTGTCAGCTGATAAACATTTAGCTAAATTCAAATCTTCCCTCACTAGGTGGCTATACATATATGGCTTCTTTGTTCATGCACATGGAGAGAAATACAAAACAGTCTCTGACTGAGAATAGCTTTGAATGACACAGCAGCATGGGATGTGTCAGAGTTACCAATGAGGTGACATTACCCACATCTGCATTATAACTGGCTGTAATATGTGAGTATCAGGCACTTATGACGCAGTTGAGAAGCACTGAGGAGGAGGAAATGGCAGCAGACAGAGCAACACCAAAGCCAAACCAGTTTACGTGCTATTTAAAACTTCAGAACCTTTTAAAAACCCATTTTTCTACTCAAAACATGGAGAATTCAGAGTTTATTACTTTGCATTCTAAAAACACACACTTATATCCTGTCATTCTTTGTATTGAAACCAGTCAGTCAATCTTTAAAAGAATGTATTAATATCTGAGTGTATAGTCAGTAGTAGTATACTAAAGAATATACTGTACATGTCAAGAGATTATATGAACTGACTTTGCTCTAATCATCTTAAAGTACTGTACATTTGTCTGATGGTGCCAAAACTCCTGTTAACAGTGGAGGTTACTTTGAGGCTGTTGTTGTTATCCTTGATATCTGATTCTCTGCATCTGCCCTTGAAATTTCAGCAAAGAAAAAAAAATCTTTTTCATCAAGTCAAAACATTATAAAAGTGTGATCAGAATAGGTGAAGACAACATATAGATATATTGTGCTAAAGAGACTCAGAGTGTGTACTTCAGATTCTCAGTCCTTCTCATCCATGAGAGGCTCTATGAGCTTTAATTAGGCTTTGTTTCTTCTATTGGTAGACTCCTCAGATTCTCTTCTACCTCTGGCAGGCTTTGATATTTAAATGAAATCCACACACTCTGCACTGACTTCAGCTAAAACATCTTTTTGGAGGGCAGGGGAAGCAAAGCAAAGGAGAGCTGGAGCTGGTGGGGAGGAAGGAAGAGAGGAGGGGGGAGGAAACAGGTGGGGGGGGGGGGGGGGGGGGTAAAAGAAGGATGACGTTGTTATGGAGCTATATTTGGCTGTCTTATGTGGGTGCTCCTGTCTGGTATGTGAGGAGTCTTCCAGCCCTGCACCCAACCAGGACTGCAGCCGCTGGGGAGGAGCAGGCTTCTGATGGAGTGAGAGGACAAATGTAGGATCTGGTGAGGTGAGCTTTGTCAGAGGGAAAGTTTACGTGTGTTACTGTAAAGCACTTTGTAACTTAAATGTGCTATATGAGTAAAGTTATCATTTTAAAGTGTAAACAGGGCGACAGGTTCTGTATCTGTCTGTACTACATGCGTGCTTCAATAAGTTTTTATTATTTTCCTTTACAATGTTTAATAGAAAAGAGATTGTTTTTTTTGTATGTTTCTTTTGTGTTGTTCAGAAATGGGATATTCTTGTTCTCTGGTGATTGACATTTAAATCCTTTCTAAGGAGTAAGAATTGTGCTAGCAGTCAGAGAAATATGAATTATGTGTCATGATTTTATAATGTGAACTTGTATGTGCAGCTGGTGCTGTATTTTCTTTTCACAAGTACAGTAATACGTCCACTTATTACTGGTCTTAGATGCCAGGCTGCTGCCACAAACTTAAAGTTTTATTGGATTACAAATAATGCTCTCTGGTATGCCACATTGGTCTGCTAACACATGACTGAAACTTTCAAACTGTTTCTATTGGACTTGAAAGTGTGATTCATTGATACACAAACAGATTCAGAACACAAACTTCAAGCTCAAAACATATAATTAAAATTGGGTTGTTTACTGGCACATTTCCTACCACATCCTTTGTTGATACAGGCCAATCTGGACTCTAGAAAATGGATCGAAAGCTGGATTTTGTAGCATTATCTTGTATTTCCAATACTCTTGTCAGAGTTGTGTCTTAGTTAGTTTTCCTGGTTGAAGACTTTGGGCTTTTGCCAACATCTGGTGCCCCTGGCTGAGTGGATGAATAGACAACAATGCTCTGTTGGTTGTTGGTGTTGTTGCAGTACTCACGCACATGTTCCCCTGAGAAGGCTGCTTTGGAAAGCTTTAGGAACTTGCAGCTTGGATCACGTGGTTTCAGGAAAGGACAGGCAGATTTAGAGACAGGTTGAACAAGGAAGAAGACATGGGGGACACAGAGGGAGATGTAGGTGATCTGTTTTGCCATTTGCTATGACTCAACAGTTATTGTGTGATGAGTAATTCTGAACAGATGCTACAAGGTGTTAGGTACTGTGTAGTTTGAACTGCTGTCTGCCTGGGCTGTAAGAGTTATTTCTCTCCTCTCCTCTCTTCTCCTCTCCTCCTCTCTTTCAGGGTTCAGCCGATTCCTACACTAGTCGACCCTCTGATTCCGACCTGTCCCTGGAGGAGGACCAGGAGGCGTCTCGGCGTGAAGCCGAGCGCCAGGCTCAGCTGCAGCTGGAGAGAGCCAAGGTGAGAGCCTGAGGGTCGAAGGTCAACGCCTGTTCTTAATTTCACCTTCAGTTCCTGACGAGTGATGTGAAAAGTACTGACTCTCAATCATGTTTTTGACTTTCTTTGTCTTTCAACAGTCTAAACCAGTAGCATTTGCAGTCAAAACCAATGTGAGTTACTGTGGAGCCCTTGATGAAGATTGTCCGGTCCAAGGTGCTGCAATTAACTTTGAAACCAAAGACTTTCTGCACATAAAAGAGGTAAGAGGCTTTCAGCAGTAAGATTATTACATCACTGCCACTGCCACTTGCATACGTAGACTGTTATCTGTGATCCGTGTCATGTTTGCAGCATAATTTCACGGTCACATAAGGGGTGTTTCACTGTCATGCAGAAATACAACAATGATTGGTGGATTGGTCGACTGGTGAAGGAAGGGGCAGACATCACTTTCATCCCGAGCCCAGTCAAACTGGAAGCAATGAGGATAAAACAAGAGCAGAAAGCAGCAGCAAGGTCAGAGGTTGCACTTCTCTCAGAGATCTCTGACTCCATTATCACTCCTCTGCTTGTCTCTGTCTCTCTGAGTTTCTGTCTCTCTCTGTTGCCCTAATTCTACCAGCTTCCTGTCTAGCGCACTCTTTGAAAACTTTTATTTTTTTTTGGTCATAACTAGTTCTTGCTAATGTGTTGCTCTGTTTTCAAAAGTCCTTTCTCTTTAAATTGCCTCCTGAGGGGATTTGCGCATAATGAAGCTTTGCATTATGTTGCTCCACAGGAAAGGAGGCAACGCATCATCCGGAGGCTGGAGGTCCACCCCACCATCTGCAGGTAAGTGAGACGGGAGGAGTCCTGCTGCTGTGTCTGTCTGCTCTGCCTCTACTGGGACTGCATGCTCTCACAAGGTTAGATTTGCATATTTTAACATACTATTCCTGGACTAAAATGGTCCCCTCAGTAAGTAATATGTGTTGGGAAACATCAATTGACAGACAACTTAGAAAAGATAACTGCGTTACAGGATCACAGTGTAAATGTACTTGTCCACATCCCAGCATTAAATGCATGTTTTCTTTGTCAATGCACATTTACAGAGCCTCAAAACTCAAAGTGATCTAAAGTAATGACTTATTGCTAGTGCCATCTTTTTAGTCTTTCTCCTTCTTTGCCTAATGTCCAATCTGTTTATTCTGAAAGCCAAACAGAAGCAGAAACAGGTATGTTTGTCATTGTGCCTCTTCCTCTGTCCATCACTTTACATTTTTACAACTTATCCAAAGACACTGCTGAGGATATTGTTACACTTATGGCTAGTGAAATGCAGAGCAACCAGCTGCCATTCTTTTAACTGTGTTAGTCGTTAAATTCACTTCAACCTGTTCTTATGTTTTCCTCCTACGAACCCTGTCTGTGCTGTTCTGTACAGACCGAACATGTTCCTCCATATGATGTGGTTCCTTCTATGCGGCCAGTGGTGCTGGTGGGCCCATCGCTGAAAGGATATGAGGTGAGGCAACTACTGCTCTTTAGTTAGTATAAGTTGGTTCTGCTTTGTATTTGGAATAATTACTTGGATCTGTTCAGATGTGGACCTTGTGCTAAAAGTATTATTTGTCCATTGTATCAATCCCTCTGACTTTGGTCATCCCTGACTTGACATTTGCAGTTTTGAATGAAATGTCTCAATAACTACTGGATGGTGCGGCCTCAGCTGGCTATTTATCATTATTTTATACACTTTGATTTGATTCACTGAAAAAAAATACAAATTATAAACCAATAATGAAAATATCTGTTAACAACAGCCACAGATATGACATGTCTAAGTGTTTGAGTTCAGACTAGTTTGTTGTTTTTCTTCCCTGGGCTGCCTTTGTTTGTTCCAGTTTAATCTGGATTGTATTTTCTGGTCCAGTATGGACTTGCCTGGTTTGATCTAAAGGGAATCACTCTCGCCTCCATTATCCCATTAACACTGATACTAAACACCACAGTCACATCCTGATGAAATTATAGCACACGCAACAGGAATCTTAGACCCATTTTGAGTGATACAGAACTGCATGTATGAGCTACTGTGTGTGATAGTCTCCTACACTAAACTCTATGTAACACACACACACACACGATGAGATGTATGAGAACTCACTGCCCGATTAATCTTAGAAAATGTCAATGTCGAGTGAATCTGCAGATGAACATGTTGAAATGTGAGGCGTGTAATTGAACAGAATGTCTTCAGCATTTCCTCTCTGCCTCCCTCTCTCCTCTGTGACTGCGCAGGCTGTGTGCCAAGCCGTTTGTTTTGTGCGTGTGTGAAATATTTATGTATCGCTCTGGTGATGTGCTTTGGGGATGCTCCAGTGGTGAGCGCCAGCCTGCCTCCCTCTCTCTTTCCCTCTCGCTCTCTTTCCCTCTGCTTTGTCTCTCTTGTACATATTATTTTCAGTTGCTCGCTATTGTTCTTGAATGTAGCCTCTCTCTTTTCCTCTCTTACACTCTCTTCCTCATCTTGCTGTTTCTCCATCTCTCCGTAACACTGCGGAAGAGCAGCACCACTGTGCGCTTCATCCCCTATTCCGAAGGCCATCCATTTTTCAGGACTGTTTGAAAATAGACTGATTCACTTCATCCTCACTGCGTACATGCAAACGCACACTATCTCTATCCATGTCAGCCTTAATGGCGCTCAGCACTATGTGCTCTGAGTGGCTGGTCTGGTTATAACACCATCGTCCTTAATGAGGAATGTATTTGTTTTGAAAATGAAAGGCTATGTTTACTTTGATGTATTTCTAGCCCTGTTATATAACAAGATCATTATTACAAAAGATAAACATATAAAAATGAATAAAATAATATAAATTTCACAATGATTAGTTCTGTCTAACACTCAACAGTCGAGGCAGCATGTTGCTTTAAGTTCTCCTATTTAGAATTCATAAACAGTCTGTGAACATTTACGAGGTGTAAGTGTTTATTAGTGTATTTGCCAACAACTGGAACGCCTCCTGTGAGGCATCCATAAGTAGAGGCTGGCGTTTAAACACATAATAATTGACAATGTGGTGAAACAGTGTTGTTATAAAATAAAACATGTCTTGTGAGGAGAAGTTATAACTGTTTGCTCAAACGGGAACTACAGTATAGTGTGTTAAAAAAACATTTATTAAATGTTCATATAGTGCTCATAAATGCTAAATAGGGGGACTTAAACTAAAATTCCACAAAAATCAAAAGAAAGTGAACAAAAAAATAATAATGTGGGGATAAGTGTGTGTGCACAAGTGTATAGTCTCTCCTAACTTCTCTCCACTCTTCCTATCTGTCTCCTAGGTAACAGACATGATGCAGAAAGCCTTGTTCGACTTCCTAAAGCACAGATTTGATGGCAGGTGGGTACGGCTGTCTGTGTTGCTCTCTGCAGCTGCAGCTCAGTGTACAGCAACACTCTGACTGCGCTACAGAGCTGCTCGTGGGATTCTGCCCATCAAGTTTTCATGGTCGATGGGAAACATGATGATGATGGTTTTATTTTTAGCTGCAAGAGAGTACAAGTTCAACTCATCTTTTGAAATAGAACAGTTGTGGATGTGATGTGATAAGACACTTCTTCTTTAGGATTTCTATTACACGGGTGACTGCTGATCTGTCACTGGCGAAGCGCTCAGTGCTCAACAAGAAGGCCATAATGGAGAGATCCAACACACGCTCCAGTCTCGGTGAGTGACGAGTCTTTGATCTTTTTTTGCTAAATAAAGATTAATGCCCGCTAAGAATAGATGCCTCCTCTGTCTGTAATGCCAAGTTTGCGTGAAACTGAAGTGATCTTGCTCACTTGCTCTCTCTCTCTCCCTCCTTCTTTGGTTTGTCCACAGCTGAGGTCCAGAGTGAGATAGAGAGGATCTTTGAGCTGGCCAAGTCTCTTCAACTGGTCGTCCTGGATGCAGACACCATCAACCACCCAGCACAGCTCCTCAAAACTTCTCTGGCGCCCATCATCGTCTACGTCAAAGTGTCCTCACCTAAAGTAGAGCACAACCCACAGAAACTTTGCAAATAAATTCATTCTAGATTTATGCTTTTTGCCTATATCGTTCTTGATTATTATAAAAAAAATTTATGTGAAACAGTGGAATAATCAATTAGTTAGTCAACAGAAAATTTGTGCCTAGAGTTTTATTTGTGTGTGACTTGAGTCTTTTTAACTGTATGACTCTCTTTGTCTCCGGTCCATCTCACAGGTTCTTCAGAGGCTGATCAAATCTCGAGGGAAGTCACAAAGCAAACACCTCAACGTTCAGATGATGGCAGGGGACAAGCTAGCTCAGTGCCCACCTGTAAGTCACTCGGCCTAAAACTCATAATTATAAGGCTCAGAAAAGGCCTTTAATCTTTAATGGACATTGAGTGATATAACCCTTCCTTCTGATCTCTTGTGTTCCTATCTTTAACTGATTAGGAGATGTTTGATGTGATCCTGGATGAGAACCAGCTGGACGATGCATGTGAACACCTTGCAGAGTACCTGGAAATTTACTGGCGGGCTACGCATCTCCCCTGTGCTGCCCCTGTCAACCCCTTACTGGACCAAAGCGTGATCACCCCACCCTCAGCTAACTCCAGCCAACAGGTGAGACAAATATTCAACTAGGGCTTTATTTTTTTTAACAATTTTTCTGTATTATTAATTACACCTTTTCTTTCCTGCATCCATTCACTAGTTTTCTGAAACTCAAGAGCTGATAGAATGATCAATACCACAGACATAGGTGAGAAGAAATATTTCTCTTTTGCACTTAGTTTTTATTTCTGTTGCTACTGGTTTTTGGTACTGGTAAGATTTTCTCTCTCGAAATGTGCCTTCTGTCCCCCTGTAGGAGCAGCATGTGCTGTCGGCTGGGGTCAGACTAGGAAGTCATAGAGCACAGGGACCAGGGTGCCACCAGGGGGCAGCAGCAGCCCTCATCTCTCCTGAGCCAGCCACCACCTTCTCTGCCCACCCTGGGGCGAAGGCGAGAACAAGAGCAGAGTCCCTCGAGAGGGAAAGAGCAGAAGGCTGGTGATCTGGAGGAAGAGGAGAGACAAAAACAGGGAGAAGAGCAGGAGGAGGAGGAAGATTTGACCAGCACCCTAACAGATAGAGGAGCCTCCACCTCACTGCTGCCCCCTCGGCGAGAGCTCCCTGCTCCCACCGCCACGCGACAACTCAGGGCCGCTTTCTACAGCTGCATGCGTACTGGTAACAAAAACCAGTACAGCAGTGCAGTCACTGCACACTTCACTCCCTCTAACCCCAAACACCACCCCCCCCGCCACCCTGACCCCACCCTGACTGGAAGCCACACCCCCCACCTGGCAAAGCTGAGCTAGCCCATGTGTGTCCAGACACCCAGAGGAGGCCATTCCAGACACAGATACGCTGATTCAGCTCACATTGTAGACAAACTGCACACCTGTGAAGTCAGAGTATGTTAGCATACAGTACTGTAGCATAGCAAAACACAAACATGACTAGTTTGCCAACTTCCCAGGGTTTCAATAAACCTGGCTTCCCTCTCTGGCCAAAGAGCACAGAGAGTAACAGAAAACCAATTCTGTATGTCTTCCATCTTTACAGTTCTCTGTGAACTGTCATTCCAGTTTAACCAAACATTTCCTCAGAGGCACAACCATCATGTTTCAGAGTGAAAGTGGTGTCACCTGTAATGGTGACTCCCAAGGAAAATCCAAACTTTCCTCTTCCTTTACTTCCAGTAGCCTTTATTTATTTATTTATTTATTTTTAATAGTAACCATCCATACTACTGTCTATAAATCATACCTTGGCTCTCAGTATAGCTGATCACATCTCTGTATGCAGCAGTGATGCAAAACCCATGCATGACAAGCACATAAACAGTCTATATGCATTTTTATCACAGCTGTGAATGTATGAATGCTGGCCTGTTAGTTTAGGAAGGATTATTTACAATAACTGTGGTTTGTTTGCAGACGGTTGGTTTTACATTTAACCTTACTAGAATGAAAATGTAATTCAGTATATGTCAAGAAAACACAAAACAAATCATTCAGTTACATTTGGTTTCAAATGTGATTCTAATCAATCACGTTTTAATCATTTCAGATGATCATACATTTACCGAACCGTTCTATGTATCTTTTTATCCCAACTTAAAGCTTAAATTTATCCACATTTTTGTGTTTCTGTGTGGTTTTGATCCACACAGAAATATAATTCGTAGCATAACCAGATGTCAGAAGATTCATTGATATTTAACAAACATGTAAGTTACTCCAAAAGAGGACAGATGCATTGCTCCAGTCTCAGACTTCCAGTCTAGGCACACCTTATATTTATGTTGTTTCCTGACATCAAACTTCTCCTGATAATGGTAAAACTGAAAGCTTGAGACTAGAACAATTACTGTCCTTGAATAATATGATTATTTCTTACCTCAGCAAGTGTTCTGAATGTGATTTTTTTGGGGGGATGATAAAAATTAGCAGATCATCACAAAGCAGACAGTCTGAAACATGTTTTTGTTTCCATATCAGTGGCATAATTTACATTTCATACTACACTGCTACTGATTGTTGTAGTGCTAACTCAAGTAGTAGGTGACTTGATTCCCTATTTCTGATTTGATGGTGGATTGAGAGCCTCAGAAATAAGCTTCTCAGTGACAAGGAAGTAGCTGTGTACACCTGCACCCACCCTCCACTACACCACTGTGCTACAGCACCGAGAAGGCTTCGTCTCCCAGACACTGAGGTCTCTGAGCACATCAACAGTTTCCAAAGGGTTACTTCCAGATGAGCCTAGTCTATTATTTAATTGTCTTTTGGCATATAGAGCTAAAATCAGCACAAATACTGCAGGCTTTTAAGCACACAGAGGGCGACCTCTGGTGGCGTGTTTATGTTATTAGAGGTCTTGTATCCACTGCTTATTCTCTGTCCCCACTGAAAACAAACTGCAGGATATACATTAAATATGCATCCACATAAATTAAGAATATGTACAATTTCCATTCTTGAGACTAGTGAAATATCTTGGCTGCAGTTACCAAAAGCTTCATCTAAACTTTGCTTAACCATCGATAGTCTGTTTAATGTTTATTTAAGCATCCGTTTGCCTCCATTTCATGTCTTACAGTACTCACAGAAATGGACGCACCTCAGCAAGCACTGAAATTCTTAAATGAATGCATCTGCTTTTCTCATGTAAACCTGTAGAATTCAGCTAACATACCACATATGTAAATAATCTAATGTATGTGCATGAGTATGTTGTATTCCTGTTTCATCAGAAGGGCTTTATAGAACCATCCTCACGCGAGCCGTTCACTTGTCAGAGCAAATTTACATGACCTACATAACCAGTCACATGTATGCATTATCAAGGCTTAACTGTACATACTGTATATTCAATATGCAGATATTATTGTTATTATTGTTATTATTGCACAGAAACAACATTTGCTGACAGGAAGTAGAAGGGATTTAGTCACAGTACACAAATCTATATTCAAAGCCTCAGAAAGCATGTGTTTATATGTATTTTCCTCTCTTTTTAGAATGATGCACTGCAGTTATTTAGGACCACCATAAAGATTGCTTCCACTGACACCCACATTCATTTCTGAAGGACCAGGTTTGAGATATAAAACTTCTATTTGATGAAATATAGAGAGCACAGTACCTTCTTTCGATACAGAGAAAAAAAAACATAAAACAAATATCAGTTCCTCCTGTTTGTTTAATTTTTATTACAGGAAATTTCTACAAAAAGTTAATTATTCTTTGGATGTCCAAAGCACAATTTTTTACAATTATCATTTCCTATTGCGTTTCACTTGCCTAAATTCTGTATGCAATACAAAGTCTAGCATCGACGAGACACTAGCTGAGACTATCAAGATATCTCCTCAGTTATGATGGGGTATAATTGCACTACTATCATTTATATGTCTGCTTTATGATGCAATAAATGCACTAAACGTTATGCTGTACCCACCTCTAATACTGAACAAGCTGTCTGGTCTAATGATGATGTCAACATTTCCCGTGGTTTCTGACAAGTCAACAAGATAAATGATATCCAACAGTGTCTGATGATGATGATGTGTACAGGGTGCATCTTTTGTCAATAGCACATTTGAAAGAGGGGGTGAATAAAAACCAACAACATTTAAGTAACATTTTTGTGTGTCTGGTGTTTTTATTTCTCCTCAGTAGTTCATAATAGAACCAACAGAGGGCAGAAGTGGGATGTCTGTGCCTTCAGGTTGAACTGATGCTGTACAATAATCCATAATCTAAGACAGAAACATCACACAGTGATGGCTTTCATCTCATTTCTGATACTGCAGTTTAAATTTATGCTCTTGTGGCTGAGTAGAAGCAAATCCCTGCAGCTAGGATCCAGGCTTAGGTTAGCTTATTTATGCACATGTGTTTGGAATGAGACATTTGACAATAACATGGGTGTAAAGTTTGGAGTGTCCTCATACATCTTGCCACAGCAAAGCTGAGCTGTGTTGGCTGTATCTTAGCGAAGGTATCCCTTCACTCAAATTTTCTAAGGTAAGAAGGAGTGAGAGGTGAGGACTGGGGACCTGCAACATCAAAATCTCTTTAATCGGTCCACACATGAGCGACAGCACATCAGTCTGTTCAAAACATTCACAACTGCACCCATACGCCTCTCATTCAGATTCAGCATGTGTTCTTTCCTTCAGAAAGCCATGTTAATAGCACCTCTATCTGGACACGATCACCATTTACCATCTGTCCTGTACTTGTGATGTCACACTACATCAATTGGTAGCCTAATGTCACATGTCTTCCCAGACACACTCGTGAAAAATGTGTAAATTGCTGCTTCATATGTGAGTGTAAAATATCAAGTGAAAATTCATGCTGGAAATGGTGGGTTACAACACCATCTGCTGATAACTTTGTGGCAGGAAAATAAGGAAGTCTCCCAGCTCTCATTTCTGAGAATCTTGTGAGAAAGATAGTGACTCAGCTTTAGTCTGTTTTCCTGAGGACACGTGTCGACTGCTGTCCCCTGCCTCCTCCTCATCTTCTAGTATCAGCCATATTGGAAGGTGTCACTTTATGCCTGATGATTATTCACAGCCACCTGTCTCTCCCTGTCCCATCAGAGGAGCTCTGTGGTGATTACACAGCCATTAATGTATTCACTGCAGTTAATTTAGAAGGGTTAGAAAGAGTTCATAGTCTGCAACTTTTCTTCTTGACTGTTCCTGTCTTCCTGTATTACCTCTGTGTTTAAGTTTTATTCACAACCAATCAGTTGTGTAGCACAGAAATCTGGCCTCCATAGATGTGAAGCCTCAGTGGACCTGCTCCCTCTTTAATACACCCGTTGTCATACATGTGCAAGTGATCAGCAATGAAGTGTTTATATTGCATTTGTGCATGAGGAAAGGCTTCACAGTCTGAAACTGCAGCACATTTCAGTCCTCTTTCCTCTTCACACTTTACTTGCCATTTGACTATGATGTTTCAGAACAGCAGAGAACATTATTTCTGTCACAATGTTTTAGGCCCTTATTTTACCCTGGGCATAAGACAAAGTCTAACTCTGGCCCCTACACAGAGGGATTAATGCTTAATATTATAAAATGCACTTTAATGAGACTTCATTTGGATTCATGTTTGCTGAATTAAAGTGTATGAGTTCCAAGTCAAGCACTAGGCCAGTTTGTTGCAAAGAGGAAACTTTAAAAATTTAAAAACTTAAAGGGGTTCAGAGTTATTCAGAAAGCATTCATCAATAATTCATTTAATATCAAGTGAGTCTTGATTCATTTGTCACTCATTGCTCAGTAACTACTCACATTTTTGTGTGGCCTTGTGAAACTGGAGACATTGCTGCATCATTTATCAGCAGGCTAATTATTATAATATTAACTAATTTGCCATGTTAAATACCAGTTAAATCTTTGTGTATTCGCCTTTCTCATGAAAGAAACAGTCACCCCTCCCCCACCCTTCCAGGTGCCCCACCCTCGTTCTCACCGCTGTCTTTCTTTTCTCTTTTAGTGGCCTGATTTCACTTTTTTCAAATGACACGATGACTTCACCTGTAGTCCGGCATCAGATTAAAACTGTGTTTTAATCTAAACTGTTTGGAGATGAAATATTTTTTTGTCCGCCCTACTGCAGGATACATGCTCTATGTATACAAAATGTAGCCAAACATAAAATTACATTGCAACAGAGTTCCTCTTTTTTCCAACTCTGACTGTAAGCAGTATTATTTTACTACATTCACTTGAAAGATAGGTGTAAAATCACAACCTGCCCTTATTCCAGACAAATACTTTGAATGAAGAACATGCTCATGTTCAGATGTTGCTGTTGATGGGAATGAAATCCTACAAGCAACACCAAACATGTCCCTCTGGACATATCAGACACAATCCCCCAAATCAGAGCTGTGTATGATGACAACAAGACATATTGGGCTGTAAAACACAGACAGGTCCCAGCATGGGGGATGAATGATATGGGCTGTTTGTGAACAAAGGCAAATTGCTTTGACCCACCGGGGCAAAAACTGCAAGGACTCTGATTGGCAACAGTAAGTAAATTAGCCAGTAGGTTGCCAGACACATGGGAAAGCAATTAATAGACTTTTATCTTTTAATTCTCCTTTTCCCAACAATGAGAGGCTGTTTCCATACAGAAATAACCTTCAGGGTGTGAAAGTCAGTGTCTGTGTGTCTCCAGGGGTTTGACCAGCACAAGTGAGAGGAAAGACCCCTGACTTGACCCTGTGGGCAGCCGATAGCTTGTCACCTATCCGGGGGCCTCACACCATCCCACCACATGTCAGCATGGTGATATTATACTGAGCCACACTGACACAGGCCAAGACTGCCCTTTGATCAGCAAACAGTCACTGAAACATTCTTTAAATCTTATCTGTCTGTGGTTGACAGAGTAACTGTTACCAGCAAGAAATGTTGGATTTAAATAGAAATCAACCACCAATCACCATGAAAAATCAAACATCACTGTTAAACACACAATCAGAGACAAAAAAAAAACTTCAGTACTAATTTGCCTCATTCAACCGCCAGTGATATTATCTTACTTTGTTAAACTGAGTCAGCGAATTTCAGACCAGTTGTGGAAGATGGGGGGGATAAAAATAAAAAGAAGGAGGAGTTGAGATGTTTGGATAAAACTGATTTGACTCTGTGCAGATTAAAGTAAACTAATTAGTCCACCGGGGGTTGGTCTTTCAGTCCCATTGTACTCAGCCAGTGGTATGCTATTGATCCAGCGAGTCAAGTCAATCTAATCAATCAATTTGCAGCAGGCCAAGTGACAGGACCCACAGGTGACAAAACAAAGGTCTGCAGTGACTGACTGCTAACAACTGGGCCCAAAAATATAACGTTTAAACACTTGAAAATTAAAAATTAAATCGTTCATGATATAGGGCTTGCTCAGTTTGCAGTGAGAAAATACATGAGAAAATCTATTCTTGTTCTTATCACCACAACGGCACAATATTCTGAACTAAATCGAAAATAAGTCCCAGTTTATGCCGGCGCTGTTCTCTCATCCTTGGCACTGATCTTGATCACTGAGTGCAGTAAAGGGATGTTAGAAAGCCTGTGGAATGGTGAGCTCCTATTGGCTGCTGCTCGCCTGTATAAAGAGCCGCAGTGGCAAATTCAATCAGATCAACTGCGGGCAAACCAACGAGAGCCAGGCACCGGGACGCACGATCATACTGGGACGATTCCTGGGCTGCTCTGTTGCTTGTGTTTTTTTTTTTGTTGACTTTTTGTTTTTACCTCACACTGGACCACTCTTAACATCATGAAGGAAAGAAGGAATACACAACCGCTGGTCGTGAGATGTAAACTGGTTCTTGTGGGAGACGTTCAATGCGGTAAAACGGCGATGTTGCAAGTCCTGGCGAAGGATTGTTACCCGGAGGTATGCTCTAACGTGACTCATGTTAGTGAAAAATGAACAGAAAATGCGTGCACAAAAAGTTGTTTTGAATTTTTTTTTTTTTTTTTTTTGGTAATCAGAGTGTTAAGTTCCCGTAAAATGACTGAATATGGCGGGGGGGTCGGTGCGTCTGTTGCAGACATTGACAGTTTGCATGCGCATTTTCCTTAGATTTTCTTCCTTGTGGTTTATTTTGTATTCACTGAACGTAAAATTTTAATTGCATAAGCTTTTTCATCGCAGTGAAAATATATTCCCTGTGCATTTATGAATACTTATTATTATTATCGTTGTTGTTGAATTTCTCCTGCAGCTGTAGTGATTCAAGTGATTGATTGATCCGAAATTCCATCAAAATGAGGGAGAATTTGATTTGGCTTATTATTTGACTGATCCCTCCCCCCAATGCGTGTTTTCGTGTTGCACTAATTAGTGAGATAAATTCCATTACCTGTAGCAGACTGACTGACACCTCCCCACTAATGGCACCGTGTTGCTAATTGCTCCCCAGACCTACGTGCCCACGGTATTTGAAAACTACACGGCCTGTCTGGAGCTGGAGGAGCAGCGAGTGGAGCTCAGTCTGTGGGACACTTCAGGTAACCGATCACCTTTCCTCTGTCTGTCTAGCCTATAATGGCCTGCCTCTCTGTCTGCAGCACTGAAGGAGACTGGAATATTAGGCTGTGTGCTGTGAATGTAATGATCTAGTGTCTCAGATGAAAGGAGAGCTACTCCTTTGGATTTCTTCCATGCAAATTTAAAGGACATAACATGAAAGTGGTGTTTAGTGGCACAAAGGCATATGGACAGGCCTCATACTCTTTGTTGTGACCCATTGTTCACGCAAGAGCACACCAAATGTGCACTTGTTGAGCCAAAGTCATCTTCTTTCAGTTCTCTGAGTTGCAGTCAGTTCATTCCTTTATCACCTGATGCATTTTGGCATGTCGCAGGATAAATGACAAATCTACAAGTACATTTCTGTGCCTAATCTGTTCTGCTGGAAACTAGACAGGAAGACAGTGATTATTCCGCTTCACTTGTTGTTATTGCTGACTTTGTGCATCATATGTTCATTTACACAAAGCGTGAAAAAGAGGGTCAATGTGTCAGTGTGGATCTCCCCAGGGATCTGCTGTTTAGTGTGTGTTGACCTGAATACTGTGAACAGGGGTCTGCAACACCTGTTTGATTCCCTTCATGCTCGCTGCACCATGTTTTCTCTCTCTAGCCCACATCCCTCTCTATCCACACTCGTGCTGCAGCTTCATTAGGTCACCGTGGCTGAGCAAGCTGGCTTTTGTGTGTGTGTGTGTGTTTATGTACGTTTGTCTGTGTACAGCAAATCCTTTACGTAACAGACCCACTTATATGAGACGATGCAGTATTTACTGGGTTCTCATACATTTTTTTCCCCCTGTTATCCAAAGGCGGCAATAGGAAAGCAGTGTGAGTAATTCTCTCCCCAGACCAAATCCTGCTTTTTAATCCCAGACTGTGGACCTTTGGTCTGGCCAGCAGGAGTGGGCCTGGTGCCTGATGATGATGGGCACACAGAGAGGCATCCTGTTGGGCTGGAAGGTTTTCTGGAGCAGACAGACAGCTCAGAAACTCTGGTGACCTGCATTCGCCTCCATATGCTACCCTAGGTCACCCACTCAAACAGCATGATGCAGGGGATTAAGACTCTGAATAGGACCACTGGGCCGTCCCTTCTGACTGACCCACTGAGTTTGGGATTCTTTCTTTCTGCTTTCTTTCACCCATATTTCCTTGCACTTATTTCAATTTTTCAGCCATTTATACTTTGTTCCAGAGCATATCATCATTGTTTTAACTCTCTTCCCTCTGTTGAACCCCTTTCTTTGTCGCTCTCTTGTTATTCATGCAAAATCCAAAATTGCAGCACTTAGTTTCCGGCCAATTTGCATATGTCACCCCTTGACACAAGGAACAATGAGCAGACCCAGTAACAAAACTCACACTGAACAATGCAATGCAAAATACAATAGAGTACAACAAATATGGTACAATACACACGTATCATAGGCAGTTGTAAATTAACAAAAGGCTTCAGTGAAAGTAATTCATGGTGATTTGACTATTTTTATTTACCAAAGGCTTTAGGTTTGATATGAAGACTTTTCACTCTCTTGTTCCACTGAGAGCTTGAGAGTTGTTGTTTTTTTTTTTGTTTTTTTTTTTTAAATAGATGACTCTCATGTATCTCCTGTCAGGCTCTTGGTGATGGGTGACAGGCCCAGGGGCAATTTGTTGGTCACACTGTACAGTTTCTTCTTCTTACTGTAATTTACTCTAATTGTGCCGCTGCATCCCCACCACACCGAGAGGGTCTCCTCATTATCCCAACTCCCCTTCATTGATTGGACTGACCTCATCACCGGCTCCACATGGCAGGCAGCTCCTTCTTCCAGCTCCGCCATGGATTTACAGACTAAAATCAATCCACCAGTTTTAATCAGCCCGGTCTGATCGGACATGCAGGGGGGAAGAGAGAAAGAGGGGAAGGCGAACAACCCGTCCAGTGGCTGTAACTCATGAATAGTGAATAATGAATCTCGTTATGGTGTTAGTGAGTAATTCATTTCAGGTTGGATGCTCTTGCCGATAAAGCCTTTGAGTTTTAGAGGATACTGTATATATAATAATTTCTTGGATGCTACATAATTGAGATTGATTTGGAATGAACCCAGTATCCATTTAAGCTGATGAAACAATCTGTATAATTGTAAAAGAGAGACATTGTTAACAGACAATAATTTTGTTAATGGCTATATATCAGTCATTTCTAATGGCCACTGCGCTTTTAGTCATTTTAGAAACATTTAGGATTTAGTCTGTTTTTGTTTTTTTTGCACCATAAAAAGGCAGAAAACAGTAAAAAGATGACATTTTCAAATTGCTTGTTTTGTCCAGCCAACACCCCACAGGATATTGAACTTACAATGACAAAAACTGAGGAAAAGAAGCCGATACTCACATTCGGGGAGCTGGAACCATCCAATATTTGATATTTTTACATTATAAATGACTTAAATGAATCCGAATGATTGTCGATTTATTTTCTGTTGATTGACTATTCACTCAGTTGACCAGTAGTTTCAGAACTAGGTTAGTTTTTAATTAGAATAAATTATATGGAATTAGAATGCGTAGACTATTAAAGCACTAGTCCAGGCAAATTCATTCAGCAGACTCAGTGAAATGATATGTTTTAATATTCGCCTTTTAACTTTAACAATTGAGGATTTGTTACGTCTGACCATGATTTTTTGATTGCAAAGATTTCTAGCAGCATGCCCTTTTAATTCAACGCACATCAAGGCTTTAGGTTAAATTTTTTATGCAGTCTGTCGTTTCACTCAACTTCAAAACCCACCGAATGATCAGCTTTGACAGTGTCAAGTTACAAAGTAAAGCTTGTTAGCAGTTCAGACGTGGTGATGCTCAGGAACAAAGAACCATCCTCTCTCTCCCCCTGCAGGGGGCTTCAGCAGTGATTCTGACTGGCCATGGCATGTGAAACCAGGGAACAACTGTCTGACGCAATGTAGTGTGTTTTTTTGGGCCGGTCTGAGAAGTCTGTAGTTATCAGCTGCAGCAGCAGCAGCACCACAGCTCCCAGTCGGCTGAGTGTGGGTGGAGGGGCATGGCTACTCTCATCCCCAAATCTGTGAGTCATCCCACCACTGGATCATTAATCTGTCTGACCCCTGGATTCTCACTTTCAGAGATGAGTGTGCTAATGATGAAGACAGGCTATGTCACTCAGTTGATTTAGCACACATGCACAGGAATACACCCGCACACTCACTCATACACACACACACACACACACACAGAAAAGCAGCCCGTGCTCCAACACAAGGCCTGTCGTGAAGCCTACTTCTTCTCTGGCCCAATTTCCACCTCAACACTTAGCTCTGGGCACTGCACCATCAAGACGGATGGAGTCGAGCTCAGCCGCATGGAATTTGGTCATGCTCTTTTCTTTTCCTTCCATTCCCCAGTTAGTCAGCCTCACTCTCCATGTTTCATGCCTCAGAAACTCTCCATCTGTTGTAGAGACATGCTGTTGAGAAAAAGGAAGAAAGGAAACATTTGGGCCATGCTTAGTCGCTGCATGTGCATTGATCTGTCTATCCAAGGCGTTTCTTGGGTTGTTGCAGTGAAAAGAAGGAGGGAAGAGAGGGAAAGAGACAGAGACTGGTGCCCTGTGATATCAGACTGCAGGGGGTGAAGGATTAATGGCATAGGAGGGCTCTTTGTGATCTGCCTCAGTTGGATACACTCCTGCCTTCCCTTCTCTCTTCCTCCTGTCTTTATCTTGCCAATAGAAAACAATAGAAACAGTTATTTCGTCCAGGATTAGAAACTGGGTCCTGGAGTGTCGGGAAAGTGCTGCCAAGGCGGCTACTGTATCCAAACGGCATGTTGAGGGGCTTTAAATATTAATATTTACACATTCATATCATTTTTTTTAATTTAATTCCTTTTAAAGATGGGATAAATACACCCACTGATTCATGCATCCTTTGTGCAAAACAGAAGATAAAATCAATCCTAGTGGAGGTTTGAGTAACAAAAAACAAACACCCTAGATGCCCCAACCATTTCCCTTCCCTCTTGGCAGGGTAACTAATTTGTCAGCTTTAATTGCAAAGGCTCTTGGACCCCCTGTGCAGCTTCTGTGCAGCTTTGCATTGATTGCTGCCTTTAGATCAGTGGCCGTTTAATGCAGAATCACACCCAGGTTCCCGGCTTTGTGATAACCCCTTGCGGGAGATTGAGAAGATTTATAGAGCGCCCCTGCTTCTGACTCTCCTTAAGAGATACCTCAGAGACACGACACACACAGAGACTCATCATCCCAGTGGTGCTAATTGTTCTGATGTGAATGTGTGTCAATTTTCACAGTCAGCGAACGCAAAGTGGTCTCACAGATGAGCGTGGCTATTCTGCTCTAGCCCTATAAGTTTAACACTCTGCAAGGGAAATAATGTAATTTTCATTCTTGAGGTGGTGATGTCTCTCCTCTTTTTGAAAATACAGTTGTAGTAAATAATTTACTTACTAACCAGAATGTTTCAGTTAATTTACTACTAAAGAGAAGAACAAAGTCATTTTTCAATCCAAAGGCATAAAAACAGAGTACAAAATACAAAAAGCGTGTCCCTTTGTTCTTTTGCAGCGATGTTTACTTTCTTCAGGACATTGAGCCCTGAGGAATTTCATCACAGCTTGTCATTATTCCACTCACAGCTCCCGGCAGCTGGCAAAATTCAGTTTTACCCTTTGATAATGTGGAAAATCATTAAGTATTCATGAAACTGATCTACATGCGAACATCCATGTTGCGTGCATGCTTTTTCATATGTTTTTCTTCTCATGCATTGTTTTCTGCGCTGTGTAAATCAATTAGGATGGTTGTGTAATATCTAATGAGTGATTACACAGACTTCTTTTGTTATCTGTAGCTATAAGAGGAACACCGAATCCCTTTTGGGATTCATGAGGAGCCGAGAGTAAACATGTTAATCCCATTGAGCTGCTCCTCTTGTGTTTCATCTTATCACAGATTGGGATCACCTCTGGCTGCTGCCAAATTTAAATAGTGAGTCTGCGTGTTATTCGGTGTGGTGTTGGCATGCCTGAATGTGTGTGTTTTTGTGCGATGGATGAATATCTGTGGTTCCCCAACTCTGTTGCAGAGCAGAGGAATGTCCCCAACAGTAGGTGGGTGGGCAGTTTGCTGTGTAAAATGATTGATTGGCAGTTAAGGCGAGCCTTTATGGAGAGGTGGGAGGAATGCCTGATGTAGATGGTGGATTCCAAGGCTGTTGCTGTGGTAACAGAGGGACTGGAGGTATCAGCGCAGAGCAGAGGATTTTTTTGGGGGGTGGGTGGCTTACTTAAGGATTCTGAGCATGAGTGGGAGCGTCTGCCTGCCCCGAGCCCCACCGTTCCACTTGCGTAATCTACTGCAAGAGAAGATCAATGAGGATTTAGTGCTCGATTGTCATTTTCTCTCCCTCTGAAATGCCAGCAGAGGATATAGGAGCAGGGAAAAGAGCAGTTTCAGGGACAGCAAAGTGGGGCTCAGCAGGAGAAGTGATGCCGATTCCACATAATCCTTGCAGCTGTATTCTCCTGCGCTGCCTCTGCCGCTCAATCACACTTTTTATCCTCTGACCAACTGCCACAGCAATCAATACTTGAAACAATGTCCACTTAAAATGAATTGTTGTCTCAACTCATGGAGTCATACACGCTTTACAATGAATATTTCACCGGGTCCACTGTATCTTTGATATGATAGGTTTATGTCTTGTAATGTGACATCAGAAAAGTATGTGCAGCTCCCTGCGGTTTAATAAATATCAAGACCATTTCCAACGACAAGACCATTTTCCAACAAACATTCAAGAACCAAAAAAACTGAATACTCATTCTCAATAACCCTGTGCCTTTGAAATGTACACCACTTTGGTTGTGTAAGGGGGCTGCATTAATGTCATTGATGGCACATGGAACTATTTGACGTCAGAGATCTCAGTGTATTTTTTTTCTTGCTTTTGATCCACATTGATGATTTTCTCTTTTCTGCCCTCTAAGGTTCTCCATACTATGATAACGTGAGGCCCCTGTGCTACAGTGACTCAGATGCAGTTTTGCTGTGTTTTGACATCAGCCGCCCTGATACTATGGACAGCAGTCTGAAGAAGGTAATGGCTTCTTCGCTTTACATCAAAGTCAGACTGCAGTTTTCCAGCAGATTGTGATTTTTTTGGCCTGAGAATATACCTTAGCGTTGGATAATATGTTGTTTATTTACAGCCTGTCCTTTTGTGTCCACAGTGGAAAACTGAAATCCTGGACTTCTGTCCAAGCACACGTATCCTGCTCATTGGCTGTAAGATAGACCTGCGCACAGATGTCTGCACGCTGATGGAGCTGTCCAATCAGAAACAGACTCCAATCACCTATGAGCAGGTGAGAGACAATAAGTAACACATTAACAGAAAGCTTTTTGGTAATATAGTCAAAGATAAATTCAAAACACAAGAATCACGCTTAATTAGTACAGTTGTTAAGCCTCTTCTTTTATGTTTTTGGCTTTATTTGATGTTAGGGCTGAAATAATTTTAGGAATCTGACTCTTGGTAAATAAATCTATTTACCAAGAGATATGATGACGAAAGGGTCAAGAATATAAAGAGTAATCTATTGTCACCCAGTCAGTGAGGGCATGCTCACTCATTTTTAATTTCACAGCCATTTTATGAGCTTGGTCCTGAACTTCACACCACATTGTGACCCTGGTGCAAATAGAAAAGCATGAGATTTTATTAAAGGATGTTATGAACAGCGCTCCTCATCACTCCACTTATTGCAGGGCTCTGCTATGGCCAAGCAGCTGGGTGCAGAGGCTTACCTGGAGTGCTCGGCGTTCACCTCGGAGAAGAGCATCCACAGCGTGTTCCGTACCGCAGCGATGGCCTGCATCAACAAGCTGCAGCCTCTCCCAAAGCCCAGCCCCACCCGCCGCCTCTCCAAAAGACTTCTCCACCTGCCCAGCAAGTCGGATTTGCTCTCTTCCACCTTCAAGAAAGAGAAGGCCAAGAGCTGCTCGGTCATGTGAGTGGAGACCTCTTGGGTTACAGTCCTCACATGCGACCCCCAGCCCCTGCCTCTTTGGTCTCGGGGAAGGGGGGGTGGGCATGATGGTTTTATCAGGGCTTCCTGCTGAATCCTTCCCTCACCCCCCCGGAAACCAAACACCCCTCAGAAGAGGTGGACACCTCGCTGTCCACTTGCTCCTGAACCTTTTAGCGCACATCCATCTTTTTTCCACTACTGTTTATCTTGCTTTCAAACAAACAATATCAGTCAAGGTTTGATCATTGAGCTATCGTTTTTTTTTCACCTGTAAACAGTATGCAACTACAATGGTGTTACATCTGTCTGATTTTACTCTCTCTCGGCACATGTTGATTTTGTCCAAATTGGAAATGTGCAACGTGTGACGTTTAATCTTGTGATGTAAATGCCTCTCAGACAATTCTGTGGATATTTTTCTAAGTACAAAAATAAATCTAGCATGAAACCGTCAGGAATTAGCAAAATCCTGTACATCCCTCTTAGTAAGGTGTGTGAGGTGTGAAATGGCTTGTCGCTGTTGTCCCCATTTAGGCCTGTGAAAGCATAGAGGGAGTAGTGGGACAAACCACAGTGAGAGCTATTACATGGAGAGCTGTTCTCATTGTCTCAGTGGTGATGAGAGCAGGGATGAGAGCTGTGAGCGCAGGCTGCTGTGCAGACAGCAGTCTAGACTATATCAACCTGCATGGATTGTTGATGCATGGTTGTGTAGCTCTGGACAGCGCTGCTCCACAGGCTTTCAGTGGACTAAGGGGAGGAGGTTGGAGAGGCTGTGTGTGTACAAAGTGACTGCAGAAGTGAGGACACACAAAAAAAATAAAGGGAAATTTAGCTGTGCTTCCAGTGTCTCTGCTGTCACAGCTGGAGTCTATTTTAAAATACTATTTTGGTGATGGGACAGACACATTTTAACAGAGGACAAAACAAACTTTTGTTGTCGTGACCAGGAGCATAAACACAAGCGGTTCATTGCTGAGCTGTGAAATGTTGTGTATGAAGCCCTGGCTGGTCATTGATGCCAGTCAAAGGGTGTTATGAGGCATATCTAAAAGCGTAGAATAACACCTACCTTATTCAGGCTCATTGGTAATGGGAGATTATTTGTCATTTCAAATATTCCTTGGAAGATTTGTAGCATTGCGTTGTTGACAGTTTTTCAACAATTCTCAAATGATATGCAGTTTTGAAAAAAATGCCTTTCATATCATTTTCCCAGAAGTCACTGAGATTTTTTGACTACTGTAAAATGCCTGTGGATTTCTCTTGTTTGCAACAATCCAATGTAGCACTCCCAACCTGACTACTCTTCCAAGATGACTCTAGGTTTTGTGTCGCACCCTCTTGTTAATCTATTGACCTCCAATAAGCAGCACTTACTGTGGGTTACAAGGACTACAGAGCAAAAATTGGACCCTTTTCTGAGCTTAAATCTTTAGCTTCATGGTTAAGTGTCTGTGCAGCATCGATTTCTGTGCTTCTAACCATAAAGCAATAATGATTTAAGTGCTTGTGATGCAAGGTAACCTGTGTGGCAATAAAGACGCAGCTTTGTGATTACTGTCATGCTATAAGTGCTCCATGGACATCCATGTTATAGACTGAAACCATCGCTGCTGTACAAAGAGGCTGCTGATCTGTGTTTGCCCCTCCTCCTCCGTGTAAGTAGCCACTGGTATATAAAATAACTGATGATAACTTTGTGCTAGGAATAAGATCAGAGCATATGGATAAGAGGGAACACTGGCCTTTGAGTTGGAGATGCTAGACTTTGCTGTCAATTTTCCATAGTCATAATAAAAAAAGAAAGTACTGATGCAGCAGGACTTGCTTGAATTGCTCATGTGAGTTGACAGTGATATGCTTTTAAAATTGGAAATACTTCAAAAGTCTAACGATCATCCTGTAAAAAGGGCTAGTACGTGGGGAAAAAAAGGAAATAATGTGGGACTAAGGAGAACAAGTAAGCAAAACGCACAGGCTGGCCCTGTCCAAAGAAAGCTATTTTTCCATTCTTCTTCTTTTTTTGTATTTAATAGCATGATGTGAGTCCCGGTGTTGGTTTTCTTTTTCTTTTTTTTTCTTCTTCTGTTTTTTTTTTTTTTTTAAATATCTCCCTGATGGTTGTAGCATCTTTATGGAGCTGAGGACTGCCCCTGGTAGTCAGAGGAACTTAAAGTGGTGATTTGCACAAAGGCTTCCAGTTCATGGTCACACACCAAATTCCTCAGCATTGCCTAGCAACAATTCAGCGTAGGAAACACAGAGACTGGCTCATGGGTTGGTTGTGTGGACAGAGACGGTTAGCTCACAAGCAGACATACCCACATTCGTAATTACAGCATCAGTTATGCAGTTACTTCCAGGCTTGTTTAAAAAGAAAAAAAAAACATTTCTTGATATTTTTCTTTGGGTTAGGGATGTGATGCCAGGCCTTCTAAAGATGGTATAGATGGGTGGCTCACGGACCATGTCAGTTAATATGCAGCCTTTGTGTTGTAGTCAGTGTGTGGTACAATGGTGCAGTCAAACTCCTAAGCATGTCCTATTAAAGTCGTATGATTGTACATACCGTCTCTTGTTTTATAATCATTGTAAGATATCTTCAAGGATGTCACATGAAATATTGTTGTTGATGTGAATATTTATTTGGTAACTGTTTTTTCTTTTTCTTATTTTTGACTGAAGTACATTTGTTTAAAATCAATTTTGGAAATTTTATGTTTTCTTCTTTTTTTTTCTTTTTTTTTTTTGCTGTGTTAAATAAAGCTTGCCCTGTCTGGCACCTTTAAGTTGCTGTTCTCCCGTCATTTAAAACTTAAACCGCAAACCAAGTATGTCTCTGTTATTTCATATTGTTATCCCAGTTTGATTCCATAACAATTCTTGGAAAACAGCACACTACATTTGGCTGCTGAGATGTCTTGTAACATAACACTGACTGCCTCACACCCATTCTTCTCTTACCTTCAGCCTTTTTGTATTACATTATAATGTATTGATTTAGATTAATAGTTATATCAAACAGTCTCATGGGATTGATCAAAAAGCTTTACACATTTCAAAAACTGTTAAAATACCCTGATGCCCAGTTAGTTCACACCCCTCCTGTCATTTTTCTGATCACACACTTCTGAAAGTGTTATAATAGCAGTGAACAGATGTCTCAAGGAGTGTATCACTTCAATAATCTCTGTAGGAAGTGAGGTGCTTATCTTTTCCACTCTATCAGTGCTAATAATTCCTTTAACAAGCTCTGTGTCACTGCATGCATGCAGAGTATGTCTCATTAAGGATAGAGCAAATTTAAATCAGGATGGATGGGGGATTACTGTCATTTTCTATTACTGCAACCCTGAAGTAAGATCATAGTCGATGATGATCAGGGAGTTTTAATCACAGACTGAGGAAAGAAAAACGTGTCAGAGGCAAAAGAGTAATTGACAAGTGATAATGAACAGCATAATAATGATAGATAGGAAGGTTTTGATATGTACTACTTACAAAAATAAAATACCTACTTTGATTAATAGAGTAATAAAACCAAATTATGTATTAATTACTATATGTGTTATAGATAGACAGCTTGATAGACAGACCGCCAGATAGATAGATAGCACTTGGCACACATTCAGCCTTACAGTTTGTTGGAAATCTTCACGGCTTCACTGTCACTCCTGAAGATGCACAAGACTGCTGCTCTCATCTGTCTTCAAACACACCACATCTGGTCTCCAGCAGTTGCAGAGGTGTCTAAAACTGGCCTGATGCCACCAAATGTGGCAGAGGTGCCAGCAGGACAACCAGCCTGCCCTCCCATTATTTCTTCGTCCAATCCTCTTCCTTGACTCTACCTAGTGCCGATCGACTCTAATGACACTGTGCATGTACAGTGACCAATTTAACACATATTACTCCTGTAACTAAGGGCTTCTCAGTCAAATCACCTTTTAGTACATGTCGAAAAGTTAATTATTTACTTATCCAACATTATCATTCATTTGGAGTCATGTTTCAGGCCATCCAGTGAGTGTAAGTCATATTCAGTTTCCTTTTAGCTCCATTTTGCTCTCCACCAACTCCTGAATGAAACTGCTAAGTTAATGCTCCACCATGCTACCATATTTGCTACTGTAACTCTCTCTGATGTCTGAGCAGATAAAGTGCAGGGGGTTTACTGTTGCTATTTCTGCTGAAAACAGCTGCCTGCTACATCTGGAAATGAGATTGAGAAAGGTGAGACTGAACAACAACAGTAAAGTTGCAAGCTGTTAAACCAAAGCAGAGCTGAAACACACTAAAATATTGTGTAGACCTGAAGGGCACTGCAGAGCTGGGTGACAGTTTTCTAAGTTTGTCACTACGAGTAACTCTTGTACAGCCTGACATGTGGCTTACTACAACACTATAACCAAAAGAGAGTTCTTATATGGCAATGTAAGTAGTCATGGATCAGATAGGGAATATTCAAACTAAATTCACCTGGGTATCCATGTGGCTTCTAGTCAGGTGATTTTGTGAGAAGTTGTGCATTGGTGTGACACCAAATTGTGTATGTAAAACATAGTTGTGTTGGTGTTGAACACCTGAACTGTTACAGGTAAAACAAGAAATACCAATTAAAGTTTCAGTGTGTTTTCCACCTTTCCCACCATCAAAATGAAAGTTTACAACAGAAACTGGACATTGAACTTGAGCTTTCCCCAGATCAGAACTCATCCATCAAACCTCTCACTGCTTTTCACTAAAAACACAAAGGCTGCATATCAGCCTCTACCTGATGTAGTGGTTGACATTGTACACATGCAGACACACACACACACTGGGTGTGAGGACATGTAAACAGGCCACATACTCTGCTAGTTTTAGTAAATTAGGCCAACATCTGGACAGGCACAGAGAGTTCAATTGCCCACTCAGCTGTGGCTTGTTCCTCGAGGGCTCGGTTAAGGAGAACTGGTATCACTGCACAGTCCAGCGAGCTTTCAGGATCAGCTCTGCCATTTTGTTGAAACGTTGCCATACACAGCCACCTTAGAAAAGTTCTTTGTCTCCTACATAAACAGTGGGTCACTTTGACAAAGGATTACTGTGTAGCCATGGACAAAAGCTGGAGAGGGAGGGCATTTTACCCACACAAAGCCAATGTAATGGGCTGCAAAACACAGTGGATTAATTCTGATTCACGCACATTTTCAGCTAATCAGAACATCAGGTCACATCACAAAATTAAATTCATAAGAGTGGTAACATCATTATGTTCCAGGTGACATTTAAATTGATTAATTAAAATCTAGACTGATGATGGAAGATGCATCTTCAGGCACTTTCCTGTTCTTTGTAGTTACAGTGATTATATTCTAGGTCAAAGGTACGTGCAGCCAAAAAAAAAAAAGTTTCAAAATAAATAAATAAAACAGTGACCTGACCGCTTAGTACAATCAGTCAGAGTTCAATCTGGACTGGACAGTTTTTTGCTGGGCTGGTTTGGACAGTAGTGGACAGAGGGTGATCTGAGGGGAGTTAAGCAGCATTGAGTAGACAGCCCTCAGTGCTGTTGTGTAATGTCAGCGTCATGTTCTGGGTCCTCAGATAACTCTCTGCAAGGACACAACAACACAACAGCACATTCCAGAAGTAACCTGTCACATTATGTGTCCTAGTTGTGTGCAGGCAGATTCGAATCTGCTATAATGTAAAAAAAAACAAAGAAAGGAAAGAAAAAAGAAATGGTGCTTATGAATGAAACAGCAAATATGTGTCTCCATCTACAAGCATCTGTTCAGATGTGTGCTAATCTTTGATTACTGATGAGGTGTTGAGTCCTGCAGCGTGTGCTCGCTCTCTCTCTCTCTCTCTCTCTCTCTCTTCCTCTCTCTCTTACAGACAAACAGACACCAGATTCTCTGCCTCTGCCGCAGTGCAGGGCAGGGCCAGAATATCCAAACCCATCAATTTCCTATTCAGTCAGTTTCACTCACAAAAAGGGCAAGTGTAATAGGATTCGACAGGACGTGATCACAACATTCCTGTCATGCCTTTTATCCTTACATTTTCTATACGAGCTCCTGTAAAGGCTCTTTTCAGATGCACAGTCTCAGAGTAAACATTAGGTTGAGGTTTTAGAGATGAGTGTCTATGGATTCATGAAAAACTCAAAATATGTCCTTTACTGTGTATCATTATTTTACTTGTTGATGACTTAAACAAAATCGTCTGGATTTCAGTAGTCACATCCTCTGGGTCATCACTGTGCACACACAGCATCAGTAACTGTCCACCTGAAGAGATTTTCCCTCTGTATCTTCAGGCTCAGTGTGGAGTAAATACTATGTTGCAGCTCCTCCACCACCCCCACCTCTCTGTGTGACCCCTGACCCTAAACTCCCTCCTGTGGTTAAAACCTACGGCTCCCCTAGAGCTCTCTCTTGACCTTGTGTTTCCCTGGCAGCACCACCAATGAGCTCAGTCAAATGTGAGCAATTGTTTAATGTTCCCTGTGGCCACAGTGGGAAAGCACAAGTTGTTCCTGTGACACTGAATATTGTTTTTCAATGGAATTGAGAAATTGCTGTGCTGTTTTTAGGACACATCCTTAAGCATTAACTAGGATGGGCCAGAAACGTGCCTGTGCCACAAGTCATCCAAATCCAGCAGATGCGGGCTGGATGAGTAATCATCAGTTTATTCTAATCCTAATATGCTGTTTGTGTGTGCAAGCTTTGCCTCCGGTATGTGTTTACCTGCTGAGCAAATCTTGTTTACATGCAATAGCAGATATTTGTTGGTAGAAAATATAAATCTATGCATTTTAGTTCATGTTCATATCATACAAGGGATGTTATATTGTGCATGACCTAGCATGAGGTGCTCTGTACCACGTTTTAGTGTTTCATGTACAGGACTGCAGATGAAAAATCTGGTGCAATACATCAAATGATGATGTTTATGTTAAATGTGAATAGTTCATTGCAAATAAATTATATTAAAAATAATCACCCATGCATTTTTTTTTAGTGTGTGTGTGTTTCATAGATTGTGTTGGGGACCATATTGTCCACGTTTTATGCACAAGATGTTCCCCAAAGTGAGCGTGCCAGTCCAAACCTTTCATCCAAAACATAAACACAGTAGACAAACACACTCACACACACACACACAACATGCACATGCTCTCTGCCTTTCTTTGTGATCACTGGGCAACCGGCACACAAAGGCCGAGGCGTGCTCTGCTGTGCACAATGTGACACTGAGTACGAGAGGGTAAGGAGGAGCACTGGGCTGTACCCTTGACACACACAGAGAAGTACACACAGTGGATTTGGCTACGGGCCACATCCTGCGTGTGTCTGCACAAGCCAAAATAACATGGAGAGATCCAGTAGCGCCATGTAAGCGCCGTCCCCTCAGCTGCACCAGTGGAGAAATAAACAGGGTCCAATGCTTTGTCCTTCATGCTGATTAGAATGCTAGATTAGGTCAGCTGCAGCAGACTGAGTGTACACCAGTGATAATTACTCCATAATTACACCATATTGTGTCTCTGCTGTGTTTCACCACCATCATTTTACTTTTTACTCAGTGGTCATGTGCATGAGGACTGCTTTAATTGCACAGAGCAAGGCACTGAATCCAAATCTGGCAGCCTGAGTTGATGGATGAACCTGCTCTGTAATTCAGGGGGAAAACATCAGCAACCATTAAAAGGAGCAGTGCATTACTCTAAAGAGAACACGTCTCCATCAGTGACCAGCTTGTGTGCGTGTGCATGCATGTGTACAACTGTTATCCTTAAGGTCCCTGCAGCTATGAGAGAAGTATTAGCAGTGGGGGGAAAGGATGGGAGACAGACAAAAGGGAGGCCGAGGGTACTGCAGGCAGCACTCTGCTCATTTTTGTCTCAGCCACTCCTCTTCAGGGAACCATGGCTACAGGCGGGAACATGTGCCTTTAGTGGTTTGAGCGAGTGTGAGGTGTGTGTGTTCGGCTTAGTCCAGGATGCACACAGGGCCCTCCCACTGAGCATTAACTCTCGTGCTTGGGGGGGGGGGGGGGGGGGGTGTTGGGTAAAAAGAAATAAGACGATAGAGAAAGAGCAAAGGGGCCAAGGGGGAGGGTGAGAGTGGAGATGGGACGATATCTTCACCAGCTCAATGCCTTTTAGCCGAAACCTCATCTCTATTTTACCTCGAAAAGAAGTGGTGTTTGAACAGAAACACTACATGCTTGTCCTGCTGCAACAGATACTGACACTGGAGTGTTAAAAAAGGAGGGATGGGTCTGAGAGAAACACAGAGCCGGGCAATGACATTGATCCTTAGTGACAAGGGAGCTGTTAAAGCACTGAGAATACACACACTAGAGGGATGTTCTTGCATGTACATACTCAAAAGGGGAACTGAAGCATAGAGCCAATGCAGATTACATAAGCACTGCATTGGGAAGAGGTCTTTGCTGGCTGGCAGCATCCACAGGAAACTAAAACAAGCCAAGTTGGAGCGAAGATCAAGCAGACAACCTCACGAGAGAGGATTCTGTGGTCAATCTTTCTTACAGTGAAAGCAAGCTAACAAGGCTTTGTCATCAGTGGTATCATTTAACTGGCATTTGATGTGGCAATCTTCAACAATTTCATTGCATGGATATGTTGTCATGACAACAACAGGTAGCACATCTGTAATGAAAGCATGTTTCCTTTACTTTCTTTTTTTTTCAGATGAAAGGAAGAAGCTGATCTACAATGGATGCGTGGATTTTTAAAGGAGGCAGAGGAGCTGCAGTGATGCCTTTTCAAAGAAAACATATCTGTCCTGTTTTACCATCTAACTGCAGAGTGTTGTCTTACAGTATAGCGGTGGTGTCAAGAGTCTGGTGTAAATAGACAGGATGAACCTCTGTATTTTCCCCCAGCACATGCAGCACAAATACTGAAGCAACCTTATGATACAGTAAACATGAGTCCTACATGCCAGACTCTGGGTGGATATGGCCTTAAACCTACTGCCAGCCTGAGCATCCATGCAGCCTCTGCCAACTCCAGTGTCTACAAGGGGCAGGAACACAATTAGTTGTGATGTATGTGCCCATCTTTTGGCTGGAGTTTAGATGGTCATGACATTTCTAATTATCTGTCCAACCATCACACTTGTGCCAGAATGTGCCAATATTCCATTTGCCTCTCATTTATTTCTTCTAAATATGATGCAAATGAAAAATTTTAAAATTAATTACTCAACGATAAAACTTTAACCTCTGACCTCCAGACTGCAGACTGGAAAACAAACTGAATGCTTTCATATTTTAAAATCTATTCTATATTTAACTCATAGCTTACCTAACATCCTGGACAAGTGATAATTAATCAATAAAATAAATAATAAATTATTATTTATTAATAAAATGAATAAATCTAGTTGTGGATGTGTGGTGCCAAAGGCCACAGATTGAATTGATGAAAATATTTCAGAGATTAAGAACAGTGCATGTCCTGTCTGATATTCCTATTTGGAAAGGAGAGTATCTCAATATAATAAAAAATAAAGGCAGGTTCACTGTTTAAGTACGTATCAATATCTTTACAAAAAGTTGGAAAAGAAAATACATTGAGATAAAAGAGAAGTTTTTAATCAACACTTGGTCTAGATACTGGCATGCAGTCTGTTACTATGCAACATATCAACACTAAACACATTCCCGTGGAGGATTTTCATCCGCTCTCTCTCTGTCTGTGTCCTCGCTCCCAAAGCCCTTTCTTCTTTTTTTCTCTGTTTCCTCTTCCTCTTTTCTACGACTCACATATTCCTGAGTATTTGATTCACAGCTGGTTGGGGAGGGGAGTCTTTGTACTGCTTTCTCCCAGCTGCTATCCTCTCTGCCTTGATACTGACTGTAGAGGGCTCAGAGGCACCTTTGTGACAGGAATCAGTATGCCACACTGGCAATACTGAAATGCTCACTCTCTCTCCCTCTTCTTCATCTCTCTCTAATTGCTCAGATGGCTTTTGATGTTCAAAAGGGCTCTTCAGTGGAGACAAAGTACACATAGATCTACACTGTGTTTAACTAATGTGTTACACTGTATCACAGTATATTCTCAGTTTGTGAATGTTTTGTGATATTAGGTTTAAATATAAAACAAATATTTTCATGAAATTAAGGAAGAAATGTGGGCCTTTAAGTATGTTGGCTATTAATTTATACATGTACAGTATCTATGCCAGGAAATTCATTCACTCATTTGTGAATAGTCTGTTGCTTTACTGGATTGTTCTGGCTCTTAACTTCGCCCTCTATCCAATCATTTTCTTGCTGAAAAAAGGGATACCAGTTGAACTACGAATATGAAAATGTATCTTCACACTGGTTTATGTATCATACAAGGACAAACTGTATGGTTACTCGCACAACATTTTCAACTCTTGCTATAATTATCTGACGTGATTAAGCTTTCTGTTTACTTTTATGATTCAGCTACTAAACTGCTTAGTGAGCTGTTTGTTGCCATAAGGTGCAGCTGCTCCATTTGCTAATTGTACGAACTCCTGCTGTCTGACGTCTCTTTGTCAGCAAACCGCAGGTGAATCAAGGTGCCCACTTTATAACCGCAAGGATTTTTGCTGCCTTCACACGCTTAACCTTGATGTGTTTAAAAACCACTGGTTAGTGTCTAGTGATAATACAGCGGGTTTAGCCTGATCTTCTTTGGATCTGTATCAGGTTTCTGCATGGACGCTCACCTTGGCTTGTGGAACAACAAGTAGTTACATCACATTTAGTTAAATAAAATCTTTGTGTGGCTCGAAATCTCTGCCAGCAAGTGTACTCTGCTTCAGCAGACCACACTTTGGCACAGAAATATAAAATATGCAGTTGTGCAAGCACAATTTTTTTTTCCTTCAGCATTTTTATATTTACACTGTACATTCAATTCGGGAAGCCCTAAAAGCTTGTGTACAGGATTGTGCCTGAGCCCAATTCTTTTTACAATCATGATGCTCCCTCTGTGACACCTGCAATCTGGCAATTCTGTGGAAAACAACTGGTTAACACTAATTATTTTAATCTTTCTACTGCATTCTGTTCTCCTAATTTCAGAGTATTAGCAATCAACACTTTCCATTCACCTAAACTTGCAGTATTCCAAACTGATCTATTTGAATGAAGATAAAATGGGCTCAATAACTGATGTCTACAAAGTCGCAGTGTGGCTCACGTACAGGGGAGGTGCCACTGCATACAACCTTCCTGTGTAAAATATATCAGGTTGTATTGAAACTCACTAGAATCCACAATGTCACTGAACAAACAGATTTGTTTAACACCCATGGAGACGTCATGTGCCCAGTTTCCTCACCAAAACAAATTCCTGCCTGCCTCAATCAGCTTTTTACAATAAAAAGAAACATTTTATGTCCACTGATGTGAAAAAAGCTCCAGCTGTTATAGTTGTTCAATAGAAAGACAGGCCTTGGTTGAGATTGTCGTTGAACGCAAAATGATAGAAAGGTCATGCCAGTTGCCATGACAGCCATGGCTAATTGCTCTTACATGAGGCAGTCTGAGAATGGATGGCCAAGGCTGAGGATGCAGACAAGAAGGACAACAAAGGAGTTTGGCATCCCTCAATACACCCAGAAAATAATATTTCAGGCAGTATTTGTAGGGGTTTTTGTTCAACTCTTGTTCAATATTTTCGCGTTGCTGCACATCTATTTATTAATGAGAATAAGGAGCCAGGTATTGTGTGCAACGTGACCAAAAGCACTTATGCAAACATGATAAACAACTGATAAAAACACTGTTCCTAAATTAAGTTTGGAGAGGTAATTAATTGCTGGACATTGTTTTAATCTGCCTCACAGAGGACAGATGATGGAGCTACTATTCTCATATCATGGGGAAACTAGGCTGTTGCTAATGAAGAACAGCTTGAGCAGAGCCTTCAATCTGTGACGCTGACAACCCAGCCAAAGACCCCAATAGTTGCCAGCTCTGCTGTTGTGTCCTGTCAGTGAAGTAAGTCACTAAATCTGTGAGCATTACTAAGAAAAGCAGAGGGTCTGTTCTGCTAAATCAGGCAGACAAAAAGCCATGTAGCCCCAGCTATGAATCAGAGAGCAGAATATGAGAAACCGCCTCGACAAACACACACACACACACGCACGCTCATGTATTCACTAGTGCATATTCGTACATACTGTATGCACAGATGCAGTCAAGGGCACACAGACAAAAGCCACAGAAGCACAAGCACCCACACACCCACCTTCACTTTGCTGTTCTTAAGCAAACAGCCTTAGGCACAGTGAATGAGCATGTCAGCGGTGTGGGCTGACATTCTGTCACACAAAGAGTGTGTGTGGAGACAGATGCCTCCTCAGCTTCCTCCTGTCCGTTTACCTAACATACAAACAGCCTCAAATGTCCTTGTTTGTCCTTTATGATTTAAATATAGAGATTTTTAATTCAGGGAAACCAGAAAATCTTTATCTTTGTCAACTCTGGCATTAAGAGAAGAAACTGGGTGAAGATATAAACAACCATTCCTTCAAAGGTATGCAAAAGTAGGTTATGTCTGGGGGAGTTGATCCTCATTACACTGAAGGGAGACGAAGAGTAACATGCCCTGCACCCAGACAGACAGGTATATCTGTGATTGGGTGGATTTAGCACCAGAGGATGAGAGGATGAGGAGGCAGGCAGGGAGGCAGGCAAGCAAGCAAGCAGGCGATGTGCCAGGGTTCTCCCCACAGCCAGAGACACTCTAATTAAGGAGCACAGTGGGGAGAGGGGGCGAGAACAACAGCTCTGCATTGTCACATAATGATTTTCTTATCATCTCTAGTACAGGAAACACTGCACATCTCTCGCCTGATGGGTATGCATGTCTGTGTGTTTCTTGGGAGCCCCTCCTGAGCAGCCGTCTAGTCACACCCAGAAACATGAAATCAACAAAGTCTCGGTGCTATTTTCAGTGCCTGACAGGGGAATCTTCAAGTCGTCCTGCCACAACAGTGTCGAGCCATGTTTGATGGAAACGAATGTAAGCAGCTACGGATGTATCCATTTTAATCCATACACCGAGAGCTTATTTTCACTCTGTCATCAATCCATTTTATAAGGAGGCTTGTCACTGCCCATTTACACTGATGTATGTTTAATCCACCCACAGTATAGCTGAGCATAATCATTTATACATATTTATAGCTCTTTTACATTTCTGTAATTCTTCTCCCTTATTCCCAGATGTCCAGATGTCCAGATGGACACTGACAGGGAAGGGAAATACCTGCAGAGAGGGCCAAAGAGTCATTGAATTTTAATATAAAATCTGGAGCCAAAGCCTTACTTTATAAGTGAGAGTGCAAACAAAAAACAGTGTGTGTGTGCGTGTGTGTGTGTGTCATTTTATTTCAGTTTAATCAAGAATATAATTAGCATTTAAACAAAAACGCCCGAAGAAATACAGTCAGTTGGGAGGATGTCTTCTTATGGAAACACTCTTCAGTCTTTCACATGGAATATTTCATGATCAAATGTAGGTTACATCCACTGAACTGAAAGTGAATTTCAAAATAGCAGACATATCTGTTGTGTTTCCACAGTACTTCTGTGTATATTCTCAATGTTCCATTCTTCTTCACCTGTATCTCAATCTGCTAAACTACTAAGACAGACAATTTAATTATCCAGTGGTTAAAGTGACAAACAGATACTAATAAAATAATATGTAACAATCTGCTCATGAGGTTACAACAGGTGATGCTGTGTGTGCTTTCAATTCACACAACACAGCAGACAGAAGAATAAGTGGCAGACAAAAACCCAAAATTTGACAGAGTTAAGAAAAAAATGATAAAGAGAGGAAAACGGATGGTGATGAAAAATAGTAGGAAGGGACCGATAAATTATGGGAAAAAGCGAGAATGGGGGGTGGGGGGGTTGGTTTGACCAGATGGGTCCTGGTCTGCTCTGTGAGAGCAGCAGATGCCCTGAGATCCTAGGCTATAGAAATGCCTGCAGCCGCTTAACGCCAGAACACTGAAGAGGCCGGACCCAATAACTCCGCCTCATCACATGTGCACTCTCTCTGACAGAAATATAGGTTAAAGGTATTTTTTTCATGCCATAACTCTGTGCTGTTGACACTGAGAAAAAGGAACAGCTGGACATGATTCATATTCAGTTGTAACTAAGGAGCCCAGAAAACCAGAAACACAGCATAGGTATCAAGTTTTCCTGCATCGAAAGACATCTGAGACAATACAATGCTTTTAGTTACCCTTAGCAACTCTTTTTGCAATATTTTTTAGGTTTATTTGGGTTAGTTTGAGTTTGGCCACTGTAAGACACTTGTTACACATTTAATGTAGGCACAGACATGCAAATTACCTAAATTAAAAAGAATAGCCGATGAGATATGAATTCTTTTGGGGTTATTCATTCATTCATTCATTTTCTACCGCTTAATCCGTCAGGGTCGCGGGGGAGCTGGAGCCTATCCCAGCTGACTATGGGCGAGAGGCGGGGTACACCTTGGACTGGTCGCCCTGGACTGGCAGTCAATCGCAGGACTGACACACAAAGACAGACAACCACACACGCACACACTCACAATTTCGAGTAGCCAATTAACCTAACCCATGCATGTTTTAGGGATTGTGGGAGGAAGCCGGAGTACCCGGAGAGAACCCACGCAGGCACAGGGAGAACATGCAAACTCCGCACAGAAGAGCCCAGGAACCTCGAACCTGGAACCCTCTTGCTGTGAGGCGACAGTGCTAACCACTGCACCACCGTGCCGCCCTTCTTTTGGGATTGTTAAGCTTTTAAATTGAATCTGTGTCTGTCTGGTCAGTCATCCTTTCTCTCTAACATACATACAGTAAAAGATGCTGCTGCTAAAGCTGCCCCGAGCACCATAGAAACACATGACTCATCTTCTACAGCAGATGCTCTGCTCCTCTCACTGACTTTGGGCGATGAGGTTTGGGAGGTGCTGTGGGACTGTGGGTTTGTGATGATGATACAGCTGCATACCAAGCAGACGCCATCACACAGTCCTCCTTGAGGTAAGTATCGCCCTCTAGTGGACCAGATGGGTAAAAAGCAAGATGAAAAAATACCAAGATTTTGGTAGATACATGACCGGACTGGTGAATTCAGAGCTCTACTGACACTCTTTTGTTTGACACTGCTGTTAATACTGTATGTAACCTGATGAATGTGCCTTTTGCACACCCTATGTTTTATCATTGTAAAGAATAACACTTAACACTCTCCAGACTTCACCCATGGGAGGTGCCATAGGAATTTGGTGCATTGTGGACTTGGCGGCAGTCGCCCCCGCAACCTGGGCCTGGACCCAGATAAGCGGCAGATGATGACATGACATCCAGACTTCTGTGGCCTGTCTGTGTCTCAGCCCCATGGCCAGCTTGGTAACATCTTCTGTCACCAAACATCAGCAATAGTACGGTAGGAATAGTGCATAACAGTGTGCGTAGGAAATATGCAACAGCAATGATATTAGTGCATAATTTCCAGTTACATTCAGAAATGTGCTACAACAAAAGCAAAAGATGCAAAAATGCAACTGCTGTGCACAGTTGCGGTCACAACATCATCAGGCTATTTCACCACAGTCTATAAAGGACAGTTAGCAGTCACACTTTGTCTTTACTCTGTTCTGCTGGCCTTAGTTCTTTGGGATTAGTTTGCCTGTTTTGACTGCATTTCTGTTGCTGACCATAAGCCTGGTGAAGACTGATTTTACCACCTGTTCAGCCTTTAGACACCAGATTAGTGATCCCATGTGATGCTGTGTTAAAAGATGTCATATTTATGTGATTGAAATATAATCTGATGATCAGTAGTATAGCCCCTAACCTACTGTACTGTAATCCTGGTTTTGTTGGGTTATCTACTATACAGGCTGTGTTTAAAGTTTTATTCTTTTTGCATAGTCATGTCTCATATCTAATAATTCAATTTAAACACCTTGCAAAAAAAAAAAAATCTTTAAGTGTCAGTGATGAAGATCCCTGCAAAAACTGCAGACTTGAAATGAAAGAACTTTATAACAATACACAGTATTCCATCTATCTGAAGAACGTCTTCACCCATTAGTCATCCTCTGTCACTCCTTTAAGACGAAGCTCCTCTTGAACCCTGAACAAATATGCTGGATCTGGATATCCAAAACTGGAATGACACAAGCACAAGCAATCAGAAAATGTCGTACCCACTTCTCTAGAACAAGGAACAGCTTTCTTTATAGTTCATTGCACCTGTTATTTACATTTATCCAGCTACATTAGCTTTCAAAAAGGCATTGCAACATGTAAGGTTATAGAATTTCCTCATCCCAAAGAGGATGACTAAAGGTGAAAAACTACGAATGTTTTTGCCTGACAGCGACAGAATATTATTCTAGCAGCCATCAAGTGCCTTACCAGGCATATTTGTAGTTTCCTGCAGATATTAACCTTTGTGCTTTGTGAATAATTAAAACTATTTAACGTTACATGTCCCTGAATGACTTTGAGCCACGCTAGGAGCATGGATGGCAGTGTCAGCCTACTCATCTGTCTGTCTGTCGGTCAGCTCACCACTTTGATCCAGACTAAAATACATCAACAACTACTGGATGAACATTGTAAGTTGTAAAATCTGCGTCACAGCATACAAGACACTCACAGGAGGGATTCTTCTAAAGCTATAAAGTGCATACCATTGTGGACCACCTCCCATGCTGGTCTTGTGATGAATGTCGTTCCAGGTGATGACATTGTTGAGGCCTGTGGTGGCAGATTGTCCAATGGTGAAGATGAGTCTCCTGTTGAAGGCCTTCCTCAGCAGCTTCAGGACTTTCTCTCCCTCCTCGCAGGCTGGCAGGAAGGCAGTACGAGAGGTGCTGCTGTACCTCATTCCAGGGTTTGGGTGCTCTGGCTGTAATATGGTAAACGACAGCATATATGTAACATACACAGAGATGACAATCCACCCTTTACAAATTGTGGTAACTCAGGTTTTCATGGCCACAGCACTGATTAATTTTGTGATCTGATATCTGTATTATAGATTGGGAGGTGAAAATCATTCACATTTCCCTATATACAACCACAGAAGGAAGAGTTTGGGGGTTCATCTGGTTAAAAAAAAAAAAAAAAAAAACTAAAAGGCTGACTTCTGGGCTGACTCCCAGTCACTGGGAGGCAGTCCCAGGTGTTATAGCTTACATTGATACAGCATCTGAAGTAATCCTAAAGGCCAGAAAGTGTTTCCTCACACAACAGACACTTTAAGATGCCTTCAGTGTTGCACAACATCCAAAAATAAAAGCCTTCTCTCACACACCTACACAGGTTCTTTATTTCTTCTCCATTTAGAAATATAGACTAACTGGAAGTTGGCAAGTTTTTTGTCTTTTGTGCATCCAAGATATACAACCCCCTATCAACATGTACATTATGATGTTACACACACACACACCAATTTTCTTTTTCTTATAGATAAAAAATAAGCTCTAGCCTGAGTAGGAAATAGAGATACAGTCACATATTAAAGGTTGAGTGGTGCTAAAAAGATTAGTTTGTTAGTTTGTTGACATCTTATTTGGCTCAGGGAAACTGTAATAGATATCCCATAGCCTGGACAATTACTGATTAAGAAAAGCAATCAAAAATAAAAAATAGTTTCTATAATTGCAGTTTCAGTGAGGACTTATTAGACTTGAGCCCATCTCTTAGAGAAGTGTCCAGTCACTGATATGTAGCAGAAGCTAAAGTTGCTTGGACAGACCTGGGATAATTACACATTTTGTCAAATTTTGAAGTGGAAAAAAAGGAAATACAGCACCTGAAAAATACATTAAAAATGAGCCTTCCTTCAAATGTTAATGAACTGTTATTTTTATTTCATGAACTTAAAAAACTGGGGAAGAACTGTATTTGGAGCATGAACAAAAGTTTGCTAAGACAATACTTAGTAATTCCCCCCTTTGCCAAATATCACTGCTTTGAAATTATTATTTTTTTATTTTATTTTATTTTATTTTATTTTATTTTATTTTATTTTATTTTATTTTATTTTTTTATTGCCGCAGAGTCTCCTCTTTACTTAGGATTTTTATCCACTACATAAATCAACAAAATATGTATTTTGCCCGTAGCAAACACCAAAATAACTTTTGGGACTTTTGTCAAAGTATACTCCTATCTCTTGGAGGGGGGAGTATAGTTGTGGGCAAGTAATCTAGAAATAAAGCGCATCGTGTCCTCCTCCGCCACTACAATGTTTCTATGGCAACAGAGAGGCGAACCTCTTCATTCACCTCTCCATAGGATTAACACGATAACAAAAAGGTTTTAAACAATATGTGTTGTTTTACTACACCGGACTGAATGTAATGAAGAAATCCCATAGGTCAATGGTGATTGGGTGATGCCCAACTGAAACTACCGTCATGCTGTAAGACCTAATGCAGATGTTTTAATGTGTCTATGTAGGGCGGTCGAGCTGTGGTTAAAACAAACAGCGCCGTCCGGTGGACAAATTTAATACTAACAGCAACAGAAAGATAGTAGTCCAAAACAAGCTCTGTGAACTATGTAGCCTGTATGTGTCCTTTATAACTTTAGTGACCACTGTCAGCCTCACCCCTTGTATCCCTGCTGGAAAACTGTACTGTATGATAATACATCCGCAGTGCTCAAAGCCGGGCAGGCGCTGCCAGCCGCGCGTCACCGTCATCGTGCCCTCGGGCTGGTTCCCCGTGTACACTCCGTGGTAGGTGTTGCATATCGGACAAGCGGGTTTAAATCTGAAAACCGAGTCGATACACTGAGAGCAGAACGAGTGAAGGCACTTTAAGACCTTCTTCTCACTGATTTTGTCCAAGCAAATGGCGCAGTCTTCCGTGCTTTTACAGACCGCATTAGAGTTCGGTGTGTTTTCCATTATTTTTCCGGTATGTTGTCTTTTCCGCGTGTGTGTGGATGCAACCGGGTCAGTGTGACGTCAGCAATAAAAAGTAAAGTACCGGTGTTGTGTCCAAATCCTTTCCCCATCGATATATGTGTTTCTCTTTACCTCAGCCTGACCTGCAACTTTACTCCAAACCCCACAAATTATCTCTGCTTCACCTTAATCTAACTTTAAACCCTGAGACCAACCAGGAAACGGTGGCGAAGTTAGATTAAGATTGGATATCATTTGACATAGACATTCACTCCGGGTTAGCAATATCCAACCCTAATCCGACTTCACCGAGGTTAACCATCTATACCACGGGAAACACTGTTCTGATGAGAGAGATACCTAACAGACTGATAGTATGGTAGACAGGAAACGTGGGGAATGTAAGAGCCAGAAAAAATGCAACAAAGGGCCCTTACCAGATTCAGAGCAGCTCATTGCCCATGGTACATATCTTCCCTAGGACAATATGGTAACCATACTTTATTATTATTATTTACAACTAGATAATTCCCCTGCGGGAAAACACAATAGTGGTGCGGTGTGCTGTAACATTCATTGTCTGTAAGGTTATTGTAAAGCAGAAACCAAAATATATTCATGACCTTTGTAAATGAAAGAATGATAAAAGAGAGGGTGGGAGAAGAAGAGAGGGAGCGTAGGATGGATAGAAAAGGGTCAGAGAGGAATGATAAAAATGGGCTAGTATGGAAAATCACCCAAATGTCCAAGTGTAAAGCAAGAAATTAAAAAAAAAAAAAAACACAAAACACAAATGATCAAGCACTAGAGTACAAGTTTTTTTTCATCCAAGTGACAAAGTTAAATTCACAACAACAAAAATGTTAGAAAGTATAACTGAAAAGAAAAGAATAAAAAAAAACATACACATAAATGTGTAAAGTAAAATAAATAACATGACAAGTATATGAAAAAGGTGCTAAAAGACAGAGCTGACAATAAGGGAGCAATGTATGCAATAGACAATGTAAAAGTAAATGGCATAGATAAAGAGAGTAACACTATCACTGGAAGTTCAGCCACAGAATAAATCCTCAGTTCACTCATAATCGAACTACAGCAGCTGCATAATCATTTAAGCAGAATTTATGGTCTGCCCAAACTTCAACATGTCTTCCTCACTCTGTTCCTTCAAGCAAGGAACAAGGCCTTAACTGTGTCTTGCCCCCTAGTGTCTTTGACATAGCTTTTAAAACATAGTGAAAGGTTTCTCTACCATCTGTAAACATCTTTTCAGGTTTGCCTTCTGAAATTGCTATCACTCTGTTCAGATTTGTTTATAAAGATTAGCAGTTCTACTTAAAGACAAAACCTGTTATCCTTTAAACCTTTTCTTCAATTCAGCCCATGACATTGTCTCATTTAAAGTATGTCAATAGCACGTAGATCAGAAGGAGCAAATTAAACATTATTGTTAAACCTGGTAAACTTGACACATCTGTTAGGTTTTCACAGTGGCCACTGCGTTCATCATCACCACTAGATGGAGAATGAAGCAAATATACCCAAACTCGGTGCATCTTTACAGTTGTCTGAGCTATCTGAGTCGTCTCTCTGCCAGGCTTCCTTCCCTTACTCTGTCCACCACGCAAAAAAAAAGAAAAGGCACGAACCCAACTAAACTTAAACCTGACCCAAATAACCCCACGTCGTTTGATACTGCAGTGAATCTTGTCCGCGTTTGACTGTATGTATCGCTTTACAGGGGTGGGAAAAATTCCCCTGCCGGGAGGCCTCCCTATGTGCCGACGCCAAAAGACGTAAGAATCGCAAAACGTTTCCTCACCACACCTAGTTCAACCCAGAAAGGTCCTACTCCTGTCCCCCCTTGGAACGAAACTTGGCAGAGTGAGACGAGCCAGTGTTTGACTTCAAAGTCCAACTTACCCTCCCAGTACAATAAAGCTTCTATCAAAATTTGGGTGGTGATGATGGACAGCAATGCAACTATGCTCAGGACACAGGCTGACCAATCGATCTACATCAGACCTGCCCATGTACCTCCACCATTTAATGATGGAAAACTTAGCAACTTACTGACCTAACAATGATTTTAATCAATATCAAATAATGTGATCACAAATATAACTCAAATGCCAATACAGATTTTAAATGCATTCATAAAACATCATCCATGGGCTGAATAACTGCTTGAGAAAGCCAACATCACAGATCCAGCTGTTTCCTTTGCACTTTCCTGAGACCGTGTCCTCTTGAGGCATCACAGGTGAAGAGCTTGTAAAACTTCGCTTCCAACAACAGAGCTAATAAATGGTCACAGTTTGTGCTTAATCAGCACTTGAGCTTCACTATGCAGAAAATCAGCCCATCCACCTCCTAGATGCAGCAGACTCACTTCCTGCTCGTGTCCTATAGTTTGAAGAGCAGCTTGCAGACTTGTGCGATGTGGGCTGCAACAGTCCTTCAGAGGTAAAGTCCGGAGATCTAGGTGGTGTCCGGGGCTTGGTGGAGGAGCTCAGGCCACAACATTTCCCTTCCAGCCTTCCTTAAGGTTGGACATATGACTAAAAAAGAGAAAAAAAACAATCATTAGTAATAAGTAAAATGCAAACACACTAAAGCAAACCTTCAACATGACCTCAGATCTTACCTTTGGTCTGCTGCTCTCTCACTTCCTCTGACTAATTTCCCCTGACTCTGGTGTCTGCTGCTTTCACATACTTTCACAGACTGTTGTGGAACATTCCAGTGCATCCATCCCTGCAGGGTGGAAAGTCTGCTGGGAGTCTCCAAACTCATCTATCCATCAGTCCGTTAACTCAAAACTTCATCACATTCCAGTTCTGTATTGCCTGTGGAACTCCTCTTCAGCATGTTCTGCGGTGGTCTTGTGATCTTTGGAAACCCTTCCACAGAGGCTCAGCAGTAATTAGCAAGTCCAATGTCCTGACGTACATGGAGACAGTCTGAGAAGACACTATTGTCTTCTACTGCACTTTACACCTTTTGCAGACTAATCATATCAACAGGTTGACAGTTCCGTGTCTTGGGCTCAGAGACAGAAAAGTCCAAATGTAAAGCAAGTAATTAAAAACAAAAAAAAAACAAAACACAAATGATCAAGCACTACAGAGTACATGGTTTTCTTCATCCAAGTGACAAAGTTAAATAAATTTACAATAACAAAAATGTAATAAAGTATAACTATGAAAAGAAAAGAATAAAAAAACCCATACACATAAATATGTAAAGTAAAATAAATAACATGACAAGTATATGAAAAAGGTGCTAAAGGACAGAGAGCTGACAATAAGGGAGCAATGTATGCAATAGACAATGTAAAAGTAAATGGCACAGATAACGAGAGTAACACTATCACTGGAAGTTCAGCCACAGAATAAAGCCTCAGTTCACTCATAATCGAACTACAGCAGCTGCACAATCATTTAAAGAGAATTTATGGTCTGTCCAAACTTCAACATGTCTTCCTCACTGTTCCTTCAAGCACTGGAACAAGGCCTTAACTGTGTCTTCCCTGCTAGTGTCTTTGACATAGCTTTTAAAACATAGTGAAAGATTTCTCTACCATCTGTAAACATCTTCTCTTTGCTCAGTAGGAGCAAATTAATCATTATTGTTCAACCCGGTAAACTTGACACATCTGTTAGGTTTTCACAGTGGTCACTGCGTTCATCATCACCACTAGATGGAAAAGTAAGCAAATATACCCAAACTGGGTGCATCTTTACAGTCGTCTGAGCTATCTGAGACGTCTCTCTGCCAGGCTTCCTTCCCCTACTCTGTCCACCACGCAATAAGAAAAAAAAAGGTAAGAACCCTTAACACTTAAACCTGACCCAAATAACCCCACGTCGCTTGATACTGTAGTGAATCTTATCCGCGATTGACTGTACATAGCGCTTTACAGGGGTGGGAAAAATTCCCCTGCCGGGAGGCCTCCCTATGTGCCAACACCAAAAGACGTAAGAATCGCAAAACGTTTCCTCACCACACCTAGTTCAACCCAGAAAGGTCCTACTCCTGTCCCCCCTTGGAACGAAACTTGGCAGAGTGAGACGAGCCAGTGTTTGACCTCAAAGTCCAACTCACCCTCCCTGTACAATAAAGCTTCTATCAAAATTTGGGTGGTGATGATGGACAGCAATGCAACTATGCTCAGGACATAGGCTGGCCAATCGATCTACATCAGACCTGCCCGTGTACCTCCACCATTTAATGATGGAAAACTTAACAACTTACTGACCTAACAATGATTTTACTCAATATCAAAAAATGTGATCACAAATATATCTCAGATGCCAATACAGATTTTAAATGCATTCATAAAACATCATCCATGGGCTGTATAACTGCTTGAAAAAGCTAAAATCACAGATCCAGCTGTTTCGTTTGCACTTTCCTGAGACCGTGTCCTCTTGAGGCATCACAGGTGAAGAGCTTGTAAAACTTCGCTTCCAACAACAGAGTTAATAAATGGTCACAGCCTGTGCTTAATCAGCACTTGAGCTTCACTATGCAGAAAATCAGCCCATCCACCTCCTAGATGCAGCAGACTCACTTCCTGCTCGTGTCCTATAGTTTGAAGAGCAGCTTGCAGACTTGTGCAATGTGGGCTGCAACAGTTCTTCAGAGGCGAAGTCCGGAGATCTAGGTGGTGTCCAGGGCTTGGTGGATCAGGTCAGGCCACAACATTCCCCTTCCAGCCTTCCTTAAGGTTGGACATATGAGTCAAACAGAGAAAAACAATCATTAGTAATAAGTAAAATGCAAACACACTAAAACAAACCTTCAACATGACCTCAGAACTTACCTTTGGTCTTCCGCTCTCTCACTTCCTCTGACTAATATCCCCTGACTCTGGTGTCTGCTGCTTTCACATACTTTCACAGACTGTTGTGGAACAGTCCAGTGCATCCATCCCTGCAGGGTGGAAAGTCTGCTGGGAGTCTCCAAACTCATCTATCCACCAGTCTGTTAACTCAAAACTTCATCACATTCCAGTTCTGTATTGCCTGTGGAACTCCTCTTCAGCATGTTCTGCGGTGGTCTTGTAATCTTTGGAAACCCTTCCACAGAGGCTCAGCAGTAATTAGCAAGTCCAATGTCCTGACGTACATGGAGACAGTCTGAGAAGACACTATTGTCTTCTACTGCACTTTACACCTTTTGCAGATTAATTATATCAACAGGTTGACAGTTCCGTGTCTTGGGCTCAGAGACAGAAAAGTCCAAATGTAAAGCAAGTAATATGATCAAGCACTACAGAGTACATGGTTTTCTTCATCCAAGTGACAAAGTTAAATAAATTTACAATAACAAAAATGTAATAAAGTATAACTATGAAAAGAAAAGAATAAAAAAAACCCATACACATAAATATGTAAAGTAAAATAAATAACATGACAAGTATATGAAAAAGGTGCTAAAGGACAGAGAGCTGACAATAAGGGAGCAATGTATGCAATAGACAATGTAAAAGTAAATGGCACAGATAACGAGAGTAACACTATCACTGGAAGTTCAGCCACAGAATAAAGCCTCAGTTCACTCATAATCGAACTACAGCAGCTGCACAATCATTTAAAGAGAATTTATGGTCTGTCCAAACTTCAACATGTCTTCCTCACTGTTCCTTCAAGCACTGGAACGAGGCCTTAACTGTGTCTTCCCTGCTAGTGTCTTGACATAGCTTTTAAAACATAGTGAAAGATTTCTCTACCATCTATAAACATCTTCTCTTTGCTCAGTAGGCGCAAATTAATCATTATTGTTCAACCCGGTAAACTTGACACATCTGTTAGGTTTTCACAGTGGTCACTGCGTTCCTCATCACCACTAGATGGAAAAGTAAGCAAATATACCCAAACTGGGTGCATCTTTACAGTCGTCTGAGCTATCTGAGTCATCTCTCTGCCAGGCTTCCTTCCCCTACTCTGTCCACCACGCAATAAGAAAAAAAAAAGGTAAGAACCCTTAACACTTAAACCTGACCCAAATAACCCCACATCGCTTGATACTGCAGTGAATCTTATCCGCGAATGACCGTACATAGCGCTTTACAGGGGTGGGAAAAATTCCCCTGCCGGGAGGCCTCCCTATGTGCCGACGCCAAAAGACGTAAGAATTGCAAAACGTTTCCTCACCACACCTAGTTCAACCCAGAAAGGTCCTACTCCTGTCCCCCCCTTGGAACGAAACTTGGCAGAGTGAGACGAGCCAGTGTTTGACCTCAAAGTCCAACTCACCCTCCCTGTACAATAAAGTTTCTATCAAAATTTGGGTGGTGATGATGGACAGCAATGCAACTATGCTCAGGACACAGGCTGGCCAATCGATCTACATCAGACCTGCCCGTGTACCTCCAGCATTTAATGATAACTTGAAAACTTAACAGCTTATTGACCTAACAATGATTTTACTCAATATCAAAAAATGTGATCACAAATATATCTCAGATGCCAATACAGTTTTTAAATGCATTCATAAAACACCATCCATGGGCTGAATAACTGCTTGAGAAAGCCAACATCACAGATTCAGCTGTGTTTCCTTTGCACTTTCCTGAGACCGTGTCCTCTTGAGGCATCACAGGTGAAGAGCTTGTAAAACTTCGGTTCCAACAACAGAGTTAATAAATGGTCACAGTCTGTGCTTAATCAGCACTTGAGCTTCACTATGCAGAAAATCAGCCCATCCACCTCCTAGATGCAGCAGACTCACTTCCTGCTCGTGTCCTGTAATTTGAAGAGCAGCTTGCAGACTTGTGCAATGTGGGCTGCAACAGTCCTTCAGAGGTGAAGTCCGGAGATCTAGGCGTTGTCCAGGGCTTGGTGGATCAGGTCAGGCCACAACATTCCCCTTCCAGCCTTCCTTAAGGTTGGACATATGAGTCAAACAGAGAAAAACAATCATTAGTAATGAGTAAAAAGCAAACAAACTAAACCTTCAACATGACCTCAGAACTTACCTTTGGTCTTCCGCTCTCTCACGTCCTCTGACTAATTTCCCCTGACTCTGGTGTCTGCTGCTTTCACATACTTTCATAGACTGTTGTGGAACAGTCCAGTGCGTCCATCCCTGCAGGGTGGATAGTCTGCTGGGAGTCTCCGAACCCATCTATCCATCAGTCCATTAACTCGAAACTTCATCACATTCCAGTTCTGTATTGCCTGTGGAACTCCTCTTCAGCATGTTCTGCGGTGGTCTTGTGATCTTTGGAAACCCTTCCACAGAGGTTCAGCAGTAATTAGCAAGTCCAATGTCCTGACATACATGAAAACTGTCTGAGAAGACATTATTGCCTCCTACTGCACTTTACACCTTTTAGAGACTAATCATATCAACAGGTTGACAGCTCCATGTCTTGGGCTCCAAGACAGAAAAGTCCAAATGTAAAGCAAGAAATTTAAAAATAAAAAACAAAAAACAAATGATCAAGCGCTACAGAGTACAAGGTTTTCTTCATCCAAGTGACAAAGTTAAATAAATTCACAATAACAAAAAATTTAAGAAAAAGAATAACTACGAAAACAAAAAGAATTTAAAAAATTGCATAAATATGTAAAGTCAATCCAAAATAAATAACATTAGAATATGAAAAAGGTGCTAAAGGACAGAAAACTGACAGTATCAGCTGACAATAAGGGAGCAATGTGTGCAACAGACCATGTAAAAGTAAACAGCATGGATAAAGAGAGTAACACCATCACCGGAAGTTCAGCCACAGAATAAAACCTCAGTTCACTCATAATCGAGCTACAGCAGATACAGAATCATTTAAGCAGAATTTATGGTCTGCCCAAACTTCAACATGTCTTCCTCACTCTGTTCCTTCAAGCAGCGGAACGAGGCCTTAACTGTGTCTTCCCCTCTAGTGTCTTTGGCATGGTTTTTAAAACAGTAAAAAGTTTCTCTACCATCTGTAAACAACTTTTCAGGTTTGCCTTCTGAAATAGCTGTCACTCTGTTCAGATTTGTTTATAAAGATTAGCAGTTCTACTTCAAGACAAAACCTGTAATCCTTAAGACTTTCTCTTCAATTCAGCCCATGACAATGTCTCATTTCAAGTATATCAATAGCACGTAGCTCAGAAGGAGCAAATTAATCATTATTGTTCAACCTGGTAAACTTGACACATCTGTTAGGTTTTCACAGTGGTCACTGCGTTCATCATCACCACTAGATGGAAAAGTAAGCAAATATACCCAAACTGGGTGCATCTTTACAGTCTGAGCTATCTGAGTCATCTCTCTGCCAGGCTTCCTTCCCTTACTATGTCCACCACGCAATAAGAAAAAAAAAAAAAGGTAAAAACCCTTAACACTTAAACCTGACCCAAATAACCCCACGTCGCTTGATACTGTAGTGAATCTTATCCGCGATTGACCATAAGTAGCGCTTTACAGGGGTGGGAAAAATTCCCCTGCCGGGAGGCCTCCCTATATGCCGACGCCAAAAGACGTAAGAATCGCAAAACGTTTCCTTACCACACCTAGTTCAACCCAGAAAGGTCCTACTCCTGTCCCCCCTTGGAACGAAACTTGGCAGAGCAAGAGGAGCCAGTGTTTGACCTCAAAGTCCAACTCACCCTCCCTATACAAAAAAGCTTCTATCAAAATTTGGGTGGTGATGATGGACAGCAATGCAACTATGCTCAGGACAAAGGCTGAATACTACTAAAAAACAACTCTTACTTTGGAGGATCCCCAATCGATCTACATCAAACCTGCTCGTGTACATCCACCATTTACTGATGGAAAACTTAGCAACTTACTGATCTAACAATGATTTTAGTCAACATCAAAAAATGTGATCACAAATGTATCTCAGGTGCCAATACAGATTTTAAATGCATTCAAAAAAACATCATCCACGGGCTGAATAACTTTTTGAGAAAGCCAATGTCAGAAACACATTTACAACCAATTCATCAGATCAGAACAGCAATGTTCTATCAATAACTCCATTTAAACCAGTCAGTGTCCTTGCTCCCACTCTACCTTTTTACCTCAACGGTAATCACTTCTATAAACAGTAGACCTATGATGTACATATAAATATGAAGACGTGTTTATTTTTTTCTGATATTGGGTATATGTATATTCTCAGGGATGGGTATTATAGTTTTTTTTATTCTATTAGTTATAATTTAAATTTATCTAAAAAAAATGTTTATATCTTACTTCCGTCTGTCAACTCTTCTGTATACTACATTTCATTTTCTTAATTTTTAATTGGGAGTTTGATAACAACTAAAGAATTTACCTCCAGTTATTAATAAAGTTTCTCTGATTCTGACACATACAAAGAAGACTGTGTTTGTTTCTGAATATAACAAAAAAAACAAAAACACAGCTGGAAAATTCATTCATAACACGTGATCTATGAGCTTCAGGTATCACAAGTGAAGAGCTGGTAAAACTTCAGTTCCAACAACAGAGTTAATAAATGGTCACAGTCTGTGCTTAATCAGCACTTGAGCTTCACTATGCAGAAAATCAGCCCATCCACCTCCTAGATGCAGCAGACTCACTTCCTGGTCATGTCCTATAGTTTGAAGAGCAGCTTGCAGACTTGTGCGATGTGGGCTGCAACAGTCCTTCAGAGGTGAGGTTCCAGAGATCCAGGCAGTGTCCAGGGCTTGGTGGATCAGGTCAGGCCACAACATTCCCCTTCCAGCCTTCCTTAAGGTTGGACATATGACTAAAACAGAGGGGAAAAAAAAAACAATCATTAGTAATAAGTAAAATGCACACAGACTAAAGCAAACCTTAAACATGACCTCAGATCTTACCTTTGGTTGCTGCTCTCACTTCCTCTGACTAATTTCCCGACTCTGGTGTCTGCTGCTTAAAACAAAATAAAAACAAAACAAAACATACACATAAATATGTAAAGTCAAACTAAACTAAAATAACATGACAAGTGTATGAAAAAGGTTCTAAAGGACATAGAGCTGACAATTTGGGAGAAATGTGTGCAACAGACCATGTAAAAGTCAAGAGTATGGATAAAGAGAGTAACACCATCACTGGAAGTTCAGCCACAGAATGAAGCCCCAGTTCACTTATAATTGAACTACAGCAGCTACAGAATCATTTAAGCAGAATTTATGGTCTGTCCAAACTTCAACATGTCTTCCTAACTCTGTTAGCATCTCCTTGCTGAATAACTGCTTGAGAAAGCCAACATCACAGATCCAGCTGTGTTTCGTTTGCACTTTCCTGAGACCATTTCATTTTGAGGCATCACTAGTGAAGAGCTGGTAAAACTTCGCTTCCAACAACAGAGTTAATAAATGGTCACAGTCTGCGCTTAATCAGCACTTGAGCTTCACTATGCAGAAAATCAGCCCATCCACCTCCTAGATGCAGCAGACTCACTTCCTGGTCATGTCCTATAGTTTGAAGAGCAGCTTGCAGACTTGTGCGATGTGGGCTGCAACAGTCCTTCAGAGGTGAGGTCAGGAGATCTAGGTGGTGTCCAGGGCTTGGTGGATCAGGTCAGGCCACAACATTCCCCTTCCAGCCTTCCTTAAGGTTGGACATATGACTAAAACAGAGGGGAAAAAAAAACAATCATTAGTAATAAGTAAAATGCAAACAGACTAAAGCAAACCTTAAACATGACCTCAGATCTTACCTTTGGTTGCTGCTCTCACTTCCTCTGGCTAATTTCCCGACTCTGGTGTCTGCTGCTTAAAACAAAATAAAAACAAAACAAAACATACACATAAATATGTAAAGTCAAACTAAACTAAAATAACATGACAAGTGTATGAAAAAGGTTCTAAAGGACAGAGAGCTGACAATTTGGGAGAAATGTGTGCAACAGACCATGTAAAAGTCAAGAGTATGGCTAAAGAGAGTAACACCATCACTGGAAGTTCAGCCACAGAATAAAGCCCCAGTTCACTTATAATCGAACTACAGAAGCTACAGAATAATTTAAGCAGAATTTATGGTCTGTCCAAACTTCAACATGTCTTCCTAACTCTGTTAGCATCTCCTTGCTGAATAACTGCTTGAGAAAGCCAACATCACAGATCCAGCTGTGTTTCGTTTGCACTTTCCTGAGACCGTGTCCTCTTGAGGCATCACAGGTGAAGAGCTTGTAAAACTTCGGTTCCAACAACAGAGCTAATAAATGGTCACAGTCTGCGCTTAATCAGCACTTGAGCTTCACTATGCAGAAAATCAGCCCATCCACCTCCTAGATGCAGCAGACTCACTTCCTGGTCATGTCCTGTAGTTTGAAGAGCAGCTTGCAGACTTGTGCAATGTGGGCTGCAACAGTCCTTCAGAGGTGAGGTCAGGAGATCTAGGTGGTGTCCAGGGCTTGGTGGATCAGGTCAGGCCACAACATTCCCCTTCCAACCTTCCTTAAGGTTGGACATATGATCCCAAACAGAGAAAATAAAAACAATCATTAGTAATAAGTAAAACGCAAACAGGCTAAAGCAAATCTTCCACATGACCTCAGATCTTACCTTTGGTTGCCGCTCTCTCACTTTCTCTGACTCTGGTGTCCGCTGCTTTCACAGACTGTTTTGGAACAGTCCAGTGCATCCATCCCTGCAGGATGGAAAGTCTGCTGGGAGTCTCTAACTAATCCATCCATCAGTCCGTTAACTCAAAACTTCATCACATTCCAGTTCTGTATTGCCTGTGGAACTCCTCTTCAGCAAGTTCTGCTGTGGTCTTGTGATCTTTGGAAACTCTTCCACAGAGGCTCAGCAGTAATTACAAAGTCCAATGTCCTGACATACATGGAGACAGTCTGAGAAGACGCTATTGTCTTCTACTGCACTTTACACCTTTTGCAGATTAACATCAACAGGCTGACAGCTCCATGTCTTGGGCTCAGAGACAGAAAAGTCCAAATGTAAAGTATTAAAAAAAAATAAATAAATAAAAATAATAATAATAATAATAAAAAAAAAGGATCAAGCACTACATAGTACAAGGTTTTCGTCATCCAAGTGACAAAGTTAAATAATTTCACAATGACAAAGAACTTTAAGAAAAAGGATAACTATGAAAACAAAAAAAAAATAAAAAATAAAAAGGTTCTTTCTAACATTCAGATTCTGATTAAACTAAAATACAGCACCTACTTGGAGGAAATGCCATTAGACCCTGAGAGACGCCCAGCACACCAACATGGCGGCTGTAGATGGCTCCTTGCTCACACTCTACCCTTTACCTCAACGGTAATCACTTCTATGTACAGTAGACCTATGACACACACATGCTTGTCTTACTTCAGATGTGAGGACACACTGAAGCATAAAGCCTTAACTCCTTACCCTAACCTGACCTTAACTATCCAAACTGAAAGTTGAAAGGAGGGTCTGACTTATGAAAATGCCTGATTGTTTTTTTTTTTTTTTTTTTTGTTCTTTTAAACAGCTGTATTTTTTCTTTCCACACTTGTGACTATGGTCACAAGTTCAAGTTAATTTGTCTTATTTGAAGCATTTTGCCATGTGACATAACTGCTGACATATATCACCGTATATTCTGCCAATCATCTGTCTGCTTTGGAAATTTGGTGTTTAGGTTGGTCTGATCTGCCAATAAAGCTATTTGGGCGGGGGGGCTAAAAGCCCCAATGCTGGGCCCCAAGATCAACCCCTAGCAGGCTGATTAGAGGGAGGGAGAGAGACAGAGGTGTGAGTGTGAGTCTGTGTGTATTTATGTGTGAGACAGAAGGACAGAAATTGGCACAGCAGCCGAGACAAGGTAAAGTGATGGCACAGTGGCAGAGCAAACACCAAATACCTCTTGAAGACTTGGACAGCAGCCAGGTTGGAAGGATGGACAGGAACAAATTCTGTAGGAGGAAAAGTTATGGCACGGCGGCCAGACACCCCAGCATCGAAAAAGCGTAAGTTGTATACCTCGTATAGCCTCTTCTTCCCACGTAGTCAAAATCGACGAGCAAACAATAATCAAGCAAACAATAATCAAACAAACAACCGCCCGACCAACAGACTAATAGAGAGTGACATCCAATGGCAGCCACACTGGATGGACAGGAAGAAATTCTGTAGGAGGAAAAGTTATGGCACGGCGGCCAGACATCCCAGCATCAAAGAAATGAAACTTATACCTCGTATAGCCTCTTCATCCAACGTTGTCAAAATTGACGCTACAATGCTGAGAGGGTTAGGGTTAGGGTTAGAGTGCAAGAGAGTGTGCAAGAGAGTGTGACAAACAGGCAAATGGTCGGGCGGACAAATAATTATGGCATGGTGACCGTGTGTGAGACAGAAAGAAAAAGAGGGTGAGACAGATTGGCACAGTGGCCGTGTGTGTGTGTGCGTTTGTGTCTATGTGTGTGCGTGTGTGCGTGTGTGCATGTGTGCATGTGTGCGCAAAAGATACACACACACACATACACACCCCAGCAGAATAAAAACTTCACTTACAATTAGTTGATTTCTTCTCATGCTGATCTGTTTGTGGACCTGAAAGAAGAAGAAGAACCAGCTCAGTCTGAGTCTGCAGGTCAGAGCCAGTTCACCTGTGAAGACACAGAGTGGACTGATCCTGTCCAACATTCTCTGTCACACACTCTGTGGACATCAGTTCACTGAATATAAACCCATCTGTGTGAAGCTTTATACACACACATACACACCTCACACTGATCAGGAAATAATAACTACTCCTACTGTGATCGAGCTTATGGAACATTCCTGTCATAGTTATTGATCATATTGGAGACTGGGATGTGTGAGTGAGGATGACTGGTGAAGCTGAAAGATGAAGATTTTCAGACTGACTGCAGGTGGTTTAGAAATCGGCAGCATGTTCTCTTCACTGCGCAGCGTTTCACAATCTGTAAATATTGTTTATTGGCTAAATTCTGCTCAACGAGTAAAACGGAAAATCAACACTGATCAAACTGATGACGGTATTTTTACCTTACGAGTTTCACTCAGAGCGATCCATCGCCCTCAGGTTCACCTTCACCCATGCCGCTGCTGCACCTGTGAGCCAAAACAGCAGGTTAGCTCCAGACAGCCACAGTCCGCGCGCACTGACCTGCAGTTCTGGACTGTAATATAACTAATAAATGTTTATATGGGTAAAAACTCTGAGGACTTACAGGCCTGTCTCCACATACCCCTGATAACCTGAGCACGGGAGAGGTGAACTGAGGGTTTACTAACGTGAACTAAGGAGGCCGCAGATTGTCTCTGCGGCTGCGCTGTCGCGCCTGTCATATTCAGCCTTTAGTTTTACCACATGAATCACATCACGGTCCAGAATTTAAATATGTCAAACCACCAGGACTGGAGGAATATTTACTACAGAACCAGGTGAGCTCCAACTTAAAACATAACCCCAGGTGGCACCAGCGCAACATGGCACCGTAAACTGTGACTGTTTTCGGAACCATCTCGTTGGCGCGCTCCTTGGGGCTCGTCTGAAATCGTGGACTGAAATGTTGTGTGTACTCACTTTTCGTAGAAAGTCCAGAAAGCCGTTTCCAAGCCGTTTGTCCAACGTTGACACGCGCACTGAGGCTGTGTGCGCGAGCGTGTGCGCGTGTGGGAGCAGAAAGTGGCGTCTGTGGCTCACACGGTGGATAGGCCTCTGTTGCAGCATCTGAAGAACAGAGATTCACAGGCTGATACACTTGGTCTGTTTCCCTCAGTGTGCTCACACTGTCTCCATACTCACTCAGAAACTCGGTGGAAGTCTGCGTTCCGCGCACACGCGCTCTCCTCTCCTCCAAACCGGCGCGGTAATGGCGGACTCGGTGAACCCCGTGGTGGTCACAGTAGTGCCGTGGTTTAGCTGAACTACAAGCTGAAACCAGCTCCAACATACGGCTCCGCGTCCGGTTTTATCAGGTTACACTTTGACTCAAACTCCCGGCTCTTCACCTGATGAACAACAGTATTTCACAGATTTAAATGAACTCACAACCAGCGTCTCCGCGTCCACCTGTTTCTAGCGTCCTCCCGGCATGCACCGACCCCTTTTAAGTCCCACCCCTCTAACAACTAGGTGGGTCCTCATCTCTGATTGGCTAATGATTGGCCAGTGATAATTGAGCCAAACCATAATATCACAGGCCATGTATTACGAAACAAAACATAGAAACCAATAGGGGTGTGCCATACTGCAAAATTTGATCCCATACCAAGTAAATACAGAGCCAGTACTGCTGATACCCATACCAATATCAACACTTTTTTTACTCAGAAAAGCAGCTTATCTACTTTTGTGTAGGACGGAGCAATGCGTCATAATGACGTGAATGCAATATGCAAACTTGAATGAAAATTGAAAATTTGAATTTTCGTGATCATTGAATGATTTTGTGATTTTTAAATTTTCAATTAGTTGATCATGATGATCATAATAAAACACAGGACAAAGATTTTAGGCAAATAAAAATACTTTTTAAGTCAAAATTTTACTTTTTCAGTTAGGATTTTTGTTCAGTTTTGTGTTCAGAAACAATAACAATATATAAATACAACAATATAACAAAATAATATCAACACTATAAAAATATAACAAAAAATTTGCTTGCATTACACACGGTTGTTTGTGAAAAATAAAATCAATAGGGCAAATTTTAAAAAGTACAAATAACTAAACAAAAGCAAAAACTACTATTGGCTGTCATTCACCACCTTTGGCTAAGGTCCCCTTTTGGGCCCTGTCCCTATGTTTAGAGCCACAGATTTATAGGTTTTTGTTCAGAAACAATAACGTTTACATTTTTCCCTTGTATTGCTACTGTTACTACTTTTATCTATTTTATATTTGACTTTCACTGCAGTTAGTATGACTACTGTTAGCACTGCTAATCACAATAATAATTTTTCTGATCCTATGAATGGCTCTAATGTGCCTGCACCATGTCAGGACATTGGAATCCTCACAGGACTTTGTTTTCTCTTGTTTTCTTGTATGCTGATGTTTTGCCTTTGGGTTATTTTCGGAGCACCTCACAGCTGCTCAGACGGGTTCATTATCAGCCAATTCGGGCCTGTCAAACTACTGCTATTTATTCAAAATCCAATCCAAACATGATATCGCTAAACAAATTTCACCGTCAAAGCCATGAGGCCTTAAGGAACATAGTGAGGTTTTTTTTTTTTTTTGGTCCTAGTGTCAAAACTGTGGATAATACAGCAAGTTTAAAAAAGCGTATTTTCTGCTTTTTCTCCAAAATTCCTCTTCTCGATTTATATTGGTGTCAATGGAGCAGTTGAGAGCGACTCATGTTGGTAAAAGGCAGACTATTCAAAAACCGTAAATCCTGCCGATAAAGTAAACACATTGTGAGAAAGAAGACAAGTGTGGCTACAAAGTTGGAGAATATCACTGTTGTAGAATAAAATTTGTGGATGTAGTCATCGTGTGAAGAAAAAATTACACAACTTAGGAAAAAGTTTGAATACACCTTAAATACACAGGACTTGTGTCTACATTTTACAGTTCGAATAGTGTTTCTAGGTGAAAGTATGCCAGAGCAGTTGATGTTTGAAAAAGACTGAAAAATTGCGACTTTTTTGACCTTGTCCCATTCATTCTCTATGGGAATTTTTTTGCAGTTTTTCATGAATTATGTCATGAAACCTGAAAATTCTGGAGAAAAAAATACAAGCACACCGAGTCAGACCAAGCCACACGTTTTGATGTATAATTTGTTGGTGTGCACTCAACAGTGTGGGACAAGTTACAAACTTGTCCCACACTTGGACCTCTATAGCTTTGCTATAGAGGTCCAATAGTGTGCACGTGAAGCAATGCACCACTAATAACAATAGTGTGGGCTGCACATTGAGTTTGTAATTAGCACCACTAATTACATTAATTTTGTAATTAGCACCACTAATTACAAACTCAATAACCTTGAAAGTGCAGCCATAAATACTCATGATTATGCTTTTAACCCAAATTATGACTGATTTATAAAGATAGTTATGGTACAAAATAAAGTAAGATTGGGTATATAAAGTTATTTTGAAGCTCTGTTCACTGCTCAGTCATGATGTTGTCCACTAGATGGCACAAAGTGCATAAGCAGAGTTCGGCATCTTGATGTTACTAGAATCTTTGGTCCTACAGGTTAACAGATCAAATCCTGACGAGAGGCAACAACCAACTCATTCCAAGTGGACACTTTCCAAATGGACACAAGTTTGATATGTAGTTGATTACAATGCACCTAGTTTATTTGGGGCCTACACTGAATATCCAACACAAACCCAAACATAACTCTTTATTCAAGTATTAAAATGTAAAGCACATTATTCTGAATATCAACAAAGTACGAATCAACACAATTAGAAAAGAAAAATTCCAACTTTTCTTTAACAATCAGTTTGTAATATGTGTAATCTCTCTACGATCCATTCTCCTGGCTCCTCCTCAATCATGTAATGCATAGAAATGTTTGCACAGTAGCTTTAGTAAACTACAATCCTGTGTCCCAAAAATATTTCAGTTGGTCCCTTAACTAAAATACAAGAAGGATGAAAACACAATAAAATGGTATCTGATTTATGGATCTGACCACTCAAATTAATGGCAAATTTACTGATAGCCAAGCAGGTTACTGTACTTACTAAAGCACACATACAGCTTTATCTGTCTGAGGGTTGTCTTCAGCATTTGGACTACAAGAATGTTTATGAAGGAGAAGCTAATTTAACACACATTAGTATACACATTTTCATGAACTGTGTAGTTTGTACTTAAAGCCAGATAGTATAGCTACAAACATAATTTTGCTTACCTATCAAATAACACCAAAATACGTCCAAACTTCTTACCATTCATTAGTAACATCATGCTTGATTTTTATCAAAAGTGAATATAAGAAAGGCACAACAAAATCAGTATCCCACACGCGTTAAATCAGATCAATTGTTCCCGCAACATTTTCTTTTGTAATTGTTTCACTGTGTATCGTAGATTATCTGTTCAGATAAACAAATTTACAACAGTTACCTCATTAGCAGGTAAATCTCCCAGTTTGACAGGGACAGAGGCATAGATATTTAAAGAGCGTTTGTGCCTTCGATTTGGTTTAAGTGGTCTATATGCCCTTTACATTTGACATCATCTTAAATCTGGTAATTGGATGAGCACATTACTAACAACTGAGGTAATGGGCTCAACACCTGGGAGACATCTTGAGATAACAGGAGTGGCCAATGGCAAAAAAAAAAACCCAGGCGGAAAGTCCTAAAGCATGTAATAAAAGGTGCTGCAATGAGACATCATTTAACATTCTTTCTATTTAAGTAAAAAAACGGAGGCCAAAAAAATGAAGATCACACGCAAATAAAGAGTTCCAAGCAATTGACATCAACTTGTAGTCACCAAGCTAACAGCTGATGGCTGCATGATCCTGTTTTGCCCCGAGCACTCTTCCAAACGGAGGAAGCAAAAACCATGACATCCTACTTCACTGAAAAACAGACTGTCCTACCAAAGTGCCTATGAGTGCTTTAGATTGCAATAACTTCAGAAAAGGAATACGTTCTATTCAAGCAGTGCTATTCTGCCAAATAATCCTTACAACAAGTAATTAGTAACAATCAAATTAGAGACTTACTCCACAAACATTTCTGGGGAGATAAAACCAAGAATGTGTGCTTGTAAGAAATAAAGTAATCCCCAGACTAGAAATAAACATTAATTATAACATAAACTGTCTTTATAACATTAAACTTAGATTTTCCAAATAATACATGAGTACCATGAATTCCAACACCCCACGATGCTCTTAAAGAAGTGCACCAGACATCAGTCCTATTGCCAAATGTGACAGGTAGAGGATTGTGTAATACAAGAATGCGCTGCACTCAAAGTATTTTCTTCCACATGTATCAATGTGTTAAGATTAACTCTGAAGGAAAATGAACAAACGGAGGAACAGCTAGTAAAGTGATGTGGGCTCTGCTGCAGCATTAGACTCGTCTGCTGAGGGCTTTGTCTTCAGCCACTAAGGGACGGGCAGTCACAGAGCACAACCTGGAGCCGAGTCATGTCCACCGCAAGGACAAGGACACTCGGAAAGTCTTACAAAGTCCTGGAAGAGTCAGTTTTCGTGATGTCAGTCAGCAGTGATGCCTTTCTCTCTGAGCTCCTCTGTCACTCGTACCAGGTAAGTGGGGTCCGGGTAGCCAAAACTGTCAGGAGAAATAAAAAAGCCATCACTGCATCTGTATGAGTTCAGGCAGCAACAGTGTCATCTAGCCAAGGACATCAACTGATAGCATTCCCCTGTCAGGAACTTTAATTACATCTGTCAGTCATTACTGAACCCCTTTTTTCAGCCACCACACCTCTTAGAAAAGTTATTGAGACCATTATCAAATCTACATGGGTATTTGTCTCCAACTAAAAACCTGTACATACCAGCGGGGCCCGCCCCATATTGAGGTCTTGTGGTGAATGTCATTCCAGGTGATGACATTTTGCATGCCCGTAGTCATGGAGGTACCGATGGTGAAGATAAGGCGCTGTTCGAAGGCCCGACGAAGCAGGCCCAGCACACGGTTCCCCTCAGGGCTGTCAGGGAGGTAGGCCACACGGTCTGTTCCTGGGTACCGAACACCTGGGTTTGGGTGCTCTGGCTGTGGGCAATAAAAGAGTTAAGACAAGACATTAAAATAATTGTGTCTGTCTGTTGGAGTACACTTTGTTACTACCAATTATTGTCTTGTATTTCTAACTGTGTTTGCTACATGGTTTTGTGAATCATGTGTTTTATATTTATTTATCAAGTGTCTGCTTTTATGCAGACACTTGTCCTTCAATCCAGGACAAGTTTCTCTTAAGGGAAACAATAAAAGAAAACTTTGAACCTTCAGGTCAAGAACAGATAAGGGCTACTTCTGATGTTTTTAGGGCATACACACCTGCAAAGTGAAAGGGGAACTCCAGAGATTTTACACATAAAGTTTGTTTGTTAGGGGAAGTACTACTGAGCCTGTAAAACAGTTTTATAATAACCTCTGTGGGGAGGATATTTTGCAAGTCGAAGAAACAAAAGCCCTGTTGGTTTAATCTGTAAGTTTTCTCCATTTGGTTTTGCAAACTGCACATTTACAACTGAAAGCCTGCATAGTAACTAGGCACAAGAAGTTTGAAATATGTCTGCATTTGCCAGACAGCATGTAAAGAAAACATAGAGAAGATGTGGGATCCAGCATTTTTAACTGTGCTTGCTTTTTCCTTTAAGTTTCTCTTACAGGAAACAATAAAAAAGAACTTTGAACCTTGAGGTCAAGAACTGATAGGAGTTATTTCTGATGTTTTTAGGCCATGCACACTTGCTGAGTGTAAGGGAAACTTCAGAGATTTTACACATAAAGGTTAGGGGAAGTATTACTGAGGCAGTCAAACTATTTTATAATGTCCTCTGTGAGGAGGACTCAACAAAAACCCTGTTGGTTTTATCAGGTGTTATCTCAGTTTGTCACAAAGTCATGGAAGTGCAGTATTACATCACTGGACAACCCCCTTGAAGGAAAAGAAAGAGAACTGAGATAATACCTTCCTTAAAGGCCCAGTATCATTAATTTTTTCCCACATAAATTTGAGCTAAATTCACCAAATAATTGTGGAGTTTGTTATAGTAAGGGATAGAAAAAGGGATGGATTTTACATTTGCCAGCAAACAAACAGAGGTCTGTTTTATGGCAAAATTTTATGATATAACCACACTTTTACATCACTCGTTGTTTAGTGGGCTTTTCTAGGGTCTGTCAATTTTTGTTTTTTGTCAATTTGAGAGCAACAGCAAGTTCAGATCCTCTTTTGAATTTTAGTGGTGGTGTAATTCCTGTAACACTGAGTGTCACCTGCACATGCTCTTGGTCTACTCACTGCCTGTAGGCCAGGAGGGAAGCTGTAGATGATGCAGATACACCCATAGCCTTCATGGCCAGGAATCTCCAGATCAGGATCTCTCTCTACGATCATTGTACCATTGGCGGGCTGGTTTCCAATCAACTGGCCATACACTAGCCGACACACAGGACAAGCTTTCTTCACCTTAAAGGCTTGATCCAGGCAGGAGCGACAGAATGAATGGCCACACCTCTCCAGGGTAGTTTTCTCCACTATGTCCCCCATGCAGATTGAACAACTATTGTTGTCCTCTGCTTCACTGTGGGAAGCCAAGCTGGAGTCCATGTCCTTTCTCTGGGCTGCCTCGTGGAACATGGCGCAGGCCTCCTCATCAGCCGGCTTCCTGAACCTCTGCTGTTGTCTCTGGGAGCGCCGAGGCTGGGGAGGTGGAGGCTGAAGCAGGCTCCCCTCTCCGTTCGGCTCCAGGACTCCCACACAGGGCAGCAGGACCCTCTTCCTCTTCTGTCCTCCCTCCTGTTTGCTCATTTCTTTGCGGGCACAGCGGCATAAGTCAATGAAGGCTTTTCGTGTCTCGCTGGAGATGGCTCCATCCATCACCCCAGCTCCAGCGGTCCTGAAGCCTTCCACTGGCTGCAGCCTCACCGCGCAGCAGCCCCCCCTCTCTCCTCGCCTAATGATACCAGCGCTCATCCCCTGCTTGTGCTGGAAGTCAATGAGCCAGGGCCGCCCAGCTGCAGCCAGGTAATCCCACACCGCCTGTGAAACCAGCACCTCATCACTGCCCTGGCCAGCACGCACACTCATCTCATCAGAGGAAACTGCACAGAGAAACACACAAAAGTCATCAGCACATTACTGTTTTAACAAAGGCTTTCAAACAAACACAATTTGCACTTGTGTGAACGTAAATCCAGCTGCAGAAGTTGTCCCCTAGGCCTATGGACTAGCCAATTTTGCTATTTTCAAATGCATTATGGGGGAATGATGCTACCTTTTGCCCAAAAACGTCCACGAGAGTGTTTTTGTTTCTGGTGGCTGTGGTGGCTTTACTTTCTTTTCTACGCAGCCTAACAGCTCAGGCAATGGACACACACACACACACACACACACACAAACGGGCAAAATGACATCTATTTCAATCGTTTTGATGACACTGTGGCTACGTATGACAAAGTAAATCTAATATCTCTACACAGGCAGCTGTTTGCAGTGGCTGCAGCGCGTCAAAGAAACACACAACAGGCAGTAGCGCGGCATTGCTGAGGACTTGTCAGCTGTTCAGAAATTCAGACTGTAAACAAAGGAAAAAACTAAGCCCGGTCACACGCGGAAAACACGAAAGATCACTGACAGGCACATGCAAACACATGCGTGACACTACTTTAGGCAGAAAGGTTACCTTGCGATCCCATAAATTCCTTCAAATGCGAATAAAGCGTCCTGTTGAACAGAGAGAGAGAGAGAGGAAGAAAAACTGAAGGGCTGGAACAAACGTTATCACAGCTGCTCGGCGATTATTAGACTGAGCCATGCTCCGCAGCAGCGAAAGGAAATAAAGCGATTTCGCAACATTAGCTTGGCCTTTGAAACATTTCCTGTAAACATTAAGATAAGCGTCAACCCCCCGCCTCCCTCTCCCGATAACTTGGAAACCTCACCCTTTGCCGTAGCTCGTCGCTGCCTGTCAGGGAGGTTTCTGGCTGGATTAAAGAGCACAGTGCTCCATCGGAGGAGGCCTTTATTTCTGACGTGCTACTGCAGTTTATCCGCAGATAATTAGTCTTTTGTAGTCAGGACATGATATCCAAACGTATTCCCAGCTCATATCTCTTTAGGGTTTTTGAAGCCCTTCCCTGGCCCGGGTAAATGCCATCCAAACACCGTACCTCGTCCCCCCCCCCACCCCCCACCCCGAGTCTCGCCTCCTGTGTTTGCTTTCCTCGTACGTCCTTGGGCTAAGCGTAACACAGAGCAAAACGCATTTGTAGTTCCTCTTCTTATCTGGCTCGGACCACGCTAGCTATGAGACAGCTTTCTGCAGGCACACAATTTGCTCTTTCTTCTAACGTTGAGTCTGTATCTGCGCTCGCAAACCGTGTCCTCCCCTGTTGACTGCTGTACAGGAGGAAACATACCCATCAATAAGGGGGGACTGGGACCTACGAGAAAATGTGACCAGGAAGTTCGTCACTGAGCTGACATGATTGGCTGGCAAATGGTGGTTTGTGTATGTGTGTGTTTTCATGCCGTGAGTGAATCATACTTTTTTTTTTTTTTTTGTCGTGATTAACAGCTTTAATGATCACGCAGTGCTTAAAGCACCCTAAGTGCACACAGAAGTCCATCCTACACGCCATCGAGGGAATACCCACCCATTCAGTTATGATGCAAATGAAGCTGTCTATCAGGGTACACCGACTGACTGACAGCAATGAGGTTATTACTTTTGACAGAATACATTGCTTGTGTATAACAACAGCTTATTATTATTATTATTATTATTATTATTATTATTATTATTATTATTATTTAAGATTTTAGGCTCTTGCAGAAATGCTGTGATAATAATACTATACTACTACTACTACTACTACTACTACTACTACTGCTAATAATAATAATAATAATAATAATAATAATTATTATTATTATTATTATTATTATTATTATTATTATTATTAAGAATGCAGCATTCCAGAATCAATAAATCCTTTCAATCAATCATTACTGTTATCATTACTGTTTACTCCATTTTCGCACAGACTTTTGAAAGGAACAAAAGGTTTAGACAAAAGTTAAAAAAAAAAAAAAAAATCAGGGTTAGAGCAAATCCATTTGGTGGGCTGTCCAAATAAACTACTGGAAACACAGAGATTGTCCCTATACCAGCACAGTCTCCATGCTGCTGCTTTTCAGTTTATGCAGGGCTGTAAAACTGAGATTCAATCAAATATAAGATAGTTGTATCAAAGTGTCCTCATATGACCGGAGATAATGAAGATATTTACTTGGTCTAAAACTGCTTCACAGATATAGTGGTACGACATTCGGTACCTTCAAATAACTGAATATGTCTTAATTAATGACAAATAGAACTTCCAAAGAATTTCCTAAGCCTGATTGATATCAGTAGCATTGTAATTAGTCAATAGGTCAGCCACCATTTAGTCTGTAGAAATCACTGATTTCTTGTCATTGTGTTTTAAGTTTCAATAGAAAAAGAGGTGGAGGGCTGATCAGTTTTTCCTCAAATATTGCTGACACATGGGCATCAGAAAAGTTAGAAGTCCCTCTCCAATCTGCACCTAGTGCAGCAAGGCTTTCACTGAGACCCCGGTATAATCTCTTTCCTTTTCTATCTTGGTTTTTGGTTAGATTTAGGATTTACTGATGTGACAGTTGGCCCTGCCTGTCAGGGTCCATAGACTTTGGATCGGCCTGCTTGAAGAGCTCAGGCCAGCAACATCACGCAATACATTTCACATCACTTCCCAGCAAACATTGGATCAAATTGATCAGTTTCTTTATTTCAATAAAATGAAAGCGAGTCATGCAGTTAGTTGTGTCTCAGCTGTTTCTTTCTTTGTCTAAACTCTGTTGATATCTAATATCTGGTCATCTTACTCATCCAAGCATAAAATTTTGATTACTGTAAGGCTACCGAGGTGTTTGAGTCATTTTTCAATTACTTTTATAGTAACAAAACCATTTCTTGTTGTTGTCAGTTAGTTGAACGCTTCACTGACTCACTGCAGCCTTCAGAGGGAGCAGTATAACATAGTTTTATTTCATACTAGGTACTGGTTGCACAAGCTAATTTGAGATTATTATATCTTTGACCTTAATTTTTCTGACAGCACAACAAATTCAAACTTCTAACACCCATTTCTTTTATTCCAGGCGTACACACAGGGAAATAAAACCTAAAAAAAAAATATTTTAGAATGCTATTCTGTAGCACAATAAATCCAAAATCTTCATACAAAGACAACTCCTCCTTAAATTGGAGATCAGAGATCATCAGGATGTGAAATGTTGTTAGCATTTCACAGTCAGTGTATGACTCTTTGGGCTCCCTGATAAATTTTCCTTCTCAGATATTGTGTCGAATGAGTTTTACATGAATGTAGGACATCCAGCTGTGAATCAGAACATGAAGTCATGTCCTGGTAAAACTCCCAGAGCTACAGTCATAGTGTCTAAGGGGTTGTTCCATTATTCACTACACATGGAGCTGCTCCAGGATTTGTGTCTGGCTGACATTATCGCAACCTTGTTTTTCTGCTATTTATATAGGAAAGATGTCACATATTAAACCTTGTCAAGTAAAGAGTGTTAAAGTATGATAGAAATAATATAAATTCTATTTTGGGGTGGATTTTCTTTTTGAAATGTGGCTTGAAGAATGGAGGGTGCAGCAAAACAAGAGCAGCTTTTTGAACGCTGTCCTTCATAACAAAAGCTAAAACTGATCAAGTCTGTCATTTGTTAGCAACAAGCACATTAGTATTTTTTTCTTCTAAAGTTTGTGTTACTTTTCTGTACTGAGGAGTAAATTTATACATTTCAGACTACAACAGCCAAAATTTACAACAGTGATCAGCAAATCCTTACACTATCTGCATTGTGTAAACACACGTAGATGTGTATTGCCATGCAGTACAAAGTTTTAGAAATCAACTTTTGATTACAGTTGTGTCAGCTGAAGTCATGTGAAACTGATCCTATACCACAGCCAGAGTTTCAGCATTATACTTGACCAACTCTAGAAATGGCATCATTATAATCAGGCTAGTAGGCAAACGTTTGTCAACTAGACCACACTGAAGAAGGAAATTAGGTTCTAAAATCACAATAATGAATCCAAATTATGGCTTATTATCTGCCAGAGAGACTAACACAGTTAATTCCTTATTCAAATCACATTCAGCTGCAGAAAGCTCCTGGAGGTAATTCAGATTTCTCCGATGTCTTTCTCTTCTTTAATGATGACTAATTCATGGGCGTAGTTCATTGTAAAGCTATACTGTCTTCGCGAGCGGAACCTTTCAAGGAAAATTTACATGCTGTAAACTTATTTGGCGAAATGTTGCATTATAATGCTGTTACAGTTGATATACACGTTTTTAAATAATTGATTTCTGAAAGATAATAATTAATGTTATAGACTGATGCTGCCACTTCGGTTTGCTTTTCAGGGGGTCTATAAAAGCCAAGACTTACATTAAATATAAGGGAACCAAACAGATCTTGCATGACCCTTATAATGTTATCCTTCAAGTAATGCTAAGGCCTATCACCTTGTCTTTTGCCCTTGACTGGGCTTAATGTCCCCTAATCCTATAAATGGACCTCTAACAATAGCCCTTCCTGTGGCCAACAAAAGCTCCCCTCTATCAACTACCTCTAGCCATTCTTTTGCCTCCCCTCTTGGTTTTGGAAAGTCAAATGTGCTAATGTGCCATACCTGTCGGATTCACACACCTATCCTTCCACACATCCCATCCTCTTTAACATCACCACTCATGTCCCACACTTACAGAAGCAGCCTGGCACTGTTATTCTATCCAAGCTATCATCCATTTCGTCTGTGGCTCAATCCACAGTGAGCAATTCCAGCTCATCTGAAGATGCGGCTCTCTGTCAGCTGCCAGGCCTTATAGTGGTGATACTGCCATCTCCTCTTCTGTCCAAGTCTGACGGCTTGAAGCTGCTCCCAAAGTTACATTACTTACAGCCTCCCTGTCTGCCTTTCAAGTCATCTGTTAGATTCCATGTCATTTTCTGCTGTGTGAATGCATTGGCCCACATAGAAAACCTCAAACCTCCAACAGGTGCATCTGACAGCCTCCACCCCTATAGGGACCTAAACTGATAGGCCTCCCTCTGATATTATGTCTGTTAGCAATGCTTAAGAGGCATCTGCTAATAACCCAACTGAGAAGCAAGCTGTGAAGGGAGATGCTTTGGCTTCCACCACTGCATCTGTGCTTGTCTCTGTTGAGAAAATAACCACAAGCCAAAGTCCTGTGTCTTTTTCATCATCTCCAAATGTTTGAAATATCCATGATACAGGCAAGACACATTTTCTTCAGCAGCAGTTTTTTTTATTGGTCCTTTAACTACAACCTGTTGTCTCATTCATGCTTTCTTTAGTCTTGGTCTTATTTATGCCATAGTTATTTTTTTCTCCTTGATCCTCCTCCAGACCAAGATTCCTTGATGTTGAAAATAACTATAAAGGAACTGTTTTTCATTTTGTTTCTGTTGTACGTGGCAATAAATGGAATATACATAATTAATTACCCTCATTCTTGAGTAATTTGATGATCTATGTGTTTATTGGTTTTATTTGATTTTATTTGCGTTTTTTTCTCTGCAAAGCACTTTCAACTAGAAAAGAATATAAATAAACGTCACCACAGTTATTATTATTATTATTAGTAGTAGTAGTAGTAGTAGTAGTATTACGGTTGTTGTGCAATTATGACTAAATATATAATAATGTCCGCTTTGCCCGTTTGGTGATCCAGCTTTGCTATGAGATACTCACTTTCTTCAGTGTTTCATACTGTAAGTTATGGAATGACACTCTTGGTGGAGCTCCTGAGCTGCTCTGGAACGCCGAGCACACGCGTTCTAGAATTGTCTCCATCCGTTTCGGTCTGTATCTCTCCCGCGTGCCCACGCTCCATGCAGGCGGGTGAAACGGTACGTCACGAGAGAACAGCGAAAACACGCGATGTTTGGAGAGACACTAGTGCATCTGTTGTAAACGTTAGAGTTAGCTAGTTATTTAGTTTTCAGTGATCATTCTTGCCAGGCGCTACAGTTGGGCAACACTGTATTCTATATCGTGGTCCGACGAGGGAGTTTAATTGCTAAAACAGTAAAGATGTAAGTCTTGGGTTTATTACGCAGTTGGTAATGGTTGTAACGAATTAACTACAAGTCTCAGTACAGTAGTAGAGTAAACTGCGGAGCAGCCAGCTAACATTAGCTAACTGAGCTAGGTAGCACACAAGTTAGCCTTAGCGGTTACACGACTGTCAAGACTAAAAGGCACAGCACATCGTTAAATCCACACACAGCTAACTTTCCCTCAGCCTCATATAATTTGGCATTACCATGTCCCATCAGCTGATAAACTCCCTGCTAGTTTTTACGCGCCTTATTTCAGCTTAGTTGTCGTTAGGTAGCAGGCTAATGTCAACCAACAGGGCGAGGGTAATGATAGCAGTGACAAAGCATGGTGTCATTAGCTCGGAAGATTTCACTTTAGCAAATGTAAGCTAACACCAACTTTGGCATGCTCGTCAGTGACAAGTCAAATCCAGTTCTACTCAACTATCTTATTTTAAACTGTGGTTCGCGTCTAAATAACGATATAGCTCGCTGTTAATGACAGGGAGTCCCGCAATGCTACACTATGATAATCTAAATGTTGTAATGTATGTGTAATATCTGTAATGTACTGTTAGCAGGTGCACCATTTTGATTAGGGCTTATTGTCTGAAATACTTCTCAAAAAACTATTATTTCTTTAAGTTAAAGAGGTGAAGGATACTTCAGAGGCTCTCATGCTTATGTGGAATGAATGAGTGAAGCTTTCCTCAACATGTTTCAAACGTGACCTTAGATGTACTGCACCCTGTACACGTGGACGACCAGAGCAGAATAAGCACCTGTGGTTGTGAAAATGATATATGCCCCTCTGATGTTAACAGACGGGGTACACGTAGTTCATGAATAGTTACCATGTCAGATTAGCAGGAAGCATGGATGATTTTGGTTTGTCTTAAAGTCACTTATTCCTTCTTTCTGCCCTTTGTCATTAGGCAGCCAGCAACAGCTAAGTGGTATGACAGACGGGACTCTGTTTTTATAGAGTTCTGCGTGGAGGACAGTAAAGATGTGCAAGTAAATTTTGACAAGTCCAAAATTGATTTCAGGTAAGTTGCATTAATAGCACATGAAATTATAATACTACAGAGAATTTTCCTCTCCTTAGATCAAGGAGGTCACAAAATCAGCCTTAAGATGCCTTTTGGAAACAGAGCCCTGATCTGTGGTATAGTGTATGAACAGAGTAATGACAACACAAATAACATTGTAGATTTCAGTTATTGTTGGGAGTTGTGCAGGAAATATCGTGACCTCTTTTCATTTCATCTTACAGCTGTGTCAGTGGAACAGATGATATCAAACACCAGAACACAGTGGACCTTTTTGGGGAGATCGACCCCAAAGTATGTTTGTCACTTGTCATCATTGTAGTTCTACCACATGATTTATTCCTTTGAAATCTTCATCAATCTCCCTCTGTTCCATGCAGGAATCCAAACACAGACGCACTGACAGGTCTGTGTTGTGTTGTTTACGAAAAGCAGAGGCTGGGAAATCATGGCCACGACTTACCAAAGACAAGACAAAGGTAACTTTATTTCTTAAAAAAAAAAAACACACACACATACTAACATTAATATAATTTGCATCCCACTGCCTTTTCTGGGGGAGTATGATTAAAAGCATTAACCTTCTTAGTTCAAAGAATAGTAATCCACCTAGCTGAACAGCTAAGTAAATATCAGCATTGAAAAAACAGATGGATTAAAGTGGTTACATGTCAAATTTTGCCTTACTCAAACTCTTGATTCTGTCTTAGTGCAACTGGCTCAGTGTGGATTTCAATAACTGGAAAGACTGGGAAGATGACTCAGATGAGGACTTGTCAAGTTTCGATAAATTCTCAGAGGTAAGCACTTTGAACAAGCACAGTGCTTGAAGTCTGAGTATGTCCAGATGTACTGTGGTACTGACAAGTTTGTCTCTTGTGCATTTCTCCAGATGATGAACAGCATGGGAGGGGATGATCTACCTGATTTAGATGGTGCAGATGATGAGGTATTTTTTTAATACCGTAATATACAGTACTTTTTTTATATGGTTCATATAACTTATTACATTTATTACAGAGACAGGTCCTTTTTTGTTTTTGTTTTTTTAAGGGAATTTTAATCAAGTTAGGTTTACCAGACAAAGCAGTGTAGGAAGTAATTTTAATTGTTGTTTTTGCTTTGTTTTGCAGCATGATTCTGCAGACAGCGATGACGAAAGTGAGTGCTGTTCCAAAAAAGCTGTCTTATAATTAGAAATCGGTAGTCGCTAGATCCCATGGGGTGAGAAGAAGACAGCCATAATGCTAGGTGTTGCCAAGTGCATACAAACAGATGAATCATTGTAGGATCTGTTAAGCTATAAAATGCCTGTGGAAAAGCATCATCCAATACAGTATGGTGATGTAGATTTTATATTATAAAGGACTCAACTATAAAGGACTATCTGCAATCCATCACAGAGCTTGAGGGACCTAACTTTGTAGTAGTGTAATCACTTTTATTGTTATTTATTTATTAATAATAAAAAATATTATTATTATCTTTTAAATGCCCTTTTTGTTTGTTTTTTTCTGTATGTTAGTTTTCATTTTATCATCATTAATAGGTGAAAGATTAAATTTTATGGAGCTCTCACACATCACATTTTTTACTGTCTCTATCTAGAAATGCCGGACCTTGAGTAGATGAATGCAGAAGCCACCCCAGTAGTAAACAAAGCAAGTAATAAGTCGGTTGAAGAGAGAGACTAGGCATGAGTTGGCAGCCATGTTGGAGAAGAAACCTCATCTCTCTACACAGTTTCCAAAGCGAAACCCATGAAGGGAGTGACAGAGAGTGACTGTTGGATACAGACATGCACAGAGATCCATAGCGACATACAGTGCTGTGCTTTGCTGTTCTGTTCTGCATGGACAATTCTGTTCAAATGAAAATGTTATTGTTTATTGACCTAAATGACTGTAATGGGATGTGCTGATGTCTTACACCTTCTCCCTCTTTTTTTTTGCAACGTCAGGTTATGTAATGAACATTGTGATTTCTAATGAAGAAAAAAACAAACTCAAATGCCTATTTTCCAAAAAAGTAGATTTTTTTAATGACAGATTTTTCCCCTTTAATGTTTGTATTGTAAATTGCACTTACTATGTTTGTTAATTTAAAAAGCAGGAGTTCCGCTTGAAATGTTTTTTCCAATGTATGCCAACATCTGCAAATATTTAACAATAATTTCATTTTTTAAACATATTTCAGCATTTCAAATAAACAGATATGCTTGTGCAACTCACAGCTTGTGTTGAGATTATGGTCATAGAGTGGTACAAGTCTTTGCATATCGTTATACCTTTGCAAAGGTGAGTTTGTTTCTCTATGCCAGTGTACAAAACATTGCACATTGTAGCAGGTACACATGCTCATTTTCTTCCATATGCATACTGGGGTGAAAGCTAAAATCCTATGTAGTTTATCAAGAGTTCCCCAAGTAGTTTAAAACAGTACAGGTTATAAATGTTTGTACATTACATACACTAGAACTATGCTTTGGAGGCTTGTGTGATTCAACATGTTAAAACACTTTTGCGTTTGTCTTATGCTGTGGGAGTTTGGGTATAAATTTCTAATAAACTGTTTCAGACTGTTGTATACAAGGCATTAGTTTTGAAGCATCACTCTTTCAATTTCCACTAAAGTTCAGCTCATTAATGAATTTCAGAGATAAAATGAACTCTGGAAAGGATGAATATTGAATATTGTGGGAAGTATCAAACAAATATTTAAAGGACAGGTAGTCACATGACATGCCCATATGCACACTGAATGAATTATTGATCACTTGTTCCTCGTGTCCATTCTGGCTGCAAAGAGATTCTTTTTTACAATTTCAGTGTAAGAGATGGGAGAGAAAGTCATCAGCCCTTGTCTATTATAAAATGTTTTCTAAAATTAATCCAAGCTAATATGAAGCTTCAGCAGTCTGAATTACACAAATAGAGTGATTCTCTTCCAAAGTGAGTCTTTTTAGAATAAAATTCTTTCTCTGTTTTTCCTCATACTTTGTTCCCTCACTGAGCTTTGGTGGAGTGATAGAAACACAAAGGAAATTTTGTATTAAAAGACTTGAAAACTGAAAAATATCCTCTTGATTTCATTAACACAGACTGTCGAAGCGTCACATAAGCTTCAGATGAAATTTTTGAATGTATTCACATGAATGGGAACTTTGAGCCTTGTCCCTCACCTCTAGCCTTGGAACTGCATTAGGCCTAGTATGAAAAGGAGGAACAATTATAGCAGCACTAGCAGCACTTTCAGTTTACTAATGGGTATGTGAGTATTGCATTGAGACAGATTTGAAAAAACGTGAAATGTCACTCTGTAACCACTATGTAGTGCTAATGCTTTTCAGGACTGCTCTCACTTCTCTCTAATACAGCTCAGGGAATTTTGGGGGCTTCCCATCTTCTCTGTACTTTTATACTGAAAGCTAAAAGGGAAATGGAAGACTGAAATTCCTTTATGCTGTAAATTTCAGTGTAAATGATTTGTAGTGTGTGTTTTTTTTTTTTCAAAACATAGCAACTGTAGTAGAAACTTCTTGGGCCATCAGAGAAGTAGATAGCACAGATTAAGAATATGAAAACTATTTATTAGCCAGTAAAGGCCGTAGGTTATTCATGGCCATGAGAACCATGGATTGTTGTCACTGAGATAAAAAATCTGCTTTATCTGTAGTCTCAAAGGGTCTTGGAATAAAAGTCTGAATGGATCACTTGAAAGAAGTGGAACATGCAGCAGTTCTGAATCCTACTTCAGTAATTCTGCATGTTTCAGTCTCTCATCCACTGTGTCCTGTAATACATGTTTTCACCACAGTGTGGTAAGTGCAGGCTACAGTTTCTGCTCCACTGTGAGATGTTTAGGGGCTGCATGTTGTGTATGTGTCAGCAGTCTGGACCCAGGGAACAGAAAAATACAATGCAAGCACCTTTTCAACACCCTCCCCTGTAAAACTAAACTGTGGGCTTAAACCCACAAAAGGTGGCTTACCACTGATGGAGGCAGTCATGAGAAGGACATAATACTCATGACAATAGAGATGCACCAACTGGCAAACTAATAAACTTTCATGATCAGAGCAACAGGACTGAGCAACACTGTCTCTTTTGATGAAAAAGTCATATTTTCTCCAGCAACAACCACCACTGCCCATCACGTGATGGTCTATTCACCACATTCCCCTTTAACGTGACGTGAAAAAACATCCAAACAACCAGGCTGCTGTGAGATTAATACAAGAAATCACACTTGACAACATTTGTAAAAAAAAAAAAAAAAAGAAAAGACATCTTCCAAAGTGTTAAGGAATACAAATGTATGTTTATCATTTTTGTAAATTCTCCTGATGACATTCCAACACCATTCTGGAGTATATATGGCAATATGGCACAGAAGCAAAAAAATTATATATATATATATATATATATATAGACACACACACACACACACACCACCAGCACCACTCTGTCCCACGGAAAAGGGAACTCACAGATTCATCAGTGGCAGCTAGACAAACAGATCATAGAAAGCAGCAGAAACTGTTACTGCCAGCGTTTTGTTTCCATGCATAAAGGAGAAAAGCAGTGAGCTCAGCATAATCCTTTCAGAGGGCCGCGGCTGTCCCTCTGGCTGTCCTGGTCAGCATGATGCTCCAGTGCAGAAGCTCAATGCCAGGCCCTGCTCTCCCCTCTTCCTCTCCAACCGTGGATTTTCCACCGCTTTATCCGACCTGAGCCTCCAAACCCATCCAGCACACACAATGTAAAACTCTAGCCTAATCAGTTCTGCTGCCACAAACCTAATTTGTACCAATCCAGAGCACAAGTTTAGGAATTGAGAAATTGCTCGTGCTTTGGCAATGGCAGCTTTGATTAGAGTGAATGTGAACTGTTGATTGTACATTTCAGAAGAGACAATGAAAGAAAGATACTGGGAAATGAGTGAAAGGTCAAAGGTTGAGATTGTAATTACATTTAAACTGTGTGTGCAAAAATATTTAGAAAAGAATATTTAGAATTATTAGAAAAGAAGCAAAAAAAACAAAAAAACCCAAAACAAACTATCAGTGCACTCCACTTCAACAGCTCACAGGTGCTGCCCGCCACATGCTCACAGCTTTTCTATTTTCAGGTTTGAAAGTCAGGGCTGTTTCTCAGGGGAAGTTTTCAGTCAGTGGTGGTACGAATGGGATTTTCTACCACTTTCTTGGTATTAGTGCTTCAACCTGGCTGGTATTCAGGGACTAGATCTCCACTTCCTCTGGTAACAACTGAGGTGTAGCAGAAACCCTGAAAAGCTGGAAAACCCCAGGTAAAAATTAAATTTTGTCTTTGGTGGAAGAGTGTTGCTACACCAACCAAATTTTTACTTAACACACAAAAGGTCAATCAGAAGTCCAAATTTCAAGAGCACCCTTTAACCTAACTGGGTGCAGTATTTTGAGAGCACAATTGATTTTAAGTACTCAGGCTCCTCTTTGATTATTTCTGTGCCTTTTAAAATTGCAACCTGTTGGTCCAGATTCAGAGTGATTGAGCAGATAGAGGGTGGTCAGGGCAGGAGAAGGGTTAAATGATTTTGTTTTGATTTGTAGTATTGTGCACTGGCTCCTCCCCTGGGATCAGCGGGACTACTCCGGCCCTGGGGTGTTATAAAAAGGCCTCTGAGCTCCCCCTGCTCTGGTAAAGAGGCTGAATGTCTGCAGGACATGCTTAACGTTTGTCTATCCATGTTCTTCTACTAACAACCAGCGGGGTTGGCACATAGATGCACAGAGACTGGCGTACTGCTCCACTCAGGAGCTCTCTATGACAGAAATCAGAATTCGGTAGGCAGAGCAGCGGATTATTCACAGTTACATGAGAGTTACGTGTTGAGCAGTTTGCGTGTTGTTGCATTTAGCTTTAGAGAAGCAATTTCTGTTTGAAGGCGACTTTTTGTCATTTTGCTTTGTGTTTTTTTGGTCTCAAACGGTGTTTATTGTGGAGAAGTAGCATCTCCTTTTAGTTGACTAGCTTGTTTTTTCTTTTGACCTTTCATCCCTCCATTGCTTAGAGGCTGCTTTTTGACATTTTGACACCATGTGGGAGTTCAGATCTATGTCTTTCTGGCGGGCGGTGTTTGCCGAATTCTATGGCACCATGTTCTTTGTTTTCTTTGGGCTGGGGGCAGCCCTCCGCTGGACCACTGGGCCCCATAATGTCCTCCACGTTGCCTTTTGCTTTGGGCTGGCGGCTGCCACCCTCATCCAGTCCATCGGCCACATCAGTGGAGGTCACATCAACCCAGCTGTTACCTTTGCCTACCTGATTGGCTCCCAGATGTCCCTGTTCCGCGCTTTCTTCTACATCATAGCCCAGTGTCTCGGAGCACTGGCTGGTGCTGCCGTGCTCTATGGGGTCACACCCAGCAACATGAGGGGAAACCTGGCACTTAACACGGTAAGATCACCTGCCAGGAATTGGGATACTCATTAGTTCAAGTAAACAGATTCAATAAACATCAACATCATTCAAAGGGAAAAAATCACTGCGTGTGTTTATGTTTTCCAAAATTGCATCTTCATTGTACATACAGCAATTTAAATGTATCTAACAAACTTAAAACCATGTTATTTTATGCACTTACATCTTTCTTACCCCCTTTTCATCTTTCAGCTGCAGCCAGGCATCAGTCTGGGCATGGCCACCACCATGGAGGTCTTCCTCACCCTGCAGCTTGTTGTCTGCATCTTTGCTGTGACTGATGAGAGGCGCAACGGACGCCTGGGCTCTGCTGCCCTCGCCATCGGCTTCTCTGTGCTCATGGGGCATCTTCTCGGGGTAAGAACCAGCGTCGGGTCTAGAAGATTGCAACGGCTCACTAGGTTCATACAAAGATCTGAGCATTGAATCACATCATACATATACACATTTACAGACTTAATACTAAACGACTCTCTCTGCCTTTGACTTAGATGTACTACACTGGAGCCGGAATGAACCCGGCAAGGTCCTTCGCCCCTGCTGTCCTGGTCAGGAATTTTGTCAACCACTGGGTAAGCTGATCATATCTGTAAATATTTTTTACAGTACAAACTGTAAAAATCATAGTGATGTGACATCTTCACACTCATTGACACATTCTGCACTTCGTTTTTTTTTGTTCATGACAGGTGTACTGGGTGGGTCCCATGATTGGTGGGGCCATGGGTGCTCTGCTGTATGACTTTATGCTGTTCCCCCGTATGCGTGGCCTCTCCGAGAGGCTCGCCACACTGAAGGGCACCCGGCCCCCAGAGGCTGAGGGCCAGCAGGAGACCAGGGGAGAGCCCATCGAGCTCAAGACACAGGCCCTATAAGCCTGGAGTAGAAGATTGGCTTTCTGACCCCCATCCCTCACCTGTCGCGCCTCACTCTGCACCCTCAGTTCCTGGTCCATCCTCAGCCCACTCAGCGTTTCTGCACACATACCTCCTCCCCGCTTCCACACATGCTAACATAGATCCCGAACTCCTTGTTGTGCATCCAGAACTGGACCTAGTGACATACAGTGAAGGGGCACCCACAGCCCTGACCATCTCTCCTGATTTCTCATCCACCCATCCTTCCTCCTCCTCCTCCTCCTCCTCCTCTTCCTCCTCCTCCTCCCCCTTGGACTGCAGGACAAAGATGGAGGGTTAGAAGAAGACTTGCCACTGAAGGAAGCACCCTGTGCCCTGTGGCATAGGGAGTCAGTCACTCCTGGCTGACCAGGTGGCTATAACTGCTCAGGACAGTGGCCTCTCTATCTTTCCTTCCCTTTCTCTCTCTTTCTGTTTTTCTCCCTATTTTGTAGTCTGCTAGGAGTGAAGCTACAGTAGAGCAGTGGACTTCTGCATGCTTTTCCATTTTGATCCAGTTTGATCTCGCCCTTTGTTTTGTTTCGTTTCATGAACTTTGGGTTAATTACATGTACGTATTGTACTTTACCAGTATTTATTCGGCTCACATTCTTCGTCTTTTTTTTTTTTTTTTTAGCTGTACATGTGAGTGTGAGAGAGACAGAGAGTGAGTGTGCATGCATGTCTGTGTGCATGTGTATGCTTGTGTGCTTGTTTTAACTGATCATTTTTTCATTTTTCATTGCTACAATCCTTTGTCTGTATCGAGATTATCATGATTATTATTATTTTTGATTTATCATGCAAACTTATTTTAGGGAAAGATGCTGCCTTTTCCGTGCCCTCACTGATACTGCAAAAGTTCAACACAAGTTCAACAGATTGCATGTTTTTGAGTAATCCCCTTTTTATATCAGATGAAAATAATTTATGCCTTTGAGTCAAACCTTAAAGCCAAATTCATTCAGTTTAGAGTTTGTGTCTCAGCCAGTGAAGCACACACACATTCATATTTATACTGAAATAAACACAAAACACTAAACCATCTGGTCTTTTCTGAGCTCAGTCTTCAATGAAGTTACAATTACAAACACTTGAAATGGTATAACTGCCACCAAATCTGTTACCCATCGCTCTATAAGTGGGAAATCTATGGATTTCCACCACATTTAGAAAACTTATACAGTACTTGTGTTGGGTTACATCTTAAATGACTTTCTGACATGATTTTGTCCTTGAAGCTTTAGAGCAGCGCTTTTCACTGATTCATGTACAGGTGTGTGATAGTTGGTTTGCTTTTATTTTTGCGTGTCTGCCATGGAAAAACAAAGAGAGCAAACCTGACAAGCTGTTATGAGGAACAAGTGTTTTCTAGTTGAATTGTGTTGTTTGACATGACTGAAGGGTCTTTGTTACATCACCTCGAGGTTAGAAATGAAAGAGTGCATGAGGTGTGGTGGCTTCTTGCTGGTGTTGGCAAACACCTGGTGCCTTCTCTTTTCTACGCTGAGCTGGGTAGCTTTTTAGGAGTGAAATAGTTTCATTGGTCAAGCCCCTCTCTGATATTTGGGAGAAGAGAGAAGGTCACCGCAAGGCGACTGAAATCTTTAGTGTGTTTGTACAGGGTGATAAATGTACACCTTTATTTTCATACAGTCTAAGAGAGCGAATGAACTTTGAAGTTGAAGCTCTGCATTGGCCTGGTGTCCCCTCTCTCTTCCATCCCTCCTTCATTCACCCTACCTCCTCCCTTTGTTTATGAGGCAGCCGTCTTGTTCTGCTCTAATGAGGGGACATCTAAAGCTGCTGGGATGGAGGGAAGCGGACGGGGCACTGAGATAAGTTAGCGTTTTGACAAACTTCACCAGAGCAGTGACTGAACCAGACATGTAAGCTGATTCTCTTTCTGCTTCCTCTACATAACCTTTTTTTTTTCAGTGTGATTTCCCTGGCAGTGGTTGAGTAGAATTTACATTTTAGTGGCATGTTGAAATTAGAATTTGTGTTCTAATGGAAAAGCTTTGTGATGTACAGTGTAAAGTTTTCTTTTTTAAAAAAAAAAAAAACAATTCATGATTGTTGAAACTGGATGGATAGGAAATATAATATCCTAGATATGCGATGTCTCCTCTTTGGCTGATGGATTATGGAAATGATGCCAATTATTTTCTACACCAAAATGCTTTCATTCAATGGACAGCCTTTATGGTACCAGGCATACCTTCCCAGTCTCAATGCCATTGATTTATTATTTTTATATGTCAAAAAAATCCAAAAATTCTTATGTTTTCAATCCTTTTTTTGTCTGTTTTTTCTTTTAGACTCACTGTAGAAAAATATGTGATTTAAATAGTTGGTTCTATACAGAAGAGACCTACATTTACATATACTACATAAGTTAACCTCAGATATATGCAGCAGTTATCATATATGACATATTTACTTCTGAGAACTAAATCCTGTCATTTACATAATAATTTGCCAATCAGATGAGGTTATTTCTGTGATACTACTGGGGTAGTGAAAGTTGCGATTCATCTGTCTCCAACTGCTTGCATAGCACATACTCCTCCAGTGTTTCAGAATTCGCCACAAACAGCTGTGGCATCAAGGTTGACTTAAGGGGCATAACTAATTTCTTGTAAATAAATTCACAAAAATATTTTTCATATTTTGAGAAAAACTGAGATTTTACTGGTCACCATAGTTGTACGATTATATGGACTGTAGTATTTGCAAGGGGATGATTTACCGCAAAGTCACTCCACATGATATAACAGGTTATCATCCGGCAAACATACATGCTACATGTTTCTTCCAACACAATATTATATTATATTATTACATGCACAGCATTGACAGTGATGGTAAGTAGTGCAAAGCTTCTTAAAAATCCAAAAGTTAGTTTATGGAGAAGACTGGTTTTAATATACATTAAGATGTGAATAAAAGCTGCTAAGATCAGAGAAAAATTAAATTTGGAGCTCCCACGATGCAAAGGTAATGCATCCCCTGTCAGAATAATATTGTTCTTCACCCTGTGACGTTTAACGTGTCCAATTAACTGCGGAGCTAATTATGTCTTTACTTTTCATTTTGTACAAAATGCCTAACAGTTATTTTCATTTTTAAAAGTACACAGCTCTAACAACACAAAACAATGACATGGCACATTGACAGGTTACACAAAATTACCCTCATTTAGTTACATAGAATAACATCTAATTTGAAAGGTTCCATCTAAGAATAAAAAAGGAATGATGGTTTGGAAATATTCTTCTGATCATTTACTTTCGCTGTTTTAATCAGTTCTATCAATCCAAAGACTGAAGACATATAGAGACATAAGACTAAGACATAAGACTGCATCACAGACAGAGCATTTTTTTTCGTGCATTAGGGTATCTAAATAAAAAAAATCTAAAGCATGCAATCTAACATTTATGCTCAATTACTGGCAGCTGAAACATACTTACCGATATATCTAAAATATAATATAAGCACTGCCCGCCACCATTATTATCACCACTTCTATTGTAAATGTCCAATGTGATATAGTTTCACACTTAACAGTGATGGAAAAGCTTATTGTTCTTTTTATGTTCTAATCCTACTATTAGAACACTATTCCACAGAACAGGTTAGAGTCACAAACACTGACTGACTCATAGCTGTGCTATGAAGAATTAACCATGTATAATGTGCATTACTGCAAGATGGAGTGTGTAGCCTACCATAGCTGAGGCTTTTCAATCACAAGGAAGAGTTATATACAATAGGGAACTGCCATTCAAATATGCTTGCCTTAGCATGACCAAAACAAAAAAAGAAAAGAAAAGCAACAAGCACAAAGAACAATATGCGATATCTTCTATAGCCAAAAAAAATCTCTACTATCCACTATCTCACTGTCCACTGATTGGTGATGTCCTGTTACCTTTACCTTTCCATTTCAAAGTATCACGTTGTCTGCTATCACATGTGTTTGGTCATGGCTGGAAAAGCATTTTAAACTATACAGTAAACCTCTCATTTTCCAAGCAAACCAAACAAAGAAATCAGCATCAACAAACCCTCCACCAGGGAAGACAGAGAAAATTAAAATTAAAAAAAGAAAAGTTTTACTTGCCCTTCTGCTTTCACCAGCTCAACTCAACACTTTGAGTCCCAGAGAAATCAAATTTGTCTCAAAAAAGTTTTTACTCAAAGGCAGATGAAGCTGTAGATGGAAGGTGGAAGTGAAGGAAGAATGTCTGAAGAAAAAATGCCACATTTCCCTCCTGTGACAGTCAGACGGGTGACTCTGGTCTGTGTTTGATGTCAGCTTTGCACTCCAAAAACAGGAAATCTTCCTAATTATTCAGAGTCTGGAGAAGACTGTCCAAATCTAGCTCCATATTGTTACTTTGGGCACTAGACAACAGAGACATACACATAATACCATCTCAGCACTGTGTAAAACTATTTTTGGAAAAGCTAACAACATGGCAATGGAATTTTTGCACTGACATGAAGACAGAAAACCTACTAGGAAACAGGAGGGGTAGGGCTGAACTCCACATCAGGACTAGTTGCACTTTCCATTATCTCTTGAGGGATTGTCTCTGCTGGGCTGAAGGGCTGCGGGAACTGATGCCTGAAAAAGACACGGTAGGAACATGTGTGCTATCACCTGGTCACCTTTAAGGTGTAATTTTTCACTCATGACCTTTTAATGTCAAGTAATCACTACTACATATGTATCACACTGGATTTTTCTCAAAATGTGAGGAAAAAAAAAATTTAAGCAGCAGGGGAGAGTAGTCAAATACATTTCATGTGCTGTCTTTAAATATAACTTTGCTGTCCTGGTGTAAAGAAGATATTTGAGTTACCTTTGATATGCTCAGATATTCTATTTTATGAGACTTTATGGAAGATGATGCTGCATGTCAAATGTTAGCTAGACACCAAAGTCCAAGACAATAAACTGAACATGGAAGACAACAGCAACAGCTACTGCAATGCAAAACACAAACACTGGAATATTTAAATGGAGGATTTAAGGGCAGCACCAGGGAATAGTGGTGTGGGGATAAAGTGAAAGAGATAAAGGTGTAGAAGTGACACTTACACGGGGAAGGTACCAGAACTGTGAGGGTTCTCAGCCATAGGTGTCATGATGGCAGGTGGGGGTGTGGCTGAGCCAGCTTCCCTGCACACACACACACACACACACACACACATACACGACATGTTCCCAGCATTTTCCATTAATGAATGAAAATGACTTCAAGTGCATCACATTACATAGTTAATTTGTAATAAAAACGTCCTTACGGTCCGACTTTAGTATGCAGTGACACAGGGATGTAACCTCCGATGGGTGACGCTTGAGGCTCTGTTTCAAACAACAGCAGAAAAAAAAAAGAACTCAATCTATTAGTTGTCTTAAAACCATAAAATTGACTCTGTGCGCATAAAGACTTATTACCTGAGTAGAATTTTTTGAAAACGTCATGTTTAGGAAAGTCAGGATACAGGAATGTTATGTGATTGATGTCACGGATGCGATCACCAAGGCTACGGATCTCAAGGTCTCGCTTGGTGAAGGGCTGGATATTCTGGATTTTCTGGCCCCCATCTAGTAGAAAAAAAAATGTTTGATGTGTGAGTTCATGTGTTTGCATGAGAGAGACAAAGAGAGGAAAGGAGGGAGGGAGAGAGTAATTATTACTTTATCTTTCTACCATGCACTGCTCCGTCTGTAGGACATCTGCACTGTGCAGAACTTTAACACACTGCTATTACAATAACAACAGCATGTAACGCATGTATCTCTTGATAAAAGCCTCTTTGGTCATTTTAAAAAAGAATCTTTTGTCATAAAAAATAATCCAGGTAAAATGCACAGCAGCGTATGCGACAGAAACCTTAAAAATAAATGGTGTTGCAGCCTTTAAAAAAGCCTGGTTGTCTAACAATGTAATAAATGGGTGAATGTAATAAAAAATTATGTTCAAATGTATTTAAAGATCAAAAAATACAAAATCTGTTTTAATTTAGGCACAAGATGAGGGACTTTAACGAGTTAAATTGCACTTATCAAAAATGAAGTTACATAAAAATAGCATAAGATAAGATACACCTTTATTAGTCCCACAATGGGGAAATTGCATCTGTCACAGCAGCAAAGAGATAGATACAGGCACCCAGAATATACAAAAATATCAAAAATATAAAGACTTGCGATTTACCATAGAAAAATAAAATGGCAATATACACAGCGTGAGCAATATATACAACATTGAACCACTGCACCCAGTATGGGCACAGTATAGACAGTCTAGACAGAAGAGTGTTAGCAGAGGTGGATTACTACACAACATATAAAAGCTGTATGACTGCCCTTGTGACCTCGTCAGCACTGAATTTTCAGGGTGTACCTCAGCATCATCGTAATCCAAACACGAAACAGAGGAGTTTGAGGGGAAAAAAATATTAAACCAAACACAATCAAACTCAAACTGATGCCACACCAACACTTACTCTCTGTAGCAGACACATAAGCAATGGTGATGCCTCCAATCTCAGAGTCACTAAAGCGAAGCAAGAACGTCCCGTTGGGTCTGTCTTTGAGAATCAGGTGTAGATGCTGCTTCCCAATGAAACCAAATATCAGCCTGATGGAGCAAATACATTGCAAACACTAGTCATTACTGCACCCTGTAGTAGGCTGCTAATATTAACTACTGAAACAGCTGTAGAGTCTCCTCACCCTTCGCTCCAGTAGGTTTTCAGGTGCTTCTTGGTCAGGTCCATTACTCCCTCAAACCACTGCCAGAAAGTGAATGGTCGACCCGGGAGAACCTCCTGTAAGATTGAAAGCCAGTGTGACATTTGAGTGTATGTCATTGTGTGTGTGTTTGTCTAAGAGGACATACACCCGAGTGTACCTTATTAAACTGGGCCCAGGAGACCATCATATTGCTGAAGTCGTCGGCAAAGTCTGGCTTGTCAAATATCTTCTGGGCCAAGAAGTGCTGGTTGTAGTGGTCCAGATTGTGCTGCGTCTGGACCTCGGCAGTGAATTTACTGTTGAGAGTGCTGCACATCATCCTCCAGGGCACACGCTCCGGCACCACGAATGGTACTCTGTCCTGATGATAACAACAAAGAGGCTGACATGGCGAATACACTGATATGAATTTACAATATTAGTAATAATAATATTAGTATAAGAATAAAAGAAACTATTAGTGAGAACAGATCGAGAGAAGGAAAGTACACCCACACTATCATCATAAATGCTTATTGTAGACATTGTTCATTTGTATTGAGTGGTTAGGCATTTCAAAAAATCAGTTTATTTCTTAGAAACCACATTAGACTATTTCCAGTAAGTACTTGGACTTGAGAGAGCAACAAGAACAATAAACAGGAAACTCATTCAGGCCACAGAGCTTGTGTGCACATTACTGTAAGTCTCAAGTCTCCAGCAGTGTGGTCATAGCAATTAAAGCATACAGTCACAGTGTTTGTCATGTAAAAATTCTACACTGTAAGCCCTTTTCAGATGACCAAAGCAACTGAATTTAACTAAGTCAGCACTGTTATTATATACGTGTGCTTTTCCTGCTGTGTCATGTCCTAAAGTCTTTCGTCACAAATATGACTTTTGTCACACACAAAATACAAGATGGGTCACACAGCCACTTTATCCTCACAGTTCATACTCACGCATGAAGTGTGAATTCAATCATTCTGCAGTTGCTCAAAATTGGAAAATGGACATGCACTTCTGAAAAAAGCTTGTGTTTCCCCCCAGACATTGTGTCAAGACATGGTCTTGTGGTCCACAACAGCCAAACATTGGGCAACTGACAGAAGCACTGGAAGATGGTGTTGAAGAAGATTATGAGAGGAAAAAGACCAAGTACTCTGAACTGGCCACTGAAGGGTTGAAGAACCAACTGAGTCCTTGATTGGTAGTTGAAGGGGTGTTGTTGTGTAAATTCCCCAGACCCCACCTCCACCCCATAATTCAACTGTAGGTTTTGTAGCTTACATTCCTCACTCCCTGCCGTGCTGAGCTTGTGGGCAGTGATGAATATTACTGCTGGGCATATTTTACGATCAAATAATCTATTCCACATGAGATGGCTGACTAAAATGTACTGTATTCACAACAGCACAGAGAGACAAGCTTTGTCACTGATAGCAGGTAACAAAAATTGACAGAACATAAGAATCAATAGCAGTTTAAAAAAAAAAGGAAAAAAAACAACAAAAAAAAAACAAAAGAATAATCTGACACTTACTGGTTCAGAAAAAGCACAGTCCCAGATGATGGTAGCCAGAGCGTTGTTGTCTTGACTTCCGTGGACAATGACAACAACCGGGAGTGAGATCGTCTATGATCAATGACATAATAAGTTTGTGACAAAAGAAGTTTGTTGATAGTCCTGTTCTCTACAAAATGTGAAATCTTCTGCATATAACCACATAGTTTTAAGATCGGTGTATCACAGCTGCAATCATCCAACAAAACTTGTGTGCTGATGAATGATATGAGAGAAAATAAGATGCAACTGTCATGGTTCTGAGTTTCAGTCTGGTCATTCATGCTATTCATTCAGAACGATGGAAAAAAAGGGCCAAACCTGTATCCTGTAGGGAGTGTCACAGCCTGTGATGGTGATCTCTGTGGAGAACAGGAGGGCAAATTTCTCCTCTGTCACAGACTCTGATCCCTTTCTGTCCGCTCTCTTGATCTTCTTGATGGACTGTTGAACCAAAGTAAGAGTTTACATCTGTTAACAAGACTGAGCAAGAACTAAATCTAGGCTGGTAAATCAAGACCAGTACATACCATATTCCTAAAGGTGGCGCATGTGCTCTTGCTTGCTGTGTTGTGTTCTAGGATGGCTGTATTGTTGATCAGTTCACCAACATTATCACTGCAGGCCAAACAACAGAGAGTTTCAATGTCAGTTTTTCCCTCCGACATACAATAATATTCAGGAAGTACCTTAAAGGAGGCCTATGGATTAATTTGAAAGCAACTGGGCTTCTTCAGTTCAGAAATGAAGAAGTTTCTCGGATGAGTGGCGAAACGTCTTCAACATGTCGTAGTGTATATGTGACTCACCCAGGTACACTACCCAGGTTCCTGGCCTGCAGTTCATTAATGATTTGTGCCTTCAGCACCACAGGCTTCCCGGGAGCTACTTTCTCCCCCAGCAGATATCGCACAGTGGTGGAGAACTTTGACTGAGTCTTAATGACCTGAGGGGGCTGCTTGTCCACTACAAGAGAGCTGAAAGAGACATCAGTTACATGAGTGAGGAAAAGATGTATGAAAGGTGAGTTTGAGGTGAAAGGAATAGTTTGAGTTAAATGAATATACTTTGTTCCACAGTTCTCCAATTTAAAAGGAGATCTGAAAATATATTTAAAAAAAGAAAACAATGTGACTGTGCTACCTTTGAATCAGAACCTGCAGAAGTTGCCCCAGCCTTTCCTGGAGCTCTGGCATCGGTTCCACTATCAGCATCAATTCCTGCCTCAGCTTCCCATTCACCCCGAGCAGCTGCTCACACCTAACAGAAAAACATATAACAACAATTAGAGAGGAAAAAAGAATTGTGAAGAAAAATTGTGACATTTTCACACCAAAACACAAATTTCAACCTGATGGTGCTATAAGCAATACTGAAAAATGGTCATTAAAATGTGGACTTGAGCATCTGTCCCTTGAATTGGAATGGAACTAATTATTAAGGTAGAAGTGTCACATGTTTGAGTGTTTGGACCTTTTTAAAGCTGTGTGCAGTACTAAGGTATTAATGTGGATTTCCTGTTTAAAAGGACATAAAACAAATCTATAGAACATCAGTTTGAGACAAGCATGTTAGTATCAAAGGTTGTCTTGCTTATAATGTTTATTAGGTGCACATTTTTACAGGATAAAAGCAATGCAACGCAGAGGCAGACAGCCCAAAAGGGAGTAAGTGGAGTGGGTTGCCCCTCACCAAGTTTGCAGAGGGTTGAGGTTTTCGTCAAAGGGATGTCCGATGGTGGCCTTGTGCTGCTCCCACCTCCACGCCTTCAGTCTGCTGATCAGTCGGGTCTGACACTGGTCCAGACAGTCCACACACTCCTGGAGCAGCTGGAAACGCTTCTACAACAACCAATTTCCAAACAGATTGAACCGACACACGTGGGCAAACGCGTGGCTGAATGTCAACACAGAATTCACAGAAATACTATTTACTCCACACATGCAAAAGTATTTTCAAGCTACTTCAAATTAAAATTAGGTTGCATTTTCTATGGATTGTTTTAATTTATTATGTTTTTTAGTCTATAAAATGTATACAAATGCATCCTTCTGAAATCTGGAGAGCTTAATCTATTGTCTACATGTTGCTCATTTTGCCTGGACAAAATTTAAATAACCCAAAGAGATTAAGTTTGTAATGAAAGATGTTGACAGATAAAGAAAAGCTGCAAATGATTGTACAGGGGTGGACAGAATCTACAGATTTTTCCCACTACCAGGAACATACTTGATAAACCTTTACCTGCGACCTGCGACAATTAGCATCAAACTACTTGAACTTAAACTCCTCTGCTGCTTGTCTACACTGTTTTGATACTGCTCAACTTCATTTTCTTCAGAAATTCTTAACAAGTAAGAAAAGGAAAAAAAGGCTAAGGTGCCAGTAATGTTGGCTCTGGCAGCATAAGCCGTTGCCAAGCTCACCGTGGCCATTGCTTTCACATTATACTCCAGCTGCTGGATGTGGTTCTGGAGTTTCTGGATTTCTGACTTTGCGGGATCCAGTCCGTTCTGTTGGATAGGCCCTGTTCAAATGAAAAATAATTTCATATAATGAGTCCATTGTGCACTGCAGGATACCTCTGTGTTTCTTTATACAAAAGTGTGCTTTCTTTGCTGCGTGTGAATGGAGAAACAAAAACAGAAAACATCTGTTGATGTTATTTTTGACACGGACGTAAAATCACCTACCCTCTCATTTTTGACATTGCAATGACAATTCCAAGTAACAGAAGACAAGAAATGCTAACGTATTACTAAACCCTGACAGATAAAACAGGTTAGACTGAGCAACACGTGAACATGCCTGACACACTAGCCAGGCAAAACAAGACCAGAAAGACAGCTGGCATGTATAGTACTACAGTACTTGCACGGTACATTGAAAAATTATTTTCAAAGATACTAAAAAATAGAAAATAGTTCATGTATGTCACTGAAATATTCTATGTTGATCTGTTTTTCCATTTTTACTTACAAATTAACGTTTATCCATAAATAGTATGTAGGAGGGGCAGGGGATTTCTAGCTGAGCAGTACCCAACCAACAGGCAGCGGAGTCACATTTACAGTATATTTTGGAAATGTTAGAGTAGTATGGAAAATGCAAAAGTGGCTGTGGAGGTAGTAGCAGTTTTATTCCGTCATATAAAAATAAGTGGGCTACTCACATTCAGACTATACATGTAAATTTGTAATACTTTTTTCTGTATTTTTCAGCTGATCTCAATGATACATTCCATTGCATAACTGGTTTAATCCTTGATGTCACTAAGGTGTCCTGCAACTAAATATAAACAAATCATAAGTCATATACAATAAAGCGGAATAGGGCAGCAACTAACGTTTACTTTCACTTCTGATTAATCTGCTGAAACTTCACATCACAGTTTCACAGACAGCCACTGAAAAATGGTGAATGATTAATAAATTACCAAGTCTGTAGTAGAGTAGAGTCATTTTATCTGTCAGTCAATTAATAAATGAATCATTTCAGCTTTAAAACGGAGTATGCCCAGTGTTGTGTACAAGTACACTTTCTTTCCCCAATATAAGCTAAATCTTAACTTAAATAGGTTTCTAGAGTAAAGACAACTGAAAGAAGTTGAAAAAAAATTGGAAATGGCTGAAAAAGCCCAGAAAATTACACTGAAAATAAATTTAAACCATGAATAACTGAATACACAAAGTAACATTCTTTTTGAAAAAAGAGGAATTAAAAATAACCTCGCTCCAATTTCAGCCTCTATGGGTTGGTAGTTGCATAAGCTCCAGTTGTAATTAGAGATTAGTGAACATGGTGCAGGGAATTTCTGAAGAAAATCTCTTTGCCTGCCTTCTATGTGGGCGTGTGCGTGTCTCACCTTGTAAACCCTCATAGTTTTGTCTCTCCCAGTTGAGATCTTCTTGCAGCTGGTGTATCTTTTGTCGGATGTCCTGGACCTCCAGTACCTTCAGAACTAGGTGGTCAACATCCTGCATGTTGGGAAAGGATGTCTCTCTGCTTGCGTACTGTTGGTACTGTGGAGGGTTGGGGATCTGAGCAGGCTAAAGACATGGAACAGTACTAAATTAATGTCAGAACTGTAGACGGCCATTATTAAAAGGAGAATAATAGTGAAAATTATCTGGAAAACAAATTGACTTGATCTGTTTCAACTGGGGAATAAATTCACACACATAAAACGTCTGATATAAGTGCACATTGCCAGAAGAAATACAGCAACAAAAAAAGACAGAATAATACAACAGTATATTCCACATCATATTTTCTTTGAAAAATGTCAACCAAGCATACCACCATTTGTTTAGGTAAACCGATGTTATAGTCCTTTGGTGTAAGACTTTTGCTTGCGACATAGTTATGCCTCTCTCCTGTGGGTCTATGTATCTGTAATGATATCTGTTTCAGAGAGCAATACTGTCACCTATATTATACACTCAGAAAACAAGCCTCACCAGGCCCTTCCAAATAATCACACAGCTAATTAGGGTGAAGTTAAACTAAACATGGGCAGTATTTGTTAATAAAGATCTTACTGTGCTGAGCAGAACCCTCTCCTTCCTGAGGATGTCCTTGACCATCACTCCAAACTGCAGAGGCTGCTGTTGGAACACAATCTGTAAAGCAAGCACACGTCTCAGTAAACTTTGGCTGATTTCAAAAGAAAACAAAACATTTCAAATGGCAAATTTGTCTGCATTCATATTGTAGCACGTTGGCCCATTCATTTTTTTTTTTTTTAATTTTGTGGTCACCACATGTATGTGGCTGGTTTCCCCACTGGCCGTTGCTCTTTCACAATGAATGGACATGCACAGTTTCTCTTACATCATAAGGGGGTGTTTGCATGCAGTGTTGCCAACTTTGCACCTTTGTCACTAGATTTACCATTCACTGTTAGATTTAGCAACTTATTTTGTTTTGTTTTTTTTTTCAAAAAAGCACCTAGTGACAAATCTAGTGACTTCCCCGACAAACCTCAGCTCTTTCCATAGACGCCAGACAGTCACCACATGCTGCCCCACAAGTGTTGGTTTTGTCACTGGTCTCAGTCACTCCAACCTGCTGCGGCCACTGGCAACTGTTTGGCTTTTATGTAATAGCTTGAAGAAACTGCATTCAACCTCAGCAGCTCAATGTGGGCATAGCACACTCTTATTCAAACCTGTCAGGTATCAGGGAGGAATATAAATCTTATTCTGAATGACACATACCATGTTCCTGCTGATCTGCATCAGCTTCATCCTGTCCACCACATTGGCATTCTGCTGAGCAATCGACTGCAGCATGCTGATGATCTGGTCCAACAGAGCTCGAGCCTGGCTCTCCTGCTCCACCTTCTCCAGCACAAAGTCATCCCTGTGAGCAAGCATATACACACCCAGGTACATGCACATGTGCATACAATTTGTGCATGTAAACATACACACAACCATACATGCACACACAACAGGACCACACATGAGCCTGCGCACACGATTATCAGATCAATTTTCAGCATTTCATATGTCTTTGCATAATGTGTGTGTGCACATGTGTTTGTGTATACCATCTTTGGTTCTCAATCCATTCAGCTAAAAAATGTCTGACTTCAATGGGGAAGGCGGATGGGGGATAGAGGTTGTTGACAGTGTCATCAGACAGGCACTGGATCAGCTGGGACATGTGTAGCCACTGGGCCATGATCAAGCAGGGCTAGAAAAGTCAGAGTAAAATCACATTATATATGACTCTTCAATTTTACTACATTTTTCAATTACTAAGGAACCAAACAGAGATGGATGTCTTACATGTGTTGCTGGCAACAACAAAGCATATACTGCAAGCTTTATTGGCTTCTGACGTGCGGAGAACCACAACAACTCACCACATTTCGTAAAGTGAAGGTCAAACCATTAATCATTCTACTTCTGAATGTGTGAAGCATTTCACCAGTATCACTTATGTCGAAGACCATTTTGATCTGAAAACTGTCTGAGTGTCATTATGTGCTGTAACTGGAAAGTAGTTTCCTGCTTATTGCTGATCAGATTTGGTGTTCAACAGATACAATATGAAGTTTCTCCAGTTTAAGCACCATGCTTGTGAAAGGTGTGAAGAGAGCCAAATAAACAAGAAAATCCTTACAGCAAGTGAAGCTATTCTGTCTGCAACATTGAGCAACTCATAACTGTTGAGTCATACTGGAGGAATGGGCCATTGTGAAATACTTCTTAGAGTGAATGAGGCAGTTTTTGTCATCTAATTTGAATGACACTACATAGCTACAGCAAACATTTTCGCTGTGAGGGAAAACTAAACCCTGTCCATCTGTCAAATACAGAATCATAAATGAAGGGCCGATTTATACTGTGCAAACCTCTGAATACGATCAAGCTCAGTCAAGGACTGACTATTTGTAGTAAATTTGTAGTAAATAGCTTTGCTCTTTCAAGGACTAGGAATCCTGTTATTAATGAGGACACTGCTGAGAAAAAAAAGAATTAAAGAATTGGTTTGACATTTTGGGAAGTACTGGAAGTTGAAGATGAGAGATGAGGAGATTGATGCCACTGGTATGTCTGTATGCTAAATACAAAGCTAGTGTCACCTAATGGTTAACTCTGCATGAGGATAACGAGCTTGGCTCTGTCCAAAGGCAACAAACTCCACCTACCAGCACTGCTAAAATTCACTAATTAAAACAATATCATCCTTTAATCTGTACACAAACAAAAGCTAAAAAAAAAACCCCTGCATTTATATAAGAGACACGCCACTGGAACGTACCAGCTACAGGCACACCAGACCTTCTCGTCATGGTGACATTAACAAACGTGGTTACGATTATGAAACCTTGATGGTTTGGTTAGATTTAGGCACAAAAACCTCTTGGTTAGGTTTAGGAAAAGATTGCGGTTACATGAGAATTTACACTACATGTAACTTAGACCTTAGAAAAGTCAACAAAACCAAAAACACAGCATATCAGTGGTGGAATAATGACAAGGTTATAAAGGTAAAAGTTTTAACAGAGGTACTGTACTCGTCAGTTTAGCAGCCATGAAGCTGATGAATGAGCCACTGACACTGAAGCATGAATAAAGCCGCTAATGCCAATCAGGCAGCACACTTTTGGTGCTCTGCATGAATTGATGCTATGTTCACTGAAATACATTTAACTTAGCTGGATGTGATCAAGTTTAATGAAAGCTATAGTGTAATGGGAAAGCCTGCTGCAGCCTCAGATTTCTGTTCTTGGCTGAAAGAAGTGGGACCTGACGTGGTCTTCTGCTGATTTGTTACTTGCATGGATAAGCATGTGTACAATTATTCCAAAGACAGTGCTCACAAGGTGAAAGCTACATTAGATCTGGCAGTGTGAAACCAATCAAGGGTGGTTTCAGCACTAAATAACCACAGGAAGGAGAAAACTATGTCTGACTGGAAAGTACATCTGTTCTTCAAAGTAATCTGAAGCCCCATCTGTTGTTTTGGCTGGATCGGGTCCAAAACAACAAGATTCAGCATGCGCCACTACCATGTTACCACTACCATTCCTTCTTGCAGCTAAGTTTGCATTTTGGGCCAGGACTTCTTTAAAGCTACCACCCACCCCCAACAACGTCAGCGCTACCATTAGCAGGCAGGAGACCCAGGCAAAGGTCCAGGAAACATTTCTGGCATATTTGGTTGGCTGCTCATTATAATCAGAGCACAATTTGGGCCACAGTTTAATGGTTTAATGCAACAATTTATAACCAAGCTTAGACTTCTCTGCTGTTGCCTTTGTTTAGATTGCTGTACTTGCTATGTTGTTTAGTCAATATTTGAGGATTCATATATAACAGTCCTCAAATATTGGCTGACTACCTAATGTGAGTCACAAGTATTTGACCTATCAGCCCTGCAATCTTAGACACAAATATTCAGGCCCCATACAGCTGAAACTGAGAGAAGTTTCTTTCTCTTGTTAGAGAAATCATACAACACCAATTTTGTATTCTCCAATACATTATCCTGCCTTGGTGAATGAGCCAGTCAATGCCAATGGTACTTGTGTTTATTCAAATAATGAAAGTCTTTCTGATCACCTCTAGTCACAGCACCCACAACGACCAACGACCCACACATTAATCATCAATTATCAGGGTAATGTGAGATGTCATATCACTATGACTACCACAGTATTGCTGCAGTACTACTCTGACTTTGTCAAAATGACCAAATGATCTAATTTTGACTTCACTTTCATCTTCGCTCTCATCTTGCAAGTCATGAACATAGATACTTGGTAAGTGGTCCCTGGTGTACACTAAAGCCTCGAAGCTTTTCTCTCTTCCCAGAGACATCCACTGCGGAAATCACTTGAGATAAGTTTCCTGTATCTCCAGTTTAGGGCCTCACAACAACTCCAGCTCAACTCACGTAACATCTTCCCCCTCTCTCTCCCCATGTTCCCTGACTGTTTCTACTGTGATGTCTAAAATAGGCAAATTGTTTATAGAATTTTGTGGCAGACCAGAGTTTCTAATTCAAGATGTAACTGAGGTTTCGAATTTGGAAATCCACAGATCTCTCTGCCAGTATAAATCAATGATAAAGCAATGAGGAAGTTTTGACCCTGATTTTGTTCCCAAAAAATCAGATGGAACATCCAGCATCATACTGAGCAGTTAGTGAAGGACAATAAACAAAAGAACTTGAATAATATTCCACTCTGGCTTGTTATGGAAGCTTATTATTCCAATTAAATCTATACAGACATCTCTGAACGTAACAGGCAACCACAACAAAGTACATTCACTCATGGTACATAAAAAAATGAGAAGGAGGGGTAATCTAATAATAATAATAATAATAATAATAATACTGAGGGGAGAATTTGAGTTACAATGCGTAACTTCATGCTCAGCTTTAAGAAGCAAAAGATTATCATAGATAAAAATCTTTATCATAAATTCTGGTTTAACCGATATTATAGTCCTTTCTGACTAGAGGTTCATACAGCTTTGCAATAAAGAACTGCAACTATAAGCCCTAATTAAATTGGACACTCAATACTTATTTTGGATTTTAAGTGCAACAAGCAGACAGGCCATTACTAGACAGTGGCTAGACCCAGATATACCTCCAACTAATGACTGGAATCACATAATTTACTAACCATCATACCATAGCTTTCTCCATGAGACTGGAACAGGACAAGATTTTGAAAATATGGAAAAACTTGATCTTGTTTATTACACCCATATGTGTTTAATGTGTCACAGCAAATGTAGGACTCCTACACAGCTTGTGAGTAAAATATTTCTTAAAGACTATCAATTGCATCTAGTTGTGGGTTTCCAGATGTGTCAAAGTATTCCATCGTTAACAAATAGAAGTAATTATTAATTATTAATACAGATTAAAATAATTTGAAAAAATGTCTTAGGCAGCATAAATTGAGTAATAAAAAAAGTGACCTTACATCTTCAACAGACTCTCAATGCACAGAATAAAGTGGGAAGAAACAGATGTATTCACCACTGTACCTGGTTAAGGATTCGAGAAGGAAAGAAAAAACAACACAATATATGATAATATGTTATACGTTGTGGAAAATTCATGTCACATTGTGTAGCTGATGTCACTGCATAAATTAGTACTGGTCATTTTCCACTGTCATTATCTGACAATAACGTGGGGAAAGTCCTCCAACCTAAACAACCAAAGAGGCTGCTTTTTCTTGCTTTGGTGGCCCATCCTCCTCCCAAAGTGAAATCTGTTGCCCTATATACAGCGTCATCTGACTTCCCCCTTTGCTGATCTTCTCCATTAAATGTCAGAAAATAAAGGAAAAACACCCATCACAATATCCCAAAACAAAAGGAGAAGTCTTCAAACAACTCGGTTTCTCCAACTAACAGTCCCAAACCCAGATATCCAGTTTAATATTTAATAGACGAAGAATTTAAGAGATAAATTATTCAATTTAGAGCTAAAACAATTAGTTTATTAGTAAGTCAGTCAAGCAACAGAATATGAGTTGACAGTGTTTATGATAATCAATTCATGGTTCAAATTATGTTTTAAGCAAAAACCTTTTGGGTTGGGGACAGTTGAAGACATCACCTTTGGTTTTGGAAACTTGTGATTATTTTCTGACATTTTGTTCGACCAAAGAATTAACTGACTGATCAAATACAAAAAAAAAAAAAGAAAAGAAAAAGCTGTGACGATGAAAATACTCCTTAGATGAAGCCATAACATCCGGCTGACAGAAGCTACTCAGGTGTGAACCTGCAACGATTTGTCAATTTATCAGTCGATCGACTAAACATTGATTGGCAACTATTTTCATAAACAAATAATCAGTTAGCCATTTTTTAAGTAAAAGTGTCAACATATTTGCTGTTTCTAGCTTCTCAGATAGTAAATTTAGACAGCTGCAGCCCTGTTAAAGTGAGCAATTACTAAAACAAAAGCCTTTCATGGTGTTCATGAATATCAATACAATATAGATTTTAATTTGCAAATACAGATGAGGTAAAGGTAGAATTTTGTAAAACTGCTTTAAGGGAACCAAGGAAAGTACAGCACCCTGCTTGCATTCCTAATAATCACCATTGAGAAGCACACCCTTGATACGCTCTATCACCAAGGTGCGTCCAGGAGGACCAGAAAATAATGACACACAACACAAACCCAATTGTTATTTTTTCCTTGCAGCATTTCTCTCCTCTAGCTAACAATAACACCTTAAAACCTTGGCAATGAATACAGCCAACTATTAGAAACCTGGCTGCCACCGGACAAAGGGCTGTGCACTCACTTTAATGTTTTCACTTCCTAAACCACCAGTTTAATAACCAAACAGACCAAGTCTTAAAAGCCCAAATGCATAGACTTTATCAGATAAGTAAAGATAAACTTCTCTAAATTTTGTGGGCTAGATCACCAGATGTACTCCCCTGGCAGTGTAAACACCTCAGATCAAGTCAACTTGCCCAAAGCAACAAATTAGATTCTCAAGTTGGAAGCTGGACAATGCAACCATCCATCCATCCATCTTCTATATCATTTGATCTGTCAGGGTCGTGGGGGGGCTGGAGCCTATCCCAGCTGAGTACGGGCGAGAGGCAGGGTACACCCTGGACTGGTCGCCAGTCAGTTGCAGGGCCGACACACGCACACACTCACACCTAGGGGCAATGCAGAGTAGCCAACTGACCTAATGTGCATATTTTTGGGATTGTGGGAGGAAACCCAGAGAAAACCCACACAGGCACAGGGAGAAGATGTAAACTCTGCCCAGAGGAGCCCAGACTGTGAGGTGACAGTGCAAACCACTGCACCATAATAAAAAAAACTTTAACAAGTTTAAAAAAGAAGAAGCCTAAGAAGAGCAACAGAGGAGGGGTTCCTCCTCCTATACAGACATGCATTAAATATTATATATGAAGTTAAGATAGAAACAATAGTAAACACAATGATATGTGGTAATGGTAAATAAACTACACAAATATGAAAACCTCTGAGACCATAATTATCTTTCCGTGTTTTCTGCTAGTGCAGGTGTCGTACATGTACTGTAGATTTTTAATGAATATATAGATGATTAAGTTCTTCAAAAAATTCAATCATCTGAAAAGTCCAGCCTCAACATTCATACCAATCAAACTATTTGATTTGATGAGATTTCAAAGAGAAAGTGAAAGGCTTCCCTACTGCTGTTTCATGGTGTGTGGGAGGTACAGCACAGTAGCGGCAAGGACTCAGAATGGATTCTTCAAGGACTGCAGAGTGATTTGGGAAACCAGTTGCGAATATGAGTGATAATTTCAAGCCTTCGCCATTGTTCAAATATTTTGTAATATTAAACGTTTTCACTGCAGATTCTGTCCTCACAGGAGTGTGTGGCCATGGTCCTATTGGCTGGCTTAGCCTTATGTCAACACTCAGACACTTGTGCTGCAGAAGCAGCTGGAGTTCTCACTGAGGCAGGTCATCACCCATCTCAACTTCTTGGTAATAGCTGCTCATTGTCATGCACTGGTTCTGGTGGCCAGAAAATTAAGTTACACATGTATCTGATGTTGCCCTGATACCTCAAAACTGGACTACTGCCAGTCTGAGTTTTATAACTCTGAGAATATACAGACTCTATACAGAACATACAACAGTCACTTTACCATTTACTTGAGTGGGAAAGTGTCAAGCTTGTGCATCCCACTGTGTGTATGTATAATACAATGAAAGTTACACACTTGCGAACACGGAGTGTCACCGCTGCCCTGACTTGCTAACTTGTTGGTATAAACACCTCACTTTTATACGCAGGATGCATGATATCCACATTAAATACAGTCATACAGAGTTAGCTAAACTTTCACATTGGCATTCAGTGCAGCTACATATTGTACTGTTTGTGTTTGTCTGGGATATAAAATGCATTATCTGTTATTTTTATTTTGAGAGCTATGATCTGATATAACACTATTAAAATCTAATCGATCCCATCAGTGCTTGGGTGAATCGATTAGATTAAACCGTTAGTGCAACAACAACAAAAAAAAGAATTTCTAGGAACAGTACAGTAGATCAAAGAAAACTGCTTGCTGGGACTCAGAGCATGGAGGGAGGGACTAAATTGATCAAGACAATTGCAGTTGCCTCGTTCATTACATAACTCTCCTACATTTCATGAAAAACAAAACAATGATTAAAGGCACAGCTGAAGCCTAGTTTTACTTGGAGACGGTGGAAAAAAAAACCTGGACATACTCATTTTAATGACCTGCATTAAAGTGTGACGGCCTGTATTTCAGGCCGACACACATCCTGCGTCAGCCTTTTTTTTTTTTTTTTTAAACGTGACAGAGACGCAGACAACCCAAAAAATTTATAATGCACCGTTCTCACAGCTGTCAAGGCCTCATCAAATGCAGGTTCAACTATTTAGTACAGAAATACTTGAACAATTAAAAAAACAAACAGAAACTACATGTACTCTCACCTTTAGTGAAATGGAGATTTCAAAACATTGAAATGTGCTATGGTCCGTCGCCTCTTCCTCCTCTTCTGTCTCATAAGTACTCCGCCTGTCCGAATATCCTACTGAACATTTCGTCCCATCATCACCCAGTTCAACGCCGACGTTGACCCATAAAAGCTGGACACACTACAGCCGTTTTAACCGAAGACAAATTAAGTTTTGATCGCCGAGCGGTTGACACGGGGCACGGACAACTTTTAACAACGCAGAAAGTAGGTTAGGCTCACTTCCCTGTTACGCACGATGTGCCACTAAACGGAGGAGCGCGCTTTATTTCCTGCCCTCACGTTCAAGTTCACACATGATCAAGTTACTGTAGGTAACGTGGACCACGGCAAGACTCTGCGGTTAAACAATATGACTGTGGATGTGGGAGTATCCCTGCAAAGCAGACTAAACTACAACATGCTTTTGGTCCAAATGTGCATCCTGTCTGGTCTTTTGCTTATATTTGCATGTAGAGCGATTCTCTCTTGTTAGTTTCATTTTTACTGATTACACAGTAGCTAAGAAAGCATGCGGCCTTTTCCACTTCAAGACTGAAACAATCGCCTCAAATAGAGCTCATAATTCGATGGGCATTCATATATTGCATTTAAAACAGAAACTACAACTGAGTCCGGTGGGCATGGTAAACTTCCACAGAAGGAGACGTAGGCGGAGTGATGTTGACTCATTTCACTAGGCGCTGTAACTTCCAGTAAGTCTTCTGAGACACATGATACCATATCTGCAGATGGCAGTGCCTTCAAGTCGGACATCTTCCCAACGGTGTTCACTGACGGAAAACATCGAGGCCGATACTTTTCAATGCTGTTCTGTATTTTTACCTAAGTGGTGGGTTTTGGTTTCACTCTTCGGGGCCTCTATTGCTTGTAGTGTTTTGTTTTCTGGCAGCTAAGTATGAAGATATAACAATTCATACCTCTCCCCTGCCTCCACCTTCTCCTTCCACGCCTTCTGTGCACATTATAACCTCATAACATCTGAGTCCACTTTATAACTTCTGGATGAATCCAGTTGTTGTTGTTGTATTTAACTTCAACATCTCAATTTCATGCTACGCTCTTCTTCTAATTTGTACTTGATTTATTTGATGGATTAATTACCAGTTATAAATTAAGGTTTAGCATGTAAAAACTTATGATGAGCTTATTAAATGCAATTCAGGGTTAAAGGGGAAACAACAACGTTTTAAAAAGTTTAAATTTCCTCCACCTTGCCCTGCCACAATATCAAAATGCTGGTTTCATATGAAAATGTATTGACAGGAGTCTGTCTGGACAGTATGAATGACTGTGCAGAAAGTGACTGCGCTGTCAACACTAGATGGTGCCATTCTGCCTCAGTACAGTATACCAGTATGAAATGAGACCAGTTAAATGGTTAAATATTGTGCTTTCTTGAGCTCCTCTGCCATCTTTTTACGAAGGAGGTCATTCTCAGCACTCAAGTTTTCAGCTGAGAGCAGGCTCTATCACGCTGAACATTGTCAGCCTGCTGCCTGGCTGTGAGGACAACAGCTTCATAACTTTGGCTGAGCTCTTGGTATGAAGCTCTGAGTCTACTCAGTTCTTCTTGGAGAACCTTGTCTTTCTTCTTCTCCACCTGGAGCTCAGCCGCAAACATAAAATAACAGAAAAAATAAAATAAAAAAGATGCTTTGCTCATATTTGCTTTTTTTTTCAGCAGATAAATGTTTCATGGAAAAGTTGCTGCTTTCCACCTGTGTCTTAATCTGATAAAGAATGGAGCACTGCTGTCCATGTAACTGCCTTCAATGTAAAATACATGAATTTATTTTCTCTTTATCTTTCACATACTGACTGTTATTATTTATTACTGTTATTATTTATTACTGTTCTGCACCTTAATAACTGCACACATACTGCACTGTTCACATAACAGTTCTTTTGCACAGTCTTCACTCTCAGCTGAATTTGCACAACAGCTGAGTTGTATATATCAGTACAGTTTATATTTTGTGTAACTTTTTTTTTTCACTTATGCTCTTATTAATATTTTGTAAATACTATTATCTATTTTATTTACTTACAACGTTTTGTATGGCATTCTGGGTGAAGAGCAAAGTAAGAATTTCATTGTACAGGGAAACCTGTTTCCTTACTGTGCAAATGACAATAAACCCTTTGAATCTTGAATCTTTTCTTTGTTGGGGCACATATTTCCTATTCAGGGAATATTTCTCTTCAGTGTTTCCCAACTGGAGCCACCAGGGGTCACTAAAGTGTTTAATATGTCACAGTTCAGTTACAGATTTGCCGCCTGAGGTTTGTTAGTTGTAACATTTTTCTATTTGTAGGTATTTTATGGTTGTCTAAATGTGTGCTGTGTTTTATAACAGTGTAAATACTTCTCATCCTGTTCCGTATTGCACATGATAATTTTAAAATCCACTCTGCTGGAATTAAAGCACAGCGTCCCCAGACTGAGCTCAGTAAATTAATCACAGAGTACTTTTCACTAAATCCATATATTTTGATGTAGTTTTGCAACAAAATTAATCCTCCCTAAAAAAAAATTTCAGGCAAATGTAGCTTTATTTGTCAGAGTCTAATCTGAGTGGATTCGTGGCACAATCAGGTCATTCATCTGCTTTTACATTTTCTCAGACCACATGAGGGAGCTAAAGACCTGTATAAAACCTGCCTGGCTTCAATATGTTCAGGGGTCTGTTTGAAATTAGGTTCCAATGTAGCAAGATCACACATGATCATCTGCAGACAACCCAACATGAAGTAAGTCTGGCTTTGTAGAGACATTTTGTCTGTTTCCATCAGTAGCAGATTCTGCTGTCATTCTCACAGTGACACCTCGGTTTCAGTTATTCTTGAACAGAAATCTGTTTATTCTCCTATAAAGCTGTTTATCCTTTTATTTATTCAGTGATAACATTTCAGTCACATGAGAGGGGGTAGGCCAAGATATTTTACCAGGACATTCCACCTGTCAGATCCAATTTCCTGAGAGTTTTGATTGACCTCTCCAACACAGAAACAATGCAGCTGCTAAGATTTGATCATTTCCTTCCATAGAACCTGAGGAGTTTCCATTAGTTCCTTTTTAGATTTTTAGATTTTAGATTTGCTTACTCGCTAGTCTCAGCTGCAAACGTCATCTAATGATCATGAGTCATTTTCTCCATGTTGTCTTCTCAGGACTTCCTACTCAGCCAGCCTGATGGACCATAAAGACCATAAAGATTAGACTCTTTAGTATTCAGGCCAATATTTGTGATGACAGCTACACCTTCCAGGAAACAGAGACCCAATATCTAATGTTAAACAGCATTGATCTTATTCTCTAAAAGCAGTCTGCAGTGGCTGTGCTTTCTCTATCCCAATATGCAGTTTCTCCTCTGTCAAGGGCAAGAGTTTGAGAAAATTACATAAAAGATTTAAATGTTAAAAAATGAAATGTTATTTAGAACCTGACAACAGATGCATTCAGCGTGTTGCTTTGGTGGTGAAACATAATTTTTGCTCAGTGTTTGTGTTATTGTTTTTTGTTGCATTACCATTCTCTGTGCAGGTCTGTCATAATTTTTGGGGTCCTCTTAGGTAAAGGGCCCTTGCTGCAGTCTTGCAACATCTGGAACCAATACAGCTGTGCTGGCTATCTGTGGGACCAGGGGGCTTGGAGGTTGTAGGCTGGACTTGGGGTGGGGGGGGGTGGCGAGGGGTTGCGCTAGTTGCTGCTTTGGGCCTGGGGGTCCATGTGTCCCTGACTTCAAAATAGACTTGATTGCTAACAGCTGGCAGTCCTAACTCACCCAGTGTCAGGGCTCTCCTCTGATGTCAACCTTGTCAATATCAAGGCCTGGACAATGGAGGGCCAGGAGCACGGCAAAGGTAGAGAGGAGGACTGTGTCCGAGTGAAATGAGATTCAGAAAATGGCTCTTTTTTTATGAAGGTTGTTACAATAAATAACTTTCAAGTTTTTGTCAAAGCACTTCTGAATGAAGCACACACTGAAGATGGGCACGAACATCATGCAGCCTAAACTGAGCGCACCTACAACTGACATCAGCACAAAACAAACAAAAAATATAAAGACTCAACAAGCAACATAGTCATGAATGCATTCATCCATTCAACACAATGACTACAAACACTGGTTTCCATTATAGCTGCACACATTTGACATTATCAGATCATAAAAAATGTGTTATAAGGTCAATTATTCATTTGCAACTCTATCTACTTCATAAACCCTACTATTTAAAGGTAATATTTTGATAATCAACATGTAAATCTTTCAATTATTGCGAAATGTACTTTCAGGATCGATTTTTATTAGAGTTGTTTCGCAGTGAGGAAAGTGTGGCAGAGCCGTGTCCTCCTATTCACTGCCACAGTATGAGTAAATAGGACAGCAGCTCATTAGCATCTTTTATTATCCAATTACAAACTCTGCTCGCCTAATTACCTCCAATCAGCAGGGAGAAGAAAATGATTGACTTCCTGGAGGACAGGCATCACTCAGGACAAAAAGGACAAACTGGTTTTCAGGCACTCACTGGAAGAGTCATGGAAGTATATGTATATATAGAAGGCAGCTGAGCAGCTACTGCTTGATAGTTAAGAAATGAATTATCACAACTCATCTCATGGTCCACCACACTATGTGGAGGTAAAACAATTTGTGACCGATGCTAGTACAAAAACACCTTTTAGACTCCAGCTGGGACATTATCAATACTAGTTATTTTACCTATTAAAAGGTTTAGTAGCACGAGGGTAAAATTAGTATGTAAGTGGTGAAATAAGTCTCTCCTCATATTCCAATGTCACATTTCCACATGGTCTGTTCTACCTATGCAAGGTTATGTTGTTCTGTGGATTATGTTATTGAGTTTGTGACAGGAAAAGATAGGATACAATTTTTTAACAGCTGCAGAAACGATTATCCTTCATCAGAGGATGAAGGGCAGCCGCTGCACAAGGTTGCTCTTATAACAGAGCTATGCATCATTATTAGACAATTAATTACTCTGTCATCAACACCACCAGCACCACTGTTCTACTGGGATTCAGACACAGATGTTTCGAACTCCGCTTTGACACCGCTATCCATAACTGGGGAGCAATGAATCCCTTTTCAGGTCTTCGACTAAACTTTCACTTCTTTGCACGGAGTTGTTCAGATTTACTTACTTACTTCTCAGTTAGTTTTGAGTCTTTGAAAGATGTCAGGAAAGGCCAGAAATAGCATAGGGCAGGCCGCTGGGACGAGCTGTTGTTTACAGACAGTGACAGGGATGAAGGACCTCTGTGCTCTGGTGCTGGGCCTGAAGCCTCAGGGGTGTACTAGCACTGCTTCTGTTGCTGTTCTGGACACTGCAACACACACATAAAAACACATGAACGTGCCGGCCAAGGAACTTACGTGCACATGGACACACAACATACATACAATACATACACAACACAAACATTACATACAATATTCTCTGTCTTTGTTGTTAGCTTGACTGAACGCACACATACACACACGGCTTTCCTTTTGTCTAATTTTCTATCACAAACAGATACACGACTATGTCTTTGTCTACTTTTTTTATACTGGCTTCACCTGGTGACCATACAACCTACTGTGTGAAGTCAATCCAAGCTGATGTTAGAGCAAACCCAAAACCTCATGATGTATTCTCATGTGTTTATGCGTTAAACGATTTAGCAATCACTTTAAGTAACTGTGCTGACCTCAACACCGGGGTCAGGCCGGGCTACAGGCACAGAGACGTAAGGTAAGCACCGTCATCGTGTAATTTCTGCACTCTGTTCAGCTGCAGCAGCCTGAAAAAGCAAAGACAAAAACCGCAGTGCAGTAATGACAAATTCTGTTTAATATTGTGTGATACTCTTCTCTTAAAATACAGTCTTTTCTGAGGTAGACCATTACAGTTCAAGAACATTATTATCATTTTTAAAACAGACATCAAAAAAGACATGAAATAAATACTTTCATGTACAATATGCCGCAAAAATGAGGTAGAAATGGTTACAGAAAATGTACAATAACCAAGAACAACAAGAACCGCGATAGCAGATCAAAACGTAAAAAATAAAAGCTTGTTTTGTTGGACAAACTGTAGGAAGTAGTGGAAAAGACAACAAATCAAAGCACTGTGGCTATTTGTACCTCTAACGTATTGTTATTATTTCATTTCTGTGATTACATGTGAATAATCGCCAGCATTAACTAGACGGTGCCGCTTGGGGCAGGGGTTGGTCTGTAATCTGTAAATGTGTTTTCAGTTTCTGAGACAGTGATCAGTATGCACAGCGGGGGTCACTCTGATTGATCTGGCTGTATGGCATGACTGAAGCCACCAGCTGGAAAGGGAAGGCTGCACTGTGATATAGGGTTGCTGGACATCAATCAGAGCACTTCCACTCCAGAGGAATCGGTATAAAAGAAGGGGAACGGGAATGGGGGGTGGGGAGAGGATACAACGCCACATGGCCACCGGGGCTCGTGGCCAGGGGGCAATCCAATCTAATGAGACCGCATTGGGGAGAAGGAGAAAGAGAAAAAGAATGATGAGGGAGGGAGGGGGAGACAGAGGGAGGAAAGGGCGGTAGGAAATATTACATCATTCTGTGTATACCTCCTCAGGACCATGGCAACAGTCTAACATGGACGACCTCTGTACCTGCAGTCCAGTGACCAAGTTTTTCCAGCTTGTTAAAACAGAACTGTAGGGCTGCTGGAAAAGGAGAGATTTGTCTGGGTTGTCTACATGTTGGGTTCACCCACAATATGTACACATTAACTGTGAATTTTTAGACTTTGGGATTTGCTGAAAACTTCGCAAAATGAATTACTGCATCTGTGTTTTTGTTTGTTTGTTGTCCTTCACGAAGGTATTTTGTGCTCCGATGTTCACTGTGAGTGCACGTGTATGATTGTGTGTGTTATATTTACATTTTCAAATGATATTTTGCAGCTGTAAAACTAGAAACTGCAGACATGCATATACAGGATATGTAAACACGAAATAACACTAAGATCAGCAAGCAGTTTGTCCAACAAAAAAAGGAATATTTTCTGTATTCTAGCATTTCTTGAAGACAATCATCACTCCACCATCAACTACAATAAAAATAAAAAGGTAAAAGAACAGAAAAGAAAATGTATTTATATATTCATATATAATAATACATGGATTTATGGCATCAAATATCCTTTGAAATACCTGAATTACATTCAATGTTACTCTTTGTAGCATATTCAAGTTTCTCTCCCGAGGTAAAAGCCCAGCTGCAGTGGGTATTACAAGACTGTCAGGTTTCTCCTCGCTCCTCTCTCTCGCTCCGCGACACTCCCTACTAAGACCCTAAGATTACATACATTCTTTATTTCATATTTCTGAGGTAAAGAAATTCTTCCTGAGCATTTCAAACAAGACTACATACTAAGAAAACAAAAGGAGTAAGTGAAATAGAAAACTGACACGCTGTAGGAGATGCTGGGTGTGCAGGTGGGCTACGTGTTGTTCTGTAAGTGTGATTCTCAGGAAAACTGCACTCGATGAGGAATGTGAGGTCGAGAACAAATTACATGGAAGTCCACAACAATAATCCAAAAATAATACAGTATGCTATCCGTGAATTGTACCATTTTATAGTTAAAAAAAGCTACATGTGAAGTATTTCTGCAACCAAACCTGTTGAGTGTAACTGCAAGGTTTCACTTGAACAGCTGAACTCCTGGTGAAGGACAGATTCAATGATTCAATTTTCTTTTTTCTTTTTTTTCCCGGAAAAATACGGACTAGCTGTAGCATCATGATTTGGTAACAAGCTATCGAGAATATCAATATATTGTGATTTTGAGGATCAGTCTGTTTTGAGAAATATAGCAGCGCTGCCGCACTGATGATGCATTTGGTTTGACATGTTTTTGGTCAAAAACTGTGGTCTGCTGAAATGTTGCTGATCCCGAGCCCTTCGTACTGAATGATTAGTGACAATCCAATGACTAAATCAACATTAGGATGACATGGAAGTGGACTGGCAATAAATACAATCCTGAGAGTAGCAGTCAAAGGGGGTATTTTCCAAACCCTGATTATCCATAATCTTGGACCACGTCACCTAGCAACAAATAATTGATTTTGTCCTGGACCAAGGCTAATCAGGATCTCTAATCCAAATAGCTATCTGATTCTCCCATTGGCCAAACGACTAGTACACTACCCCACTCAGCAAGGCCTATTCATCTTTCTTTTCTTTGGGAAAAATAAAATATTGCGGATATTCATAGCAAAACAAAAACAGTACACCATGGCATGCTTCTGCCAGTAAAACAACTTTGTCGGCTCTCTTGTATCGTTGAGCTTTCCTGGCTCTTTTGGCTTCGTAATCTGTACTTACAAAACAACAACAAAACATTCCCAAGGCTTGCCATGTCAAAGTAAAGACAGGTTCGTAGTGCAGTCCGAGTACAGTGACTGGCTGCCTTCTCAGTGGCTATACATCTTGCTCCACTCTATACAAGTGTCCAGTTCTTTTGTGGTGGTGTGTGGGCGCACCTTGCAGAAGGCATTCTCAAAGTCTGTGAAGGCTGGGGGTTTGGAGGATGCGGGGAGGCCATGCATGGCCCCAGTGGGGGAGGCTGCTGAGGACAGCGCCTGCTGGCTGAGCTGCAGCAGTTCCCACACTGAAAAGCCCTCAGTGCGCTGAAGCACAGCGTTCAGCTCCCGCTCGCTCAGGCTGCAGCCCTGGGGCGACAGCGCCTGCAGCAGCACTTGCCTGCGCATTCCCACATCTGGCAGGCCGACGTGATATCGCTTGGCAAAGCTCCGATGAACTGCATCTTGCAGCAGATCTGGCCTGCCAGTGGCACATACAAGAATCACCAGACCTGTGGTTCCCACCTGGGCTTTCTCCAGGGTGGTCAGCAGTGTCTGCCTCAGCCCATCCTCTTCCATGGCCTCCACCTGGCTGAGCAGCACCACAGAGGGTTGCCGTGCCCCTGCCACCTGCAACAGAGACCCCAGAATGTGCTCTGCCTCAGCCTTCCCTTTAGAGGCCAGCATGGCTCCACTCAACCGGTAGAAGGAAGCCCCCAGCTGTGAAGCCAAAGAACGAGTCAAGGTTGTCTTACCCCCTCCCTGGGGGCCAAAGAGCAGGACGGTTCTTGGTGGCCGTACCACTGGACTGGGCCTTAACACGGGCCACAGCAGGTCCTCCTCCAGGGCAGTCTTGACATGGGTGAGCCCGGCTAGCTCGCCCCAGCCTAGGGCTGGGCTGCAGTCTAATAACTCCCCATTGACAAGTTCCAGCAGTCGGGGATCTGAGCTCTTCATAGTCTCAACGGTGGGACCACACAATGGGGGTCGTTTGTGGGCCTGGGAGCGGTGCTGCTGCTGCTGTTGGGTGAAGCCCTGCTCTGCCACACCATTCTCCCCTGTCATACCTGCTGGAGGGCTGTACTCCCCTGCTGCCCCATACTGAGGAGACACGAGGGGCTGGGAGGAGGGCTTACTGGGCTTGAAGGTTTGAGGGTCTGTGCTGCCTGAACTGCTGAAGCCGTTTCCCCGGCACTCTGTTTTATCATTCACACCGTAGGGTGAGTTTCCCCCGGCCTTCAAGGGGTCATAGCTATATTTCCTGTAACGAGAGCCATCCCCGCCCTCATCCTTTTCTACGCTCATCTCGAATGCTTTTCTTTTTAACGTCCCTCCAGACTCAGACGTCCCAAGGTTGGTGCTCTGGTAACTATAGCTGCCTCCTACCACTGTGGGCCTCGTGGGTACTGGAGTAGGAGCTGGTAGACCTGAGGGCAGGTAGGTTGCAGAGGGGTGGCTGTAGCTAGTGGCAAGGCTGGTTTGGGGAGGGTACGTGCTTGGGGGATAGTTATAGACAGGTGTGGTAGGGCTATAACTGGGCACCAGAGTGGGGGTGGATTGGAGAGTGTGCAGGGAGGCAGGGGGAAGTGCTGCACTGGGTTGGGGACAGTACCCTGAGGAAAGATAGGTGCCATTGTAGCTGGAGGGGTACTCGCTGGAGCCACTGCAGGAGCTACTGCCACTGTAGCCAGAGTCTGAAAGGTTACTGTTCACCACAGACACACTGCCAACTCCCGGAGGGCCTGCAGATGTGGCTACGACCTTGGAACCTGGGAGGCTGTCATGGCCTCCCGGGGGCACCAGGGAATAGGAGGCATCAGTGCTGTGCGTCAGTGGCCAGGGCTCCAGCTCAGTCTTCTGGCCATTGAGGCCCCCAAAGGCTCCTGGTTCTGGGTAGGTGCCAACAGCAGGTGGCCGATCATACGGTGAGTCCAGAACGCCAGCATACTTCTCAGCATAGCGCTTCAACAGGTTGGAGGCTGTCAAGGCAGAGATGTCGTCGTTGGCCCAAGCGTAGTTGTAGGAGCTGCGGCTGCGGCCAGAGTAGAACTCCGACTTGTGGGCTGGAGAGGAGGTGGTGGAGGAGACGTCCAGGTGCTGCTCAGGCCACTGGCTGAGAGGCTGGGCATGCTCTGGGTTCCAGTGCATCTTTAACAGACCTGACAAAAGAAACACACAGAGAAACCGTGTCATAATTTTCCTCTAATAACAACAATGTCCAAAAATAGGAAATTGGTGTAGGAGTGATTATATTCTTAAGAACTGTGGTAGAAAATTGAGCTGTACAGCTTCCTGATCATGGTATGGATCCATTTGGAACCACAGAGTGCATTTAATTGATTCCTTTCCTCTACCTGGTTTCTCTCTGTCTCTCCCATTGCTTTGGGTAATGACTGAAATAATTCTCAAAATCAAACTTTCTCAAAAGCATTCAACTTTGAATTTGACACACCCTCTGTGAGACTTGAGCCAGTTACAAGATTCTTTTTTTTCTCATGGTGCAATACTCTTTTTTGTAACATGCTTTAAGTGTGATTTTGAGATCTGCTTCACTGTGGTATGAGAGATAAAGGATAAGACAAACACAGCATCCACTGTTTACTCCTTGCAGGGGACGAGACAGATAAAAACTGATAAACGCCTCAGCAGCATTTGGACTGACTGCATTTGTCATGGCCAGAAATGTGTTGACATTGTTGTAAGAACGTTCAACACTGCCTTCAAACAAAACTAATTGTTTACATTCAGCTTGATATAGATAAACTAGTAACTAAACAGGAGTTTAGGCACTCCTCCATGACTGTTTTCCTCTCTATCACGCTCACAGTGACATATGGTCTGAGCCCCTCCACTCCAAGAAGCCAGTGACAAGAAATGGCCTTTTTCTTCTTTTTGGGAATGAATCTTTTTCATTCATGCTTGGTCGCGGAGGGGGCTCAGATTTCCCAGAGAGGGAGAGGAAGGTAAAAGGGAGGTGGAAGGAGAAAGAGAAAGCTGCAGAAAGAAAGAGAGTGAAAGCAGATCAGCAGGTTGAATGTGTTGTTTTGCAGTTTCCCAGCTTATGTTAGAGCAGTGATAAGATCCCTCTACTATTCCCTATACTGCGAGCATCTGCAGGTCTCCCAGAGGAGCTATTGTTATCTCCCCGTGCATGTTGCTCTGAATGCCTGCTCTCTCCCCACCCTGCACCCCCACCAACCACCCACCAATCCACCCACCCACCGTATACCAGAGCTCCAAAGGCCCAGTGGCCGACTGGACAGAGGGAGGGAGGGAGAGGGGTGTGTGTGTGTGTGTGTGTGTGTGTGTGTGGACAGTGGTGTAGAGAGAGTGAGAAAGAAAGAAAGGAAGAAAGGAAGAAAGAAAGAAAGAGGGGGGTTGGGGTTGGAATTGCAGCATAGTGTGCTATTCATCAGCACAGTCTCCCATGGAACATTGGGAAAGTGGAATGTCTGTTCCTCTGGCTGACTTCAGCACGGGCCGAGGTCTGATTGATCATGGCTGCTACACACTGAGCACATCGGCGAGCTAACAGGAAGAAGGCAGCCGGAAAAAAAAAAAAAAAGATATTTTATTCCATGAATTGTTGTCTCTCCATGTCCCCTCATGAAAACATCTTAGTTTCCAGCAAAATATTCAACTGGCATTGCATTGCATTTGAAATGTGTGGAACATGCATATACCAAGCACTGTACAATAACTCCTTTAGGGCTGCAACTAACAATTATTTTCATTATTGATTAATCTAAGGATTCTTTTTTTGATTAACCGATTAATTGATTTGTTTATCAAATGCCAGAAAACAGTGAAAGTTGCCTGTAATAATTCCCGGAGACAAAAAAGTAAGGCCTTCAAATGTGTTGTGTCCTCTGACCAACATCCCAAAATCCAAAAATAATCTGGTAATTTGCTGTCATGTATGACAAAGAAAAACAATCAAATCTTCACATTTGAGATTTAAGAAAAAGCTCGTTTGGCATATTTGCATAAAACATGACTTAAGAAATTATATTACGATCAAAATAGTTGATTACTTTTGTATTGATTGTCTAACTGACTAATCAACTAATCATTGCAGCTCTAAACTCCTTTGCCCCTCTGATAATTCTCAGTGTTTGCAATGTTGTTCTGTTCTTACCTTCTCTAGCCCATTTTATAGTGTGTTGGCACATCTGAAGAGTATATGTTTTGTTTGTATTAACCAAATAATAGTAATATGATAGTTATAGAATCACCTATTTCATGGAGACTCTCTACCTCTTGCTGAGGCACTAGCTTGACATTCCACACATAGCTTGGCATTATTGAACTGCTACGATTTACCCTGAGGTGATGACTACTTCGGCTAGAAAAGGGAGGTAAAAAGGAATATCGCAAAAGCTGTCATTACTGGCCTCTCTGCCTTCCCTTTAGTGGATGCCTGATGATTCATTATTCATGGCTGTCTGTGTGTGTGGAGCCAGGCTTCTTATTGCCATTTAAATCAAATCTCAATATCCACAGCCTGTGATTCTGCTGCTGCTGCTCTCCCGCTCTCTTGCTCACTCCTAAACTTTGGCCTCTTTCTTTTTCCCCGCTTTCCAAACCTCCCCGTGTGTGTTTTCAGATTACGGCCGTTATTTATTCAGTCAAATGAGACCAGCAGACCAGATGGCCGTTGGATTATCATGTCCTTCATATTCAAATCCACTGCCTTAAGTTCCCAATGGCCAAACCAGTTCAAGTACTTCCCTAAGCTTCAGCCAACCCACACAGCCACACACCCACCAAGATGCACAAGAATGTTCTCACACTCCGTTCACTTGTCTTTTTACAAACATGCTGAAGACATTGGCTTGTCCACACCCAGATGACCACATATTTTTGTGATCTGACTTGCAGGTCTTTGTCCAGGCTGCAGAAACCATATATGTCCTGCAGGCCCTTCCCATCTGCAGCCCAACCAGTTTGTGAGCAGCCCCAATAATGGGGCCTGTGTGTGACAGAGATGGATGAGAGCCCAAGGGAGCTCATAAAACCTGCAGCGGGGAGGGAGGGAGGGAGGGATGGAAGGAGGGAGGGGAAAGAGTGGACAGCAGGCGCTTCGTCCTCTCTAAGCGGACTGGAGCGGACATTAGAGGACTCAGTGAGGCGGGCTAACTGCTGTCCACTCCATCATCAGAGTAGCACCAATACAGAATGGACTTCTCTCACAATATCCACCCCCCCCCCCCCCCCCCCCCCCGAACAGTGTAATGACCAGCTGCCTGAACCCGAGGAACCAATTCACTATTAAATCTAAGAGTAATTTCTACAAGTCTGTTAAGAAAGTGCATTATACTGTCTAATTCTTCTGTGTGTACACAGTGAGTTAGATGAGTGATAGGCTGCCACTCACCCCTGATGAACACAGCGGGGTTGCTGTGCAGTTTAGCCCTTTCCATGTAATTAGATCTTGCCTTCTGCTGGATTGTTTTTTTTTTTTAGAGCAGCAGCACTCCACAATAAATTGAGCAAGCTCTAATCTACACTTCTGCTTAAATCAGAGCCATCATGTAGATTAATTCACTGGAGGGACAGGAAGAAAGCTAAGATTAGAAGTAGGAAATCAGGACAATGTGGGCATACTGTGGACAGCAGCGCAATCATTAGATTAACTTCAATATATGCTTCAGTGCGATGCTGGCTTGTACATTATCCTCTGGAAATGATCCTATACAAACAAAACAATCCACTGCTAATCTTTGTGAATTTTGTAAACCAGATTGAAGCTAGCTATGTTTCAACTTTTATCATGATACATTTTTCAGCTCCAGCACAGTGACATTTCGCTTTCCTGGCACACCCCCTTCAACTCTGTCTCCCTTGTATTAGAGAAAAAAAAAAGAAAACATTGATTAAACATCGACCAGAACATGAGTATGTTTGAAATCTTGTCCTCATTCAGTTGTTTTGGAATCTTTTGTAGCTGTCATGAGTATAAGCAAAGCTGCTCTGTCACCCAGGCACAAGGGAGTTGGGGGCGTATTTAATATATTTTATCATTTATCAGTAGCATTATTAAATTTATATTAGACAACATTACAGAAATTAGTCGGAGTGACCACATAAATATGTGTTGAGGTTGCTTTTCTATTGACTGATGGTCTCACTGGGCTGGGAGGAGGTTGATAAGAACCTTGTGTTATGCACATGAAACTTCCTACTGTGTGTGTGTGTGTGTTCTCGGCCCCAGGAGAGACAGATGTTCCTCTGCTGACCGCCTTACTGTCTGTGCGGCCATTGTGGTGGACAGCCGTCCAGCAGACGTGCGCGGCTCGGACAATCCAGTTGGCCCTGAGACAAAGCCTGAAGGATCCTATTGTCAGGGGCCTGTCTAATTATGGAAATCTTATTAATCTATTCAGCAGCAGTCCACTGACAGCTTTTGTGTTAGCCTGGGATTTATTGAGGGACCTGTGTGAGCTGCATCCTATTGTAGGAGTGCGTGATGAAGACAGTGGCACGACTCTCTTCAGCAGAAACCCACTTTACTTTGATGAGGCCCTAAAATTAAAGCTAGACCACCTACAGCTCAGTGGTAGGTGGTCAGAGTGTGATAGGTTCATTTGTAATTTCTGCCCTTAAATGCTCAAATTGAGTATCTACAAAGTCACTGAATCTAATGATGTCTGGGTGAAACCAAAGTAGCTCTTGGCCCATAAAGGCTGGTAGTACTCCAGACTGTGTTGTGGTTTCCTATAAAAGAAGTATCAGCGGGTGAGGTGAAACGTTATCTTGGCAGGAAGCCCAGAGATGGAGGGCTCCAGTGCCGTTTCACAGCTCCCCTGAGGTTGCTTTCCCCGTCTCCCTTCCTGGCACTTTTGTTTTCCCTGCCCTGAGGAACAAAACGGACACGGATGCAACAAGCCTTCTGGGACAATGTGCTATTAAACTGTGCCGATTGTGAAGAGGCCGCTTGTAAACAAGAGCGCTGTGGATCAATCCAATCAGAGCTCTATTCAGGCTTGAGCTCTACCCCAACCACTGAGCAGAGAAAACACCTCCACTCCATCATACACCTACACACAGAGGAACATGCCTCTAAAACCTATCTCATACTTTGTTCCTCATTTGTTATAAATATTACTAACATGAGCTATCATGATGCAGAACTGCAGATGGTTGCATAGCTGGTCAACTTCACATTTACAAAATACTACTATATTAAAAAAAAACAAAAACAAAGAACTTCTTCCAGAATTATAAAATTGTTGTTATAAAATTGATATTAGATATTTTCTGTGGAGAAATTTAACTGCGAAATAACAAGTTAAACTAGTTAAAACTAAAACTTTCTTTCTGCTCTGAATGAAACAGTTGACCCCAGTGGCTTCCACAGTGCAAAAGTCATTTTGTCTATTCAACAAAGAGGTAAAATACCTTGAAAAAAATATCACCACGAACAATTCACTGTCTTTATGCCGAAAACAAAATTCTTTCAATAACTTTGAAACAAGAAGCTGCGCAGAGGGCAGTGTCAAATTGTTTTGAGAATGCTGCTCCGGCTGTTGTGGCAGCGTGTCAGGGATTCAATTTTGACAACATCTCAGAAACAGACACTTTAAAAAAAAAAAAAAAAAGCTTGAGATGAATGCACTTACAAAGCACACAGCCGTACTGAAGAAGAGTGACAGGCAGAAAATGTCAGACCCTATATTTGTGCTGATAAATCACAAACTTGATGTTCTGATGATTGCATCAGTTGTTATGTATTCAGGAACCACAGGCTGATCAGTGAGTTACTGGATGATGCTCCTGCTTTCTGGATATTAAAATGTAGAAGAAATTATCTCTTTCTTCAGGAATCTTCAAACACTGCTGTTCATTTCAGACAAACATTTCCAATTAACTGCTTTAAGCAAGATCTGTTATGAAAGATCAAGAGCTGGGTTTTGTGTGGAAAGCAAGAAGCAACCGGTAATCTGTTATTTATCAGAGTTTGTTATTTTGATTTGTCGTTTGCTCTTGAAGCCCCTTAAGTCCTCTGTTCTCAAGTTCACTGTGATTTATGGCACTAATATCAAGCAGGGCATTCTCACTAGGCTGCGGCCGTCCCTACCGCTGCATACTACCTGGCCTGTCATAAAAACACCAATCTGAGAGGCCGGCCACATTTCACAGCCTGGCAGGTGGAGACAGTGCAAAATTGTCTCTGGACGTTCTCTCACTTCGGTATGAAAAACACATTTTATCAGCTCTTGCACAGTTTGTACCGACATACCAGAAAAATGATGTATTCCTCACATATATTGTGGATTATGTTATATTCATGTTGCACAATGCCAAGTTACCCCATACAATAATAGCCTCTGTTATCATGTGGGGTAAATCTGTTAAAGGAAGTGTGAGGTCAGCCCTTGAGACCCTTCCCAAACCGCCTTAAGACAGGGATAATGCGCACACCAAACAACAGGGATCATAATTTATCAGCCATGCATAATTGGGCGTTGCTAGGGAAAATTATTATAAATCTATGCGTTAGTCACAGGGCTGCTATCAATCAAAAGAAACACAATCCCGCACTCCCCGCTCTGCCTCTCGCTCCCTCTGGCTCATCTGCTCCCTCTTTCAAGGCCCTAAAAAGATGTAATAACAGAAGAGTGCGGGAGCTCTGGTGGGGAGTTTTCACACCTGCTGCCCAGAGCACGAGCAGACGCAGCTCTTTTCAAACACGCCTCACCAGTCCAATCCCAGGAGGAAGAAGCCCATCTCCTGCAGTGGCATTGAGGGATGTCCTCTATGCGTGTGTGTTTCTCCCTCTTTCCCTATCTCTGTACCTTCCTCTTTCTGTGGACAGAGCTAACTGTTCTCCATGTATCAGAATGACAGTTTGACTTACTCTATTTTTTTGTTTCATCCCCCTCTGGGAATGTTTCAGGCCGGCTGTCAGAATAGTTTTTGTCAGAGTGTAGTGCAGCTAATATGGTTTTATTAGACGAGAAGGACAATGTGACTACACTGTGCTGTGTATTTTCAGGAATAATAAAATCATACCGCCCTTGTCTGTAATGAAATGTAGTTAGAATAAATGACAATCACTGTTCAAAACCAATCAATAAACAGAATAAAACAAGCCTCTGCGTGGTGAATCTCTAATTCATTAGCAGGGAACAAATATTCACATTGTCATTAAAAGTTGCTGTTTTGCAGAGTGGATGGAGAGGAGCAGCGGCCAAACTACTTGATGGCATTTGTTAAACATTGATTAATTGACAAACGTGTTTAGAATTGCTAATGACAGTGCAGCAAAAAGCAAGTTCCCATCTGAGTGCGTGCTCATTTTACAGCCCTCTCCTCAGCACTCTCCAAAACTAGAAAGCCTCCGGAATAATTGCTGGATGCGTCACTTCATGCTCGTAATTTTAGAAACAACTCCCCCATCCCCCGTGCCTGCTAACGCACGTCCACAAATGGCGGAAGCCCCCCCTACTCCCCCTCCACCAACCCACCCACCCCACCCCTTCAAGAAAAACAGGGTTCCTATTTTCTGTGACTGCAGGCTGGCTTTAGGTCATTGTGTCCACTAATATATCAAAGAACAGCTGTCCTAAGGCTCTGTGATGACCAATCACCCCTTCCATCTGTCTCACTCGCCCAATCTCTGCTCTATCTCGCCCTATTCAGCTCTATCTTTTCCTTGCAATCTCCTTCTTCCCCGTTGCTCTGCCTCTCCACCTCCCTTATTCCCCCCATTCCCAGTGAGCATGTTGCATTCCCTTCTCTCTGTCCAAATCCCCTGGCCCCTCTGTGCTCCCAGCTTATACTCTCAGCACATGGACAGCTCTGGGATTTGTTGTTCTCTGTTAGTACACACACAAATTAGAGAAAGCTCAGTGTATTCAACAGCCGCAGCCCCTGCTATGGCAGTGCATTTTCTGATCACTGCACTACACGCACTTAATGGCATAGCAATTTAAGTATGTTATTTCTCAAGTGTAGTCATTTACTAATTAGCTGCGCTGGTGTGAAAGACGCTGCGTCTCATTGTCGAGCTCTGAATTCTGCTGCCTCAGGAATCCAGTGAAGTGTTGCCATCCAAATGAGCCTCACCACCCTGCTTCTTAATTGGGCCCTTAACAGGAGCGGAGGTCTCCTTAATGAGCTGATGAGCCCTCTGAGAGACAGAGCAGAGGGCCAGTGGACTCACAGGGCCCTGGGTCCCTAACCTTCTTTTCTTGTGGCATGCAATCATACACACACACACACACACACGTACACACACACACACACAGACACCGGGGGCTAATTAGAGCCCATTCACACCCTACACTAATGATCCTGGCTCTTATTCACACACACTTTAGCAGGCTGTGTGTTTACTCAAGGGCCTCACAGGCCCCTCCACTGCACCACTCATACCACTCTGCCAACAATAGGGATAGACGCTGGCATGCCCCTCCAACCTGCTCCTTCGGGGGCCAGGATGAGATGTACTCCTTCTTTTTTTTTTTTTTTTCTATACAAACTACTCCATGACTTAGCCGAGTCATTCACAAAGACACTCGTACAAAACATAAAAACAGAGCCAGGGAGAGAAAGGAGAGGGGTCAGTCAGAGGAGAGCTATAAAAACTGCCAGATCTGGACTCCTGTGTGTAGTTGCCCCGTGTCTGTGTGTGTCTGTGTGCTGTTTTAAAAGAAAAGGTATCGCTACACCAGCGGGGGCCCCCAGCAACAAGAGTTAGGGCACTCCTGGGTTGGCGGCCTGGGACTGATTTAAGAGTGTGTTTGAAGTGCAGATTACAGATTCTTTGCACCAAATCCCTCCAGGAGTATCCATGGCCCCTGGAATCTCTCTCGGGTTTCTTCTCAGGTCCAGCCATGGCTGCTCGCCCCAGCTTGAAGTCCTCTGGACTGGCCGGAGACGAGGACCAAAGCCGGACACGCAAAGGAAGACTGAGGCACACAAACACACACACACACTTGCTGAATGTGGGATCCAAATCATTTAGACTGGATTTGTTCAAGCAGTCCCGATAACAAGTAAAGTAAAGCGTGTTGTTGATGAATGTAACTGTTCTAACTGTGTGGATTCATACCCTGAGACCCGTCCATGTGCAGGGGCAGAAATGCCTACAGCAGGACTCAGAAGTAGGACTGGGATGTCGGAATGCTCGACATTCCCACAAAGGGAATTTCAACATGGAGGTGAGAGTCTTCGCATGTCCTGCACATATGCAACGTCCCTCACAGTCAGATTTTTGCCCGGCAGAATCATGACTACAGTCTTTAACTACAAGACAGTGCGCTGCAGTGTCACCAGCAGGCACAGGGGTGTGTTTGTGTGTCACCGGTCTGAGAGTAAACAGCGTGACTACCTAACACCGCTGTGTGCGCTCATACGATCCCTCTGTCTACATACACGCACACTAGCTGGCTGTTCTGAAACGATCTCAACCCCGCAGAAGCGCTGCAGAACAGAGCCACTCTGTACATGAAAAAGCATCAAGCTGTTGGACAGAGCAGATGAAAACCAGCTTTGTGTGTCCTGATCATAAAAGCTGATCACACACAAAGGCTGGTATGTAATGTACTGGAAGATTCCCATGAAGGACCAGCAGTGTGCCGGCTCTGAAGACGTGCTAACTATTCCACCAGCAGTTTGTGGCATTCTTGGACATGCTGTCCTCTGCAGCAGCATGGATTGTGTTGTTCAGTCAGTATGGACTGGCAGGGTGCAGGGAACTGATGGAACGGCCAGTTAAACAAGCATTTGTGAGAAGCAACACAAGCACGCACACATGCCCTTGAAAATGAATTCTCGATCAGTGTTATTTTAGCAACTCGGCCTAATTGGATTTGTGGCTATAAACATAATTTAATGGGAAAAACATAACATGTTCTGGGAGAAGTGACGTTAAATCAGCCAAGAGCCACTTGTGAGAAAACATGTTTCATAACAACACATAGGGTCAACTACTTGTCCGGCTGGCAACAATTCTAAATTCCATTCATCTGATGGGTGGTTAAATAATAACACTGGCTATTTCAAGGGTGAAATTTACAAAAAGTAAACAAAGTGTAATCGTTACTGTCAAACATTCATGATGCTTTAATCAAGTCGTGTTGTCCAGTTTGAATTCACACACCCACGCACTTGCCTTATACCGCCTCTGCAACCCTTTTCTTTTTCCAGATCCAAAGTTTTTACCATCAATTATGAAGTAATACATTTTAAATTAACCATTCTGTCTGATGTCACTGTCATGCCGATAATGCTCCTTTGAGGCAAGTTAAAGAGCTGGGAAAAAAAAGGGGCTCTTGAGGCCGAGGCCACGGAGGCAGCCCCATGCTGGCCGGCAAACAATGCTGTTTTGGAGAGCCAGAGAACTGGACTCAAATGAAACCTGGTGGGAGGGTGCAAAAAGGGAGGGGGGCAAAACTGGACACGTCAGTTATTAGGTCAGCATGGAAGGGAGAAAAGAGAGAGAAAAAGGAGGGAGAGCAGAAGGAAGCGTGGTGGTAAGTCCTGAGCTGTACTGGTGAAATGAAACTAGCAGAACTGAGGGGTTTCTGCTGCTTAAACCAACCAACCAGCCCTCTAGCCTCCCCGTGTCTCTCTTCCTTCCCCAATTTGTGTCTTCAGCCCGATGATGAAACATTCAGTGCCCAGGGTTTAGCATTTCGGCAGTGCATGTCAAAGAAAAAGACACAGTGAAGCATGCACCTTTTCACTGTTACCTGAGCATTTATCCTTCTGTTTGCAAACTACAGAACACAGTGTCCACTCCGGCTTATTTTTGGCCTGGGGGCTCATTGATTCAGGCAAAGTCCAACTAAGACAAGTAGGGTTGTTTCGTGTGACATGCAGCGTGGTAGATAGAAATAAAGGGAGTAGTGTACTCACTATAGGGGACAATGGGACTCAGCATTCTGTGGAGCTGGTTTCAGTAAGGAGGAATGCTGTTTTGTGAATACCAGCTAGGGTTAGCATCCGTCCGGCTGTAGTCCATCACTGGCATGAGCTCGCACTGACAACAGAACAACCCTGAGAGAGAGAGAGAGAGAGAGAGAGAGAGAGAGAGAGAGAGAGAGAGAGAGAGAGAGAGAGAGAGAGAGAGAGAGAGGTGAGGCAGTTACAGGCTGCTGCACAATGTCTGGACAAACACTCACATGTCAAATGACCGATCCCACAAGCTCACACGGCAACACACACACACACACACACACACAGACCAGAATTCACTCAGAGTATGATAGAATTACTGACTAACCTGAAAACACTATCAGTGTAACAAAAACAGAGTTCAGACAATCACACAGACCCACACACTCTGCCAAATTGACGCACACAAGGGTATTCATTATAGGCAGGCATTAAGCTGATTGTGAAGCTGTGTCCAGCCTCTAAAGAGGGCTTTCTAAATCTGCCTCACAAAAAAGACTCATGCATACCATTGCTCTGTGCACTCGGGCAATAAAGGCTGCATTCTTAGGAGACCAAAGACTTTTGGAGCTGCATAAGCAAAATGCAGAGGGAACAAATGTTTACTGAAATGTCAAAGTTTCACTGATCTGATGTGAATAAAGGTGTAAATAAATGAAATCATATTTGAATGATTTCAACTAACTATATTGGTCTATTTTCAAAAATAAGGAAAAATAATCTATTCTGTTTTGGGCTGTAAATGTCACATTGGATAGTGTATGTATAGATTTAAGGCAGTTTAATCCTGATATAAAGCACCTCTCTGAGCAAACCCATGAGATTAAAACAACTGTCTATTACTTTAGCTTTTTCATAGAAGCCATTTGTGTTATTTCTGAATTCAATTTCTAGTCACCCTGGTGCCAAGTGGCTTTAAAAAGTATAGTGTAAATACAACAGACAAATAACTGAAATTGTCTTCCACTTTTTAAAATTTGTGAAAACATTAAAATCCACAAATACATTTATACACGTTTCTGTAAATATACAATCCATCTATAGGTAAAGATGAGGTTAATAACAAATCAAAACATCACAAAATCTCAAATATATCAAACAACTTTTAGACACCACTGTTTTACCCAATGCAACATTGTGAAAATTACTGCTTTGGCATATTGTTGGAGTAGTAACAGAGTCTCTACCTTTCTTAGCATGTGTAAAAACAAACAGAAAGGCAGATACCAATGTATATTCACTCATGTACCATTCATACGGAAGAGAAATTATGCAATGACCACACGGCTGACTCTGGACACCAACAGGCTTCACGTACAACACCGCCTCCGTCCACGACCCCCTCTGCTCTAACTGACAGTCAACTTTTAACACTCAGCCCAGAATAACTAACTACACTACGGCAGCAAACCACAGCTTCCACTTAAAACAAACACAGTTCTGTCCCTGCACAGTTCAGAGAGAGGCTGAAAGGAGATGGCAGAGTTAGGAGGTTTGGTTTGCTCAGGGAAATGTCTCATGGTCAGTGGCCAAAGAGGAGGGCTGCTACAACACGCTGAGCCCCCGGTTCTCTTCCAACTTCAGCTGAGCCAAGTCAAACAGCAGGGAGAGCAGCGGGGCTATGACAGGAGATCAACACAGAGATGCAGAGAAGACAGGCTACCTTACCTATTCATGCCTGCATGTCCTCCATCAGACCTGAAAGCGCTAGGATAATCCCTGGAGTAGACCAGACCCGTGTGTGTGTGCACTGCTATGCTTTTTTTCCACATATGGGACACAACTCCACTCACTCACTCTCTCTCTCTCTCCCTCCCTCCCTCTCTCTCTCTCTCTCTCTCTCTCTGGCCAGTGACAACAGAGTGAGCACTCAGCTCCCCTCCCCCATGGATATCCCATCCCCCTCTCCCTCCCCTCCTTCTCTCTCTTTATGCTAAAAGTATTTAAGTGGGGAGAGAGAGAGAGAGAGAGAGAATGAGGGGAGGGCAGCAGGGAGGGTGGGGGACTGACCAATCCTGCTCTGAGGGATAGAGAGGGCGATCACACTGAAGCTTGGACACAGAGGACAGCAGAGAGAGAGAGAGACTTTTTGGTTGGAGGGAAATGACCAGGGTAAGTTTGGTTTGCCCCAGGAGGATTAAGAAAGAGCTGAAGGAACAGTGGTCAGATTGTGGTGAAAACACACCAAGGAACAATCCTTTACTTCTCCTCTGACTGACAAAAACATATGATGACCAGGTTGCTAGAAAAATGCAATCAATTATTCACTGTTCATTACTCATTAAATAGTAAATAAGTGACTTAACTAATTGCTCAAAGAAACAGTGTGACTTTACTTGTTAAATAAGCTTTTTGTTATTCAGCTCAGCTCTGTCAAAGATGCCTTCCAAGCCACCACACCCACACGTCACATCTTCTGTATGTAACATATTTAGAAAGCTGTTTAGCAAGCAGCCAGCCTACGGTTTGGAGGTATTTACTGATTAACAGCTAGCTCCACCCCGGATGACTGCAATCCAGTCACCAGGACTCCAGAGGTCCTGTCCTCACAGGAGCACTGATTCAGGACGGTCATACTATATAATACAGTCCAGAATGATCAGAGTCACACAGTGGCTCCTAGACCAAATTACAAGAAGAACACTGAAATACAAACTCAACAAGAGTAGAGAGCAATCTTCTTAATAACGTTTAAAGATGAACAAACTTACAGCATCAGGTTTGTGCAAAGCAACAACAAAGAAAAGTCTTAACAAACCACTTAAAAACAAAGATGCTGCAGGATTTCTTCCTCATCTCTGAATGGAGTACTGTTCAGCAGCAGCATGCTCAGTGCTGCTACTGGTGAAGGTGTAAAGGAGACCACCTTTTTATTCAGAAGTGTTTTTGTAATATAGGCTGTGGTCACTGGTTGCAGCACAAAGTGCAAAACAGCCCCCTAGCAAGGACGGACTTCTGAACTATTTTTCATTTTAAATGGTTTGAGTTACCTTTTGTGGGAGAGACTTCCCTTGATTGTGGTAATTTGTGTTTTTTTTTTTTTTACTTTACATCTGCCTGATATAGCACTTTTCCTTCTTAAAGCCTCTTGTCTGCCACCTGAAGATGTTTTTCAACATTCTTCCCATAATAATGAATCTTATGACTGATATGTTGGGGCCACCACCTCACAGCAAAGCCACTGGGTACACAATTTTCTAAAAACAGAAGCCAATGATTTCTGAATGTCAGCTTACCAGTGGATATCAGTTCAGTTAATAAGACAACAGATGCAAATTACACAATCTTGGAGTTAGCAGAAGGTGTGCTCCTCTCCCAACATCCAAAAACTAAACATGCAATAGTTCTAGTAAACATGTCAATAAATAGTCTTAAATCATTTTTGATACGTTTATGATCCAATATTCCTGTCATTCAAAAATGTTTCAGAGCTCCATCTATCTTATAGGCAGGTGCTGTTCCAGTTTCATTTCCTCGCTCTTCACACACAGCTGTCAGGCTGTTTTTAGCGCCACACTGAGGGCCACATGGCCCAGTCATCTCCTCCTGTTACATGGAGCCGGTGCTCCAGTCGAGCTTCCCCGCTGCGCTGCTGCACAAGCTACAGGATACCACCCACACACACATAGTCCAACACAAATATTCATACGCAAGTGAGCGCATAGAGTGAGCTGACCGGCTGAAAATAGAGAGGGACATTGTGATCATATGTTTGCTGCTCAGAGCGTCCCATCATGTGACAATATAATGGAAAGTGTTTGCTCTCTTGGAGGCCTGCTGACATAAAATGAACCATCCTGTACTGTCGCTGGATCTTATTTTTGTCGTTTCGATCATTATTCTTATCAGTAATATTAACATTGTAAACACCATGTTTTTCACTGAGAGCTGGGAATGCAGCAACATCACTGGAAAGAAGTCTGCTGGGTTAAAAAAAAAAAACAAAAACAAGCAATTAGATGGTCAGAGAGATTAATGAACCCCCATGTTAGTCAAACTTATATGGAACAGCAAATGAAAGCAATGTGTCCTTTATTAACATCCATCAATTTACTGACCAATTTCCTGGTTCAACTTTGAGCTACTTTGATGTAGGGTGCATACATGCCGTTTCGTGGTGACTCATTTTCAACCTACCTGATCACCTGACTGCTCCCAGGTTTCAGCGATTAGTTTACTGAGTACAGTGTTATAACAGATAGAAATAATGACCCAAGCTACAAAACACAAGACATTGTAGTTGAAGTTGTAATAGACTGTAATTACCCCTTAAACACATGGCCTCTGAGAATTCTCTTTGTAAGACATGTGGGTTGAGCTATTTTAGGAGATGCCCCAGTGGTCAGTGACATGGCTCAAATTGGAATGTAGGGCAATAAACCCATTGGAGGAAACACTGCAACTCATTAGAGTGGTTACAAAACTTAACACACCCAGTGAGCCCCAGTTCAGAACCACAATTAGACTCCTTAATGTTTTCCCTAATATGGCATCCTCAATAGATTTGCTAATGGTGTCTCAGTGGGGGGTTAGGTGAGGGTATGGTTGAGTAGGGATGTTGAAAGCAGACAACTCTGGTGCTCTCTCTATCACTCTATTGCCTTATTAGTGCTGAGGCAGCAGTGTGTGGACACAGGCAGCATGCTGAGCCCAGCACTACTGAAGCACAAAGACTTCAGGGCCCCCAGGACATGAGACGAGCCAAAAACCAAGAAAAATAAGACTGAGAGTGAGTCTGAATGAGAAAGAGACAGAGCAGGTATGAGTGCACTGACTAGCTCCTGTGCCACATGAGCGAGTTTGACAGGTGTCAGTCTCAAAGATCCCGCCCCCTCCTCTGACTCGCATTAAGATATTTCTGCACACTTGTGACAGCTCAGGCTCCCCAAACGCTCAGAGGACATTCAGTCCAGTGGACACTGGGAGACATATTTTACCGTCAGGAGTGGGAGGTTGCGTAGGTGCCCGGTGGTTGGAGGTTAATGGAGAGATATGAGAGGCAGACAAAAGAGCCATGGCAGGCTGAAAATGTCTCCTGAATGGTCAGAGGCTACAGGTCAACATGCTAGTGTTTGACCTCATACTCTGGGGCATGTCAGCTCAACACCTCCATTCAGCAGGTTGTTCGCCCAACGATGAACTGTGTTAGTGTGTCAGCTGGTTTCATCGAGCCAAACTGATGAATCAGGCCTATATTTAATTTGGTTAAATGAAAATCTGCATGCAACACAGCCCCACAGGGTGATTAGCTAAGCAATATATTATGCTTAACAGGAGGCATGGAGTCAAAGCAGCAGCTCGACTGTGAAAGTACAGTAGAACAGACCTCCTGAACTCCCACACCTAACATCTGGGAAATGCTGTGGGGAAAGCTAAGCTTTAAACTGCAAAACCATAACAGCCAGAGCTAGATCATACTGTACGTGTAAGGACAGTGGTGGTGTACCCCAGCAGTGTAATGGGTGTGGTGATTAATATGTTCTCAGCCAGTCACATTACATGTCTCATTTAGCTCGAAAAATTGGAAATAAACAACCCAAAGTATGTGTGTAAACACTGCAACCGGTAGAACTGTGTCAATTCGTTGCATCTTACATTAAAATGTGTTCTTTTCATGGCAACAAACATTCGCCAGTCAGGCGTTGCTAGGGTACTTCAGCAAATCTCATACACAGCTAAAGCTAAGTGTTAGTTACATAGTCAGACTTCTAACTACCAAAATGAAGTCTGGGTTAGGGTTAGGGTTACAAGGAGCAAGATTATCAAGATGAAATGACAATTATTTCCCCAGTAGACATACAGTATGTAAAAACAAATGTACCCGTGTTACTTGAAAGTTCACCAGGACTGACACTGTAGATAGCCTGTAAGGCTGAAGACTTGAGATTCTAGAGGCTCTGACCAGCTAAATGGACTGAGAGACCTTAGGTATGAGACTAAAGGTCTGACCTCAGGAGACTAATTGTTTCCAGGACTGTGTAGACTGCCTTGGACCAAGGCACTACTTGAGGGAAACTAAACACCCAAATTCAAACATATAGGCCTGTAAGCAGGAGAAGATGTGAGACAAATTTTGCATTTCAAAACACATATTACATGTAATTTCCTGTCTTGTGACAGCATCTCAAAGCTCAATGAAGCACAACATAGTGTTTGAGGAAACAATGTAGAAAAGCTATCCACAGACTGAGAGTTGAGAGTTCACACTTCACAGCCTATGCTGAGGAGTGTGTGCAAGGATTATTTGTGCTTTTATGTGTCCTCAAATGTGCATGTGTGTGTGTTGACAGTGTTAATCAGTTCCAGGTTCCCAAAGTTCACCAATATCATTTCGCTAAAACAGAGGAGCGAGTGCTTGGGCTTTGGCTGAGATTAGGGCAGAGAGAGAAACTCTACCCCAGCCGAGCAGTGGAGGAAGGGACAAAGTGTGTGTGTGCGTAAGAAAGAGTCCGGGGGGTGGGTGGGGGGGCTGCAGGATTATTAGTGGGAGGTTCAGCTGTTTATTATTCCAATTCTATCTCTAACAGCTGAAAATTGGAGAATTAGGCGGCAGCCCTGAGCAACCTGGGGATCAATGCAGAGGGGTTAAACTCTGTGGCAGGGCTCCACGCACTGACAGCGCTCACAGATACTGACGCAGCACATACACACACACACACACACACACACACACACACACACACACACACCACAGAGGTCATTCACAAAACTTAACAGACACATCAGATTTACCGCTCTGAAGTGATAAGACACTCACAGACTTCACAGGTTGATGAATAGCTTTGCACTTCAGACGGGGGTAAGTGTTTGAAAAACATAAGAGTATGTCAGTTGGCTGCAAATAATTCTATTGAGTTTCCTCTTTCAAGAGAGAGCTATGTGCCCGCAAAGCATCAAGCACAAACTAAAGCCTCTTATATTTGTAGTATTTACAGAGAAATTTTTTGTCAACTTGTCTTTATGCCGCTCATCATGACCTATGACCAGAGACAATCTACAGAGAACGCAAGCTGAACAATGTCTTTAAACTCGTTGGAACACCAGTTACCACTCAGTGCATCTTGTACACACATAGACTTTCTTACGTACAACATTGGCATGAGCCTGTAGTGTCAGAGGGTCCTGGTCACGTCCATGTATGTTGTTAATCTGGAGACGGACATGTGACACTGGAAACTGGGAAACTTGAACTTTCCACGCCATGCAGGCATGCAGTCTGAGGGCATGGGAACAGGTCTTTGGACATATGGAGGTCAAGGAGTTGAATTTAGATTTCAAATGGACTTCTGGCTGCTTCAAATTACAATCTGTATGGACATTTTGTCTTGTTTTGGCGTCTTTCTGTGGCTGACAGAACACAAGCCTAAGAGAAACCAGGAGAGAAGATGCTGACAAGACCCAGCCCTGATGCAGTCGAACATTAACTCCAGATGTGGAGGACTTCACTATCAACATCAGCTCTGTGGATCAGTTATAGTATTTTCTGGCATTTGGACATTAGCTCTTAATGCCCCTCATGTCGATTTACAATGAAAAGAGCTTATAGCACGGGCAAAGAAAAACAATTACAGAGTGTAGATAGTGAGGGCTGCTCATGGGATTATTCCTTAATGTTAACAGTGATTTACACTTAGAGTGTGTGTAGTGTGTGTGTGTGTGTGTGAGTCCTTTCACACTGCCAACTTTAAACTGTAATTAAAGACACAGAGCTAATCCACTACCTGCAGCCTAACACTGGTTACTACCAATAAGACACTAAACATGATTAACCTCAGTCCAGCTCCAGCCACTGAACAATGTACTTGTGAAATGCATAGCTACCAATTCCCCTTGAATCTATATGATTTTAATCAAATAATAAATAACGGATATATCTAATGACATCCTAGAGACACACTATCAGAAATGATAACTGATGCAAAACAGAACCATGCCTACTGAGGCAAGCTGTAACTTGACGCTACCAGTCACTGACATTAATTTGCAAAAATGCTTACTTAATGAAGATGATTTCCTTAAATAATGGTACGCATTTATTCACTATGAATAAATAACTGCAAATCGCATGAATGCATTAATTATTTCAAATCTTCCAATGGATCGTCTCGTTCGGCATAAGGCTGAACGGTGACTCACAGAGCACACTGTACACTTCCAGCCTTCTCAGCTGCTTGAAAGAACCTTTATCACTGGGGTTTACTCACAGGCACAGAAGTGTTGCAAATAGAAGCCATACAATGGCGAGCCGATGCTGTAAACTGACAAATGGACTGGCTTTAATGACAAGTGCCTAGCAGCACCTCACTGTTACCCCTGGTTTGGTTCAGTTATATGTCAATTATCACAGTAAACCTTTAGCTTATTTTCAATAAAATTATTTATGGGATATTGATCAAATTACCTCTATCTGGCCACTAGAGTGGTACAGGTATGTGTGAGTAAAATCTCACTTAATTATGACTCAATCACTGTCCTCTCAAACCAGCAGCTATTGATAGATGTGTTTGTGGCAGAAAAGACTTTGAGAAAATTGATTGAAAATTGATTTAATTTTGAAAAGACAATTCATATATGCAGGGCAGGCATGAGGGAAATCAATGTTTATCATCTGCATGCAAAACGTGTGAATGAGTGCATCCAGTGACACCATGACTTCACTGGGATGAAATATAGGAAAATTTGAGTTTTTTTACATAAGACAGTGGTAATTTGTGTATGTGCATCCATGCGTGTGTGTGTGTATGTACATACTGCATATGCATGCATGTTTGAGTGAGAGGATAGGGGCTCAACCCAGACCACACAGAACCTGGCAAAGATATGAGCAAAGGCACAATATGAGCAAGCTAACACACACATATACACATACACATCTCTAAATAAGTGAAGATCCATCTGCTGAATAAGATGGGATAAATTAGGTAATGTGGAAAACCTCCAATTTTCTTTAAATTGTGGCTTCTTAAATTTTGTAATGGCTGAGGCCAAGTCTTTGATGTAGTATACTGCTGGACTGGTCAGGCTCATGCTCAGGAAAGGGAATTAGTTTCCCCTTTCGTGATTGTCACAGACTCCAATAGTTCTTGTTGGTCTATTGGTTCCTCTATTTTCTCTTCCATCAACAGAGGTTGGGAGGGAGCTAATGGCTATTCTCCACTCCTTATTAAACCTTTTCTCCAGGGTCTAACTCGTGCCCAGTGTTCAGGGAAACAGGGGCAACAGAGCGGGGCACGGCTCACCGGGGTGTCCTTTTTAAAGGGTCCACCCTGTTGGAGAAGACCTGGACAAAGCAGGAGCCTGGTGAAAGCTGCCTGTTGTCCACCTAATCCCAGCTATGGCCCCGTCTCCATTGACAACGCGAACACGGACAATGGTCTCTTTCAAGAGTCGTTCTCTTCACTGACAAACTGACATAGCAACAATGGAAGAAGACACAGGGAATGGAAAACCTTGTCCATGATCACACATGAGCTTTCTTCACAAATGATACAGGAAGAAAACTGCATCTGTGCACGACTGTCTAAAATAAATAGAGTTTTCCTCTGAGGAAAAGCTGTGGGCGCAGAAATGTGAAGCCAAAGACACATGAGATCAGTCTTCCATATCTTCCCTGATGAATGCAATAAACAGGAGCCCAGGATAGTCAGTTGTACCAGAAGGGTGAAATAGGCTTCACTGTGTGGTCTGGTATAAAATGATTTCCCTTCTTCGAGATCAGCTTTTCTCACCCTGCTTTTTCCTTCCCTTTGAGCACATTTGCTGACCAACAGAAAAGGAAGATGAATGCTTCCATTTCAGATGCTGAGGCCCCCTTCTCTCATCTTCTTCGATCCAGATTTCACATTAAACTTGTAATAGCATACGACCCTGCAAGGCACGATTTTCATTCAGGTGGGCCATGTTATATGAATGAGATTTGGTGAAATGCCAATATTTATGCACATACATTCGCATTCTGAGCCTTTCTCATCATAGCATCTATTTCAGTACGAAGGGATGAGCAGCTGTCATTTGATACATCAAATTATACTGAGGACTACACAAACACACACGTGTGTGCGCACACACAAAAACTAAATCCACCACAAATCACAACCACGAAATGGTCAACTGCAAGCCACTGTCCGGACACTGGTTAACCTGTAATAAGCTTCTCTGCACTGCTCTGTGCAGCACTATCCAGCCAGCAGGCTGTTCAGCTACAGCTACAGCTGTTGGGAAGGTCATCTGTCAGAGAATGAACTAGGCAGTGGCTGTTTGGCATCCCCAGGAGGTCTGCAGAGAGAGGAGAAGCGTCTCTGAAGGACACTTTCCCTCCTCTCCTGTGCTCTAATTCAATCGTTCTGACAGGGTAGCGGTGTCCCAGTGTCTGCCAGCCCAGTAATCTCTGTGTAATTGAGTTCCCAATCAGCCATCCATCAATAATGCATCTGGTTCCATGAGACGACCACACTGCTCTGGCCCTTTGCTTGGAGGAAGGAGACAGGATTCTTCTCCCCTCTGCTCTGAACAGAGAGATCTATTACTTCCTGGAGATCACTCACTAGCCTCTCTGGCTTGAATCACTCCTAAAAACAAGCTACTTCAAAAATGGGATTATTGTGTTATATCAGACGGTATCGTGGTGGTGGGTGGTTTGCAGACCTGAAAGCGTTGCTCAAGACAATCGCAGAGATGTTTAGAAATCTGCCCACGCGTCAATGTTCCAAGGTGTTGTGTGGTTATATGGTGGAAAAGATTCAAGGAAAATGTCAAGGGACATGAGAGAGAGATATCAAAGCACTTTTATGAAGCACCTCTTTGAAAGCGGTGAAAACTTTCTTGAAATACAGTATGTCCTTAAGGACACACATAGGTTTGACACCTACCCACACACACCTCACTTTTCAATTGCCAGTGCATGCCAACCCATCAATTAGTGACTAAGACCATGGTCCACCAAGGTTAAACTGTACAGCTGTCTGAATGATTTTCAATTATACAGCCAGGAAGCCCCCGACAGCTCGCTGGCTCCCACCTCCCTCTCTGGTCTCACAGGGTCATTTATAATACCTAACGCCTCCCACAGATAATTGTGTATCACCACCTCGCTTCCCTTTCATCCACAGTGTTATCTTCATTTTCAATTTCCGATCTTGAAGCACCTGGTATCCTCTTTTAAAGCCTCAGTTTGCCCCTGCCCTTGTGTTATGAATAAACTGCTTTTCATGGAACATTCTGAGAAAAAAAAACTCTTCCTGGCACTGAGATACAGTATATGTGTTGTTTTGATAAAAACCATCCACTTCTTAATATATTTTAAATGTCAGTTATCCTTTTTAAAGTATGAAATCACAAATAATCTGTGATCACCTGCAGCCCCCCACATCTTGGTTACATCATGCTCCCTGGATCCCTGTTGTGCTGTCCCTTTACCCTTGGGTCTGCCAGATTAATGGCTCATTTAAGTCCCCATTACATTACATTAGCCCATTCAGCCAGTGCACACTGTACACTCCCCAGCAAATAAATCACATCATGAAAATATTAATCAATCTCAATAAGTGACTGCACATAATCTGTTTGATGTTAAAGACTATGACAAAGGTTTATACGGGGAGCAGCAAATTACTGTCACTCACAGGGATAGACTGACTCTAATAGCTCTGGAGCTATTGAAGCTATTGGCTTATCATAGCAATGAGTCTATGAAGCTCAGGGGGAGTAGAATATTCTTGGTGTTACTGCTACCAGATTTCACAAGCAGAAAGCCGAGTGAGTTGGTGCAAGAGCGTATTACACTAGTCAGTGGTCTGAACCGATTCCTGTGGTTGGCTGGTTGGGCCAAAAGTCATAAAATGCCACAAAACAGCACTGCTTGCTCAAGCAATTTTAGAAAACCGATTCTGTGCCGCACTATAGTGTGACCGTGTGAGTTCAAGAAAAATTCTGAGAGTTGCAGGCATGGAAAAGGCATAGGTGCGGTTCACACCACACACTAACACACACAACAACACCGTTCCCAGCTGGAGGTTAATTCAATCCCAGGGCGTCCATTTTGAGGCTGCTGTCAGGCTCAGGTCTGCAGTGTGACATTGTGAGGGAGAGGTAATTACATTTCGGTCCAGTCCGGCGACTCAGCGTCTATTCAGAGGGTGCTGTCAGTGCCCTCCTCCTATAGCCCACAACCACCAGAGGAATGTCCAGCTCTGGATACGCTGCTATAGACAAACAGCTCCACTGAATGCTTTGCCACTACACTTTACGGGCTACAGCAGTGGATTGTCATGTTTAAATTAAAAACATTTATTAACAGGTTACTTCAAGTTACTTTGAGTAGTTAACTACTAGAAAAAATATAAAATACTAGGCTCTGACTTGTACGACAAAACACAAACATCCTGACTTAAATTAAAATTTATTCTCTATTAGTTTTAAATCATGAATGAATGCACTGTGTCAAGTTGCTTCAGCTACATATCACTTTCTAACTAGTAGGCTGTAACAGACATTTGAGCATTTGAGGCAGCTCAGTCACAAGATATGCAACAGATCCGGATCATAACAGAAAGTGATGTTGCGGTGGGATAGCTGAATATAATCCTAGAGTGTTTATTTTCAATTTCGAAGGGCTTTTTTTGGAAGAGCGTCAGCACTGAAAGAGAATCCAGCGATGGTATGACACATGGGGAGGACCCATAATGTCAGAACAGAGCACTCGCACATGTAAACAGTCCTCTTTGCACGCTGGGTATAATTACAGTATTTCACAATGAAGAGTGGTGGTGCCATAAGTCAAGGGCTGTGGACTTTGAAGTAGAAACACACCCAACTGTTTTTATAGTTTCTCTGCAGTTAGCATGTGCACCTGACCACAAAACTTCGTGACAGATTTACAGCTTTGCTGATGCTCTCAGTTCATGTGTGGTCATGTTGTACTTGTCCATTGTGTACTATTGATCAGGCCCTGGTGAAACTTGTGACTAAAGCTTAGTCCTATCCCAGCAGAATAAATCACAGTATTGACCCTGTGGTTATCAATAAAGGTAATGACAAACATCTGGCCCCACCTTTAATGGAATCGACAGAGTCTTCCTGGCAGCAGCCCAGAACTGGCCACACATAGATTGCCTTGATCTTTTCAATGGGAACCCACTCTTAGTATGCAAATGAGAGGGGAGAAATGCAATCGCCATCTAAAGCTAAGCAGTGCTCCTATTGAATTAGGAGCTGAAAATCTCCATAAACACCAAAGGAAAAACCTTAAAATGTCTGCTGACAATAAGCCTGTTTAGACTGACTAAGATTTATTCTGTCCAGGAGCTCTGACACAGTGTATCTGTGTCAATGAAGGAATAAGTGAGGAGATCAAATCAATGGTCGCTCCACTGAGGTTCCAGAGGTGCTGAGGTGGACTTTTGGACCGGCCTGCAGAGGCAGCACTCTGTCCTGTGTGTGTCCTGGGTGTGTCAGGGCTGGATGTACACAGGATATCTTATTATTAGGGCCAAGGGTCTTTTGTGACAATATGCTCCCATGTATGAAAACACCTGACCCTGGTAACAGAAACAATATCCATGGCCTCAGATAGGAGTGTGGCTACAGCATTATTTGTGTAAGAAAGCCTTATTGTCCTTCTAACCTTGGGATCGATGAGTGGCTGAGAGAAGCAGTCTGCAATACATGTGTCTGTTTGCTTGTTCTTATAACACAAGGATGGGGCTACAGAGGAGTTCATCATAATCTGAAGGGATAGCGGCATTCCTGAAAACATAAAGCCAGTGGATACCCTGCAGCCCAGTTAGCATTTCACTGCAGATGACAATCAAATAGAACATGTTCACCAGCCTAATAGTGACTGACACAGAATTGCACTCTATTGACAGTATTGAATTCCTTAAGGTACCGCAACAGCAAGCAATTAAAGCTCTCTATCACAAGCAATTTGAAATAACATCATTTTGTTCCAATGGAAATGTTATGACTGACATTTTCCTTTACAGACAAAATGACAATACAATGCTCTGCTGCACCGCACAGCAAGAAGAGCACTGTATTTAGTGTAATATTGAATTTATGCAAAGGTGAAATACACAAAGTTTAAACATTGATGTAAAAACAACAAAATGAAATGAAAGAAAATAAACCAATAACATCTTCAGCTGTATCTTTCCTGGAATTATCCAATGAGAAGAGAGCTAGTGAAATTTTATCAGCCCGTCATAAAATTCAGTCATGTGTCTCCAGGTTTCCATCATCATTTCTTTTGGGTTTCCACTTCATTTAGTGGATGGGCTGGAGCCCAATGAGCAAGTAACTCATAAAGTGGGGATGTACACACACAACATGCAGGGGGACAAACATAAAGGTTTACTAGAACAATTTCATTATGAGAGGCTTTAGGGTCAGCTGTGTCTGGGAAGCCGCACATGACACATACAACTATCAAATGTATGTGTAATATAACACCTGTACATAAATACACAATATGAATTTTCCAAAATACAGTTATTCCAGATTAAAAATGCATATAAACAAAGTGATGAGCTTACAGCCGGAAATGCGGTGAAAATTGGATTATCCTTAAGTCTGAAATGAAGACAGCAAAGAACAACAGTGTTTGACACTGTCAAGTTCATCACACTATTGCCAGTACTTTGAATTTGTCTCTGGGATAATGAATAATCTATCAGGCTGCAAAATGACTGTCTTAATGAATGTTTTTTTAAGATACGTAACCACATGTAGCAAACTTTGAACAGCCCAAAAAATGCCTTCTTCTTCACAGAAGCCCCTGAAGAGAATCACTAAAATTCAGTTAGCTTTACTTGTAAAGCCAAATTGTTTAGCTGAGTAGGTAAACAATACCAAACTCAGGGTGAATATCTTTCATCATTTTGTGACATTTTTTTATTTACGGTTAGGTGAGGCAGACCTGAACCTTCCAGTTCCACACCAATCCTGTTACTGCTGGGATTTGTTCTGCTGGCCCCTATAAAAGATTAGTCCTCGAGGAGAAAGAATGGACTTGATTAGCTAGACAGCAATTTAATAGGATTGTCAGAGGGCCTACAATAAATCAGCTTTTGTGATTAAATGGGGTCTCCAGTAAAAGTTGTATGTCTCCAAATCAATAACTATTGAATGTTTCTCCCTTTGTTCCTGGCGAAGAAAAAAAAAAAGAAGAGAGAAACAAAGCCAAAATTTCCGGTGAGCTAATGACCCTGCAGCCTGTGGACAGAAGCAGCTTACATGTTCAGGAGGGAGGTGGGGAGACAGGGCAAGGAGCCACTCAGCCTGGAGACGAAAGGGGAGAGTGAAAAAGAGATGGAGAGATTTGTATTTAGAGTAAAGAACAAAGCACCAGGGAATAGTTGGGGCATTAAGTAAAAGCAAATGGACTTAAGCAGAGGCAGATGCATAGCCATAATTGGACTGATACTGTAAAAGCTCTAGGCATCGCTGTAATGGCTAACCACAGACGGCACTGTACTCCCTCTCTCTGTCTGTCTCTGTCCATGTGCTCACAGGGATATGAGTCAGGTCAGAGAGATACAGTCGATGTCTATCTCTCTCTCGTTGTGATTGAACACTTGGAGAAAGAGCTTGGCTTTGTCTATTAGTGGGAAATAAAATGGTGTGGAGGCACAGAGTCTCCATGACCCCGTGCAGCGATGGAGAGGTGCCCCGGTCAATTAAGCAGCAGAGCTCTGATTCCTCCATACATATTAACCACCAAACACCAGTTAGACACAGAAGGAGGTGCCCATAGATCATCACAGCAGGTTAAATAGAAAATATCATTGACCAGCGGGTGTTTTTTCTGGCTAAATAGTTATGGGATTTGGACTTTGCTAGAGGTACCACGAGGTTAAAAGATTTATTGACGTTTTGAGGCGTATTGTGCTTTTTTGCAAAAACACAAAAAAGAGGGCATTCATCAAAGCATAACAAATGCTCATGTGACAAAACATGTCCACATAGCAAAACAAATAACCACTTTTTTCTTCCTTCTTCTTCTTCTTTCTTGTCTAATGCTGGTTCAAGTCTGGTAACCAGCTGTATGTCTGTGGTCCTGCTCAGTATCTCAGTTGCTGTGTGCACTGCTAAGCCTTGACTCACCCCTCCACTTCACACATCACATCAGATCAGAGGGTTAGAAGAGCGTTCCAGGTCCTACCAGCCCGCTCGACATTCCTCCTGCTTTGATACTGGGGGGAGCTCCCCCGTGTCTGTCCATCATCATCGTCTCCCCTCTCCTCCACCTCCAAACCTCCTCTAATCCCCCCCATACACATACACATACACACACACACACACACACACACACACACACAAGCATGCACACCACCACCATTCTCTCTCCCTATCCTCCCCCAGCTCAGAGGAATTCTCCAGATCTGGACAATGTTTCATTTCTTCACAGGCCACATCTTTGATAGCTTAATGGCCCCGGCAAAAAGGAAAACATGCACTCAGAGACAGGGAGCTTTTAAGTTGTATCACTCATATTCAAGTCATTCAGGCTAAGCTTCGAGACTCATGTGTGGGCCTGTTTGTCGCAGTGAAACACTGAGGCATAGCCAGTGTACTAATATATCATGGTTTTTGGAAGAGCTCACTTTGTTTCCACTTTTTGCAGGACAGTGGTCAACAAATTAAACATTTATTTTAAAAAAAACTCAACTTGATTGAGCTGTTATTTATCGTTATTCCTATTAATAGGAATATGAATAAGAAGAATAAGAAAAAAGTTGAAAAGTAGCCCTTTCTGCCTGCAACACGGAGGCACAGAGCAGCATGGAGGTGGAGCCAAGCATGTCTCTTTCTTAAAGTGAATTAGTGATGAATAACTCATGCATGAATTATACAGAAATAACTGCCTAATTTTCCACATGATCTGTGATGACAATAGAGAAAAAAATAAATGCATGGCAGAAAAAGCACACTGTCAATGTTTTAGAGATCTCCCCCTGGCTCTCCTGCAGTTCACACCGAGGGCATAGCATGCTCTGTTTGTGGAAGGAATATGTTGACTTCCTTTCCATCTGAGACTGTATTATTCAGAAAGCTCGGCTCAATGTACCTTTCACAGGCTGCAGCTAGGAACACAAGGACAGCACACAAGGAGAGGGCCTTGAGCATTGTCCAGCAGCAAGCGACAAACATTTCACACAATCAAGCCATGTGCATGAGCCTGGACTCAATTCATTCACCCTGTTCACCTCGTGATTCACACTGAGCCATGGCAGTTCTGCTCTTTATCAGCGCCATTTCAGTACCTTTCACTTTGACATCATCACAAGAGTGCACGCTGCCGATGTGGCCCTCTGCACTTTGAAGGTCTGCTAATTTTCTAGGCTGAAGGCACAGCACACGGAAAGCAGCCATACACACAATGATCCTTCGATCTGAAAGCAAGTATTTTGCTGTTCTTGCAGGAGAATGAAAATCTATCTAGCTGTAAGATTTTGCAGTGTGTTGAAAGGTACAAACACATGCCTTTGAAAAGTTCTAAAGATCATAAGATGAAAGTAATGATATATTGATTTATTTCAAGTGCTCCTGCGTGGTACAGTTCTTCTACAGCAAAATCCCAAATGTATTTTGCCTTTTGCCTTCGCCTATCTGCCCATCTAACTGTTCACTGTACAGAACCTCGTAACTGGGAGGGGGAGAAACATCAGGGTCAAGAAAAAAAAAGGCCACCCACTATGACAAATGTAAGCTACTTTTAAATAGCTAAGAAAACTCCCACAAAGTGCAAAGTAGATGGAGAGCAGTTCAGAATGAGGCTGAATGAAGTGGTGCTATTGAGCTAAATATAAACTGATTGGTTTTGTATAACATGTAAACAAGGGCATTCATCAATCATAAACAGGGAAAGCATAACCAAGACAACTGAGGTGTTTCTGAGAGAGCAGGCTGGAGCAGTGTAGCTGGCCACTGACCTTCAGGTGCCGTTTGAGGGACAAGTCCATGATGCTGCTTTTACAGCCAGAGCCCCCCCTTCCTCTCTCTATCTCTGCCTGTAATAGCATGGCTTATAGTCATTTTCACCTATAGGACATTTTATGACAGCCATAGCCATGATTGTGGACCGGACCAGTGGCAGCAGCAGCAGCAGCAGCAGCACGACTGAATACTTTAAACAAGGTGCAGTCTGACCCTGAACCAGCCCCCACACTATTGGTTCAGCCACTGAGGAGAACAACGAGGGCTGGCGGACAAGCAAGATTATGGCAGGAGAGATGTGAGTGTGGGTTAATCTCAGGTGTTGTGAGCAGGTTTTAATATAGATGGTCAGTGAGGATGTGATATGGGATAATTGCTTCTAGGGTTGTCACAGATGGTGCTGGTTGATCTGTTAACTACAGCCATGGCCAGAGCTCTGTCAAGGACATCTTTACTGCTCTGATCTCCTTATCTCGTCCTCACAATGTCAATCAGAACTAGTCCTGCAGAGGTATGACTTTATATGTAGTTCATTGCATTTTGTGTAGTATTTTCTTTGCCGAGTAGTTCTAGTGTCATGGCAGCACCATACAAATGTTTATGATGCAATGGCTGATATTCAAATCTAGTGAAAACAAACATCTCATTTAAAAACAATTATTATATAACAGCCACACTTTTGTACCAAAAAACATACTTAAGCGTGCAGAACAATCTGATTGTTCCAAATCATACTCATATTTTGAATACTCTTACACAGAGAGTGTGTCCAAAATGCCGGAAGGCTGAAAGTAAATCAGTCAGAACAGAAGGTGTAAACATTCATAACTGTAGACTCCAAATTGAGCACATGTTGTGACTTGTCAGATGTCACACTAACAGATCTACTCCAAATTTCAGGAGAATAAAAAGAGTGGAATTGCAGGGAAACATAAGAAGACGTGATCTTGCATGTGAATGTTTTATGGTTATTGTTTTGGCAAATCATCCTAATCCTTCACTCTAATACGCTATGATATAAAACGAAATCTGGCTTAAGCTGCAGTTCATCTACCATGATTTGTCTCATCTATATAAATGATTTATATTTAATTACCACATTATCATGACTGCATATATAAATAAAATTTGTGTACGTGTAATATAGTACAGCAACTCTCTCACAGCAACCAACAGCAGACATGCATGCACACACAGAAACAAAGTAAGAAAGCAAGAGTGACAGGGAGCAGCAGCAGAATGATAGAGGTCTGCGCTTGCCTCTCATCAGAGCTATTCCAAGCGGCCGCCCTGTCAGAACACGCCCCAGATGAGGTCTCTCAAGGCAGAGAGAAAGCTGTCATAACAAGATGCCTGGAGGGCCGTTCAATCAGACAGACAGCTCTGAGAGGTGTTAGGCACACACACAGGACCTGTCTGCATGTGAGTGTCCCTGGTTATGGCCACAGAGTACAGCCCTGCTGACAGACAGCCATCATTCAGGGGTCTTTATCTTTCTCTCTCTTCATCTCTTTTCCCTTCTTTTTTTCTCTCTCTCTCTCTTGTTTTCTCCTTCCTCCAAAAGAGCACCAGGAGGGAGGGAGCACCACTGACAGGTTTACTTAAATATTTATACTGAAAGAGAAAAGACAAGAATGTTATCTCCAACAAAACGTGCTTCCGTATCAACACATCCTGTGGCTCACATGAAATATTTGCTTCCTAATACCTCTCCGCCTCCTCTTAGAGCTAGTTAAAAAGGTATGTGCGCCAGCAAAGATTGAAAGCCCAGATAAGGCAATCCCAAATGTACGTAGTTTCTTTCATCAGGTGCTCTGAATATGTGAATAATCCAACTATGTGATAAAATAACTGAAAAAATGTCACAGCAGGAATCATGACACTAATAAAACACACCTCACAGCCTCTCTCTCTCTCTCTCTGACCTCTTGAAATGATCTGCACCACTTTCACCTCAGTTGTGCACACTCTGTCCTGTTGTTCACTCTTTGAGTTCATTTGGCTCTCCGCTTACAAAACACAGATGGGCCGGTGTTGTTACAGTGCGCTGGGCCCCGGGGACACGTGTGTGAGAATGAGGCAGTGCTGTACACAGATGCCACATCTCATGTGATGCACAACCCATTAAAGGAGGGTGGACAGCTTCTCCAATCAACAGATCACCTTTTCAAACAGCCCTTTGTTTCCCGACCTCCGGCAGCTGGCAGCAATTAGCTGCCAGGACAGGTCACAGCAGTCCAGCTTGCCAGTCAGTCCATTACTGTGCAGGGACGGGTGAAACATGGGAGTGGAATCTCAGTCGCTGAAGGCTGTAAATTAGATCTGTGATAGATGTGGAATCTCTACTCCCAAATCATGCACACATGTTCACTGGACCCACTTTGTGCTACAGGGGATACTGTGTATACAACAGTTGAGCTATTAGTCTTCATACACGGCTGGTTTTTGCTTTGCCAAGTTGGCACAACAGAGGTGATGAGTTCAGTTTACCCAATGGACTGCCAAGTTTCCCCTTGAAAAGTCTTGTTGCTGACAGCAATAATAAATTGCAATCTGACCAATCAATTGCAGACCAGCTTGAACCCCTTTAAGTCCTTAAGAATGAGAGGCTGGGGAAAAAATCAATTTGCAATTTACATCAGGCTGATGAGTGTTGAAAACACTAAGAAAGAGACAGCTCCAAGGATCCAAGTATAATTACATCCCAGCCAGTGCAGAGCTGTGGCCCTAACATCATCATGGGTTTGATAATCATTGGTGCTGAGCAGGACTCAGAGTACCTAAACTGCTGTCATTCATGTGCACAGACTGCTCAACACACTGCCAGGTATCACACAGGGGGAAATGATTTGTGTCGCATCAATGGGCAGTGAGTGTGTGATGACAACTTCTTAGTGGTCTCGCTTCCTGGAAACATGGCTACCTGGCTAAAGCACAATGGGGCTGCTTGGAAGAGGACACCATTGAGGCTAAGGAGCATATTGAGTCAGTGGGGTGTCTCAGGTGCCAGAGGCTACTGCCATGTTGTGCTGAAGCCATTGGACTCGTGTGGCGAAATCAGATCTGTGGAGGTGCTAAGAAAGCGATGGACTGTGAAGCTTTTATTTTATTCCTGTATGGAGGCCAGGATGAGAAATCCAGGAGTCACTTCCATCATCTGTCTATCTGTCACTCTTTCTGTCGCTCTCACAAACACATGCAGCAAATAAAGAGGGTCTCGACACATTCATGCAAAAATCACAGTGCACAGCCAGAGACAGAGCCAAAAGTCATAATGAAAAACAGAAGCAGAGGGAGGTGAATGAATAGTCGCGGTTTCAGCTATGTTTTGTTTTCTAGTGGAGACAGAAAGAAGAGGCAGAAAAAGGAGCAGGCTCGAAGGGTTAAACGTTGGCAAAAAGCGGGGAGGGGACAAAAGGCCCATTGTAAGGGCCAGAAGTGTCCCCGGAAAGGAGGGGAGAGAAAAGAAAGCCACCACTGGCTGGTCCCCCGGACCTATTGTAAGCGAAGTGGAGTGCAGCCACGCATGACAGATGTCCCTGGCCATTGTTTCCCCAGCAGCCTCCTCTCTGCCTCCTGCTCCGGCTCTGGAATTCCATGAGACGGCCTCCGCCTGTGAGAGTCGTTCAAAACGCCTCGTCTCTCGCCGAGAGTTCCCCGCCGCCACCCTGGCTGTGCCGGGCCAGTGGGTGTCTACGCAGACTCTCAAGGTGGGGCTGGGGCTACGCTTCTCAAGAGGGGCCCTTAGTGGGGTGCCAGAAGTTATACTTACTAGACACCGCTGTTCCCACCGGCCTTTCACTTATGGTACTGCACTTGCCAAGACCTGTGCATGTGAGTGCATAAACATACACTGATTACTAGAGAGAGAGCAGCTGCACATAAGCACAAAAAAAGAAATACACTGGTACTACATAAGTCACCAAGACCACTACATGAGATTTGACATTCACCAACTTAGAAATCAATAACATATAAGATCAATTGCATTTGTAATTATCTGAATGGCGTCAAAAAACAACACTCACATTTTATTTTTGCCTCAGGGCTGTGAGGCAAAAGCAATTACTAAAGCGTTAAGTGAAGCGCAGGTGAAAGCTTTTCGCAACATAAAGAGTTGAGGTAAGCTGTTTTTACAAAGCAGTGACGTTTTGCCTTTCCCATTCAGCGGCCCACCATGTGGCAGACCTACAGAGGCGGCTTGTCGGGCTGTCAGTCACAGCAACAGTGTGCCAGTGGGAAATGAGCGCAACAATAGCCCTGTCTGGTTAATGGGTGAGAGAGAAATGGCAGACAATCCTTCATTTCTATGCCTTACCACCACACTGTCTGTTCTCTGCCCCATTCATCTCTTAGTCTTAACCACATTCTACCAACACTCGCTTGCTCTGACTCCAATCAGCTGCCCCACCCCCGCCTGCCTGTTAACATTCATTTCAAACACACACACACACACTCACATTCCAATGCATAAGCATGAGAGGGTGACACACAGAGAGAAAGATCTCTAAACAGAGTGGAAAATCTGTTTGAAAGCAATGAATGTTTACCAGGTGGATCAATAGGCTGGCTGTTAAATCATTTGGTAAGCTGTAACAGTGGTGTGGCGTGGCTGCTGCTGTAACGCCCGGGACCTCTCTGCTGTACTGTCTGAAGCACCGCGGCCCTGACCCCAAACTAAACACTGCATCAGCACAAAACCACCAACTATGCCACTAATGGGAGATGCTTGCAGGTCATTATAAGCAAAATATTCTTCACATTGCCTAACTCAGATGCTCAGCTATACACAGCCCAAAATTCAAAAGTACTGGGTGGTATTTTTACCTTGATTTGATAGCAGAAGTGGAGACGTGACAGGGAAATGGGGGGCAGGAGATGCTCCAATTGCAAAACACTGAGCTGTTAAGATGGTGATGTACTGTACTGTACATGTTAATTTTGAAGTTGCTCAACTTGCCTGAATCATTGCATGAAGGATGGGTCATATTAATGGCCAGACGTGAAAATAAAACTTGCAGCTTATCAATAAACTGCTAAAACGAATCATGTGCTCCAGTATCTTATTTAGTGTTAGTCGTTGAGAAGTGGCCCATTATACTGCACATATAAAAAGAAAACTATTCATTCATTTACTGTGCACACAGTCAGTAGCTTAAACCCCAAGGCCACCAAGACCCAAGATGCCCCACAATCTCAATTTAACTGCAGCACTGTAGCACCATAGTACTACTACTTTCAGAAAAGCAAGAATTAATGGCACATAGTGGCCTACAGTTATACTTTGATTGTGGCACCATGTGGGGGGTATTCAACTTAGTTTTGCTTTAAAAGTCTTTTCTTTCACAAGAAAATCTTTGATGATGGTGTTTATATGATTAACATCTGCGACAGGACCAGACAAGGAAATACACAATGGCTTTAGAAAACACAAGTCACATTGACAACACATACGTTGCATTCATTTGCTCATATTTTGTTCATCTGTACGTTTGCTTAAAAACACAAGGAGAAATCAAGAAAATCCCATATTTAAACAAAACTGTGTCTCTGTCCCTTCTACGATGGACACTTCACCTTGATGTGTGGCTGTGCAAACAACTATAAACACTGTTATATATTTTTAAATTTCAGGCAACATGTAGAACAAACAGCATCTGGTATATTCCAACACTTAGACAGAGCTTTTGTGAAAAGAAACACTTTCTTCACTTATTTAACATATATTATGATATATACACTATCTTTATCTAATTATAACATTACATTTATTTATTGTGTTTAATATTTTTATGCTAGTTACAATGATTTCAGGAGGCAATTGACTTTTCACCTCTTTCCTCACTGCTGAAAATAGATCTGTGTGCTTCAGTCCTGTTGTTTCATAGTCTAACTTTTTATTCCTGGAGCTCTTGTTCAAGTTCAACAATTGACCATTTATTCACCTCTGTTCTTCAATGTCACATTTGGCTCCAGATAATTAGCTGAAACACTGAACAAAACATACTGGCCTATTTCACTGTCATGTCTGGCAGGTTAATGTCAACAGTGAAGCAACATTAGTGTCATACATGTCCCCCAACCCACTCATGTTAAGTGCCATGTCTGGTGTCACAGCCGAAAGCCAAAACACAAGGTGAGGATACGCCCACAAAGGGTATTTATTCTTCCTAACTAGCCTCCATAACCTAGTGGGTCTGACCTTCAATCCAGTGGTGGAGAAAAGCATGACATATGGCCTAGTCTGCCCATCCACGGGATGACCCTGGATTGGGCCAGCAGACCCCTGGGTAAAGTCAAATGAATGCATGTAAACATTTAGCCCCCTGTGCACTGTGCCATGATCCCCCGCAAAGGCTTAGGTGACCCCAGTCAACATCAATCAGACAGAACACAATAGGAAGAAGTACACGGGGGAAAAATTAGGGTCAACCGCACTTTTAATAAGTAGACACGGATGGCGTTTTGGAAGCAGATCAGCCCCGTTCTCCTGACCGTGGGTAAGCTGGGCACTCCTGCCCCCTCAACCGCAAGCGGCAATTATGAGAAACCCTCGATGCATGAGCTTTAGAGATGAGTGGATAATCTACTTGGGCGGATTTAAGACTAATCTGCCATTTCTCCTCTCCAGATCAAATCACAATGGGATACATATAGGGCTTATGCACTGATATGATGATTTCAAAGCATGAACAGAAGGAGGACGATTCACAGAATTGCCAGGGGAGTATTTGCAAGGATTTGGCAGGAATATGATATAACGACAACAAGATGAAATGCTTCTTTTGGTTTAGTTTAGATAGCCCAAATGGTCACCGCCTCCTACTAGAGTCCAGTACAAATTGTACTATGGCAATCCATAGCCTTTTTCTTACAGCTTAGCTGAGCTCTATCTCCCAGGAACATGCATCAAGTAAACAGACAGAGAATGGGTGTTTTGACAGCTGCAAGGACAGCATTACCCTATTTCTCTGCCTTCTGAGATAAGAACTATCAGCAGGGTAGGAAATGTAGGAGCTGGTCACGCCTTCTCTGCTGTAACATGCTGCAGTTATGTTGTCATCCTGAGGTTTATGTCCACCACAGCGACAGAGCAACAAACCCACAGAGCTAATGACAGTTAGCAAACACTAAATCACCTGATCCAGTCAGGCTGTCTGACTGTCAGCAGGAGCAGTGAGTCTGTGAAAGAACTGTGTATGCATGGGCAAATACACATCTAATCATATGCACACTTTCCCACACACATGAAAAAAAAACAAAAAAAAACACAAACAACACACTAGATGTGTATCCTCTGATGCGGGTGGCTGTCAGTTAAAAATCCCTCGCTCTGACAGTCCTGGCCCCTCATTTCATTACCGTCTCTCGTCTCTGCCAGACACTTACAATCCCATTACCTTCTTACAGATCAGCTCTGGCCTGAGCCAGTGCTTCGCTGCACAGACACAAACAAATTGATCCAAAATCTGAACCAGCAAACAGCAAGGGCAGAGACAAGCAGTCCCAGATTCACAGCTGCACAATCAATAGGGAAGGAAGTGTGAAAGTCTTCAAAGCAAATCTAGACGAGTTATTTCATTTCAATTTTGTCATCACAGATTACAAGAGGATTTTACTTATGATCTACCGCTTTCAAAAGACGGAGGAGATTACTGAAATATATTTTACGTGTTGATGCATGAGGATAAATGACAGGGAATTAACTATTTCTAACTAAACATATCCCTACTCTTATCATGGCAGGCAGATGTTTCAAAATCCTCAAATTGTTAAGACTGAATCAATAAATGAATCTGCTTTAAATCTGCTGAAAACATTATAAAGATGAAACTATTCTGAACTACATCCCTCTAGCTCTTTCTTTACTCCAAGGAAATTACACGAGGCTATGAAAGGGTACACAGCAATCACTTGGTGGTTGAGGTTTGAGACCACAGTTGTCCACAAGCATCCTCCAAAATCTGCTGAAAATAGACTTCCGCAGCTGCTCCACAACCACATTCGCCCAAACGGACTGCTACACCACCCCCTCCATCTATTCCCCCTGTGGAGACAAGGCCTGAGTCCATGCTGCTGAGCATTGTTCAGTATTTAAGATCCTGTTATGAGGCAGAACGAAAACAAACTCCTCCTGTTCTGGTCTGAGAAGGCACGGGACCACCAGGTCTCTCCTCCATTTCATCAGCAGGCAAATGAAAGAGATGGAGGGAAGAAAGGGAGAAACTTTTTGTGGGGATGCAGTGCACAGACGTAAACAATGAATTGAGAAAATTCACAACTAACGTAAGCTGCTGTGTTTTCACAGGCTTCCTTTCATTTCTCCCTCCTCCCCGCCCCCACTAGCTGCTCTGCCTCCTCTGTGGGCCGCGGCCGAGCCATCCATGCCCTGAGTGCGCTCGCTGGAGCACAGGACCCTGCAAGAATGGAGTCTATTCAACAGCCTTCCTCCAGATGCTCGCCAAAACAGTCCTCCGGGCTACAGCAGGGTGCACAAGAGGGGAAAGAGCAGGAAAGGGAGATAGGAATCTGATAGCCTATCATTAACAGCCCAAATAAATTGAAGGAAAAATCTCAGGCTAAACCACTGCCCTCAGTCGTGATGTTTATAGGTGGTAGCCTCATTGTTTTGTCTCTTGTGGCGTTTCAAAGACCTGTTATGCTTCGCCAGAGATGGTGTTTGTTGTTGCAGATAAACTGTCAAATGTGTAGTGTCCACTGTGATTCACAGACGCTGCCCTTAAACCCCAAGTGAAGCACGATCTATATAAGAGCAGTGTGTGGGAGATTCTTGTCAATGTAAACCAATCTTACTCCTTACGTAACATCCACCCTGATGCCAGGTACATTTTTTTTTCATTCACACGTACCTTATGTGCTAGAATTTAAAGAAAAATGCAATGTCTTTAATTATGGGCTCCTCTTTCTTTCGGTTTCTGTCTCATAACTACAGTTACCATCTGAAACACAGGTACAGCCCAAAAAAAAAAAATGTTCAGATAATAAAAATAAATCTATAGGATCAAGCACAAATAACTGAGAACTGAGAAACTCGATGCTGCACCAAAGACCTCCCCCACTACACAGCCTTTGCGTGATGCTTTGTAAAGGAGTGCCCCTGTGTGTACGAGAAGCAGCAGATCAATGCAATATTAATGTATCAATCAGCACCAAGTCATCAAGCACCAGCAGAGAGAACAGCCCCGTAAGCATGACCCTCAGCGACATGATCCCTGCACTGAACTCCCTATCTTCTCTTAGTGATAATATATATCAAATATAGACTCAAACATTTATACCTTCCCACCCCAGGGGTAATGCCAGAGGAGAATAGTGAGTCTGAGTTGTTTGGTAGGTGTGTATGTGTATATTTCTGCAAGGATCCAGCACATTCCTTATGAATACTATATTACTGCACCATTCAAACATGCTACCATAACTTCTGTAATAAATCAATCTGAGTTGCAGAACAGAGTTGCTCTTGTTTTGGGTTTGTAATCCGCATGGGGTTGCTTGAAAAGTTACCAGAAATTTCCTCCATGGACATTTATGTGTTTTCTTTTTAATACAAGTAAATTAAATTTTGAAAATGTATCTGCATTTTTGTACAATCCATCTGCAGCTTCCCCCATGCTCTCACAAATAGAATATAACTGACATAATTGACAAAGACTTGTTTAAATTGCTTAGGTTATGAGCAACCAGAAAATCTGGTCCAGAAAAGGCTGACAAACTCTACACAGGAGGTTACAGCGATAGGATCTTCAACATGAGCGCAAGAGAGACCTCGCTGCAGTCCTGTGGTCAAGTCTGACACCTAGTGGCCAAAGCCTAAAAGTGCACTACTTACAGAAACACTAAAAGACTTCAAAATGTCCATAAAGCCATTAATACAATAAAGCATCAGCATTTTTTATTGCTTGCAGCCAGTTTCTACCATCTGAATATCTTTGAGTTAGATATAACAAGCAGTTTGAAGAAATAACCACAAGCTTTGGGAAATTAAACAAACATTATTATTATTTATTGATATTTCATAGACAAAAGATGAAGCCAGAGTTAGCTTTATGAGAGTGCAACTTTGGAGCCTGGTTTTGTGTTTTGATTTAGATTTGGTTTTGTGACAGAAGAAGTAAAGCACGTAAACAGAAACAAACAACTTGGCTGTGCATAGTTTGTACTTACATGGACATGTGGTTCAGTGAGTGAAGCTCTTGGAGGCCGGAGAGAGGATGTCATCCCAGTTCTGGACATCCTGACCTGTCCATAAAAGTCCAGTCCCAAAAAAAGCATCCTTTCACTGGGGCACAGGCTACAGATCAGAGGAGTCCAGGTCTTGGCCTAAAACACTTTATCTTAAGCTGCCCTATAAAGTACACAACAGCAACAGGTTAAACTGATCTAAAGATATCTTCAAACCAGTAGCCGGGGGAAACACTTGCTAAATTTTGACTTGTGTTAGCCCTATAGTTTCCGAAGCTAACTTTTAAATGTTGAAGCTTCCGGATCACTGATTCAGGACCGGGTCGTAATGTCCTCCGCTTTAACCTCAGTGCTCACGGAAAAAAAAAAAAAAACACCGTCAACTCTGTAACAGGTTCAGCGAGGTTAGCTAACAGTGCTTGCTGGCTAGCTCTAGCAAAAGTTGCTAACTACTAACATTGTTTATCGTTTAAATACAGATACAACAATACGCATACCTACCTAAAAACGTGTTTGTTTGTGAATTAGCGTCTTCAACGTTTTTCAGGCCAAGGACCCCGAGACTGATGGAGAGATGGAGCAGGGTCCCCCTACCCCCCTATATTTTATAACATTGTGTTTTATATTAAACTGAGCCTAGTGCCATGTATAAACATACCTTGTTATTGTGCATTCAGTACGAAGCTATTCAAACAATACACAGGTTCATATATTAATGTTTTTATTTTAAACATGTGCAAGGTGCACTGAGTAGGGTGGCCGTGTCACTGCCATTTATAAACATAGGTATCAACTCTTCAAATAATATTGCAGCGTGCATCCTTGTGTCTCGGATCTCAGTTTGCTGCGGGATTGAATAAGGCCTAGGCCGATTGAATTGTCCTAAATGACTGGCACAGCAGCGAAAGGGGCGGGTCCTCTTCTTAGTGTGCAGGAGGCTTGGAGGGACAGGTCTAGTCTCGTACAGTGAGTAAACCGGTGCCCAGCTTGAGAGAGCTCCTGTGTGTCGCTAAATGTGCGCACTTCTGATTGAAGGATATCTTCTGCCTCCATTTATCCATTCGCTAATATGTTCAATTCCTGTTAACGTGTTTTTTTTAAAGACATTTAAATTTGTGGGGAAAAATGGGGAAAAAATAAAAAATACATTCAAAATTGTCTGATCACATAAACATTTTACAATCCTCCTGCAGTACCTCCGCGGACCCCCGTTGCTTAGATAATTCGATGACGTCAAAAACGCTCAAAGGCACTGACGCAACAAAGCCTTGCTAAGATCATTCGATGACGTCACGATGGTGTTGTACAGGAGCTGATAAATTCAGCACTGCAGTCTTGATACTGCCAGAAGGACACAACACGACCAAAGAGGAGCAACAGGACACCGCCAGCAGGACATTGCCCACAAGATGACCAAAGAGGAGCAGCAGGACACCACCCACAACATGACCAAAGAGGAGCGGCAGGACACCACCCACAACATAACCAAACAGGAGCAGCAGGACACCACCAGCAGGACACCGCCCACAACACAACCAAAGAGGAGCAGCAGAACACCGGCAGCAGGACACTGCCCACAACACGACCAAAGAGGAGCAGCAGGACATCGCCAGCAGGACACCACCAGCAGGACACCGCCCACAACATGACTAAAGAGGAGCAGCAGAACACCGCCAGCAGGACACTGCCCACAACACGACCAAAGAGGAGCAGCAGGACATCGCCAGCAGGACATCGCCAGCAGGACACCGCCCACAACATGACTAAAGAGGAGCAGCAGGACACCACCAGTAAGACACCACCCGCAACATGACAAAAGATGAGCAGCAGGACACCGCCCACAATATGACCAAAGAGGAGCAGGAGGACACCACCCACAACATGACCAAAGAGGAGCAGCAGGACACCACCCACGACACAACCAAAGAGGAGCAGCAGGATACCACCAGCAGGACACCACATACCCCAGAAGGAGCAGCAGGACACCACCAGCAGGACACCACATACCCCAGGACCAAAGAGGAGCAGCAGGACATCACCAGCAAGACACCACAGAACCCAGGACCAAGGAGGAGCAGCAGGAGCAGTGAAATAAGTATTTGTATTTGTATTTTATTTATGACATATCTGACATTAATGTTTTTGTGAATACTTTTTCCAGAGAAAAGGCTCATGTGAACTAGAACACCGCCTCGGACACCGAAGACCCCAGGATCAGTACACATTCTGCAACATCGAAGACCCACCTACGATCAGAGAGGAGAAGCAGGACACCACCAGCAGAACACCGCCCACAACATGACCAAAGAGGAGCAGCAGGACACCACCAGCAGGACACCGCCAGCAGGACATCACCCACAAGATGACCAAAGAGGAGCAGCAGGACACCACCCACAACATGACCAAAGAGTAGAAGCAGGACACCACCCACAACATAACCAAAGAGGAGCAGCAGGACACCACCAGCAGGACATCGCCCACAAGATGACCAAAGAGAAGCAGCAGGACACCACCCACAACATGACCAAAGAGGAGCGGCAGGACACCACCCACAACATAACCAAACAGGAGCAGCAGGACACCACCAGCAGGACACCGCCAGCAGGACACCGCCCACAACACAACCAAAGAGGAGCAGCAGGACACCGCCAGCAGGACACTGCCCACAACAAGACCAAAGAGGAGCAGCAGCACATCGCCAGCAGGACACCGCCCACAACATGACTAAAGAGGAGCAGCAGGACACCGCCCACAACACGACCAAAGAGGAGCAGCAGGACACCACCAGCAGGACACCACCAGTAAGACACCACCCGCAACATGACCAAAGAGGAGCAGCAGGACACCGCCAGCAGGACACCGCCCACAACATGACCAAAGAGGAACAGGAGGACATCGCCAGCAGGACACCGCCAGCAGGACACCGCCCACAACACAACCAAAGAGGAGCAGCAGGACACCGCCAGCAGGACACCACCCACAACATGACCAAAGAGGAGCGGCAGGACACCACCCACAACATAACCAAACAGGAGCAGCAGGACACCACCCACAACATAACCAAACAGGAGCAGCAGGACACCACCAGCAGGACACCGCCAGCAGGACACCGCCCACAACACAACCAAAGAGGAGCAGCAGGACACCGCCAGCAGGACACTGCCCACAACAAGACCAAAGAGGAGCAGCAGCACATCGCCAGCAGGACACCGCCCACAACATGACTAAAGAGGAGCAGCAGGACACCGCCCACAACACGACCAAAGAGGAGCAGCAGGACACCACCAGCAGGACACCGCCAGTAAGACACCACCCGCAACATGACCAAAGAGGAGCAGCAGGACACCGCCAGCAGGACACCGCCCACAACATGACCAAAGAGGAACAGGAGGACATCGCCAGCAGGACACCGCCCACAACACGACCAAAGAGGAGCAGCAGGACACCACCAGCAGGACACCGACAGTAAGACACCACCCGCAACATGACCAAAGAGGAGCAGCAGGACACCGCCCACAACATGACCAAAGAGGAGCAGCAGGACACTGCCAGCAGAACACCACCCACAACACGACCAAAGAGGAGCAGAAGGAGACCACCAGCAGGACACCTCCAGTAAGACACCACCCACAACATGACCAAAGAGGAGAAGCTGGACACCGCCAGCAGGACACCGCCCACAACATGACCAAAGAGGAGCAGGAGGACACCACCCACAACATGACCAAAGAGGAGCAGCAGGACACCACCCACGACAATACCAAAGAGGAGCAGCAGGATACCACCAGCAGGACACTGCCAGCTGGACACCACATACCCCAGGAGGAGCAGCAGGACACCACCAGCAGGACACCACATACCCCAGGACCAAAGAGGAGCAGCAGGCGCAGTAAACTAGAACACCGCCTCGGACACAGAAGACCCCAGGATCAGTACACATTCTACAACATCGAAGACCCACCTAAGATCAGAGAGGAGAAGCAGGATATCGCCAACAGGACATCGCCAGCAGGACACCGCCCACAACATGACTAAAGAGGAGCAGCAGGACACCACCAGCAGGACACCGCCCACAACATGACCAAAGAGGACTACCAGGACACCACCAGCAGGACACCGCCAGCAGGAAACCGCCCACAACATGACCAAAGAGGAGCAGTAGGACACCGCCAGCAGGACACCATCCACAACATGACCAATGAGGAGCAGAAGGACACCACCCACAACATGACCAAAGAGGAGATATAGGTGGTGTCCTGGTCCAGATGATCCTGGGGTCAGTGAGCAGCTGGGGCCAGCGAGCAGCTGGACACACCGCCTACAACACCTGGTCCTCTTTGGTCCAAATGATCCTGGGGTCTTCGGTGTTGTAGGCAGTGTCCTGCTGACAGCGTCCTGCTGGCGGTGTCCTGCTGCTCCTCTTTGGTTGTGTTGTGGGCGGTGTCCTGCTAGCAGTGTGCTGCTGGTGTTATCCTGCTGCTCCTCTTTAGTCATGTTGTGGGCAGTGTCCTGCTGGTGGTGTCCTGCTGCTCCTCTTTAGTCATGTTGTGGGCGGTGTCCTGCTGCTCCTCTTTGGTTGTGTTGAGGGCGGTGTCCTGCTGGCGGTTCTGTGGTGTCCTGCTGGTGATGTCCTGCTGTTCCTCTTTGGTCCTGGGGTATGGGGTGTGCTGCTGCTCCTCTTTGGTTGTGTTGTTGGCGGTGTCCTTCTGGCAGTGTCCTGCTGGTGGTGTCCTGTTGCTCCTCTTTGGTTGTGTTGTGGGCGGTGTCCTGCTGGTGGTGTCCTGCTGGTGGTATCCTGCTGGCGGTTCTGTGGTGTCCTGCTGATGATGTCCTGCTTCTCCTCTTTGGTCCTGGGGTATGTGGTGTCCTGCTGGCAGTGTCCTGCTGGCAGTGTCCTGTTGCTCCTCTTTCGTCGTGTTGTGGGCAATGTCCTGCTGGCGGTATGCTGCTTCTCCTCTTTGGTTGTGTTGTGGGGGGTTTCCTTCTGGCAGTGTCCTCCTGGTGGTGTCCTGCTGCTCCTCTTTGGTTGTGTTGTGGCAGTGTTCTACTGGCAGTGTCCTGTTGGTAGTGTCCTGCTGCTCCTCTTTGGTTGTCATAGGTGGTGTCCTGCTGCTCCTCTTTGGTCATGTTGTGGGTTGTGTCCTGCTGCTCCTCTTTGGTTATGTTGTAGGTGGTGTCCTTCTGGCGATGTCCTGCTGCTCCTCTTTGGTTGTGTTGTGGGCGGTGTCCTGCTTCTCCTCTTTGGTTGTGTTGTGGGCGGTGTCCTGCTGGCGGTGTCCTGCTGGTGGTATCCTGCTGCTCCTCTTTGGTCATGTTGTGGGCGGTGTCCTGCTGGCGGTGTCCTGCTGCTCCTCTTTGGTTGTGTTGTGGGCGGTGTCCTGCTGGTGGTGTCCTGCTGGTGGTATCCTGCTGCTCCTCTTTAGTCATGTTGTGGCCGGTGTCCTGCTGGTGGTATCCTGCTGCTCCTCTTTAGTCATGTTGTGGGCAGTGTCCTGCCGGTGGTGTCCTGCTGCTCCTCTTTGGTTGTGTTGTGGGCGGTGTCCTGCTGGCGGTGTCCTGCTGGCGTTTTTGTGGTGGTGGTTGCTCCTCTTTGGTCCTGGGGTGTGTGGTGTGCTGCTGGCGGTGTCCTGCTGTTCCTCTTTGGTTTTGTTGTGGGCAGTGTCCTGCTGGCGGTCTTCTGCTGCTTCTCTTTGGTTGTGTTGTGGGCGGTGTCCTTCTGGCAGTGTCCTGCTGGTGGTGTCCTGTTGCTCCTCTTTGGTTGTTTTTTGGGCGGTGTCCTGCTGGTGGTATCCTGCTGGCGGTTCTTTGGTGTCCTGCTGATGATGTCCTACTGCTCCTCTTTGGTCCTGGGGTATGTGGTGTCCTGCTGGCAGTGTCCTGCTGCTCCTCTTTCGTCGTGTTGTGGGCAGTGTCCTGCTGGAGGTGTCCTGCCGCTCCTCTTTGGTTGTGTTGTGGGCGGTGTCCTGCTGGTGGTGTCCTGCTGCTCCACTTTTGTTGTGTTGTGGACAGTGTTCTGCTGGCAGTGTCCTGTTGATGGTGTCCTGCTTCTACTCTTTGGTTGTCATGGGTGGTGTCCTGCTGCTCTTCTTTGATCATGTTGTGGGTGGTGTCCTGCTGTTCTTCTTTGATCATGTTGTGGGTGGTGTCCTGCTGCTCCTCTTTGGTCAAGTTGTCGGCGGTGTCTTGCTGGCAGTGTCCTGCTCGTTCTCTTTGGTCATGTTGTGGGCGGTGTCCTGCTGGCGGTGTCCTGCTGCTCCTCTTTGGTCATGTTGTGGGCGGTGTCCTGCTGACAGTGCTCTGCTGCTCCTCTTTGGTTGTGTTGTGGGCGGTGTCCTGCTGACGGTGTCCTGCTGGTGGTATCCTGCTGCTCCCCTTTAGTCATGTTGTGGGTGGTGTCTTGCTGGTGGTGTCCTGCTGCTCCTCTTTGGTTGTGTTGAGGGCGGTGTCCTGCTGGCGGTTCTGTGGTGTCCTGCTGGCGGTTCTGTGGTGTCCTGCTGGTGATGTCCTGCTGTTCCTCTTTGGTTCTGGGGTATGTGGTGTGCTGCTGGTGGTGTCCTGCTGCTCCTCTTTGGTTGTGTTGTTGGCGGTGTCCTTCTGGCAGTGTCCTGCTGGTGGTGTCCTGTTGCTTCTCTTTGGTTGTGTTGTGGGTGGTGTCCTGCTGGTGGTGTCCTGCTGGTGGTATCCTGCTGGCGGTTCTGTGGTGTCCTGCTGATGATGTCCTGCTTCTCCTCTTTGGTCATGGGGTATGTGGTGTCCTGCTGGCAGTGTCCTGCTGCTCCTCTTTCGTCGTGTTGTGGGCAGTGTCCTGCTGCTCCACTTTTGTTGTGTTATGGGCGGTGTTCTGCTGGCAGTGTCCTGTTGGTGGTGTCCTGCTGCTACTCTTTGGTTGTCATGGGTGGTGTCCTGCTGCTCCTCTTTGATCACGTTGTGGGTGGTGTCCTGCTGCTCCTCTTTGGTCAAGCTGTCGGCGGTGTCTTGCTGGCGGTGTCCTGCTGCTCCTCTTTGGTTGTGTTGTGGGTGGTGTCCTGCTGCTCCTCTTTGGTCATGTTGTGGGCGGTGTCCTGCTGGCAGTGTCCTGCTACTCCTCTTTGGTCGTGTTGTGGGCAGTGTCCTGCTGGCGGTGTCCTGCTGGTAGTATCCTTCTGCTCCTCTTTTGTGGTTTTCTGAGCGGTGTCCTGCTGGCGGTTTCCTGCTGCTCCTCTTTGGTCGTGTTGTGGGCAGTGTCCTGCTGGCGGTGTCCTGCTGGTGGTGTCCTGCTGCTCCCCTTTGATTGTGTTGTGGGCGGTGTCCTGCTGGCAGTGTCCTGCTGGTGGTTCTCTGGCGTCCTGCTGGTGATGTCCTGCTTCTCCTTTTTGGTCCTGGGGTATGTGGTGTCCTGCTGCTCCTCTTTGGTCATGTTGTGGGCAGTGTCCTGCTACCACCAGCAGTACACCGCCAGAAGGACACCCTCAGCAGGACACCGCCCACAACATGACCAAAGAGTAGAAGCAGGACACCTCCAGCAGGACACCGCCCACAACATGAACAAAGAGGAGAAGCAGGACACCATCCATAACATGACCAAAGAGGAGCAGCATGACACCACCCACAACAAAACCAAAGTGGAGAAGCAGGACACCGCCAGCAGGACACCGCCCGCAACATGACTAAAGAGGAGCAGCAGGACACCACCAGCAGGACAGCGCCCACAACACGAGAAAAGAGGAGCAGCAGGACACCACATACCCCAGGACCAAAAAGGAGAAGCAGGACACCACATACCCCAGGACCAAAGAGGAGAAGCAGGACATCATCAGCAGGACACCACAGAACCGCCAGCAGGATACCACCAGCAGGACACCACCAGCAGGACACCACCCACAACACAACCAAAGAGAAGCAACAGGACACCACCAGCAGGACACTGCCAGAAGGACACCGCCAACAACACAACCAAAGAGGAGCAGCAGGACACCACCAGCAGCACACCACATACCCCAGAACCAAAGAGGAACAGCAGGACATCACCAGCAGGACACCACAGAACCGCCAGAAGGACACCGCTCCACGTTGGTCATGTTGTGGGTGGTGTCCTGCTGCTTCTCTTTGGTCATGTTGTGGGCGGTGTCCTGCTGGCGGTGTCCTACTGCTCCTCTTTGGTCATGTTGTGGGCGGTGTCCTAATGGCGGTGCCCTACTGGTGGTGTCCTGCTGCTCCTCTTTGGTTGTGTTGTGGGCGGTGTCCTGCTGGCGGTTTCCTGCTGGTGGTATTCTGCTGCTCCTCTTTAGTTGTGTTGTGGGCAGTGTCCTGCTGGGGGTGTCCTGCTGGCGGTGTCCTGCTGGCGGATCTGCTGGTGTTGTCCTGCTGCTCCACTTTGGTCCTGGGGTATGTGGTGTCCTGCTGGTGGTGTCCTGCTGCTCCTCTTTGGTCGTGGTGTGGGCAGTGTCCTGCTGGTGGTGTCCTGCTGCTCCTCTTTGGTCATGTTGTGGGCGGTGTCCTGCTGGCAGTGTCCTGCTGGTTGTGTCCTGCTGCTCCTCTTTTCTCGTGTTGTGGGCGCTGTCCTGCTGGTGGTGTCCTGCTGCTCCTCTTTAGTCATGTTGCGGGCGGTGTCCTGCTGGCGGTGTCCTGCTTCTCCACTTTGGTTTTGTTGTGGGTGGTGTCATGCTGCTCCTCTTTGGTCATGTTATGGATGGTGTCCTGCTTCTCCTCTTTGTTCATGTTGTGGGCGGTGTCCTGCTGGAGGTGTCCTGCTTCTACTCTTTGGTCATGTTGTGGGCGGTGTCCTGCTGAGGGTGTCCTACTGCTCCTCTTTGGTCATGTTGTGGGCTGTGTCCTAATGGCGGTGTCCTACTGGCGGTGTCATGCTGCTCCTCTTTGGTCATGTTATGGATGGTGTCCTGCTTCTCCTCTTTGTTCATGTTGTGGGCGGTGTCCTGCTGGCAGTGTCCTGCTACTCCTCTTTGGTCGTGTTGTGGGCAGTGTCCTGCTGGCGGTGTCCTGCTGGTAGTATCCTTCTGCTCCTCTTTTGTGGTGTTGTGAGCGGTGTCCTGCTGGTGGTGTCCTGCTGCTCCCCTTTGATTGTGTTGTGGGCGGTGTCCTGCTGGCAGTGTCCTGCTGGTGGTTCTCTGGCGTCTTGCTGGTGATGTCCTGCTTCTCCTCTTTGGTCATGTTGTGGGCGGTTTCCTGCTGGCAGTGTCCTGCTGGTTGTGTCCTGCTGCTCCTCTTTTCTCGTGTTGTGGGCGCTGTCCTGCTGGTGGTGTCCTGCTGCTCCTCTTTAGTCATGTTGCGGGCGGTGTCCTGCTGGCGGTGTCCTGCTGGTGATGTCCTTCTGCTCCTCTTTGGTCGTGTTGTGGGCAGTGTCCTGCTGGCGGTGTCCTGCTGCTACTCTTTGGTTGTCATGGGTGGTGTCCTGCTGCTCCTCTTTGATCACGTTGTGGGTGGTGTCCTGCTGCTCCTCTTTGGTCAAGCTGTCGGCGGTGTCTTGCTGGCGGTGTCCTGCTGCTCCTCTTTGGTTGTGTTGTGGGTGGTGTCCTGCTGCTCCTCTTTGGTCATGTTGTGGGCGGTGTCCTGCTGGCAGTGTCCTGCTGGTGGTGTCCTGCTGCTCCTCTTTGGATGGTGTCCTGTTTCTCCTCTTTGGTCCTGGGGTATGTGGTGTCTTGGTGGTGGTTTCCTGCTGCTCCTCTTTGGTCGTGTTGTGGGCAGTGTCCTGCTGGCGGTGTGCTGCTACTCCTCTTTTGTTGTGTGGTGGGTGGTGTCCTGCTGCTCCTCTTTGGTCATGTTGTGGGCGGTGTCCTGCTGAGGGTGTCCTTCTGGCGGTGTACTGCTGGTGGTAGCAGGACACTGCCCACAACACGACCAAAGAGGAGCAGCAGGACACCACATACCCCAGGACCAAAAAGGAGAAGCAGGACATCACCAGCAAGACGCCAGAGAACCACCAGCAGGACACTGCCAGCAGGACACCGCCCACAACACAATCAAAGGGGAGCAGCAGGACACCACCAGCAGGACACCGCTCACAACACCACAAAAGAGGAGCAGAAGGATACTACCAGCAGGACACCGCCAGCAGGACACTGCCCACAACACGACCAAAGAGGAGTAGCAGGACACTGCCAGCAGGACACCGCCCACAACATGACCAAAGAGGAGCAGCAGGACACCACCCACAACACAACCAAAGAGGAGCAGCAGGACACCGCCAGTAGGACACCGCCATTAGGACACCGCCCACAACATGACCAAAGAGGAGCAGTAGGACACCACCAGCAGGACACCGCCCACAACATGACCAAAGAGAAGCAGCAGGACACCACCCACAACATGACCAACGAGGAGCAGCAGGACACCACCCACAACGTGACCAACGAGGAGCAGCAGGACACCACCAGAAGGACACTGCCAGAAGGGCACTGCCCACAACATGACTAAAGAGGAGCAGCAGGATACCACCTGCGGGACACTGCCAGCAGGACACCGCCAAAAACACAACCAAAGACGAGCAGCAGGACACCGTCAGCAGGACACCACCCACAACATGACCAAAGAGAAGGAGCAGGACACCGCCAGCAAGACACCGCCGACAGCTTGACCAAAGAGGAGCAGCAGGACACCACCCACAACGTCATCAAAGAGGAGCAGCAGGACACCACCAACAGGACACTGCCAGCAGAACACCGCCCATAACACAACAAAAGTGGAGCAGCAGGACACCACCAGCAGGAGAGCACCAGCAGGACACCGCCCACAACACAACCAAAGAGGAGCAGCAGGACACTGCCCACAACACGACGAAAGAGGAGCAGCAGGACACTGCCAGCAGGACACCACATACCCCAGGACCAAAGAGGAGAAGCAGGACATCATCAGCAGGACACCACAGAACCGCCAGCAGGATACCACCAGCAGGACACCACCAGCAGGACACCACCCACAACACAACCAAAGAGAAGCAACAGGACACCACCAGCAGGACAGCAGGATTGTGTTGTGGGCGGTGTCCTGCTGGCAGTGTCCTGCTGGTGGTTCTCTGGCGTCTTGCTGGTGATGTCCTGCTTCTCCTTTTTGGTCCTGGGGTATGTGGTGTCCTGCTGCTCCTCTTTGGTCGTGTTGTGGGCAGTGTCCTGCTACCACCAGCAGTACACCGCCAGAAGGACACCCTCAGCAGGACACCGCCCACAACGTGACCAACGAGGAGCAGCAGGACACCACCCACCACACAACAAAAGAGGAGTAGCAGCACACCGCCAGCAGGACACTGCCCACAACACGACCAAAGAGGAGCAGCAGGAAACCACCACCAAGACACCACATACCCCAGGACCAAAGAGGAGAAACAGGACACCATCCAAAGAGGAGCAGCAGGACACCACCAGCAGGACACTGCCAGTAGGACACCGCCCACAACATGACCAAAGAGGAGCAGCAGGACACCACCAGCAGGACACTGTCAGCAGGACACCGCCCACAATACAACCAAAGAGGAGCAGGAGCGCACCACCAGCAGGACACTGCCCACACCACGACCAAAGAGGAGCAGCAGGACACCACCAGCAGGACACCACATACCCCAGGACCAAAGTGGAGCAGCAGGATAACACCAGCAGATCCGCCAGCAGGACACCGCCAGCAGGACACCCCCAGCAGGACACTGCCCACAACACAACTAAAGAGGAGCAGCAGAATACCACCAGCAGGAAACCGCCAGCAGGACACCGCCCACAACACAACCAAAGAGGAGCAGCAGGACACCACCAGTAGGGCACCGCCATTAGGACACCGCCCACAACATGACCAAAGAGGAGCAGTAGGACACCGCCAGCAGGACACCGCCCACAACATGACCAAAGAGAAGCAGCAGGACACCACCCACAACATGACCAACGAGGAGCGGTGTCCTTCTGGCGGTTCTGTGGTGTCCTGCTGGTGATGTCCTGCTGTTCCTCTTTGGTTCTGGGGTATGTGGTGTGCTGCTGGTGGTGTCCTGCTGCTCCTCTTTGGTTGTGTTGTTGGCGGTGTCCTTCTGGCAGTGTCCTGCTGGTGGTGTCCTGTTGCTTCTCTTTGGTTGTGTTGTGGGTGGTGTCCTGCTGGTGGTGTCCTGCTGGTGGTATCCTGCTGGCGGTTCTGTGGTGTCCTGCTGATGATGTCCTGCTTCTCCTCTTTGGTCCTGGGGTATGTGGTGTCCTGCTGGCAGTGTCCTGCTGCTCCTCTTTCGTCGTGTTGTGGGCAGTGTCCTGCTGCTCCTCTTTGGTTGTGTTGTGGGCGGTGTCCTGCTGGTGCTCTCCTGCTGGTGGTGTCCTGCTGCTCCACTTTTGTTGTGTTATGGGCGGTGTTCTGCTGGCAGTGTCCTGTTGGTGGTGTCCTGCTGCTCCTCTTTGATGACGTTGTGGGTGGTGTCCTGCTGCTCCTCTTTGGTCAAGCTGTCGGCGGTGTCTTGCTGGCGGTGTCCTGCTCCTTCTCTTTGGTCATGTTGTGGGTGGTGTCCTGCTGACGGTGTCCTGCTGCTCGTCTTTGGTTGTGTTTTTGGCGGTGTCCTGCTGGCAGTGTCCCGCAGGTGGTATCCTGCTGCTCCTCTTTAGTCATGTTGTGGGCAGTGCCCTTCTGGCAGTGTCCTTCTGGTGGTGTCCTGCTGCTCCTCGTTGGTCACGTTGTGGGTGGTGTCCTGCTGCTCCTCGTTGGTAATGTTGTGGGTGGTGTCCTGCTGCTTCTCTTTGGTCATGTTGTGGGCGGTGTCCTGCTGGTGGTGTCCTACTGCTCCTCTTTGGTCATGTTGTGGGCGGTGTCCTAATGGCGGTGTCCTACTGGCGGTGTCCTGCTGCTCCTCTTTGGTTGTGTTGTGGGTGGTGTCCTGCTGCTCCTCTTTGGTCATGTTGTGGGCGGTGTCCTGCTGGCAGTGTCCTGCTACTCCTCTTTGGTCGTGTTGTGGGCAGTGTCCTGCTGGCGGTGTCCTGCTGGTAGTATCCTTCTGCTCCTCTTTTGTGGTGTTGTGAGCGGTGTCCTGCTGGTGGTGTCCTGCTGCTCCCCTTTGATTGTGTTGTGGGCGGTGTCCTGCTGGCAGTGTCCTGCTGGTGGTTCTCTGGCGTCTTGCTGGTGATGTCCTGCTTCTCCTTTTTGGTCCTGGGGTATGTGGTGTCCTGCTGCTCCTCTTTGGTCGTGTTGTGGGCAGTGTCCTGCTACCACCAGCAATACACCGCCAGAAGGACACCCTCAGCAGGACACCGCCCACAACATGACCAAAGAGGAGCAGCAGGACACCTCCAGCAGGACACCGCCCACAACATGAACAAAGAGGAGGAGCAGGACACCATCCATAACATGACCAAAGAGGAGCAGCATGACACCAACCACAACAAAACCAAAGTGGAGAAGCAGGACACCGCCAGCAGGACACTGCCCACAACACGACCAAAGAGGAGCAGAAGGACATCACCAGCAGGACACCGCCAGCAGGACACCGCCCGCAACATGACTAAAGAGGAACAGCAGGACACCACCAGCAGGACAGCGCCCACAACACGAGAAAAGAGGAGCAGCAGGACACAACCAGCAGGACACTGCCAGCAGGAAACCGCCCACAACATGACCAAAGAGGAGCAGCAGGACACCACCAGCAGGACACTGTCAGCAGGACACCGCCCACAATACAACCAAAGAGGTGCAGGAGTGCACCACCAGCAGGACACTGCCCACACCACGACCAAAGAGGAGCAGCAGGACACCACCAGCAGGACACCACATACCCCAGGACCAAAGTGGAGCAGCAGGACAACACCAGCAGATCCGCCAGCAGGACACCGCCAGAAGGACACCCCCAGCAGGACACTGCCCACAACACAACTAAAGAGGAGCAGCAGAATACCACCAGCAGGAAACCGCCAGCAGGACACCGCCCACAACACAACCAAAGAGGAGCAGCAGGACACCACCAGTAGGGCACCGCCATTAGGACACCGCCCACAACATGACCAAAGAGGAGCAGTAGGACACCACCAGCAGGACACCGCCCACAACATGACCAAAGAGAAGCAGCAGGACACCACCCACAACATGACCAACGAGGAGCAGCAGGACACCACCCACAACGTGACCAACGAGGAGCAGCAGGACACCACCCACCACACAACAAAAGAGGAGTAGCAGCACACCGCCAGCAGGACACTGCCCACAACACGACCAAAGAGGAGCAGCAGGAAACCGCCACCAAGACACCACATACCCCAGGACCAAAGAGGAGAAACAGGACACCATCCAAAGAGGAGCAGCAGGACACCACCAGCAAGACACCACCCACAACATGACCAAAGAGGAGCGGCAGGACACCGCCTACAACACCTGCTGTCCTGCTGGCAGTGTGTTGCTGCTCCTCTTTTGTTGTGTGGAGGGTGGTGTCCTGCTGCTCCTCTTTGGTCATGTTGTGGGCGGTGTCCTTCTGGCAGTGTCCTGCTGGTGGTGTCCTTCTGGCAGTGTCCTGCTGGTGGTGTCCTGTTGCTCCTCTTTGGTTGTGTTGTGGACGGTGTCCTGCTGGCGGTGTCCTGCTGGTGGTATCCTGCTGGCGGTTCTGTGGTGTCCTGCTGATGATGTCCTGCTGCTCTTCTTTGGTCCTGGGGTATGTGGTGTCCTGCTGGCGGTGTCCTGCTGCTCCACTTTGGTTGTGTCGTGGGCGGTGTTCTGCTGGCAATGTCCTACTGCTCCTCTTTGGTTGTGTTTTGGGTGGTGTCCTTCTGGCGGTGTCCTGCTGGTGGTATCCTGCTGCTCCTCTTTAGTCATGTTGTGGGCGGAGTCCTGATGGTGGTGTCCTGCTGCTCCTCTTTTGTTGTGTTGTGGGCGGTGTTCTACTGGCACTGTCCTGTTGTTGGTGTCCTGCTGCTCCTCTCTGGTCACGTTGTCGGCGGTCTCTTGCTGGCGGTGTCCTGCTCCTCCTCTTTGGTCATGTTGTGGGCGTTGTCCTTCTGGCGGTGTCCTGCTGCTCATCTTTGGTTGTGATTTGGGCGGTGTCCTGCTGGCGGTGTCCTGCTGGCGGTGTCCTGCTGGCGGTTCTGTGGTGTCCTGCTGGTGATGTCCCACTTCTCCTCTATGGTCCTGGGGTATGTGGTGTCCTGCTGGTGGTGTCCTGCTTCTCCTCTTTGGTCGTGTTGTGGGCAGTGTCCTGCTGGCGGTATGCTGCTTCTCCTCTTTGGTTGTGTTGTGGGGGGTGTCCTTCTGGCAGTGTCCTGCTGGTGGTGTCCTGCTGCTCCTCTTTGGTTGTGTTGTGGGTGGAGTCCTGCTGACAGTGTCCTGGTGGCGTTATCCTGCTGCTCCTCTTTGGTTGTGTCGTGGGTGTTGTCCTGCTGCTCCTCTTTGGTCATGTTTTGGGTGGTGTCCTGCTGCTCCTCTTTGGTCATGTTGTGATGTTGTGGGCAGAGTCCTGATGGCGGTGTCCTGCTGCTCCTCTTTTGTTGTGTTGTGGGCGGTGTTCTACTGGCACTGTCCTGTTGTTGGTGTCCTGCTGCTCCTCTCTGGTCACGTTGTCGGCGGTCTCTTGCTGGCGGTGTCCTGCTCCTCCTCTTTGGTCATGTTTTGGGCGTTGTCCTTCTGGCGGTGTCCTGCTGCTCATCTTTGGTTGTGATTTGGGCGGTGTCCTGCTGGCGGTGTCCTGCTGGCGGTTCTGTGGTGTCCTGCTGGTGATGTCCCACTTCTCCTCTATGGTCCTGGGGTATGTGGTGTCCTGCTGGTGGTGTCCTGCTTCTCCTCTTTGGTCGTGTTGTGGGCAGTGTCCTGCTGGAGGTATGCTGCTTCTCCTCTTTGGTTGTGTTGTGGGGGGTGTCCTTCTGGCAGTGTCCTGCTGGTGGTGTCCTGCTGCTCCTCTTTGGTTGTGTTGTGGGTGGAGTCCTGCTGACAGTGTCCTGGTGGCGTTATCCTGCTGCTCCTCTTTGGTTGTGTCGTGGGTGTTGTCCTGCTGCTCCTCTTTGGTCATGTTTTGGGTGGTGTCCTGCTGCTCCTCTTTGGTCATGTTGTGATGTTGTGGGCGGAGTCCTGATGGTGGTGTCCTGCTGCTCCTCTTTTGTTGTGTTGTGGGCGGTGTTCTACTGGCACTGTCCTGTTGTTGGTGTCCTGCTGCTCCTCTCTGGTCACGTTGTCGGCGGTCTCTTGCTGGCGGTGTCCTGCTCCTCCTCTTTGGTCATGTTGTGGGCGTTGTCCTTCTGGCGGTGTCCTGCTGCTCATCTTTGGTTGTGATTTGGGCGGTGTCCTGCTGGCGGTGTCCTGCTGGCGGTTCTGTGGTGTCCTGCTGGTGATGTCCCACTTCTCCTCTATGGTCCTGGGGTATGTGGTGTCCTGCTGGTGGTGTCCTGCTTCTCCTCTTTGGTCGTGTTGTGGGCAGTGTCCTGCTGGCGGTATGCTGCTTCTCCTCTTTGGTTGTGTTGTGGGGGGTGTCCTTCTGGCAGTGTCCTGCTGGTGGTGTCCTGCTTCTCCTCTTTGGTCGTGTTGTGGGCAGTGTCCTGCTGGCGGTATGCTGCTTCTCCTCTTTGGTTGTGTTGTGGGGGGTGTCCTTCTGGCAGTGTCCTGCTGGTGTTGTCCTGCTGCTCCTCTTTGGTTGTGTTGTGGGTGGAGTCCTGCTGACAGTGTCCTGGTGGCGTTATCCTGCTGCTCCTCTTTGGTTGTGTCGTGGGTGTTGTCCTGCTGCTCCTCTTTGGTCATGTTTTGGGTGGTGTCCTGCTGCTCCTCTTTGGTCATGTTGTGGGCAGTGTCCTTCTGGTAGTGTCCTTCTGGTGGTGTCCTGTTGCTCCTCTTTGGTTGTGTTGTGGACGGTGTCCTGCTGGCGGTGTCCTTCTGGTGGTATCCTGCTGGCGGTTCTGTGGTGTCCTGCTGGCGGTGTCCTACTGCTCCTCTTTGGTTGTGTTGTCGGCGATGTCCTGCTGGCGGTGTCCTGCTGGTGGTGTCCCGCTGCTCCTCTTTGGTTGTGTTGTAGGCGGCATCCTGCTGGTGGTGTCCTGCTCGCGGTGTCTTGCTGGTGGTATAGTGCTGCTCCTCTTTAGTCATGTTGTGGGTGGTGTCCTGCTGGTGATGTCCTGCTGCTCCTTTTTGGTCTTGGGGTATGTGGTGTCCTGCTGGCTTTGTCCTGCTGCTCTTCTTTGGTCGTGTTGTTGGCGGTGTTCTACTGGCAGTGTCCTGTTGTTGGTGTCCTGCTGCTCCTCTTTTGTTGTCGTGGGTGGTGTCCTGCTGCTCCACTCTGGTCAAGTTGTCGACGGTCTCTTGCTGGCGTTGTCCTGCTCCTCCTCTTTGGTCATGTTGTGGGCGTTGTCCTTCTGGCGGTGTCCTGCTGCTCGTCTTTGGTTGTGTTTTGGGCGGTGTCCTGCTGGCGGTTCTTTGGTGTCCTGCTGGTGATGTCCCGCTTCTCCTCTATTGTCCTGGAGTATGTGGTGTCCTGCTGGTGGTGTCCTGCTGCTCCTCTTTGGTCATGTTGTGGGCAGTGTCCTGCTGGCGGTATGCTGCTTCTCCTCTTTGGTTGTGTTGTGGGGGGTGTCCTTCTGGCAATATCCTGCTGGTGGTGTCCTGCTGCTCCTCTTTGGTTGTGTTGTGGGTGGAGTCCTGCTGACAGTGTCCTGCTGGTGGTATCCTGCTACTCCTCTTTGGTTGTGTCGTGGGTGTTGTCCTGCTTCTCCTCTTTGGTCATGTTTTGGGTGGTGTCCTGCTGCTCCTCGTTGGTCATGTTGTGGGCAGTGTCCTTCTGGTGGTGTCCTGTTGCTCCTCTTTGGTTGTGTTGTGGACGGTGTCCTGCTGGCGGTGTCCTGCTGGTGGTATCCTGCTGGCGGTTCTGTGGTGTCCTGCTGATGATGTCCTGCTGCTCCTCTTTGGTCCTGGGGCATGTGGTGTTCTTCTGGCGGTGTCCTGCTGCTTCTCTTTGGTTGTGTTGTGGGTGGTGTCCTGCTGGCGGTGTCCTGCTGGTGGTATCCTGCTGGCGGTTCTGTGGTGTCCTGCTGATGATGTCCTGCTGCTCCTCTTTGGTCCTGGGGCATGTGGTGTTCTTCTGGCGGTGTCCTGCTGCTCCTCTTTGGTTATGTTGTGGGCGGTGTCCTGCTCGCGGTGTCCTGCTGGTGGTATACTGCTGCTCCTCTTTAGTCATGTTGTGGGCGGTGTCCTGCTGGTGGTGTCCCACTGCTCCTCTTTGGTTGTGTTTTAGGCGGCGTCCTGCTGGTGGTGTCCTGCTGCTCCTCTTTGGTTGTGTTGTGGGTTAGGGTTAGTGGGCGGTGTACTACTGGCGGTTCTGTGGTGTCCTGCTGGTGATGTCCCGCTTCTCCTCTATTGTCCTGGAGTATGTGGTGTCCTGCTGGTGGTGTCCTGCTGCTCCTCTTTGGTCATGTTGTGGGCAGTGTCCTGCTGGCGGTATGCTGCTTCTCCTCTTTGGTTGTGTTGCGGGGGGTGTCCTTCTGGCAGTATCCTGCCGGTGGTGTCCCGCTGCTCCTCTTTGGTTGTGTTTTAGGCGGCATCCTGCTGGTGGTGTCCTGCTGCTCCTCTTTGGTTGTGTTGTGGGCGGTGTCCTGCTCGCGGTGTCCTGCTGGTGGTATACTGCTGCTCCTCTTTAGTCATGTTGTGGGCGGTGTCCTGCTGGTGGTATCCTGCTGCTCCTCTTTGATTGTGTTGTCGGTGGTGTCCTGCTGGTGGTTTATCCTGCTGCTCCTCTTTGATTGTGTTGTGGGCGGTGTCCTGCTGGTGGTTCTGTGGTGTCCTGCTGGTGGTGTCCTGCTGCTCCTCTCTGTTCAAGTTGTCGGCAGTCTCTTGCTGGCGGTGTCCTGCTCCTCCTCTTTGGTCATGTTGTGGGCGTTGTCCTTATGGCGGTGTCCTGCTGCTTGTCTTTGGTTGTGTTTTGGGCGGTGTCCCGCTGGCGGTGTCCTGCTGGTGATGTCCCGCTTCTCCTCTATGGTCCTGGGGTATGTGGTGTCCTGCTGCTCCTCTTTGGTCGTGTTGTGGGCAGTGTCCTGCTGGTGGTATACTGCTGCTGCTCCTCTTTACTCATGTTGTGGGCGGTGTCCTGCTGGTGGTATCCTGCTGCTCCTCTTTGATTGTGTTGTCGGTGGTGTCCTGCTGGTGGTTTATCCTGCTGCTCCTCTTTGATTGTGTTGTGGGCGGTGTCCTGCTGGCGATTCTGTGGTGTCCTGCTGGTGGTGTCCTGCTGCTCCTCTCTGTTCAAGTTGTCGGCAGTCTCTTGCTGGCGGTGTCCTGCTCCTCCTCTTTGCTCATGTTGTGGGCGTTGTCCTTATGGCGGTGTCCTGCTGCTTGTCTTTGGTTGTGTTTTGGGCGGTGTCCCGCTGGCGGTGTCCTGCTGGTGATGTCCCGCTTCTCCTCTATGGTCCTGGGGTATGTGGTGTCCTGCTGCTCCTCTTTCGTCGTGTTGTGGGCAGTGTCCTGCTGGCGGTATGCTGCTTCTACTCTTTGGTTGTGTTGTGGGGGGTGTCCTTCTGGCAGTATCCTGCTGCTCCTCTTTGGTTGTGTTGTGGGTGGAGTCCTGCTGACAGTGTCCTGCTGGTGGTATGCTGCTGCTCCTCTTTGGTTGTGTCGTGGGTGTTTTCCTGCTGCTCCTCTTTGGTCATGTTGTGGGCTTTGTCCTTCTGGCGGTGTCCTGCTGCTTGTCTTTGGTTGTGTTTTGGGCGGTGTCCTGCTGGCGTTGTCCTGCTGGTGATGTCCCGCTTCTCCTCTATGGTCCTGGGGTATGTGGTGTCCTGCTGGTGGTGTCCTGCTGCTCCTCTTTGGTCGTGTTGTGGGCAGTGTCCTGCTGGCGGTATGCTGCTTCTCCTCTTTGGTTGTGTTTTGGGCAGTGTCCTGCTGGCGTTGTCCTGCTGGTGATGTCCCGCTTCTCCTCTATGTTCCTGGGGTATGTGGTGTCCTGCTGGTGGTGTCCTGCTGCTCCTCTTTGGTCGTGTTGTGGGCAGTGTCCTGCTGGCGGTATGCTGCTTCTCCTCTTTGGTTGTGTTGTGGGGGGTGTCCTTCTGGCAGTATCCTGCTGGTGGTGTCCTGCTGCTCCTCTTTGGTTGTGTTGTGGGTGGAGTCCTGCTGACAGTGTCCTGCTGGTGGTGTCCTGCTGCTCCTCTTTGGTTGTGTTGTGGGCGGTGTCCTGCTCGCGGTGTCCTGCTTGCGGTGTGTCCTGCTGGCGGTTCTGTGGTGTCCTGATTGTGATGTCCTGCTGCTCCTCTTTGGTCCTGGGGTACGTGGTGTCCTGCTCCTCCTCTTTGGGCCTATTGTGGGCAGTTTCCTGCCACCGCCAGCAGGACACCGCCAGCAGGACACCGCCCACAACATGACCAAAGACGAGCAGCAGGACACCACCAGCAGGACACCGCAAGCTGGATACCGCCCACAACATGACCAAGGAGGAGCAGCAGGACACCATCCACAACACGACCAAAGAGGAGCAGCAGGATACCACATACCCCAGGACCAAAGTGGAGCTGCAGGACATCACCAGCAGGACACCACAGAACCGCAAGCAGGACACCGCCAGCCGGACACCAGCAGCAGGACACCGCCAGCAGGACACCGCCCACAACACAACCAAAGAGGAGCAGCATGACACCACCAGCAGGACACCGCCCACAACATGACTAAAGAGGAGCAGCAGGATACCACCAGCAGGACACCACCAGCAGGACACCGCCCACAACACAACCAAAGAGGAGCAGCAGGACACCGCCCACAACATGACCAAAGAGGAGCAGCAGGATACCGCCCACAACATGACGAAAGAGGAGCAGCAGGACACCACCCACAACATGACCAAAGAGGAGCAGCAGGACACCACCCACCACACAACAAAAGAGGAGTATCAGCACACCGCCAGTAGGACACTGCCCACAACACGACCAAAGAGGAGCAGCAGGACACCGCCCACAACATGACCAAAGAGGAGCAGCAGGACACCACCAGCAAGACACCGCCCTCAAAATGACCAAAGAGGAGCAGCAGGACACCGTCAGCAGGACACCACCCACAGCATGACCAAAGAGGAGCAGCAGGACACCGCCAGCAGGACACCACCCACAGCATGACCAAAGAGGAGCAGCAGCACACCGCCTACAACACCGAAGACCCTAGGATCAGGACACCTCTTACATCCTGACCCCAGGATCAGGACACCTTCTACAACTTTGCAGACCCACCAAAGGTCAAAGAGGAGAAGGAGGACACCACCAGCAGGACACCGCCCACAACACGACCAAAGAGGAGCAGCAGGGCATCGCCAGCAGGACACTGCCCACAACACAGAAGACCCCAGGATCAGGACACCTCCTACAACACCAAAGTCCCCAGGGCTCTTCGGGGTCTTCAACAGCAAAGACCCCTGGACCCCAAGACACCACCTACAACACCAGTGTTATAGGTGGTGTCCTGGTCCAGATGATCCTGGGGTCAGTGAGCAGCTGGGGTCAGGGAGCAGCTGGACACACCGCTTACAACCCTTTGGTCCAAATGATCCTGGGGTCTTCGGTGTTGTACTCCTGGTCCTCCCGCCGGTCCTCTTTGGTCCCGCCAACCGAAGACCCCAGATGATCCTGGGGTCAGTGAGCATCTGGGATAGCAAGCAGCAAGACACCACCGAAGACCAAAGAGGAGCAGCAGGCGCAGTAAAATAAGTATTTGTATTTTATTTATGACATATTTGACATTTATGTTTTTGTGACTACTTTTTCCAGAGAAAAGACTCATGGGAACTAGGACACCTCCTACAACACCGAAGACCCCAGGACCAAAGAGGACCAGGACACCGCTTCCAGCACCGAAGAGCCCAGGATCAGGACACCTTCTACAACATCAAAGACCCCAGGGGTCTTCGGGGTCTTCAACGCCTGACCCTAACCAGCAGGACACCACCAGCAGGACACCGCTCACACCAAAGACCCCAGGATCAGGACACCTCCTACAACGCCAAAGGCCCCTGGACCCCAGGACACCACCTACAACACCGGTGTCCTGGTCCAGATGATCCTGGGATCAGTGAGCAGCTGGGGTCAGCGAGCAGCTGGACACACCGCCTACAACACCTGGCCCTCTTTGGTCCAAATGATCCTAGGGGTCTTCGGTGTCGTAGGCAGTGTCCTGGTCCTTATAGGCGGCGTCCTGGTCCTCTTGCCAGTCCTCTTTGGTCCCACCTACTGAAGACCCCAGATGATCCTGGGGTCAACAAGCATCTGGGGTAAGCAAGCAGCAGGACACCGCAGACCAAAGAGGAGGAGACCCCAGGACCAAAGAAAGATAACCTCTTCTGCCTCCATTTATCCATTCGCTAATATGTTCAATTCATGTTAATGTGTTTTTAAAGACATTTAAATTTCTGGGGAAAAAAATTAAAAAATATATAAACAATTGTCTAATCGACCAAAAATTTCACAACCCCCCTGCAGTACCTCCATGGACCCCCTGTTGAAGACCTCTGCCTGAAGTATTTAAAATTTGTTGAAATTATACATCCATCATTGTTTTTAATCTTTCATTAAAAGTTCTCACCACATTGCAAATACAGTACAAAATATCTATCTCAGTATTTTCAAATTTTCATATTAATATAAAGTCTTGGGAGACTGCAGCACTGCAACTTAATACACTCAATGGCTTAGATACCAAATATTATAGAAGTGAAGAATGCAGTTTAAGAGTCACATTCTTGACGTCAGACAGCAGAACAACAATTCTTCGCACCTGCTACTGTCTGAGTAAGTCAGAGTGGGCCCTGATCTTTGACCTGTGTGGAGAGTACACGCCATTCTAGTTCAGATCTGCTATGATCCAGACCACCGTAATGAGGAAGGGGGTCATCAGCTGTGGGAGGCGACCTATATGTCACACTGGGACACCTGCTCTCTTTAGAAAAGTGACAGAGATAATCAGTACTTTCAGTTTAGTCCACTCCCAGTGTTGGTGTTGTTTTAAGGTGTAGAGGGTGGCTTCTCTGTGGCTTCATCAATAGTACACTGCATGTGCACCAGACAAGCAAGTACAGCACTTCACTGGAGACGTGTCAGAGTTTCCCAAGGTGAGTTTGTTCATTCAGACGTAAACCTATCCTAAGAAATGCAATGTTTTCTTAAATTATTTTGCAGCAAGCATACACTGTTCTTGGTTATGTGTTGACCAGGCAACCTGAGGATGAGCCTACTCGTGTGCTGTATGTTAGTCCTATTCCTCTGTCCGAGCAGTAAAGAGATGGTTGTGGATAAAACCAGACCAGTAAGGTATGTTTGCAGCTTAACGGAATATGTGCATGTTGAGCAGCATTTTAAAATACAATATGATTGAAAAATCACCTCATCACCTCTGCTTTTCTTAGATGGCATACATATCAGATGGACAAAGGACAAAACATCATCCGAAACCTCAAAAGGCATTCAGACGGGACATTCACCAGTGACTTCACCCACTACCTTGATAAGATGAAGGCTAAGGATTTTGTGGAGTGGCTGGCCAGCACCAAACGAGAAGGGTGAGCTAGAAAGCAAATTTTCCAACAAAGCTACTTCTTTGGTGATGGTGTGAGAGGAAGGTGGCAAAGTACTGAAGGTTGCCTACAAATGTAGAAGAATTGGAGTGAAGTTATTAAAACTGCTACACTTGATGTTTTCATATTAGTTCAAATTTTTCCACTTTTATCAGTAGTATACAGTGACTCAAGATCACTGTGCTGGACTGAAAAAGATTCACAAGTTATGTCCGTATTATAGATTGGATGTATCTTGGTTTTTGGCTTTGACTTTAACACATTTTTGGGTTTTTCTTTTTTTACCTTAATGTTTTACAGATGTCATGGACACCTGCTCCACATCCCAGGAGAATAAGACAGTCCAGATAACATGTACGCTTGTTACTGCTTTACATCATCCAGCAGCATAAAAGAAGTCCTTTGCAGCAGCAACATAAAAAAATATTGGTCAGTTTATTTATTCCGAGGTATTCTCAGACAAGAGGTACATTTTGCACTTTGCTGTTTCCATAATAAGTAAAAAAGTGAAAAAAAAATCCAAATGTTCAACTTCTTATCTCAACTTTCTTGTTATTTTGAAATGTCTGAATTATTTCCTTCAAAGCTGAAGTTCATCTAAAGGCTCACTGTTATTTCAAATGTTTTTTGTTTTTTTTTTTCCCCCCGATTTCAGAGGAAACTGCACAGTCATGCTCAGATACCCACGCCTTGCAGAGATGGAAGGCTTGATTTGTGTGTGTGTGCGTGTGTGTGTGTGCGTGTGTGTGTGTGTGTGTCTTATTATTTAAGATTTCAGAATAAAATCCTATAAAGTCCCTGTGTTTTGTATTGAAATTGGAGATTGATTATGGATACGGTCTATGCTATTCAAAACAAAGTGATAGATGAGGCAGGGTTTAGTCATCTGGATTTAACAAAAAAAACATTTTGTGCATATGTGGGGCTGACCAGAGGTGGGTGCTGTTGTTCAGCAAATCGAGTGGATCAGGCAAACAGAGCAAACAGCTGATTTGGGAAAAATGCTTTAAAAAAAGGCTGTGTGTGGGTGTAGAGGCATCTGTTTTGTTTCCTTTTGCAGTGCAGACTGTATATAGCATGCACTTTGTTCACACAAATTTACATTGTTGCACAATAAGGTTATGCAATGAGGCCAGCAGAAAATACAGTAAGTACTGGAGTTAATGCTCAGAGAAAAAAGAAGGGGCTGGTGGATTTTAGGTAGGTGGGCAGAAACTGTAAGCTATAACTGGTGGTGCTGGTGGACATGGTAGTGGTGTTGTAGGGTTTTTTTTTATGTTTATGTGTGTGTTGGGAATGGCCTGGAGGGGGGTAGTTATGTGCCTCCCTTTTTCTCTCATTGAGAAATGTGTCATATGAGGGGGCAGCTGTGGTGGGGGATCTTGGCTTCTGGCCACAGCCATAATGGAGAGCTCCCTCTTCGTGCTCTGTCCACCCTCCCCAGTCTGACTCTCTGGGGAGAAAGGGAGACCAGGGGAGGAGGGGAGGAGGGGAGAAGGAGGGAGGAAAGGAGAAAGGGAGGGAACACCACAAGAGCACAAACACAACCCTCTGATCTCAGTCAAGGGTTGGAATGAGATCAGATAGTAGGAAAACCCCCTTTTACTGCTGGCTACTTGCACTTATTGACATTTACCAGCAGGACTGCAGCAAGATGGGACCGGGAAGGGACTAAGAGTGGGACACAATAAATCCAAGCATTGTATTGCAATGGATTAAGAGCCCTTGTAAAGGATATACAGCTTTCGTTAGTGATTGAAGGACTGTTATAGAGTCACCATCACGTGTATTAAAGCCAAAGCTTCTCTTTTAAAAAATAATCGCGGCAAAGGAACGTTTAATCGTTATATTTAGCCACGTTCAGGTCTACCTACAGAGAAACCACATGCTATATGGCAACATGCTTCAGAGGAAGGGAGGTGGGGTGAGAGGAAAGCGAGCGGAGGAGGAGGAGGAAGAGGAGAGGGGAGTGTAGGTGTGGCTGTCTACGAATTAGGTCGAGCTCCTCCGCACACTAAACATATTTTTTTATGACTGGGTTTAGCTCCACGCCATCAGGCGCTGCCCTCATCCGATGCAGCCCCACCCAGAAAGCTTCAGACCCGGGCAGAGGTTGTTCGTCCTATCCGGTAACCAGCTACAGCACCAAGGACAGCTCCTCTGCATAGCGCGCAGCAGCACCGGCTGCCGTCGGCGTTTTGCCGCTCTCTGATGTCGCTAACGAGCCTAATTTTAGGTTCAAGTGTCCTTATTTTGGTGCGATTCTTCTGAGCGGGGGAGCCGGTCTCCTAGGCAGCCGTGCATGGGCACAAGCTGATGGAGGCACTGGGCCAAACTGGGAGTGTGCTGCTGACTCAGCCTCGACTGCTGCATTAATTTATCTGCACTGCAGTGCTCCACCACCTCCCTTCCCGTTCTCTTTTCCTTACCTCCCCCCTCCCTTCCTGACTCTCTCTCTCTCTCTCTCTCTCTCTCTCTCTCTCTCTCTCTCTCTCTCTCTCTCTCTCTCTATCTCTCTCTATCTCTCTCTCTCGCGCTCTCCCTCCTCTCCACCTCACTACACTCTCACACAAGCCATTCTAAAGCATGGCAGCCCGGAGGACAGAGAGGGTCGATAGTCAATAAGGAGCAGGTTCCCAATGCCTGCATGTGTAGATGATAGATCACAGAGAGAAACGTAGATTTGGGAGGGGGGGGTTGGTGTGTGTGTGTGTGGGGGGGGGGGGGGGGGGTGTCATACAAAAATCCAGGGAGATGGAGGAAGGGCGGGGAAGGACGGATATGCGGGGAGCTGAGAAGAGTCCATGTGACTTGAGGAAGAGAAAGGATCCAGGGAGACAAAATTTTGCAATGTGATAAAAAAAAAAAAAAGGAAAGGGAGGAGAGAGCAGGGATGGAGAATATGCCATCTACTCAGTGTCTGCACTGCATGAGGACAACTATCATTTACATACACCTACATTCCACCTACTCCCCAAAAAGGGTTTCTTACCCTCCTCCCTCCTCTTAGGGAAACCAAAGGAAAAGGACAACAGAGCACCAACAGATCAATATCTCCCAACATGGCTATCTCAGCCCTGCTCACATAAGGTTGTGAAGTAATGGGGGTGATGACTATAATATCATACCTCTGAGCTATTTACTTTAAGGCAGACCACAAACAGGAGCACCACAGTACACATGGACTGCATAATAATGGGGCTATAGTCCATCCTCTGCCTGTCGGGGGGAGGGTGTTAACACAGGGCTCTTAACAAATCCAATAAGTCCATTACGTTTGAAAGGCTGCCTTTCATGACCCCTGTTACCACAGCACCACTCAGCTCCATTTCACTGGATGTTTTGTAATCCACTTGCATCCACATACATCACCACAAAAGTAAAATAATCCACACAAAATGGTGACCACTACTTAAAGTGGACACAATGAATCTGAAATCTGCCTGAAGGAGAAGTGGTGGTGGTGGTGGGGGCGGGGGGAGTCTTAACAGCTCTGCACTAGATCTCTTTCAAAAAAAGCAAAAAGACATTCAGAAGTCAACATTTCAGCAAGAAACAAACACAGGTTGTAACTGGAAGGCTGCTTTATTGGTAATAAAAAGGTTCGTGCTCAAATGAAGACAATCTTTCATATATTCTTACCAAGAGTCCAAGTGGTTGTGCAACACACCATCATATTGTACTGTATATCCTCTATCACGGTGTCAAATGATAACAACAGTTTGAAAAGCACTTTTTAATTTTTCAGCGAAAAAGAAAAAACGCCCATAATAAACCATGCTAAAAAAGAATGAGTCCTATAATCAAATATTGATACAAAAATAAATTTCAGATGGAAACAGAAATATAGAAGAAATAAAACAGAAATATAGAAGGCAAGCTGCTTTTTCACAAGCCAAGTGGGTGACACACATAGCACTAAGAACAGGACATTTTTGAGTTAGCTGTTTTTCTGTTAACATCACACATTGTTGAATATTAAGATGAAGTGGGGTGTCTGGATGATCCTCCGGCAGTATTTCTGACTCGACATCCCTGATTAATGTTGTGCTCACCCTCAAACCCCCCCACCCTCCACAGTTTGGAAACGTGTTTTGTTTTTTTGTTTCTTTTTGTTGTTATTTTTCTTCTTTTTTTTTTCAGTGTGGCATCGACATCCAAATTCGCAGAAAAAGCAGAAAAAAGGCACATGCCATTGAGTGGAACAATAGAAACAAACCATTCATCAAAGGAAATGCGAGGATGAGAAGCAAGTACATGATTGTATGCATGTTGAGTTGTAATGGCACCGATGTGTGTGTATATGGGGGGAAAAAGGCCCTGGGGTAGGTACCATCTCAGGGTGGATGAGGCAGTCAGTCACACCAGCTGAAGTTGTGAGGGAAGAGATCACTGGTAAAAGTTGGTGGGCAGAGAGAAGAGTCTGTGGGTGGGTGTGACTGTGGGTGTGTCCTGTATACTCAGTGAAGGTGAGAGATATGACAGTAAGTGAGAAATGTGCTGGTAACATTATCCTTTTGTCATGATCAGGCTACAATCCATGGCAAGCAGCTCCAGTAACATCGCACATGAGCTATTCCCCAACATAGAAGGGTGCTGGAAACAACCAGTTTTAGACATCCACTGAACGTGTTGCACATAAATCAAATGTGACAAACAGTGTTCTTCTGTTTTATGTATATACATATAGACATATATGTATACATGTATATATCTTTTGTATTATATAATATCTATATTTCATTCAATTTCCGTCAACAAAGTGAAAAGTGTCTCAAAAAATCCAAAAGGTAACAAATGTGACAAAGGGCATAGCTGGAAGCCATTCTATATTATTGTTATTATTCATTTTTTGATTATTAGTAGTAACATTTTTAAAATTCCGTATTTACAAAAAACACAACAAAGCATGCCGATAAAATAAAAGAATATAATACAATATTTATAGTTTCTCTCAAAAAGTTCGTTCTTTTTCAGCGATTGTGCCATTTACATCATAGCCTGCACTGTACATATGTTTTTGTGTTTTCTTTTTTGTCTTTTTTACTTATTTTTTTCTCTTTTTTTTCCCCTTTTTTGCAAGTGTGAATGTATCATTCTAAAACATTACATCCAAGATGAACATGGGTAAATTGGATGACATTACTCACTCCTCCTGTGGTTCTCATTGGGAATGTATTTGGTTTCAGTGTGCAGCAGCCAAACTGATTCGGAGACCTCATATTGTAAACAGACCTCAGTTATTGTTACAGACAGGGGGTTCTGGTACAGGCAGTGTTAAACACACCAAATGGCATTAGTGGTGTGACGATGGATGCCGGATTTATGTCCAGTCATCCACTTATAAATAGGACCATCACTCCTGTGTAGAAAAAAAATGGCAGGAACACATAGGGAGGCAGTTGTGTCTTGTCAACCACTTGACAAAGCCTCAGGTTGGTTTTTTTTTTTTCTTTTTATGAAAAACACCCACAAAGCTTATTATACAACATAGCTGCGTCAATGTGAGGCCTGCTGATGTTTTATCTCGGAAAGTGTTAGGTTTCTACCTCCATCTGTGGCTAATTATTTTTGAAGCGGGTGATAGCGTTTGAAAGCCTGCAAGTATGTGAAAAGATGGTGCGAGCCTGGGTCCAACACCACACAGTGTTTAAGAGGTCCCACAAAAGCACAATGATACACTGACAAAAATGGGACTTTCAGCAATCTGACTCAGACCAAAGCATTATTCTCTTCTTCTGCTCTTGCATTTCTCTCTTGTTCTCATGGCAGTCAGTCTAAAACCCTGAAGGGAGGGGCTCTACCTATTTATTGGTCCACGTTTATACTGTGTTATTTATCACCCATCCACCTCCCTGTAATATCAGACAAAATCCACTTGATTCTGTAGAAAAAACCACAAGCCCTTCATGACCATCCACCTTTCATACATGCTAGGCACGACAAGGCATGTCCTTGTGATAACTCTCTGCTAACTCTGTTGTTTCAGGTGGTCAGTGTCACTCTCACTGATCAAAGCCTTTTCTGAGAATGATTGCATCACAAGGACATCAGAGAAGGACTTCAAGGCTTCTTTTTTTTTTTAAATCTAAAGCTGGCAACTCATAATGTCCGAAAAGCTGTACCTAAGACATCACTCACTGGGAAAATCTGATGTGGATCTGATAGAGTACAAAAGAGGAACTGTAATGAAATTAATCAGTACAAGTACTGTCTAATGTATCTACCTATGTGTGGTTTTCTGTTCTTCCACTAGCCCAAAACAAAATATCAAAACAAAACAAAAAAATAAAAACCATATTTCTGTCCCGTCTCCAGAAACTACAGCAGTAGATGGGATACCTTATTGAAACTTGAGCACACCAGACCCTCACTGGTGCCAGATTCCTGATGGATGGATTCCTTGGCGTGAAACATCACCTGCTCTCATTGCAATAACAGGGACCACAGGAAAGTAAGGAAAGTGACTGTAGGATGGATGTGAGTAAACAAGTGATGTAAGCCCCAGATTTGGTTCAGGACTACTGACATGGCCCTCCAAATCTGTGCATCCTCAACATGAGGATATTCTGTTTCCTAATACTCATACACTCCACACTCTTTCTAAACTATTCACATTCAGAGCAGCAAAAAAAACCTTTTCTAGTTTGTGTTGTTGGCTGATCCGACTGAATCTTTGTCTCCGAGTGCTTACATCCTTCATTCACCTGAAATTTTGATGAAGGGCTGAATTAAAAAGATCAAGGTCAGCTGAAAAACATAAGTAGTGAAGGGCAGGATCATACGAATATCATTCCCCCAATATTCTGTATATCATTATCCATAATCTTCATTTTCCATTTATAGTTCTCATAATTTTCCCAGTGGACAGCCTCAAACTTATAGTCAAGCCACTGCAGTGGTCTGAGAATTAGTGTCTTGTGGACTATGATTACTCATGCATGATTCCTGATCAAAACATGCCTTCATGCAAGTCATTTCTATGCATTGAACGAGCACAATAATTATTATTTATCTGGAACACGGTCTGAGCAAGTCTCCTTCAGCCCAAGTCAAAACAATGACTAATGACCCCTACCCGGTCAGTGTGAAAGCCCATGTAGAAAATGTCTTTTTCAGTGTCAGTATAACAAAGAGGAAATGAAAAGACTAGTGACATGGGCTAAATGTTATCTTTTTTTTGCTGCTCAAATAATGTAAAGATGCAAGTATACTCAGCACAAACAAACAAAAAAAAATCTTTGTCTGCGGTTCTGGGTTTCCCCCTCCCTCGCAAGTGTTTCCCTCCTAGCTAAACTTGCTTGGTTGATTATTGTTTTCTTCACGATAAAGATGATAAACGCAGTGTTACAGACCCTCCTTTAGACTGCTAACACAGTTCTAGTGGGATCTGTGTGATCCAGTCCCGTAGCATTGAAGCTTTGCTGCGGGGGGTTCCACACTCGGTGGTGGCAGGGATTTTGCAATTCTCCAATCATCTAGCAGAGGTTTATGTGCCTTGGCAGTTGGTCCCCAAAGAAATGTGTGTCATTGGCCAGCACACTGTGAGTCACTGTTTTTCATTTTGTATTTGTTCCTCATTTCTATGAACTTGGTCACTATGCAGCAAAAGTTCCACGGTAAACTGATTGTGTTTGGTTCAGCTGTCTTTGACGACATAAGAAACCACATTGCCTCAGTAGTATTTGAGTCTGTAAACATTTTTTTGTATGTTTTTGTTGTTTGTTTTTTTTTTTTCTTACTTGCAAATGATCATGTTTTCTACATTTGTTGGATTTGGGCTCAGAATCTCATCTCGCTGTGTTTTATTGAATTTTGAGAGTCACTGAACCCTAACACTTGGATTCCCACTCATCTTTTTGGTTTTTGTCCTTCTCTTTCCTGGCCCACTCCTCCTTGTTTTCGTCCTGCTTCTCCTTGTCAGGTTTGGTCACGCTGTCGTAAGAGGGGAGAGAAGCTGTGGATGGTGTGCTCTCCTTCTTCTCTTGGTTGGTCCCGCCGTTCTCAAGCTTATTGTTAGTAAAAGTGTGGCGCTTGAAGATGATGCCGCGCCTGATGAGGTGAGCGCGGTAAGCATTCTGGATAATTCTGGCAGAGACATCCTCCTGTTTGCGGCGGAGGGTGGTGGTGATGGGTTCATACGACACCTTGGAGGGATTGGCTGCCACAAAACGCTCCTCCATCTGCTGCCTCAGCATGTCCAACTCACCACTGTCACCCAGCACACGCTTTGTGAAGGCAAACAGGATGTCCAGGCAGTGAATGCGATCGCCGCTCACCATGGGCATGTCCATGGCAATTAGTTCTATAGTGTTGGGCTTTGGCACACGAAGTGGGTGCTCCAATGCGTCGGCAAAGTCAGACAGCTTGGCGAAAGTAATGAACTGAGAGGCAGTCGGGTCAAACTTCTCCCAGATCTCGTAGAAGGTCTCAAAGTCGTCCTCACTGAGTGGATCAGCACTTTCCTCTGTGGCTACGCTGAAGTTCTCCAAGATGATGGCAATGTACATGTTGACCACAATCAGGAAAGAAATGATGATATACATGACAAAAAAGAAGATTCCCACTGAGGGATTACCACAGTCGCCCTTCACAGATGTACCAGGGTTCTCCAAGTTTGGGTCACAGTCTGGTGGGTAGTTGAGGATCGGCAGCAGCAAGCCGTCCCATCCGGCTGACGTGGTGATCATGAACAGAATGATCATGCTGTTGCCAAAGGTCTCAAAGTTGTACAAGTCATCAATGCCCGCTCCGTGTTTTACATAGCCAAAGTTAGACATGCCAAAGATGGAGAAGATGAACATGACCAGGAAGAGCAGAAGCCCAATGTTGAACAGGGCTGGCAGTGACATCATCAAGGCAAAGAGTAATGTCCGTATGCCCTTGGCTCCTTTGATCAGACGGAGGATACGACCAATACGAGCCAGCCTGATCACCCTGAACAGGGTTGGTGACACAAAGTACTTCTCAATGAGGTCAGCCAAGAACATACCTGAGGGAAAGGGGAAATAAAGGAAGAGAATACAATCAGGATACAACAGACTTCTACAGACAGCATATTCCAATGACTCCCCCACTGCTTTGTGTCTTCCGCCTCTCTTACTCACCTACAATAGATAGGATGACCACCACCACATCAAAGATATTCCAACCATTAGTGAAGTAATAGTGGCGAAGGGCAAAGAGCTTCAGCAAGAACTCCATGGTGAAGACTACGATAAAGATGAAGTTGACCCAGTAGAGGACGATCTCCGTTTCATTTGACTGATCATCTGTTTCCACCATCATGGTGACCATGTTGAGGCAGATGAGGATCATGATGGAGATGTCGAAAACTTGCTGCGTCACAAAGTCAAACACCATCCCCTGGATCTTGTTCTATGAGGTGAGAGGATACAAAGAGGGAAAAAGTCAAGATTTACTGAGGTTTCAACCAACAGCATCATTTGTTGCATAATCTGAACTCTTGGTCAAAAGTAGTAACCCCGAGAAAAAAAAAGCATACCTGTGGTCGGGGAATAGGTTTTTGTGGCTTTTTGGACCCCAGTTTTTTCATGGCATTGTAGTACTTCTTCTGTTCCTCTGTCATGAATATATCCTGACCTCCAAAGTAAAGGGATAAACAAAGATTTGGTTATAATCCTATACTAGCACTTAAAAGTATAAACTCTTGAAGCAAAATATGGGATTAAGAGGCAGAACGTGTCTTATCTTTTTCTTTTGCTGGTTGAAGTTGTCAATGATCACACCAATGAAGAGATTGAGGGTGAAGAAGGAGCCGAATATGATGAAAACAACAAAGTAGATGTACATGTAGATGTTGACCTCATAGTCAGGCTGGTCTTCCACCTTGGAGGGAGACACAACGTTGAAGGTAACGTATTTTATTAACACAATTTAAATAAATGGTTTGACAATTCAGGAAATACTCTTTTGTCTGTTTTCTTGCCAAAAGTTAAATGAAAAGATCGATACCATTCTCATACCTGTACAATAAATATGAAGCTGGTTTACTTAGCTTAGCACAAAGACTGGATGTAGGAAGAAACAGCTAGTTTCTGTCCAAAGGTAACAAAATCAACCATTTGTTAATTCTCTACAAAAAAACTAAGTGCAAAAATGACAGTTAACTATTTTACATGTTATGTGCTGAAATATTTCTCGGCTGAGACCAGTATATTTGCAGAGACTCCGCTGGTTGCCTGGCCAGTGATCCTGACTAAGAAATAGTCCAATCTTTATTCTCAGCTAAGTTAGCTGTGTGCTTAAGGTAGCTTCATACATGATCCTCTCATCAAACTCTCAGCAAGGAAGTGATAAAGCATATTTCCCAAAATGTTTAACTATTTCATTAAGACCTGCTCACTAACAATCTGGCATTCAGTATAGTGAAATAACCTAAATGATATTCAAATATTTATCAAAGAAGCAATAAATATACCTCTCTGGAATCCACAGCCGCGTACATAATGTCCATCCAGCCTTTAAACGTGGCCTTTCAAAAGAGAAACATGACTCAATAAATTTGTGGGATCAAAAAAAAAAAAAAAAAAAAAAAAAAAAAAAATTGGCAGAAAATTCGAAATTGAAATCAAAGAATACTCAAACTCAAACCGAAACTGATGCATGTCCTGTGGTAGAGCTTGTGCATGGAAAGAAATATGTGGATGAGGAAAAGGGCATGGAGAAACATACAAATATACGCAATGAGTATGGACAATAGACAGCCCCAGAGTACTGTGTAAGTAAATGGAATCTGAAGCAAGAACAGAACAGAACAAACAGAAAAGTACATAGAAAATGAGAAAAATAAACAAGTTAGTGTGAAACAAGTAATTGAGTTGTAGAGGAGAGGAGGAGCGACACTCTCACCACTTGAAGCAGGGCGAGGTAGCCGGCGCCCACATTGTCAAAGTTGATCTTGACGTTCTTCCACCTGACCTCGGTAAAGTTTTGATGAATGAGGGCCTCACACTGGGTCTTGTTGTTGACCACGTCAACAGGAAAGTATTCCTCGGATGTCTCATTGAAACAGTAGTAGTACTTGCCCGCAAACAGGTTGACCCCCATGATACTGAAAATCAGCCAAAAGATGAGGCAAACCAGCAACACATTCATAATGGAAGGGATGGCACCCACCAAGGCGTTGACTACCACCTAGACCAGACCAGGGAAGACAGGATATGACAGTGTGAGAACCAGGAAACAGACGCATCTCATTCAACCCCTCCGACTGGACACTACATACTGTTATGGCTTTACACTTTGTGCTTAGAAACACAATTTTGCAGCCGTTTGTTACAGAAGGCGTTAAGAGCATCCGTTCAATTCTATCATATTGGCGAAAATAAGCACTGCACACACAACTGTGATGTGCATGCTGAAGTGCAGGCAATTAACGGGAAGGAGAGCTGTATCACTCCCGTTCTAATTAGAGCAGCACTGAAGTGACTCTGAGATGCTCTTTGATCTGCTGAAACATGCGGCTAGAAATGCTTAAGGGATACTCAAGCGTGCGCACACACACATACACACACGTGTGCCAAAGCAAATACCTATATAAAGATTCTGTAAGAATCACATTTTTATGATATAAAATGTACAATTAATACTTTTTTTTTAACATAAAACATACTAATGTGAATTTTTATGATTCCACGATTACAGCCACTATAACACTTTACTTTCAGTTCCCCTACTTAGAATTTACAAGCAGTATGTAAACATGTATAGTTACACACTATAATGTAGTTTAAGTACATATGTTCTCTATTTGACACAAATGTCTGTCAGTGTATTTATGACATTTTAGTGTGTTATAACCCATTTCTTACATTTCACATTTTGTTTATAGAGTTTATAAATACTAAATAGGGGGATAAACTAAAATGTTGTGTATATATAGCGCTAACTATGACTTTGTTATACATGGTAGTTTGGTATGTCATCAGTGTTTTCCACATGACATTAATGTCAATCACATGTAGTATGTGGAACTAACTACTACTTTCTACAATCAGTAGTGTAGAAATGTGTATAACAGTTGCTATAAATCTTATAAGAAAAAAAAATTGACTTTATGTGTTGTCATGAATTACTGTGGCAAAAAACTGTACACTTTACAACATATATGATGCTAATATTTTTTTCCAAAAAAATATTGGCGTGCACACACACACACGCAGCACTTCCCAGTGGTTGTGTCCTAACACTTTATCTCTCGGGGGGATTCACAAAACCATTAAATATTATTATATACATTATTTAATTCTATATTATATATATTACATGTGTTATATTTATTTACAATTTTTTACAAATCTATAAATACAAAATAATAATATACACATGAAATAATCATGGGAGCATTTGGCAGCATTGTAAGAAATGCAGTTTGTAATATTTGGACAAAACATGATGTGCGTGTGTTTCTACATGTACTTTATAAAGCTTACAATGCTTAAAAGTTTATTCCAAGTGTTTGCCATACCACTATGAAGTGTCCACTCTTAACACCCCAACCTTAGACAGACAATATTCTTAATCTCACTGTGCCTTTCCCATAACTAACCCAAGTCAAACAACATAACATTATAGCAGTAAAAAAAAAAAAAAAAAAAAGAGAAAAGAAAATAGTATAATTCCCACCACCCCATAATCTAGTCCTTTCTAACATTCCAATCTGGTTTCCCGTAGATTTATCATAGCCAGTAATAAGCTCAGCACATAGTGAACCGCTCACTACCAGTGTTAGGCAGGCCGACCAGCAGCTCTCAGGCAGACAGCTGAGCATGCATGTCTTTGGCAGACTCGTTTTGTGGAGCCATATTCCCTCCTCATTACAGACAGACAGGGAGGAGCTCTAGAGCAGGATTCTCTCAGCGTGTACACGACCTTCACAGCCTGACTGGTGTTGGAAGCGGTATCATAAATTTCACGTGTTGTGCAGAGGAAACTGTTGTGTCAAATGTGAAATGCTAACAGAAAATTACATTGAGATATTTTTCAGATATAATCTGAGTCTTTCCCACTTAGTGTTGGCATTGCACTCGCTGAGAGAATGACTCTTTGCTCGATCTGAGGTACAATTGAACCGCTTTCAAAAATTCTGTGTTTAAAAAAGAAATTAGGCCATGCTGTGTGGAAAGCATTCTCAGAAAGAGGGAAAATGGCTTTCAAAAATGCATAATGTGCATCGGCAGTTATATTACATGCGTGTTACATGGCATTGTGCAATCTCAAGAACCGCTCAAATCAGTAAATAAATAAATAGAGAAATGTGTGGATAGAGAGATAGCAGCTAGGGAGATAATGGCTGAAGCTTTGCTTGTGTGTCTGACGAGCCATTCTGATATTTACATGGGTTATATGGGTGTCTGACAAATGTCTACAACACAATATGAGATTTGCAGGATAAAACAACATTTGGTAGACAATATATTTTGGCCTGTTCATAGTGCAGACATGCCACTGAAGTGACTGGGGGTTCAGAGGTTATATCCAAAGGCCCCATGATGACAAACATCTTTAATAACTGGTAAAGCTAAAATTACCAGCTGACTGTCATTTTAAAATCTTTGGGTGTAACTTAAACTACAGCAGGTTCGTCAGGAAAACAGGGATTTACTGAAACTGGGGTAAAGATGGCTAGACATGGTGTCATTCCTGTACAATGCATTGGTCAAAAAAAGTAGGACCGAGACTACAAAGCAGCATTAAGAGAAAGAGAGAGCAAAGTAGAAAGTCAGAACAGCCCATTATCATTGCATGTTAAGCAGTGCAATGTGTCCAATTGAAGCTGCACTGCTCCCTCTGCACTGTTGAGCTGTGTTGGCCTCTGCAATGCATCGTGCCGTAAGACTCAACCAGTGGGGATGCGCAAGTTTTCATCATTCTAACTCTCCAGAATCTCTTTCATACAGTGTCATCTCTCCATTCATGTACTTCCCTATTCATTTATTTATTGCTTTGACCTCAAATTGTCCGTTTTCAGTTAAAACAAAATGGTAACTCAATTGATGAGCACATTATAATAAAAAATTGATACAGCAGGATTAAATTCCTCTGTTTGTTTCCCTTTGCATTACTGGGCCACCCTCACCTCTTTTACCACATACACCCAGTGAATGAAGGCATTCATAGGGGAATTGGTACTTCATATATTTACACTCTATCAATGCAAATGTGCCACAATTTCCAACCCCAAAAATGACATCATCTTACTGATAGGTCTATTTCCCATCCCAAGATTAACAATTATACCTCTAAAATTTCATTGAAACAGTCATGACAACATCCATAAAGCCTATCCAGGGCCTAAAAGCATTGATGTCTGCTCATACGCAACGGCATCACATTTTAGTCGCTGGATATCTAGTATGAATGAGACTTCACTGTGAGTCAAATTTTAGATTAAATTCATTTACAATCAATCCACCCACTAAAGGATTACACAGGCCTTCTTCTCCTGCTGGTCTGTCATTTTTGGGACGTACTAAAGAGAGGCGACACATTGTCTATCTAGGGTTGAGAGTGTTGTCCGAACGCTAGAACAAGTGCTAGTCAACCTATGGGCCACCACCCACCCAGACCCAGAACTCAAAGTCAGAGTTTAACTGGGCCCGTTGTTGCCTCCCAGTTTCACTTCCCGTGGAGTGGAAGGCAACAGGAAGCCAGGGCCTGCTGTATGCGCTAAAGTATGTGGTGCCATGACATGACAGCAGTAATGCCTTGTGTGAAATGGCAGCCTAGCATATTTGCTAAGCTTCTGCCTGCATTCCCAAAGGAAGGCACTAAAAATGATAGTAAGCATTTAAAATGGACAAAATTCAGAAACAAATTTACAGTAATAATCTGCCAACAGAATGGACTGTTAGCAGATCAGTCGGTCAGATGGTTTGACCTGAGGTGCTGACACTGGCAGAAGCCTAACAAATACTTTCCTCCCAAAGCCACAACACAGAGAGTGTGTGGTTTCTGTCTCAGTCCCTGATGCAGAAAGATCCTGGACAAGCAGGAGAGAGTTTGGTGACCCTCCAGCGGACCGGCCCAGCCGAACCGGGCCGAGGTGGAGTGAGTAGTGGAGGGATAAGAGGGTGCGGAGGAAGAGGAAGAGGGGAAGGGTGGGGTGAGTGCTGCACAGTGCTGCACATGTGGGGCTGAGGAGGAGGTGGGGAGAGTCTGAGGTGAAGAGGAGAAGCTCAAACTAGAAGACAAGGCAACCAGTCCAAGAATAGTGAGAGGTTAAAGAGATAGAGATAGAGGGAGAGAAAGAGACAGGAGGGACTACAGGTGACAACAACCAGGTGCAACCTATCGCTACCACCAGTCACAGAGAAAACCAATCAAATCTGTGTATTTTAGGAGGAGACGACTGAAGCAACCAGAGGTACTGTCGCAGAGAGTTATTTATGCTCTGCAAACCGCTGAATCTTCTGCTACAAATAAGACAGATTCCTCTGAGTGGTTGTTTGGCAGTCGCCCTGCATGAAGAGTTTTGGTGTGACTGGTCAGGCAGAGGTTTTTGGTGTCCTGCAGCTCCCCGGTTCCTGCTGGTTGTTCTCGATGCCAGATGCATTGAGGGATGGCGTGAGCTGGGGAGGGAGGGGGGAGTTATGGGAGCAGGGGAGGGGTGGGGGCGGGGTGGGGATCATGTGGAGAGGAGGGGGGTTCTCAATTGAAAGCAGTGGTTGAGAATCAGGCCAAATGAAGAGCTAATTGTTGATTTGAATGCTCTATGAGATGGCATGTAAGTTTGGTTAGCTTTGACCAATTTCGCATTCACTTTGGCCAATCAAGAAGAAACAAAGTAAGATGAGGTAATCAGAATTTCTAATTTGTCATTTATGTGATGAGGCAGCTTTGTGAAAAATATTTCTGTTCTGTTGTTCTTTAGGTAATTTCTATTATGAAACAAATCAATTTGTTTGCAGATTTTTTTTTTTTTTTTTTTAAGGAATTCAATTGAAATGAATGTTGTTCTGCTGGCAATATTACTTCACTGTTACTTTACTCAGTCTCCCAGCTGCATCATGACTTGTTCTTTCACTCTAACAAAGGCATGGTACAGGATTGCGCATGGAAAGGTGACTTCTTGACTTTCATTTCCTGGTTTTAAAAACAATCCCCCAATATTATGGAGTTTTTTTTTTTTTGTCGTCTTAGTTTGTTTTTAGATCAGTTCTAGCATGCTTTAAACTGTTGAATGGGCATGCGGAAGGATCAGCTGCTTAGCTTTGGATCTTACCCTCATCCCTTCAAAACGTGACAAGGCTCTGAGGGGTCTCAAGGCCCTTAGTGTCCTGAGTGATTTAATGGGCCCTAGATCGGAGTAGCCCAGCGCATTAGCTACAAGGCTGACTATAGACACCTACACAAAAACAGAGAAGCAAAAGAGGTTCCAAACTGTTAGAAGTGAGAATATTCACTAGGGAAGAGAGACGGCCCTGGCATAGGCGGAGAGTTGACATACACACATAAATCTATGCATGTATATGCATGTATAATATTGCATTTATACATGTATATACACTGAGAGAGAAGGTCAATGTTTAGTATAGGTTTTATGTGCGTAGTATTTTTAGTAGCAGTAGGCCATAGGGATTGTTTGTCTGTTATTTTGGGGCAGTTGACGAGATGTGAAAAGTCCTTTGTACCTGCAAAGAAATTTGTGGTTGAGAGAGAAAGAGAGGAGATAGAGACATAAGACTCAAATAGAGGGTAAATTAGACAGAAGAGAGTGCTACATGATTTAGTAAAGATACAAGCGAAAGGACTGGGAGAGGAAGAGGAGTTGGGGAGGGAGGGAAGGAGAGAGGTTACCCTGTAGAAGCTGATAAAAACCCAACAGACTTGAGAGCCTTACCCTTGCCCCTCTAACATTGTCTCTCCATGTCGCTCTTGGGCTGAGGCATAAAATCCCATATAATTTAAGACAGACAAACTAATGGAACCTAAGAGAAAGAATACAAGTAAACATGTACAAGTGCGTCATTTTGCCATTTTCTTTCTCAGACATCAAAATCAAAATTGTCACACAGCATTGAGAGTCAAATAGGAGAGCCACAGTCACATGAACCACACACATGAAACGGGGATGGAGGTTAAGGGCAGACCGGATATAGTTATTAGCACTGGATGGCACTGAAAGGACAGAAATACACAGAGTACAGTCGAGTTACACACAGTTAACAACGGTTAACAATAACAGAACATGACCTCGAAGAAACTGGTGCAGCCCCTCTCATGTCTGGCAGCAGCCACCGAGGTATTTCTGCAGCCAAAGAACGCTTTATAAGTGTTATCATTAGTTATAAACACTCACTAAATCTTTAAGTTAAGTAAATTATTTAACAAAACTGTATACCATCCATTCACAGCACCACTGTAAATGTACAGAGCTCTTATCACTGTAATAAATCAATGTAAATTTAGGCCAAGCTGCCTGAATTATGGTTGGGTAATTGTGAATACCCGAAAGCTCTGGTCCATAGATTTGATGTTAGTTGAACACATATACAGTATTGCATCATTACCAATGGAAGACATAGACGAAGTGGAGTGTGGTCAATAAGCTGCACTAATGTTCTCTGATGGGTAGAGAGTAGTGGAGGAACAACTTAGCCTTGTCACCTCAAGTGTGCTAAGACAGCCATTACAGGCTGTCTGCTGCACAGGGAAGATACTAAAGAAGTATTCTTTGGCTCAATGAAGGTTATTCAAGATGCAAAATGCAGGAGTGGGGCAGTTGTATTAGAATAAGCCTCAAAGACTTATGAATTCAGTCAAATAGAGAGAATTTTGGTTGTTCAGGAATTTGTACACAATCACAAGAGTTCATTATCCTCAGGAATTTTATCCTTTTTTTCCCCTAAGTGTAATTTTCTCGGTCTGGGTTCTGGAGGGACTGAAACGGGAGGGGGGGAATACCAGTTCCTTGCAAATAAGGAAAAATATCAACAGTGAACACATGTGAAAAGCACCTCCAACCAGCCACCGACACCAACCGGTCAAACTCACCGCAAAAAGTACACAACATCCAAAGCTTACCAAAGTCACGGAGGGAGGATTGTGACAGGCAAAATCTTCATTTTGACTGATGCCATTATCAACACAGACTACAAGAGGTAAACATGTCAACCGTTTGAGAGTGGAATCCATAAAATTAATAGAAAATAAAACTGCAGGAAAGGTGACAGCATAGGCTCAGAGTTCTTATTGTAAATGTTGGACACTTTTCAAACGTCAGGTCCAGGATGTCCTAAGTAGGGTCTTTATTTAGATTCTGCAGAGAATCCTCCATGTACTTACTCTTTGAGAGAAAGCTCCCATTTAAATCAATACCATTGCCCCTTGAATACGTTAACAGCTGTTCTGGTGGATAGACAGTAAAATAAAGATTTTGCCTTAATCTACACTACAGTGTTTGGGGTAATTGTCACCTTCAGCCTGACCCCTTGGAGAGCCCCCCTTTGGGGTGCCTGGCCTCTGGCCCCCCCGCTGGGCCAGCTGCGCAGTAGCGGCCTCAGCGCCTCAACGTCCTTCTCACAGAGCTCTGCAAGGCAAGGCCAATGACATCTGGGGCTGTGATCCCATGATGACGACAGCACAAACCAGAACCTCACAGAAATAAAACAAACTAAAAACAAAGGGAAAAACACAACAAAACAATGATAATAATCTGAGTGAAAAAGAAAGATGAATGGAGTGTGACACCTATCTGCCTCGCACTCACACACCTCAGTATCACTATTAATCAATAATTCCCTATCCTAACTATGTTGTCCTTAATTCACATATGGATTCTTATTCCTAAAATGTAAGCAAAATATTAAAAATATGTTTCTTTACTTTGCAAATACCTGGTGTTCTACAGCAATGATGCTGCAGAGTGATTTACCATTATACTTAACTTTAACATTACAATTCTTGCCCCTGACATTTTAGCCAAAACATAATACAATACAAAAACATTCTTATAATGAAAATCAGGAAGACACAAATCAAATGGAAAACAGAAAGAACACAAGGGAAATGAGGAGCAACACACTCACACAAAGAGTCAGGCACATCCACACTCAGAGAAATATACAGGCCGGTCTAATGATGGTGCCCCCCCTTTCTGAGTCCATGGCAATGGTTTTACCCCACAACACAGGACGGGCAGAGGCACAGTCAGGCCACAACACAACCCAGACTCATCAAGCACAAGTCTTTTTTTTTTTTTTTTTTTTTTTGGAGGGGGAGCGCTAGTGAAGACCAAACTTACCGCTGGCCGCCTGTCACCCACCATCATTACATCTCAGCACAATATCACCACATTCCTGAGGTTACACTTTCAAAAGGGAATGAGAGGAGGATGGGGAAAGGAGGGAGGGGGAGGGATGCCACTCTTTGTAACATTTTCACAACTTGGGAAATGTAGTGCCCTGCACCATCCCAAGTGTTCGGGCTTGAGAACACACCTAGAGGTAGGGAGTCTACAATGGCAATAACCAGTCAGTACTATGTGGTATGATTATAATCGGGGCACAAGCTCTATGTGTGCTCTATATGTCAACCTTGGAAGTATAAATTGAAAAACTGTTGTGTGATGTTGCTTTAAGAAGATGTTAATAGTACTTATGTGTCATTTTAAGATAGACAAACTGTGAAATATATAAATGCATTGATGTAAAATGCAAAATTTAAAAACCTGGTGTATATTATCTGTGGTGTATAAAAAGTGTGTTTAATGCATGGAGTCTGGGTTACAGGAGTTTACAGTGAATCAACATGGCAACCTCTGGCCATTGATAGGAGTCCATTCACGGGTATTGGCTGAGGTGTTGGACACTGCGGAGAGGTGGTTAGTTCAAGGAGAAAGTCAGAAGTCAGGGAAATTCTTATTCTATCCAGTTCTGCCAATCAGTGCAGATTCATCCTTGATTCAGGATTTATGTATTCAGATTCTTTAAGCTTCTAGCCATGGAAATTATTTCTTCCTTCTCCCCCACATTAGACTCCCTCATTGAAATCCGTCATAGACATCATTATGTCGTCTTAAAAGTAGATTAAATGGCAGAAAATACAGCATCTGTACTGGCAAAAGAATAGAGCGAAGAATTATCCCCATTCTGGTCTTTCAAACTTGACTGACACAAGGAGCAGAGAAGTACACAGAGAGAGAGGACAAAGGCACATATCAAACATCTTACAGGTCAGAGACACAGGTAAAGACAGCTTTACAGAGACACATCTTTGACATGTCCTCATTGCTCTGAGAGTGACTTGAATATGATTGTAAACAATAAGGTCGGTTATTGATTCTAATTTATGGAGGCATCCGTGCTTAAATAATTGTGTATTCAATTCTGAATCACTTCTTCCTGGCAGAAATATTCATCTGGTAGGGAAAAAAAAGACTACACCGCTTCATGCTTGTGGCACGCCGATAATTGTGTTTTGATTCACAAGCAAATGATGCTTGTACATATTCAAGCACCTCAGAGTGATCAACCAAGTCAAAACAGGGATTGTAACTTGATGGAGCTGTAAAAGGTGACACAGGCATGTGTTTACTTGATACGGACAGACTGCAGTAAAAAGTCTTGTAAAACACTGTCCTTTTATCATGAGTGAACAAAATAAAGAGGATTCTTGATTGTACACAACATGCCCTCTCACCTATTGCATGCCATGAAGCAGATATTCAGTTTATAACCTGACCTTTCAAACCTAACCACACCCTACAGACAACAATAGGGGCAACAGTTGAATAGTTTTAGAAACGTCAGATCCTGTATTTATACGGTATATGTAGAACATTTAAAGCACATAGTTACCATTAGCACTGCTGTTTAATAGACTATCATTGTAGTGTGTTGCCGTTAGACCAGAGTGTGGTTGAGGACCAAGTACCTACTCTTCTGCTCCAGTCTATTACACACAATAGAGGAAACAAGAGCTGGACTTACATCCACAATGAAGAAGTCCAGCCAGCACCAGGCATTGGTGAAGTACTTGACGAAACCATAGGCGACCCATTTCAGCAACATCTCCAGGATGAAGATGTAGGTGAAAACCCTGTCGGCATACTCCAAAATGATCCGAATGGTCTTCCTCTGCTCGATGTACACATCCTCGAAGGCCTGTGGAGAAACAGGAAACTCGTGTCAGCTGAGGGGAAGACAGGAAAGGGAATATTACACCTGATGATTTATGATTCTGCTAATGAAATTGTATACGGCACTACAGCTCACTCATGGCTGTTCACTAACAATGATTTACAAGATCAAAAAAAAAAAAAAAAATCTGTTCTGCATGTTCAAATAACTCCACAGCTCTTATTTTATTAGCATTGAAAACAAGGCCTCATTCCACCCGCAGAAATAGATTCCATGTTTGATAAATGGCACAGTCTATTAATCACTAATGTCCCTGGCCCCTCCCCCCAACCAAGCAGCTCTGAGACTGAGCAATCAAACTGACTGCACCATTGATCGACTTGCTTTACTTCTTCACTGCCATTAACACACATTGGTCTCTGTCTCTTTATTTTTAAATGAGCCATCTTTATTCAATCTGTGTTTGCAATGCCAACACAATGGGCCTCCTTACCAGGGCACCGCTACTGAGGAGGATCATGAAGATGATGAGGGTCTCAAACCAGTTGTGCTCCACAATCAGGTAGCAGGTTTTTCTCAGGAACCACCAGCTCTTCCCCCAGCCCATGGTGATGTCAACGTCACAGCACTTATACTTGGCCACACAAGCTATGGACACACAGGAGGAGAGACGACATTTAACATGATAAGTTCCGTTAAAAGAAACAGGAAGATTCCTGTGTTTGAGTGGATGCCTTTTTTTACATCTTCTCATGTAGTCTGAAGTCTGTATATAGTTTTTTTATTCAGAATTTTTACTTCTTTAATTCAAAAACTCAGGCTTTAAATATAAATAATCTGTGAAATTGTATGTGATTTTGATTGAGTGTATTAACGTAAGCATCATATAGACAGACAGACAAACAGATGAGAGTTTTCATGGGTGAGTGACCTTTTACAATGTTACTACCCTACCCTATCATTTCCACTCAGCCCAGGGGAGAGTCTGTGCTATGGAGTGGAGATAATGGGTGCAATGGGAGCAGTGGTCTTACCATCTGTCCAGCAAGGCTCTGGTTCCATGTATTCCTCCACCGTCTCCACCACCACTACCTCCTCAACATCTGGCTTGATGTCGATGGTGCTGCCTTCTGACGAACTGGTGTCATCCAGCTGCAGAGACACAGATTTATGCAAAGTGTCAGTGATTCAGAAGCATTTCAGTTGTCATTGCACAGCTAAGAATCGCTCACAAAGCCTTCTCAGGAAACATCAAAATCATGTTATTTCCAAATTGCGTTGGCACGGTCTCTAAACGGGGAAAAAAGTAATCAAGTAATATTTGATCACAGATGGGGTGTTTTTTTCCATATTGAAATGGGCACCATAACAATCACATATCATCTTCATGAACACTGAAATGGAATATCAAATGACAGATCATCTGCTCTGAAAGTTTTCTAAATGCATTTCGTCAAAAGACATACATCAGCAGATATCCATTTCATTCACACTGCCTGCCTGCTCCAGCCACTCTAAATGACTCTGTTGAGTAATGGAGTTATATTAGGGCCACAAGCAGTCCAGAGCAGCCAGCCACACCCATGGTTTTAGTGTCCTGAGAGAGGAAATTGCAAGTAGCTGACCACTGTAGCAACAAAAACAACAACACGTGGCCTCTTGGAGCATCACCTATAATATTTACATGTTAACATTCTAAAAGTAAGAGAAATCATTTTGTAAGTGCTTGGAAAACATGGTGTTATTTTTATATAAGCTGCAGTCTGTTTATCATCATTTCCTGCCTGAATACCTCTGTGATAAACTATTTTAAGAGGACACACACACACACAGTCTTCTCACTGACCTCTTTGCTGTTCTCATTATCTGACTCGCTGCTGAAGTCCTCTGTGTTGAGGTTCTCAAAGTCAGACTCTCCCACAGCTATGGGCACGCACACTGTCAGATTCGGGTTGTGGATGAAAGACATGTGGTCCTCATCGATCATATACTTCCCCACACTGCTGCCTATGCCACTGGTGGTGCCGTTACCGTTCTTGGCATAGTCCAGGTCACGGTTGATGTCCACCCCGGTGTGATTAGCAATGCAGTTCAGTTTCTTGTCATACATGTCGTCCAAAGGCTTCTGCTCGTCCTCCATCGGCGGTTTCTTCAGCAGACTGGCCACCAGTATCCGCACCTTCGCTTTTATCCAAGCAATGCCTTTCTTGATGCGCATGACTGAAATCTGCAGGTTGTTGGGCTCACCGTCATCATCTGTTGCAGCCAAGTTGTCAGCGCTGAATGAGCTCAGCAGCAAGGCAAGGAACAAGTTCAACACCTTCAGACACAGAATAAGAAATTAGTAACTGAGTATTGGGCGATAATTTTTCAATCTCTGAGCACATTAGAATTCTTTAAAGATAGACAGCGGTCAACAGCGTGAAACCCTGCACACACTCCAAATGTGGGCACTCACCACCAGGTTGCCAATGACCATGACCATCATGAAGACGATGAGGCACATGGCCTGGCCTGCCACTTCCATGCAGTCCCACATGGTTTCGATCCACTCGCCGCACAGCACCCGGAAGACGATCAGGAAGGAGTGGAAGAAGTCATTCATGTGCCAGCGGGGTAGCTCACAGTCGGCGGCGATCTTGCACACACAGTCTTTGTAGCTCTTTCCAAACAGCTGCATCCCCACCACAGCAAAGATGAAGACGATGATGGCCAGCACCAGAGTCAGGTTTCCCAGGGCTCCCACTGAGTTACCGATGATCTTGATCAGCATGTTGAGGGTGGGCCATGACTTGGCCAGTTTAAACACTCTCAGCTGAAGTGGGGTGGGTGGAGAGAGTGGGCGTTACATGATTTAGTTATAATATTTTGCTTTGCTAACCTGCCGCTTTCTTTCAGTTAAGTTAAAAGAGTAAGGAGTGAACAGGTATGTTGTCTGTAACATGATAAGATGCTAACTAAACAAGCCATCTCTGGTCTTGCTAAGGGAGGTGCTAAAGTGAGCATTTACCAATCGGAATGACCGCAGCACAGACAGGCCTTCGACGTCAGCCAGAGCCAGCTCCACTAAACTCAGCGTCACAATGAAACCATCAAAACAGTTCCAGGCCTCCTGGAAGTAGTAGTACGGATCCATGGCCACGAGCTTGAAAAGCATCTCCCCTGCAAAGATCCCTGTGAACACCTGGCAAGTAGGAAAGAAAACAGATTTGAACAAATTGATTTGGCTCAACATCATGTTTCACAGAAGAAGCGAGAATGTGAAAGACAGGCAGTGAAAGATCACACATTCAGCGCCTGTCTTATTCTGATCCATTATCTGAGTTGTACATTATAAATGTTATAGAAAAATCCATCATGTTATAAATTACCTCTATAGTTACGGCATATTAATGTATTTTGCCAGTAGGATAATCCAATTATTTAAAGAGGTAGAGTATCTAGTTCGTGTGTGTGTGTGGGTGTGTCAGCTGCTCTGTAGTCAGTAAGGATGAAATGGCACTTCTGAGGCCTCGTAACAGCTCTAATAAATTACTGAGGTTATCCCACATAATGAATAAAAGCACAATGTAAGTACATGTAGGGCTGGCAGGTGTGCGCGCACGCATGAGTGTGTGTTTGTGTGTGTTTGTGTGTGTGTTAAGACGATGACTCATATTGCATCAAGGTGACCTAGAAACTTCTACCTGTACCACCCATTGGCCTTTTCTGGTAAATTATTATGGAGAAAGACTACTAAATAACACACTTCTGTCCGGCTAGTAAATTAGTACCTGTTCACGTTTATTTATAAACACAAAACCCACACACACATGCGCTCATGCACAGTGAGTGGTTTTTCATTGCAATAACTACACTCGTGCCTGTGTGATCTGTAACACATCTCGTTTTGGGACGCTGACACAACATATTTTAATAACTGTGATACTGAAAAATAAAACAATAATCATAGTGCCAGTACTCAGATTCACTCAGTTGCCTTGAAAATGCCCATAGTGAAAACGGCCAGGTTGAGTTATCCGAGCCATGATTCAGGCACCATTTTAGAGCAGCTCATCGATCAGGCTCCATGAAATATTAATGCAGGCCTCCCACCAGTCAGCCAACCAGCACAGAGTCAGGCTGGTCCCAGTGAAGCAAACATCAGCTCCACTCAGCCAGGGGAGAGAAATAGAGAGAGAGAGAGAAGGAGAAGAAAGGGAACATGTGTGTGCGTGTATGTGAAGAAATGAGAAATGCATGGATACAAGGAAGCAGCAGGGGGGATTGAGATTGTTTGTTTTTTTTTCTTTCAAATCTGAATCGGCGACGAAAAAGATGCCAATTATGGTCCCAAAAATAACACCTCTCTATGAGCCGCTGAGAAGAAGCAGAGGAGTTTCTTTATGGGTGAATCCGATTAAAAATAAATAAATAAAGGAAGAAAAAGACTGCCACTCACCAGATTGCCTACAGACAGCATGTCCTCAAAATCTGTGGTCATGGGGTAGTGCTCCATGGCCATGAAGAGGGTGTTGAGGACGATGCAGATGGTGATGGCTAAGTCCACGAAGGGGTCCATGACTATCAGGTTCACAATCTCCTTGATCTTAATCCACATGGGGCAGCACTCCCAGATCAGGAATGTGTTAGAAAACTTATACCAGCATGGCGGACACTTGCGCTGAGACTCCTCCAGTTCTGAAGACATAGCGCGGATCACACATCAAAACCAAACATAATCGCGTGCTTGAGCATACCGCATGCAATGGTATTAAATGATAGAAAAAAATTGTATGCATTGTATGTATCTGGTACTTTTGGATATGCAAAGCAGATAAGCAGGAAATTCATGTCAAACTAATCAACCAATGAGAGCAGCCCTAGTTAAAGAATAATGAGAGAGCAGGTTAAAGAGCTTAGTTAAAGTGGCAGTACCCTCCACTAGTGTGTTGGTAATGATGCTCATGACACTGTTGGCCCGCTCTTTCCGCCCAAAGGAGGTATTGAGCTGGTCCACAGACACCATCAGGGAGCCCGACAGCTTCTTCTTCACCTCAACCTCAGTAGTTGGCTGTCAGGAGGAGAGGAAGAATCAAGCACCCATGGAGAGGACATGAACACCATCCCACATCGCCACCGGTGGCCGGCGGAGGGAAGTGCACAACAGCATTGGCAGGAAAACGTAGTCAAGGATCAGATTTTGGGGGGTAGACGGGGGGGGGGCAGGGCATGTTTCATTATTTTCTATCTCAATGCTGGTTTCAAGGAAGATGTGTGTATGCTGTAAAATGCATGCAGGTCTCAGCCAAAGTGGGAGCAGTGGTCTAGGGCTACTCGACCTAATTGTGTTTGAACATAATTAGCCCATCTTGATTAAATAATAAATGGATTGTGAGATATTGTGCAAGGAGAACTGCTTCTGCATGAATGCATTTTCAGTCCCGTCATGCAATAATGGAGGCTTTGCTGCCATTGCAATATAATCATTAGGTTATTTTACAAAAGGTCTCCCAAATCTGGCCATTGTAATGTTACTTGCAAATTGGTGCTACTGTATCTTCCTACTTTGAAACCATACAACTTATATTGCAACCATCAAGTCAAGAGCATTATAAATAGATCATATCATATGGAGGCAGGTAGTTCAGGGCCATCCAGTTGTCATGCATGAGCATGCTCCAAGTCAAAGAGAAGGAGAGCAAATTACAGACACCATAGCCATTGTTCTACTTGTCTATGTCATGCTTGTTCTAATATTAGGGTCTGAAATCTACCATGCTAACTAGAATGAGACGCAACTAATTCACTACTGTTGACCAGGGAGAGTTTGGAAAACAGAGAAAGATAAAGACAGACAAGGACAGCAGCCCTCCTTTGTTTCTTAAATTATATTAATAAGGCCTGGTAGGATGATGTGTGTTGCTTGTGTATCTGCTATGGGATATTATCTGAGTATTAGGGAAGCAGATAAAAAATGTCTGTGGCTCTACAGTGCTGGTCCCCTCTGTTTCATCCGCCTCCTACAGTAGATCTACCCACACAGGCTAGCAGAGGACCTGGATTCCTGGAGGAGGAACACATCAACACACTGGAGCATGTTAACTCATCATTATATGCTGTTTGTTAACAAAAATGGTGTTTTATTGCTTGAGTGTGTTAAATAGTGTTAAATAGGGTTTGAGCTATGTGTAAAAATCTAATATTCAAATGGAGAAGCAGTAGAGTTAAAGAACCATGTCTGTTTGATTATTGTCTCTACAGTGTGAGTATTGTGCATGTATGAAAAAATTTGATATCAACATATTCAAAACATTGACATTCATTGTTCAAATCAAACAACAAAACTGGCTGGAAGTCACTGATAGACCCAGTTTCATTAATCTGTCAAATGCAGGGTTGGCTATAGTATAATCACTAGAAAATTAAATTATTTCTCCATCCTTTGCCTATACTGTCGGAGGGCAGCATACACTGCAGGGGCTGGGGGAGGGGAGGCGCGAGCGCTTAGCCAAGAGATACATACGGACTTGCAAAGATGACAGAGTAGAGGATAGAGAGCCAGAAATAAAAGGAACGGACGAGAGAGGGGGCCATGCCTAGATAGGTCTACTCATTGACTTCCTTACACTGTCGTCAGTAGCTGCCTTATCTATTTTCACCTCAGGCAGAAGGCGTCCACCGGGCCCAGGGCCGATGAGCGACACCACGCCATTGCAATCCACCGTGCTGTTCCTCTTCCCGTGGAAGCCGCTGTAGCTGCTCCGCCGGTACGGGCTGAACAGGGAGCCCCGACGCTCCTCGCACTCCTCGACCGTGCTGTGCTCATCGTCGGCAAATTCGTTCTCCGAACCCACGTCCTTACTGCGGCCCTTGAAACTGAAGATGCTGCTCTTACTGTTATGGCGGGACAGGAAAGGCGAGCCGGGTATACTGAGGAGGGACTGGGGAGCGGGCAGAGGTGGGATGAGGAGGGGAGAGGACAGGAGAGGAGATATTTGTGTGACTGATGTAGCCCAGGGTGTTTCTGAATTACAGTTGATTGCACCATCATTTTTATGCTGTTTGTCATCAGTTCCGGAGGTCAGGATGAAAGGCAACGTCTGTGGGAAATTTAATGCGACCAGGACGCTTTTCCCAGAGGGGGAACACACTGCAGGAGCAACAATGGGACTTAATAAACAAGAGGGAAATACATAATTAGGTCAGTGATATCTTACACTGTCAAGGTCACACACACACACACAGGACAGAGGTGAAGGCAGCTGAAACAACATGGAGAGAAACATGAGTCATGACAACATCAGTCTGCTGCTAGTATTGATCCAAATATTATTACAGCTGCACACAGAGCACACAAGCATTTTTTTAACAATGTAAAGTAAAAATTACTGATGCTGTGTTGCATAAGGCCAGTATGCATTGTTATCTTGTTTGGTGAATACTGCACTACAAAACATACAGAAGTATAAGAGCCAGTGGAGCCCAAGTGAGGCCCCAACAAAGCTGCAGCATTTCTCCCTCTGAAACATTCATGTAATCACTGTGAATAATTCAAGAGCTGGACATGTGCTTCCATATCTCTGGCCACTACATGCTCCTCTGTACGTGAGCTCATGCAACACCACATTGTACAGTCACAGCACTTTCGATCTGAAATATTCCTTATCTGACAGTCAAAAAAAAAAAACTTTCATTCCCCGGTATCTATTTTCTATTCATAGAGATAAGAAGCAACTCTATTCTAATTCTGTGGCTCAGTTGTTGTGGTCCTCTTTGGTCTCTTTTTGTGTTTGACACTAATAATTATCCCAGAGCCTCACAAAGCTTAAAGGGTCAATTCAGACTTATCTCTAGTGATGTCTAGCCATGCAGATAGTTTTTTTATATTGCTGTTTATATGCCCTAGTTTTGTCATTTTGATGTGCAAAATTTCTGCCATCAACTCAACACAATGGTGGTAAATGTCATTTCATGTGTGGAGCTCAAAAGACTCAACACTTATAATGAAATTTTCAAAAGCCACATGTATTTCACAAAACAATGTACCAGCTACTCAGGATAACCTCTAGTCCTCCGGATTTAAAATGAGTTTTTTTTTCAGTGCTATGAACTGCACAAACAAAATTCTGTTCACCATGTTTCAGAGGTGGAAATCTTAAATACAATGCGCATGAAATCCTAAAAACCTTTTAAATTAAGCTGGATTTAAAAAAAAAAAAAAAAGAAAGAAGAAGAAAGAAGTTTTCCTCACCTGGTTCATAATGGAAGACTTTCGACCCAGTCGGTTATCAGGGAAACGGAAGCGGCTCCTCTTGCTGCCGTCATCTGACTCTGACTTGACAAACTTCTCGCTGTCGCCTTTCTCCTTCTCCTGCTCTTTCTGGCGCCACTTCTTCTTCCGGTTGCGGCGCTCTTTGGCGCTCTTGGAGCTGAGCTTCGACATCTCGGAGGAACTGCATGACAGACGCCCTCCTCCATCGTCCTCTACCGCGTCCTCTGACACTGTGCCCGCAGAAGTTGCCATGGCAGCAGTCTGCAAAGAAACAAACACATGGATAGGGTCAGAACAATGACAGAACATGATTCAGGAATAATTTCAGCCTCCATCTTGCAGAGGACTGACCTGGGCTTCTTCCTGCTGTTTCTTGAGCTGCTCCAGCATGGCCTTGAATTCCTCCTCCTTCTGCTGGGCCTCCTCCATGGTGGCCTGGTTTTGCTCCTCATAAGCCATGGCCACCACAGCCAGGATCAGATTCACCAAGTAGAAAGACCCCACAAAGATGACTAACACAAAGAAGATCATGTAGGTCTTCCCTGCCGCCCTCAGGGTCTGTTGGGGGTAGGGGGTGGGGGATGGAGGGATGGAGGAAGAGAAGAGAAGAGCAGAGACGCTCATGACATCTGATACATGACCTAAACCCTTGCGTCAAGCTCAGTGTCGTGCTCATCTTACCTCACAATGACTCATCAAAAATAAACACAGTCAGCTGTTGTTGGGGAAAACAGGACGGGGCAGACTGGCCTGATAGGGCATTTCTGGGCATAAAAAACCAACTCAGCTAAAATGTCTGTCACTTCCTCTGGACAATAGATTCAATGAGGGAACACAAACAGCTCCAGTTAAATGCTAATTTATCGTTTCAATGCTGCAACACTGAAACTAGCTCTACTATTATCTCACACAATGATGAATTAATACACAGCCATCTATTCCTGGTCTGCACAGGAAAAATCATACACCCTGTGCTGGTTAATGTTCTCAGGATGAGCACAAGGTTGCATTACTCTTCAGGGAGAGCCACAAGATATGCATTTTGACCTACTTTTCTATGCACACTACACCAGCCCATGCAATCCCAAACATTTTCTATGGTATTTCTATGCTATCCTCAGTGGAGATGGGAAGTGAGGTACCTGAGGTGCAGACGCACAGCAGAAGATATTGAGAACACTCTGGAAAAAAACCTCGAGAAACTGCTCTCTTCATGTAAATACAGAGCCTTAATAAAACTAGGAACAGAATAGAAATGTTTCTTAGTTTTTAGTGTAACATACGACACAACTGATTTGAAATAAAATGTTCCCACTCATCAGCTCCCCTCTTCTAAAGACCAACTATTGTCTTCAGGGAGCAGAGGGAAAAAAAGAAAAGACTTCCTAGAATAATGAAGTGAAATTCTCTCACACATCAATTATTAATATTCACTGACATGTCTTTTTGAAAAGTGTAAACAACACAACATTCCCAACAAGAGAAACACAAACTGACTGAATGTCTAAAACATTGTCTTAAAGTCCCACACATCACCAGATCTGATGTGTATAAAAAGAGTCTGTGGGTAGGTAAAAATCATCGGTGGCTATACTGGGGATGAAGTGTGAACAACAGGATCCTATTTACTCTGCCATCACATTAATTTCAACCCCAAACCTCAACACTGCTACACAATCATGTTTCTGCAGATACAATAGCAGAAAAAGCCTGTAGTTGGAAGCTGAATTTCAAAGATAAGACCAAAAATAGAAGTATGAGCTGGGATGCTCCCATCAGGTCTCATCTCCCTCATTGGCCACGTTGTAATCCTGAGCTGTTAATATTTCATACTTCCTTCCTTCAACTCGACTCCATATGTGGAGGCAGCAGTATGTCCACCATTTCTGAGAGGCTTTGTTAGAAACAGGCTGACAGACAGACAGACAGACAGACAGACAGACAGACAGACAGACAGTCAGTCACTCAGGACAGCAGTGGCCCAGGCCACAGCTTGCAGACGAGGCCAGTCAGAGTGGGTGTGGGGAAGAAACATTCAGGTGTACTGGAACTAGAGGCAGAATGATCCACCATTTTCTGTCTGAGAGGTGGAGTTACAGTATGCACATACACTCTGTGAATCAGCGGAGTTTGTATCAGATAAACTGGTGCAAATGAGCACTGGCAATTTGGGGGAAAAAAACAAAAAACCTTCGAGTCTGTTGTTTCTGCAGAAAAACCCAAGTTGTCTGCTCTGATTTAATATCTTTTCCATCTCAATCTCTGACCTACAAACTAATGAAAAATTAAACTAGATTTAAATTACCTGTAATTCAACAATTTTAGACTAGACACTATCTTTCTCTGTGTAGTAAGGCTACAGCTAATAATTATTTTGATTATTAATAAATCTATTTTTTGAATATTCAACAAAGCAATTAATTTAAAAAATGTCAAAACATATTATTAAAATAATAATATTAAAATGCCCATTATAATTACTGAGAGAGTCAGGTGACATCATTTACTGGCTTGCTTTGTCTGACCAGCAGCCCAAAACTCAAATATATTAAACTGTGATGATGATATAAAAGAAAAAAAGCAAATTGTTACATAATGAATGATACACTAATGAATGAATTGACTAATCGACTCAGATCTACTATTTATATGCAGTAATATTTGAGGACTGATATGTGATGTATGTGCCTGCTGTGAAAAATGCTCAAATTGTTGAGACATCAGCTTTACCAGCATGTAAAGGTTTTCCCAGAAGTCCTGTGTCATGAGTCGGAAGAGAGCCAGGAAGGCCCAGCCGAAGCTGTCAAAGCTGGTGTAGCCATAGTTTGGATTCCTCCCAGCTTTCATGCATGTGTAGCCCTCTGGGCAGCGGCTGAGAGGTGGGGTGGAGAGAGAGAGGGAGAAAGGGAGAGAGAGGGAGAGAGAACGGGCACTCGGCCCGAAAATGACTCAGCACTATTTACTTATAATGTAATCTGACTACAAGCAGATAGAAGAGCTACAGCAGGTCTTGGATCAGCAGCATTCGGAGGAGGGCAGAGAAGGCAACTTACCCAGAGTCAGAGCTGTTCCCACAGAGAAGAGCGTCCGACTGGCCAGGCAGGAAGTAGAAATTGGCTGGAGAAAAAAAAAAAAAAAACAGCTGTAATGAGTCATTTCGCTCACATTATGTTGCAGATACACTGGTTTATTCTGTAATGGTCTGTAAATCCATTTTGACCAATTTCTGACTTCAATTTGCTCATACATTTTCAACTCAGCGCAGTTCATTTCAAACCATTTCCTTTTGTCTGTCCGGTGCCAAAACGACATATTGTTTTCTTGTTCCAGCATATGGGCTGACTCATACTCTTAGATTGCTGCCAGCTCACCGTTGGTGAAGCCTTGCCTCTACTTACTATCGTTCATGATGTACTCATCCCAGTCAAAGCCCTTGCTGCCGTTGGCCAGGTAGGTCTCGGTGATGTTGATCGGCCAAATCACACATTTGTGGCGCAGGTTGCCCATGAAGAGCTGGAGACCGATGAGGGCAAAGACGCTCAGGCAGAAGACAGTCAGGATCATCACATCCGAAAGCTTCTTCACAGACTGGATCAGGGCTCCCACGATGGTCTTCAGGCCTGGTGGGCAGCCACGCACACACGTACACAAACCACGCAGGTGATGCAGGTGATGCAGGAGCTGCTGATGCCCCAGACATAAATCTTTGGAGAGTCTACTGCTACTAGAAATTATCTTTTATAGCATACAATGCTAATATGTTAATTCCATTTAAGGATCTATCACTGGAAAATATCCAGTTCTGACTGGATTTAGAAAAGCTGGATTGGCAAAACTGTACTGCTTCCATTTCAAATTAACTATACTGTTTAAAGATATTTAATATATTTTCATTAATTTAGATAATGATCAATGTAATAATACATCTAAATGTTAATCTGTGATGTAATAATGACTTTGTGAGCAGGAAAACATCCCAACAAAGGGGAGAATTTAAATGAATGAAATTTAAACTGGGGCAGATTAAAAAAAAATTCATTATCGGTAATAATACATTTTAGACAAAACTGACAGGTTACATACATAACATCTCTAGAAACAAAACAAACAGGAAATATTTAGAAGCCTTCCCACTCTTTTCAGCTTTATCCAGAGAGGAATATATTGTAAGAGAAATCATGTCGAACCTACTGGCTTTTTAATAGAAGGAATTTACATTTCACTGCCAATGATGGACAAAATGAAAAAGAGGGGGAAGACTATAGAAAAGTGAGAGGAAATCCGTAAGGAAGAAGAGCACAGCAGCACAACAAGGGGCTATGAGAGGGACAGAGGCACAGGCAGGGGGGCTGGAAACCACATGCAGGTCATTTAAACTCCAAGGCTGAACAGGAACAATTCAATGCCAGTGCCAGTGTGGACACTTTCTTGAACTGTCTTGTATAAGGTGTCATTAGGAAAGCACTGACTCCCCATACCACGACCCTGCAGTCTGTCTCATCCACAGTTTCACTAAAGACAAAATCGGTTTACCTTCCGGACAGGCATCCTCTGGCAGCGTTCACATGGGTCCACGAGGAAATCAAACAAGCAGGATGACCCGCACCCCCTTTTCTGTTTGGCTTCTACAGGTACAGTGGGCTTTACCAGCTGTACGTATTGTATCTTCTTGTAAAATTTGTTCTAAATTTTGGCTCACACATTCAGACAATCTCAGTAAAAGCTCCATTAGCTTGGCAGAGTCAAGTTAGACATATTAAGTTACTCTGATTCAAATCAAAACAACTTTTTTTCATCTCGTAAGTACATGAGAGGCCAATTACATTAATATAGTATGTTAAAATATGAGTTGTAGTAGGGTATTATCTTAAAATATCCCCATAACTTGTCCAGATCTTCTGAAAGCATGCCCTCCACAGTACATGAAATTCTGTTGGCTGGATTAAAACTACAAAATAAAAGCTAAATTTTCTCCACTTCAGTGCTACAGGCCTCAATGAATTATCGTTGAAGGAATAGTTTGACATGGTGAAATATGCAAATTCACTTTCTGGCAGAGAGTTCGATAAGAACTGATAAATTGCATTGCATTACATTTATATACATGTACTAAGTAAACACATGCACTTGCATATGAAACGGGTAATAAAATAAAACATTAAGTACATTAGTAAGTACATTAAGTTTTTTTTTCCAATCAGAAGCAAAGCAGCATAGATACTACAATTCATATTCATGACCACCCAGTACTTCCTTTAATCAAACTATTTTAAGATTAAGTTTAAGTAATTTTTTTTCTCAAAATTTACAAGAACAAGATTATTCTAGTGCCTGGATTCATGATCCATGATATTTTGATTTATTAGAGGTAGATTCAGATGGACACTGATGTGATAACAGCAGCTTAAAAATAATAATAATAGCTTATTATAAAGCTAGATGAACTGAAATGAAGAAGTCTTGTATGTATGTAGATAGAATGTAAATTTGCAAATTAGCATGCGAGTTTTCGCAAGCAGACTTAAGCTACTTTTTTTCAAAAATAATTGGCAAGCCACTGCGGGCAACTGCTCAGAGCCAAGAACAAGTCTAACACATAAGCCCCCCATAAAACTGTGAATTGGCATTTTTACACTTCTGTCTAATTTATGGATTAAACTCATCTAACTCTTTGCCAGAAAGCGAATAAGTGCATTTCCCAAGGAGTCAAACTACTGCTTTAAATGCAATTTAAATCTAAAAATTTGATTTGATTTTTGTTTGCACTTTACAAGGATTTCTTTTTTTCAGATTTCACAGTAAATGTATCACTTAATTTAAAAAAAAAAAAGCCAACAACAATGGTTATTTTGAGTGAGCACGACATCTGTTCAACATCCTCTATCAATAGATAAATAGATGTGTGGGTCAGTGTCACTCAAAAAGGTCAATAGGTCATTCAACCAACCCATCTGCACCCCCAACCTCTATAATGTCAGCAAACCTTTTCTTTTTCAGTGTGGTATATCATTCAAGTAGGTCGTTAAAAAAAAAAAAAGAGAGAAAAAAAATCAATAATCAAACTAAAAACAAAAGAGGGCAAATCAAACTTTCAATGCCATTTGTCAGCCAAGCTCTTGGTAGGCTAATATTGTAAAAGCAAGTGACTGAAAAGCATCATGCAGCATAAGAGATATGTTCACAAACTAGGCTTGGCAGTCTTCATACATAAATAATAGGTGTATTCTGAGGGATCTCTCTAAGAGCTATGCCATTTCTCATATGAACATCAACGTATACCAAGTTTGTTTTTCAATCCCAAAAACATGGGATCCTCTCTTTCCAATTCAATGTGCAACAAAATTATTGATCCTGTAATTTAACTTGCACATTCAGAACAACTAGAAGGATTGCTGTCAAATTTGAGAAGCTGTAATCTATTCTTAGCTGATACACACCATTTTTAATCACCTGATTTTTTCTTTTAATATGAGAATATTCTATCAACAATTTTCTTTGGTACAGAGAAGGGTATTTTCTTCTGAAAGCTGGTGAAAGCAGTGGGTTAAAGCTATTGGTAAAGAGAAACACAGCTGTCTTTGAAAGGAGCCTCATAATGAGGGTGCAACTGGGGCAAAAGAGAGTGCAGACACTTTGGATGGCCCTAGAGGAGACTGCAAAGCCTATCAAAAATGTATTAATACCATTTTTGATAATTTTGGAGGAAAAATAAATCAAAAAATGGTTGTCTCCAATTTTTTAGTAGTTGCTTAAATCATAATCGTAATCATAATAATAGTGAGTAGAAAAGAAAGGGTGAGAGGATCAGCCTTAGTGTTTAAACTGAGTCTCACCTGGAATGACAGAGATAGTTTTCAATGCTCGGAGAACTCTGAATGTTCTCAGCGCAGATACATTGCCCAGGTCCACAAACTCTGTTATATATCTGAAATAGGGGAAGGATCACACACAGAACAAACACGATGACAAAAACCACACACGCCAAGAGCACAACACCACCGAACCAGGAGGAAACGACGCCACTCACAGAGCCTGTCCACTGAGGAGAAGGGTGGAAGGTAAAAGGAAAGAAAGACACACACACCTAACACCGACCCCGCCCCACCGTCCCCCGCCCCATCCTGTCTTACCTGGAATTACAGAAATAGTTTTCAATGCCCTCAACACCCTGAACGTGCGCAGAGCTGAGACATTGCCTAGGTTTACAAACTCTGTTATATACCTGCAGGATCAAACCACAGTTACAACAACACGTTATTTACATGCAGATATGAGGTGAAAAGATAAATTCACACACAGATGGGATATGTGACAGCTCAACAAACAATGAAGATGTTGTATTTTACGTGGTGCTGAAGATTTTTGGGTATGCATTTGCTCGTATGAGGCAGGGAAATCTGTGCCATAAACTACTACATGACAGTCGATGTCAGGGAGATACTGGGCCTTAAATTGGATGTTGCAGACTCTGGCAGATTGAGAGAGAAAAGGTGAATGAGAGGGAGAGTTAGATGACAAGAGGAAGATAAGTTGGATGAGGTGTGGGTGTTGTCAGGGAGGCCGCAGGGTGTCAGATGGAAACCTTCAATTCCCAAAGAGAAAGATCAGAGGAGTCTCAGATCAATGGAGGAAACACAGAAGATGGGTTATCAGACAGAAAGGAAGAAAAAGGAAATAGAGACAGAAAGATGAACAATCATCTGTGGCACTGAAAGCTCACTTTCTTTAACCCACCCGCTTTAAGAAAACAATAGCAATATTTGTGCACTTGGTTTCATTTCATCATCCACTGACAGTCTGATCACCAGAAAAATACTTACGCCATCGAAATGACCATGAAATCCAGCCAGTTCCATGGATCTCTTAGGAATGTAAACCCGTCTATACAGAATCCTCGCGCGGTGATTTTTACAAGAGACTCAAATGTATAAATTCCTGTGAATGTGTACCTGAAAGACAAAAGCGTTGACAGAATCAGTTCACCGCGCTGGATCAAAGCTCACTCATATCTGAATGCCTGCACCCTCGTTAGTTGTTGAACCATCCAGGAAAAGACAAAGTTGAGTGTAGGGCAGAGGATAAATTTGGAAAGATGAAGTCGGATAAAACTCTATAATGCATTGTTTTAGACTAAGCAAATGTGTTTTAACAGAGACAATGAATTGGCAAGATGGTTTCTAATCATGAGATTTAAAACTAGAGTTAGCCCCAGTTTGTGCCTCTCATCTATTCCCATTACAAATTTCTCATTTCAAAAAATAAGTAAACAGTGATCTGTGAACAAGACTGAGACTCAACAGCCATGTTCACAACGCAAGGATGTATTTAGAATCAGAATCAGAAAACTTTATTGCCAGGTATGTTACACATACAAGGAATTTGAAGTGGTGTTGCTGGTGCAAGTTGAACAAGAAAAGAAAGTTTTAATACTAAAATAAGAGAAAGAGGATATATTATATTATATATTATATTATATTATATTTAGCAGTATAAGCTGATGTCTATATGTAAAAACTGAGCTAAATGCTAACATGAGTATGCTAATATACCCTCAATGCCAATGCTAATGCTTAGAACGTATCATGTTTACCGTTATCACTATCTTAGCTTAGCATCATAGCATGCTAACATTGGCTGATTAGCGCTAAACACAAAGTAGAGCTGAGGCTGATGGGAGTCATTCATTTTGCAGATATTTGGTTGTAAAACAAATATGAAACACTATGATTTATGAGTGATTACTGTTTGCCCTGAGGAAAACATGAATGTCACAATTACTTAAGTTCATCCAACAGCTATCAAGACATTTCACAAGAAAACCCCACTTTGGTGCTTCAGGAAAAGTCAAGGGATCACCAGCACAATTCATTCTCTGGGGATCACAAATAACTATAGGCTACAAAATTTCATGGCAACCCATCTCATAGTTCTTGAGATAATTCAAAGACTATAGCACCATGGTGGTTTTATAGCAATGAAAGCCTTCTCTTAATATCTTAATATTTCAATTGTGTTTTACAAAAAAGGCAAGAACGTAATGTCAGGTCACAACTTAGGAAACGAGTTAAAAATCTTTTTTATTTTTTATGCAAACATAATAATCCAGGTGGTCAGAGGAGCCTTTAGGGATTCGGGTTTTTTCAAAGATCACTGCAGTCTATATTTTCACATTTGAAAATAATAGGAGGCGCAAACTGGGGCTATCTGTTAGCATGCATCTGTACCATTGAATGAATATAAAAAGTGTACTTACTCTACTTGTTTTGACCACTCGGGAGGATCACTAAAGGTCATGAATATACAGTTGGTCAAAATAGTACACATAATGATCATGCTGAAAAGAGTGAGGAGCGGGTTAAGGAAAATATGGATTGTTGCAGCAATCACAAACATCACAGCATCATTAAACCTCAGTGAAAATATACAACACAGCAATAAAGTGTCTACAGGTCACATGTAATTTCTTTAGTCCCATAAGCCGTAGCGGTCTGCAACATGTGAAGGGTTAATGTTGTAAAATGTACTCATAGCACTTAACAGAAGGTGGTTATGTGTGTCCAGGACCTCAAAGGCCATTATTTCACCCATGAAATATTTAAATGGTATATATTTAGTGGAAATACAATGGCATGACCAAAGCTACAGTATGTTTTAAAGCAGCTGCAGTGCAGATAGGTTAACGCTCAAAAGAAAAAAAAAAAAAACAGAATTAGCTTTAGAGGCTGCCAGTGAGGTCAGTTATGGCTGTGGCTTGAGGCAAAAAATTGGCAGAAATGAGATAAATGTACACAAACATATTATCTGTATTGTTCGGAACAGAAACTAAAATTTAGTTTTAGTTTTTGTAACTGCCAGCATTGCTGTATCTGAAACAATAAAAATGGGGAGATGGCCTAGATTGCACACTGCCAACGACAGTACAGTTATCATGGTGGAAGGTGAAAGCAAATATGCTGTAATTATAACTTCATTTTGGCAAACAAGTTGCTGCATCTTTATTCGTTATTTTACTTGAAAAGTCGTAAAGTTAATGTTCTGAGTATGTTTGAAAATTTTTCTACTTGCTCTCTCTTTAAACAAATGAAATAAGTGAAATTAAATAAAAAAGATGGTATCTCTGATTCTGCTGCATCGATTTTCTGGATGGGTTCCAGTAAAAATTGGAGATCACTTTTAATGTAATTTTCACCATGCGGTAAATCAATAGGCAGATTTGACCTGCTTTATGGAATTTTTTCTTCCATCAGCTGCATTTCGTTGTCTAAAAACTTTCCTTCCGCCTCTCTAATCATTTTGTGGCAGCCCTCTGTTTAAAGAGGGGAGGGGTACAACCTTCAAATGTTCTGTCTGCGTATGGAGATGGACGCCACAGTGTTAAACCATAATGTGCTTACTGAGAAGGTCTGGCTTGGTTTACGGCTAAGGATGACTCATCATTTGTGATAGCCTTTCGAGTCAATGAGAAAATGGCTACTGCCTGGCTTCCTGTAACACTCTTCCACGTGAGGAAGTCTTCTGACTCTGACTGCAACATACTGAGTGTCTGTATCCTCTCCTCAGCAACAGCCACAGGGAACATCAATAGCAGTACATGCAGAACATATCATCATGAATAATACATATGAACAGGAAACTCTTGTCTCTAACGTTAAGACACTTTTTCAAAGGATATGAATGTATCAAAATTTTAATAGCTATTCGCCTAACCAGATTAAAAGGACTTATGAAGTACAAGGCAGGTGTGGCACTAAAACGGAAGATTGTCTTCCCTTTATTTAGCACTATAAATGTCTGTGGAGAGAAGAAAAGGAGAAAGAGACGGAATTAATAAATAACAATGAGATAAAAATACACACACAGTACAGACTGTAATTAAAGACATTTAACAAAAGTAGCTGAATTTGATACAAAAACAATTATGTCATTGTATTTCACATATTGCGAGTCTGTTCTCTACATACTCATATCTCAGTATACATAACTCATACACATATGAGGTTAATTATAAAAGATAATATGTGCATGTGATCATAAAGTAGTATGCTGTGCATTCTGTGTCAGATAAAATGAGCCGCAGCACGTTTGAACAGAGGGAAAATGGCTGCCAGGATGTTTCTAATGTTGGTATGTTGACCCAGTCACTCAGCGCTATCCTGCCCATCACAGCTTTGGCGGTTTCAAGAGAAGGAAACGAGCAAAACCGAGAGGAGCTGGCAAGCCTCTTTCTGTGGATAACCTCATAATTGTTTAAATAAAACATGGCGATTTGCATGAAACTTTAATGAGACTGCATTTGCACAAGTGATACGGGCCCTTGTGCTTTTAACAAGGCATCCCTCACTACATTAAGCCCTGCAGAGCCACCAGCTCAGTGCTGAAGGCTGGAGACAGCGAAGCCAGGAGGGAGGGGGGAGAATGGGAGGGGGAAGGTACAGTAAGAGAGCTCACGGTGGTGTCACATGACTGTGACATGTATTCTTCTGTGCACTTTCAACAGAAATGAGGTGCACGTGTAAGATGTTAACAAGAAACACAAACATCTCAAGAAGGAACATGGAGCCGAAAAGGAAAAGCCTTTCTGCCTGGAGGACAAGACACAGTTCTGTCACATGACCCTCTGATATTAATTTGACTAAAATCTACAGACAACTCAGATCAAGCCAGTGCAGTTAAACATGATTAGATAATCTTACACTCCAGTTACTATTATGGGTCAGAGCAGCAGCCCCCCCAATATTAGTGTTAATATTCTCATATATATACTGTAAACATTCCCAGCCAGCCCTATGGTCAGATTTAATGACACACTTGGATGTGTCCCAGTTACCAGTAGCATGACATTTTTGTTAAATACAACAACACACACACATACTATATGTTGTTTGCACATGCATGACCGATACACATAAACTAATGTGCACACAAACCAGCATGCACAAAGCTCAAAAATGAGCAACCAATGCTGTCATCCAAACATACACACATACACACACAACTGGGATATGTGTAGGGAGTCTTTTTTTTTTTTGTAACGCATGACTAAACTGCTGCAAAGCTACTGAAAATTTCATAATCCAGAGCTGAGGAAAGAGGAGAGCAGAGGAGAGGAAAGGCAGAAAACGGGGGAGATGGAGAGCGAATGAAGCAGGCAGGCAGGCAGCAACTGTAGCAGCAGCAGGCTGAGGAGAAGCAGGGCAGAGGGAGCCAGAGTGAGGGAGCTGGGCAGAAGATGGAGAAGAGGAAGGGGGGGGGGGGGGCGGGAGACGAGGAGAGAAAGATAGGGGGAGAGAGAGCTGCTTCAGCGCAGAAGCCCATTTAAACAGATCCCGCTATATTGCCACTATAAAGATCCCCTCAGTCTTGCTTGTTTATACTGAACCACAAAAACCCGGCATCATAATGCCCCGGTGTGTGATTTGAAACAGTATGCTGGCATTCTGGGATCAGAGGTGTGGCATGTGACACAACAGCGTCAGCATCTGTCCGACTGTGCCAGCTCTCCCTTTTACACAGACGTCGATTCGGCTCAGTGACCACTTCCCCTGCCATTGCTGCCTTGAACAGACTGTGTAAAAGGGGCTTGAAGCTCCTGACATCAGGCAGGGCTGCAGCATCTGCCCCAATGAGGGCCACAACAGCCATTCAAAATGCCCCCTTCTTTCACCCTTTGTGGTAAATGTCAAAAGGACTGAGAATTTTATGGCGCCTTTAGCCCGAGAGCCTCACATTGACACACACACACACACACACAGTGTAGGGCTCAGCTGCCGTGCTAACCTGCTCTTGTATTCCTCATCACCCTTTTCCCTGATACTGCCATTTTACATCAGAAAGATTTTCTGTAAATGTGCAAACAATCTGGAGACAAGCTGACATGTTCTTTACGGTTAAATGCATGGTCGGTCACAAAGTACCTCTGAGATAATATCTCTGTAAATATTCATCTTTAATCCACATAGAGGAGGACAGATGAGCAGATGTCTATTCTCTGATACGCATACAGAGGGGTGGTGGGGGAAAGCATTTATTTCCTCAGATTTTATTTCAAATAAAAAAAAAACATGTTAGACCTTCTCACTAAGGATTTGTAGTATTTCTGAGAAAAATGGCTCCTTTTTTCACCCATCATCAAGTCTTCCCCAGCAACACACATTTCAGTGAACCTGGTTGCAGCAAGGAGAACAAGTGTGCTCATGCATCCTTGCACGTCATCCATTTCATCCCTGTCCTCACTTCATCTCTCCCTCCCTCCCTTCCTCCCTCTGTCATTTACGCTTCCCCTTCTCCTTGAAAACGATATGTTATGATATCAGCCTTGTACATTGACGCCGAGCTTGACCTGTCCTGGCTCAGCTCAGCATGGTACAGCCCCGCTCAGGTCACCAGCTAGGCAGGAAGGGCTGGGTGCTGCGTCATCACCCAGCCAGCCTGCCAGGCCTCTGCTTCAGTTATGACAATCTAAAAGAGCCACAACTGAAGATTTGTGATGAACAGCTTTCCTTTACGAGTTATTTCTCTTTATTTTCCCTCCCCCTTCCTCCCTGCAAGAGACGTATCCAGAACCGGCCTGCCACTTCTCAGTGACAAAGACATACAGAGCAACGTTCTTCCATCAAGGTCACCACCTGATCTGACGTCACGGCAGCTGTCAGGTCCAAAGCAGCATCGGCTCCCTTTGGCATTAGAACGAGACTAGATCGAGGGCCATAATTAGAATTGCCTGAGGCTGAGAGCTGACAGCACAGGACCACTGGAGAAGGCAGACGCAGGGACGAGAAGCGAACCACAAGAAGCAAAAAGAAAGCTTACACGGCTCGGCGCGTGGACATGTGTGAAATAAAAGACGAGTGAGCTGTGTGTTAGTGAATTTATCAACAGTCCCACGTATCGTTGGACATGTTTGCCACGTGTCATCTGAATCGTGTCTCCTCCTTGTGCACTGGACTGGTGTGTTACATAACAGTCAGCGTGCACTGTGTAAAGACAGGGAGGTATGAGACAGAGACAGACGGAGTGAGAGGAACGCAGATGCTGTGCACCTAAATGCGCACGCGCACACGTGTGCTCACACACACACACACATACATTAGCTAAACAAATCCCTTCTGCTAATGATGATGACTAAAGATTATTTAAAACTTGATTTTTTTTCCCAGGTAGGCCTTGATATTTTATGGTATACTGTGTGGACTTGCAGAGTTATACAACACTTGTCAAGAGTGCAGCCGTATTTAAAAGAATATGTGATTGGAGGAGACCATTTTGAATAAAAAATGCCAATTTTGTTACATAATTCTTTGTTAAAAATAGACAACAAATGATGTTACCATGGTAGGAGAGTTTAGCCTCACCGCTCAGTCCTGTTATAAACGCGCCGGTGTTAAACTGACCTCAGTACACTTTGCATCTTGATTAATGCTCAAGTAAAGCACAGCCATTTTATGATAAAGTGTTCTTGCAACAAACAGGTTTGCACTCTTTGAGAAAACAGGAGAACTCCAGAGCATCGAAGGCTCAGATTTTCCAAAATGAATGCAAATTTCAAGGGAGTTTTGAACTTCATTTCACTTTCTATCAATACCTGTCAGTAATAGCTTCTATATATTTTATTATTTTTATCCAGAGGCTGATTGGTTCAACAAGGGCAAGACCCCATGTGAAATGAACACAGTCTCCTCTAACGTTTTTGGTTGACAGGTACACATGATGGTGATATTCATAGACTCTCAAGGTCACCCAGCCATCGCCACACTGACAGACAAGACAGAAACCCCAGAGAGACACGTGTCTCATCTAAGACAACCAAAGTCCACACACCCTGCTGCTGCTGCTTTTCTCTCTTGCCACAGTTTAATTTTTGCACAATTAGAAAAGTCTGTCATGTGGAACAACAGTCTTTCAACAGTTACCGCATCTGACCTTTTCCCCAAAGCCCTGTGAGCACATCAGAGATACGGCAACATCCCACTCAACAGCTCGAGTGCTCAACTCTCACACTCCCCAAAGGTCTTCAAGGAGGAAAACATAATTACATTCTGCAACCTAATCACGAAATTAAAATAAGTGTAAACACAGCCCACCTGGAAGCCAACCATCACAAACCACACATCATCTCTGTTTTGTCTGCGTATGTTCCAGTCATTATGTATGACTCACCTTAACATCCCAAAGCTACTCATCTACTGACCGTTATGTGAAATATTCATTTGTATGATTGGGCTCAACTGCTAAGCATCAAACACAGAATGTATTCTGATAATTTGTTAAAACTTTAACTGTAAATAAATCAGTAAATCAAAATTTGTTCCTTTTGTGATCAATTTAAATTACAATTATCAAACAGGATATAAAGGCAGAAGAAGCTGTGCACAACAGCTGAACGGCGGCAGTAATCTAATCTCATGTTCTGACTTTCAAATTGCAATATTACAGGAAATATTAGTGCTGTTTATAATTGTGGTTTCAGATTTTTGGAAGTCTGAGGAACAGGGACAAATACCATTCATAAACTGGACTGGGCATCACTTCAAATTTTTCAATACTTGTTTCAATAATACTGACTTTGTTTCAGGAAGTGTACTTACTCTGATGAGTATAAACATGTTTTGTTTTCTAAGAAAAATATTTCATTTAACAATATATGTTAAATGGCGTCAAAACACAAACTGCAAAACAGAAAAAAAACTCTTTCTATAGTCTTTGGATGCATCAAAAGGTTCAATACCCAGCCACAGTCAGAAACATCCTGGACTATGAACAGTTCCACTTAATTTAAGCTGATAACCTCTTTACTCACTTTTTGAGTATTCAGGTAGTATGGGTCCAGATCCTCCAGTGGTACCGCCACCATTCCTGGAGGGATGTCCCCGTAGATGTAGGGCAGGCTCTTCCCAGCCTCCAGGTCGCTGTTGGGCTTGGGCTTGTTCTCGTCATCGTCGTCGCGGTAGCTGCTGTCCTGCTTGGGTGGTTTCTTTTTCTTCTCCTCATTGATGCGCTGCTCAAGGGCCACCAAAGATTCCACAGTAAACTTCTTGAAGCTATCAGGTCCTGGCGGTGCAAGAAGGGGTGCAGCCATGTTTTCATCCTGCAGCTACTTGGTCTTTAGGTTTGTACCATCCACAGTAGCAGCTCTGCAGGAGGTGCAGACACAAAGAAGAAAGGTCAACCAATGGGCTTTCCTGCATGTCATGACTTCCAAAATTTGAGTATGTAAACCTCACTGATTTTTTTTTAAATCAGTTAGAAACACGAACTTTTCAGAAATAATCCTCATCAAGAGGAAGAGCTTCAGAACATAAGACAATCCATAAGAGAAGATCATGGTCACACAATCACACACATAAACACACATTTAGTTATGAAGACCTGACAATAGCAATGTGAGTTGAAGGTTGATTCCATTGCTTCCAGAAAACAAAAATGGCTTCCTGAACATTGCAGCCTTACCACATTATTTTTTCACAAAATGTACATTTTACAATTTGCTGGCTTCCCATTACAATTAAAAAAAAAAATGTTAATACTAACTACCCTTGATGGTAACAGGTAACAATACAAGATACACCGTGGTAGTTTTCTGTAACATCTGTGTATCTGTCCACCCACATTCAGGGAGAATAAGTGCTGAGATGTTAAACGGCCAATGAGATGCTGGAATGAGTCTTTCTCACCAAAAATTGCTGCCTGTGGCTAAATGGTGTTGCACTTATTCTTTATCAGCAAGAATAGATATAAATACGGTTTATCTTGTGCAACATCTTATATTTTGTGCACAGGTATAATTTTAAAAGAGTAAAAAAAAAAAAAAAAATCTATGCTGATTAGATCTTGACGTGAATTTGTAAAGGCAGAACCAAAACGTCAAAGGTGAAATCATGAACAGACTTTGGTTAAATGATTTGTCAATACACTAGAACAAAACCAAAATTGCACAGTAATATTTTCTACATTGCTCAGTGTCGGGTTCACGTACATAAAGAGACTAGTTACGTTTAAGATCAGACTGAGGGGATGGCCACTGCATCTTTAGGTGTCAAAGGTGAACAGATGTGTCTGTGTGTTCAAATACATACGTGAAAGTGTTTCTGTGGCGTAAGTTCTGCTGAATTTATCATTAAAACTGGAAAAGGTCCTTAAGATTGGACAGAAACTGAAAACCACAAAATTGTGATTATTATTTCAATTTTGAACCCAGGACCGGACACAAGTTCTGTTTCCTGCATCAAACTTTGGCCAATGAAGATAGCAGACCCATTTAAAGATTTTACTCCTTATGATTTTTTTGGGTAGCTGTGGAAAGGCTGACAGAGAATACAGAGCACTTCATCTCTGCATGACTGGGCAGAGCCTTTTTTTTTTAGCCCCCAACACACTTAGGTGTAGAGTATGATGGTTACACGACAACTGTTCAAGTTGCAGGACATTTCAGGGTCAATGTACTAATGTGAGGCAGTGCTGAAGGAAAAAGGAGAGAGCTGACAGGAAAGAGGGGTTCAGTGGAAACACAGCCACACCTGAAACTGACACGCGTTACTATTCAAAAGTCGACAAAAATGACTGGATTCCTTTGATTTTTTGCCATATTTTTTTTTTTTTTTACAATCATGATCCTTCCTTTCCTTTGCATTAAATTCCACCCGTTGTTTTTTTGTTTTCCAGCCTATGGTGTTGGAGAGAAAGGTGGATGCAGCCTTAGCAGCACAACCAGCCATATCTGAATCACAAGGCCTGTCACTTCCCTGCTCCCCTCTTGCATAACACAGTCTAATTAAAAATGCTCGACGTGTAAAGCTGATATCACACAGGAAAGACCACACTCTATGTGAACTGATATGGGAAGAGGGTTAAAAAAAAAAAAAGTATAAATATGTATAAATATATATCAGAGAAAAGATGAAGCCTGTGAGCCGAGACGTCTGTTTTAAAATGGACCCCGGAACCTGACAGTCACTGAGCCTTCTGCTGCTCTGCTGGCGGTGTCCGCTTCAACACCACACGAGCGCGCACGCACGCACACATACACACACACACACACACACACATACACACACACGCACGCATATATACATACATATGTACGAATGCATACATGCAGGGTTCACAGAGAGAAAAATGATAACCGATCTGTATGAGGGGAAAAAAGCCGTGTTGCTGTACAGCAGGCCTTCACGCTCAGCTCTCCTTTCGACGCCTTCAGGCCTGCAGTTTATCCTTCAATTCCCTTCAATGTTATTAAGTCCTGGTGACAACAATCGTCTTGATGTGTCTCAGTCTCGTGGGTTGCACGTTGCTTACATCCAGCCTTGGCAGCGCAATCGTTTTCAGAGAGAAAAGCACCTTCTGGCACCTTCTCGGTCATTTTCTCATTTACAGAGACGCAGTATGACATGGAGACTTCTTTACTAAAGCTGTTAATTAAGAAACAGGGACCGTGGACGACCATTCTGTATGTTTTTGTTCTAATATATTTCAATGAATAGGGAGGAATAAGTCCTGCTCAGCCACAGAGCAGAAGCCGTGGAGGCTGTACTGCGCACAGAAGTGGCCCGCTACAACCAAATTGGCCAAAGCAATATTGCTGCAGTGGGTGGTTTGTACGTTGGAAATGTCACGCTGTGGTAAATGCAACCGTAGGTTTGTCAGTCACAAGTATAATGTCGATGTATCATGATAAATCAGTGCAGTATGTCCCCCCCCCCCCCCCCCCCTCTCGTTATTCAGCAAATATGCTAAAAACGACAGCTTTTTTTGGAGCGGGGGGGGGGCGGCGGTGTATTCTGTGCGTTTTTGCGCGTTGCCTTGAAGGATCTGCACCACACCCGTGAAGCCATGTCGACTGCCAAATCAATAAGGGGCTCTATCTGTACACAAGATAGCCCAGAGTATGAAGCTAGACAGCGGTATTTAAAAAAAACAACAACAACACAATCTGCAACATGACATAAAACAGAACAAACACAAGCATTAGAGAACAGCTGTGCTGCTCCCACACCAAAGAAAAAAAAAAGAAATCACCTGGAGGAATGTGCATTTCTTAGCTATTGATGATGGAAGGAGGATCAGGCTACTCACATAGCATCAGCCCCTTATTCGAAGCCTTGTGGTGAATCAAGTGCATCATCCTGTAGTCCGGAGGGTATACAAAAGCCAAACATAGTGATCAAATTTTGAAGAAGAAGAAAAAAATGTTTGGTTTTTTTTTTGGCTTTTTTCCGGAGTGGGCGGAGGGGGGGGGGGGTGCTGAAGGCAGTCAGACGGCGCCCTACCTGAAGCCTAACATACGTGACATTTTCTCTCGCAAAGGTCTAATCACAGCTTCAGATGCTCGACGAAATAGTTAATCCGATAAATTCCTTGCCATCGATACCAAATGATTGATAAATATATGCCCCCTCCTCTGCTCTAGTCCAGCCGATAGACGCTCAGCAAATGCAGACACCCTCTTCCATCCGGCTCCCCCCCCCCTAAAAAAAGAGCAGTGTGCAGCTCTGCGACATTTACGCAAGGATACCGACAGAGAGAAAATCTACCCTCACCTAACATCGTGTGCACCTTTTTCTCTAACGATCATAAATGAAGGATACTCACTTTGTAAGCGTTACAATGAATCCAGAAAGCCGTTGCAGGACTGCAGATGTGGAAAAGATTGGGGAGAAACTGCGGTTGTCGCCATATTGTTGCTGCTATCTTCCCCCTCAGTGCGAGCAGTTTCCCTGCATAATTGATGACTCTCAGCAGAATGTGAGGGAGTGTCGGCAAGTGCGTTTGGTAAAAGTAAAGGTCATTTAGGCCTGCAGCCTCTAAACCCCAGAGCGCGCTCCACAAAACAGATGAGCCTGCTTGAGACTGTGCACAGAAAAACACGCACAGCGGTTATTTCTAACAAAACGCACTGGCTCTGGCTCAACCTGTGCTCTAGTGTGGTGAGTTTGTAGTGCAGGGATTTATTGGCTGTCAGGTTTGACGGTAGTCAGTCAGACACATCTTCCAGAAGGCCACTGCATGTCATGTGTTTAATCGTACAAAAATGCCCACAAAATATATCCATGTATAACATTTAGATCACAGATCATTTCCAGAAAAAGCTTCAACTTTTCACATACGTTTAAGAACATATTATTTAAGTAAATTATTAGGTTTTGGTCATGTAGTTCCAATGAATCTCACCTATTTGCATAAATACATGTTGGACAGTTTTTGTGTGAACATATTTTGAAATATGGACCATTTCCTCCTGACGTATTGTAAAGATTTCTAGGCTCTGCGTCAGGCTGCTGCCCTCCTCCCGCACTCTGCTCTTTAATAGCACAAATTAATATGCAAATAGGCAGCTCTTAATCTGGTAACCTGCACCCCCCCCCCTCACTCCCCATGTCCCTTTGTTGTTATGCAATGTAAGTGTGTGAATGGATACAACTCAGCTCAATCAAGAACAAATCTAAAACAAATGTAGTCTCTCTAAATGTTTAGATGAACAGCAAAAAGATTGTTTGTTTGTTTGTTTGTTTGTTTTTGATCATGATTTCATTAAAGACGCTGGGCTAAACAGCTAAACGTGCACATGACGTCACTGGCCGGAAGGACCTGCGGTTGTTTTTGTTTTTGGTCAAAAAAAATCCCCAGGAGTGGAAACATAATGGAGTTCAAGGGGCTTCTGCTGTTCGTGAGTGCTCTTTGTTTGACTGCACTGACTTCACCGCAGGACAGTGAGTAAAACCAGTGCAGGGCTGGAAGTTTGTACGGAAATTGGGTATGAATCTAATCAAGATGTCACATTGACCACATGTGTGTGGTCAATGTGTCCATTAACTTGTAAGCTACTCACACAAGTCTTCAAAATAGACATTTAAAAAAATAATTTAGCTTGAGTAGTTTTTAAGAAAGATATGTGAACAGTAAAAGATGTACTTTCAAAAATTACATGAAAACTTTATTTGATTGTGTTCATGAGGCTGTGGGCAGCGGCCCCTTGTCGGTCCCCCAGGTGTGTCTCGGATCGTCGGGGGCCAGGAGGCTCCTGAGGGGGCGTGGCCCTGGCAGGTCAGCATCCAGATCAGGTCCAGGCACCACTGTGGCGGGACGATCCTAAACAGCCTCTGGGTGCTCTCTGCCACACACTGCTTCTACAAATACCTGTGAGTATTACGCACAAACACAACTGACCTGACAGATATGCAAATATAATGATTTAAGGCTTCTGCATGGTTTTGGTGACAATTGACAGCAGGAACATATTATTCACTACTGTCTGTAAGTCAAAGTGCCCCCTTTGGGACATCAAAGCTTTACTCTTCTCTGTTGCCCATTATGTACCTTATATTGTACATGCACAACAAAGAATACACTTTGCAGGATCTGATGGAACCAACTTTTATGTGCTAATTAAGATAGGCAAAGTGCAGATCTGGACATGACAAGGGGGTTGATGGATAAGAATGGACAAGACTTTGAAAAAAGCCATGACTCAAATTTATTCTTAATTTAATCTCTGTCCTTCTGCTTTGTGTCCAGTTGGATTGGCAGATCCCATTTCCGTGTAGTGGCAGGGCTTAATGTGTTATCTGCTCCAGGAGATCATGCCCAGATCCGCTCCATCAGCAACGTCAAAATGCACAAGGACTATGACAATGTCACGTCTGACAGCGACGTGGCACTGGTGCTCGTCAGCTCTCCCTTCAGCTTCGCCGACCACGTCCAACCCATCTGTGCTCCTCATAATGTGACCCATGAGTTGATCCTCAACTTCAGCCACTGTTTCATCTGTGGATGGGGGAGCAGCTATTTCAACGGTTGGTAGAAAATCTCACAGATTCTGCAGGAGTATTATGAAAAGCATGATGGTGAGTTTTCATGCTGAAGTGCACTTGAGCAAGATGCTTAATCTTTGGCAGCTTCTCTGAGTGATTTAGATTCACTGTGGCGGGAGAAGGTTCCACTTTAAAGCAAGACACATTAACATTTAACTATAAAGTCAGTTCAAAGTAAGCATTCATTGAGCTAAGCAGGCACATAGTTATATAAAACTCTTCAGTGAGATTCCTTATGGCGAGACTTTATTAATGATTAATTTATTTATTGATTTTCTTTTCAGATCAGTGATAAATTGTTAGCCTATAATGCATAAGTTAAAAAGGATCCTTCATCAGTAGGAAGGCTGCAGAGCATCTGGTCCAAAAATAATTTATTCATGACTCAATAACATTTAAAGGCTGCAGCTTTGATGGTTTATTTTAGAAGGACAAACACACAATTATTTATTTATGACTTTTACCAACACCTGTAACTTGCCAGTGATGCAATGGCTCAATGAAAATGATTAATTGTGTGCTGAACACGGACAAACCTGATTGTCCTGATTGCACCAGGGACCCAACATGTGAGTGGGCCACTAATGCAAAGGCAAAATAAAAGTGATTTTTTTTTTTTTTTTAATTTTTCTATTTGTGTTGAACAGCAGTTAATTTATGGCACAAATACAAACCCTCCACCCAAATCTACCTGGGAGAAAAATGACACTAGAAAAGCTGGGGGAGGACTACCACAGGAGACATGGCCAGGTGCTGCAGACAGTTGTTGAGGCCATATTCAAACAATGCAACCTGGTGAGCTGCCTCGGTCGCAGCCCAGATCAGTATCCAGCCTGCCCATCTCTGTGTCGGAAGGGGAGCTGGAAATGAACTGCCAGTCCTGAAATGGACTGGCAGTCAGAGTGATCCTGTGATTAATTCATTTTCTCTACAATTTAAAAGCCCTTTATAAGTAAAGTACCAATTTGGTGTTTGTACCGTAGGCAGGCCGATGAACAGACTGCAGGAAGCTGAGGTGGAGCTCATTGACAGGAGAATGTGTAACCTGGTCACCTGGTACGGTGGCCTCGTCACTGAAAACATGATCTGCGCTGGACTGGAGAGCGGGGCAGCTGATGCCTGTCAGGTGCTGATTTGTGCGTTTATAATACAAGTGTATAAACTCACTGCAGGCTTCACTTCAGTTCAACATGGCTGCTGTTTATGTGTGCTTCAGGGTGACAGCGGAGGTCCTCTGCAGTGCTACAGCGAGGATGAGGAGAGGTTTTATGTGGTCGGAGTGACAAGCTTCGGGGAAGAGTGCGGACTTCCTCACAGGCCGGGGGTGTACACACGAACCAGCAGGTTTGCAGGTTGGCTGAAGACAAGTCAGACAGCATCAGCGTCTGCTGTGCACAGACTGAACACAGGACTGATCTCAGGTCTGCTCGGTGCTGCTCTGATGCTGCTCATCCAGTTTGTCATCACTAAATATCACTGCTGAACATGAAACAGTTTGAATGTTTTTTCTTTACTCTCATTTGGTGGATCGAAGACAAAATACTCGACTAACTCCCAGTTTTTTTTTTTATATCTGCTTGTTTTAACATTATTATCAGGCCTTGAAAACCAGTTTTCTCATGAATGCAGTATATAGTGTTGGTTATTCCATATGAGAGCTTTCCGTGTTTGTGTTTTGACTTTATTCATCATAGCCCATAGCAAGTTCTCAGAAATTCCTGGAACAACCCACCTGCCCAATACCTTCAAAAACTGTGCACTGTTTTTCTGTTTACTGCACGTTGTGGGACTTTAAGTGGTTAAAAAAATCTCTCTCTCTATATATATATTATTATGGCAAAATTTTTGAAAGCATCCTTATTTTCCCTCTTGCACCCACAACTTTTGCACAGAACTGTAAATATAAAAAAACTGAGGTTGGGAATGAGAAAAAAATGTTGTGAATTTCCCAGTAAAATAAGAGAATAAAGAACGTCTAGTAGAGATTACAGTACTCATATTGTCATAGTAACAAATGCTGTTTTTGAAGGTAAAGTGAGTAACATTAGTGATACTGAAAATTTACTTCATACCGTTCATAGTTATCTCACATTTAAAATGATGATGTTTCTCATTGGTTTAGAGTTGGTGATGTCACATTCTGTACTTCCCATGCACCAATCAGAATTCAGTTATTTAAGAATCGGAATCAGAATGTGATGACGGCAGTTGAGGGGTTGTTTGCTGATGTAGCCAAGGAGACGCCTCTGTCAATCAACACACACACACACACACACACACACACACACACACACACACACACACACACACACACACACACACACACACACACTTACACTGGTCATTCTAAAGCTTTGAGGACACTGGTGGACATAATGCACTCCCTAGCCCCTTACCCTAACCTTAACCATTACAGCTAAAAGCCTTACCCTCAACCTACCTACGCCTAATTTAACATTAATAAGTTTGCAGGCCATTTTCAAATGCATGCTGTATAATTTCAGACTCTCAGATATGTTTTTTCTATTCCAGGAAGACATGGTTGAAATTCATTCTGTACGGCATGAAAATTACACTGTGAAACTTCATTGCAGCAAATATTAAGTCTCCATCACCACAGGAGAAGAAAGCAGCGCAGACTTCAATCTATCTGCAACAAAACTGCATGACCAACAATATAACTTTGAAACCTTAAAATCTGCAAATAGATTTTCATATCATGCAGAAGTGAATAAAAATGAATGGATGCCTGAAAAATACATCCAAATATTTTAACCACAGCAGCATAGTTTGAACATTGGTTGGTTGTGATACAACATGTATATGTTTTCTTGTAAATAGGACAAATGAAACCTAAAATCACGAGCAGGGTTCTTTAATACTTAGTGAAGAACCTGTCAACCAGCTATTAAGATACCTTTTTAATGTTGTTAAAGAGATATTTTCATTATATCTTAAAATGTGAAGTGAGGAGTTCTTGTGGAAATTATGTTAAAGTGAATATCTGTAGGTAATTCTCCATAGCAGGTAGATGTGGTCAAAACTGACAGAAACTGGGCTGCGCTAGCATCATAGAGCAGAGACAGTAAATAGACTGACACCTGGTGGAAGGAAGGTGCTACTTTTCTATAATGCAGCAGCAGCTGATTCCTGAAGCTTCCACAGACAAGAAGCACAACAGAGTCTGACAAAGCATTCTTTATTTGACATGAAACACATCCAATGACAGTGTGACAGTGTTTGTGTCAAGTAAGACATGTTGTTAGAAGTTATCGCACCATTGACTAGTTCAGAATGTCTTTGCTGCAGCTCGACGATGCATAGTGAACAGACTATTGAGGTATACATTGTGGGCCCTTGAGTTTTGTGACGTTTGTGTGAAAGATCCTAATTTCTTTACCTCACATGTACATTTATATTTTGTGCTTAGAATAATTTTGGAGGATTGAAATGTACGCCATTCCTCACAACAGGACAACTTCAAAAAAAAATATTCCACTGTGGGAACATTTCGACTTGCATTGTCCTGGTGGAGTTGCCTGATGAGAGATTTTTCATCAGATCTCAGAGCTGATGAAAACTGACGATGACGAACAATTTTAGAACCGAGCGGTGAGTGAAAACTTCAAACTTTGTTGGCATGGAAAAAGAATGACTTAATTTTCACACAAAAAGGGCATCCAGAAAGATTTGTTTGTAATGACATTGGAGGGCAAAAAGTCTGTCAGCTTTCCCTTATTGAATAGCACCAATGTCTATTGAAAAGGCTTGAAGGGCAACATGAAATTAGAAAACTTTTATTAAAACTTGTCGGAGTGAAACAGTAGCAACAAAGCAATTATCACACAGTAGCTCAGAAGCTCATGAGTAACTAACTTGTCCCAGATACTGGCTCGCATACGTGTCGTCAGTGTCCGTCACTGAATGAGAAGTGGTTTACCGATGTGCTGTACTGTGTGTCGAGCTGCTTCTAAACCAAAACAGCGGTTTGCAGAAGTTGTGCAGTTTTAAAGAAAGATTACATCAGCAAAATATTGATGAAACCCCTATAAAATATATTAAATTCCAATTTTGGATGAAAAGAATTAAAAATACAGTGGAGGCGACAAAAAAAACAAAGAAGAAATAAAAAAAATGGTTTAATATTCTGGGATCATTTTCTTACAAAAGACAAACCTTGTTGCACCTGAAAAGCCAAATATCACTGTTAAACTGGACACACACAGACACACACACACGCCCCCTTCTACACACTCATTCACTCACACACACACAAAATGATATTGGGAAAGTGCACATTGTTCCTGCCAAAATAATCTGAAACCTTGATTTTGCAATGTGATACCATTAAATTAACAATTCAGAAAAAATGCTGTCAAGTATGAAAGATCAGTCAAGTTTTTTTTTTTCTCAAATCAACAAAGTTCATTTCCATGTACACATTAACACCAGTAATACAGTATTTGACTTCTAAAATACAGTATACAGACAACATCCTTACCCTCATTTGTTACCTTCCTTTTTCTGTTAAAGGAGGATTCTGCCATTTTTAAATCACAGGTTGCTTACTGATTGCTGTTCATTGTTAATTTAACTTCTTTTTTTTTCAGTGTTGCAGACATTCAGAAAGAATTGGTTTAAATGGTAATGAAGAAATGACCGCAAAACTTAAAAAGAACGAGACACCCCCCCTCCTCTTAAAAGGAAAAAAAAAAGAAAAAAGAAAAAAGAAAAAAGAAAAACGGATATGAGAGCGATAAACTGGTGTCTGATTCAACATGTGAAAAATGGTGTAACAGTTCTTTAAGTACACTAATATTACAGCCAGAAATGAGGGATCATATGTAAAAACTACTGAAGTTCCACAGGTTTAGTAAGGCAAAGTTCTGTCCTCATTCTTCATGTTTAGAAATTCAGCAGTCCATAATGGTAAATGTCCCAATGGTGGAATAAAAAGGCACTGACTTGCCTTCTGAAGATCTATATGTATCTAATTGTCTGTGAGGCTAACATTAAATGACAGATGTTCTTCACTTTAATATTGGAAACTACATGGACTGAAAGCGAGCAGCTCACTTCAGTTCAAGCCAGGAGACAGTGAAACTCTACCAGCCCATGACGAAAACAGCAAAAAAACTCAACTCAAGGTCTTCTTACTCGCTACCTCTGAAGCTTTCAACCCTATTGCTTCATCAGCAGAGTTTGCCGACTTGTCATGCAGCTGCAGATGACCAAACTTTCCTTTATTCTGAGATGTATTACCTGCTAAAATCTAAAACATCTGTCACAGAACTCTAAAATCTCCAGATTTTAGAAGGCCATGACAACTGAGAAAACTTTGTAAGATAATGAAGACTGTGAGATGGTCGAAAGCCTTCGAAGCAAGCACGTAAGCTGACCAGTCAAGAATGAACTGTCAAGCTTAAATCTGTCAGCCCTGCCCTCATGTGTTAACATTACATTTAAGCCTAAGAGCTCCGCTTTTTCACCAAAAATAAAATGCCCAGGTTTATTAAAAAAAGAGGTCATTTCTCAGCCTTTACCACTGTTTTGAAGATTTCCAGAATCCTCAAAGACTCTTCCAACCATCTGGATGAAAAGAATATTCAGTTTGGGAACTGGGTTAAAAATGTTTTTCCTTGTGGAGCAGATGGAGCATTTATTCATCCAGATGACTGGAAGTCTGGAAATACCTTCAGAGCAGCAGTAGGTGTTTGTTTTTTTTTTTTTTTTTTGTTTTTTTTTAAACCGTCTAGGTGTTTCAAAGATCGCTGGGTATTTATTTTTCAAATGCTTAAGTCCTTTGACTCACATGTTATGCTAACCCATGAGAGCAACAATACTGGGCTAAGCTCTGTCTAAATATTCAGCCTAGGCAATGCTAAACCAACCATTCCACTGCAGCGTGACTCCTGGGCTTGTTATCTGTGTTTCTGGGTTTTTTTTTTGTTTTGTTTCTTGGCCCGTATGTAGAATTAGCATGCACACCCTAACACCAGGCATAGCTTCAACTCTTCCTCTGAAAATTGGTGCTTTAAAAACAATTTATTAGTACTATCACAATCATGAGAACTATCTAATGGACCAACTCCTACCTACACCGAAAAATGAAGAATCTGTTTCATCTTTACTATCCAGGTTTGTACGTTTGTGACACGAGTCTTTCTTTTCCCACACCAACAAATCTTTTTTTTTAGGAGATTTTGTAATGTGTGAATGCCGACGGCATGCCTGATGGCAAATACAGCATGTGATGGAAAGTGAAAGCCACAGTGCACCTGGTTGGAAGGTAACATGTCAGGATCGCCCCCTGTGGGCTGCACTTGCTGGTGGCACTTTTTAATACTGATGCGGATTTGCTCTTGTGACAGCAGCAGACACTGGGGGTTGTCCCCTCAAGGAAGGTGAGACAGGAAAGTGGACTCATAGGTGCGAGGACTTAAAAGTGCAAAGGGGGGAAAGTTCCAGCTCCTCTCAGCAGTTCCAGTGCACCATTCTGCCTTCAAGAAACTAGGGGGGATTAAAAAAAAAAAAAAAATCCACACACACACACACAGGGATGAATGGTTCAGGATGAAAACCAAGGAATGGAAGGAGGGTAGGATTTCTTTCTTTGATGAAAGTATGCAATTAAAAACGTCTTATAAAAAACATGAATTGAAGCAATGAGGGAGAAGTGGGATGCACAGAGAGGATGAAGGATCAAATTTCCTCCAGTTGACTGATGTGTCTATTCTATTCAGAGGAGAGTAAATCTCAGTGAACCTGGGCTGCAGCGATCGAGCAGGTGGAAGCAAAGAAGGAACAGTTTCTGAGAGGGAAGCACGTTCTCACTACAGTACTGGTGCTGTACTTGCATTCCCACATTGTTTGGTGTTTTGAGTGTGTGTGTGTGTGTCTGAGGTTTAACATCGGGGTTGCTACTGAACGCACCCCAATTCCTTCTCCCTCATGTCCGCCCTCAGAGCCTGGCTCAGTTTTCTGCATCAGTTGGTGAAGGGTGTTCACATGTTGTAGGCCACGTAGATGGGGTCCAGTTGGTCTGCCAGGAAGGAGTCTCGCAGGTGCATCCTCTGCTTCTCTCCTCTGGAGTTGATGGGGATCACCCCGGGATCCACGATGACCACCACCCCGACGATGAGGTGGTGCTCCTCCAGCACCACGTTAGTGACGAGGGGCACCAGGTCCAAGGCCTCCTGCTCTGAGCCGCTCAGCTCCGCCACCACCACCAGCAGGTTGGTCCATGTAAACACAGCACTGAGGAGAGAGAAGTGTGTCGAGCACCGACCGAATTCAGTCACACTTTCTGTTACTGTCTATAGTCTTTTTCAGTAAATACAAAAGTGTGCAAAGACAACAATACGTTATGCACATGACCGGTGCAAAAAACTGATTGAACCTCACCTCTCTGCGATGCTGCGGTGGGCTCGGGACACAGATGTTTCGATGTCGATGGGGTGATAACGCAAACCCCTCAGCTCCAACGTTTCATCAAGGGAGCCCACCACAAACAAGGCATCATGACGATCTGTAGCAGAAAAGGACAAATGCATTTGATTATTTACAGTTAACTGAGGTGGGGTGATAATGACAACATATACTGAGAGATGATATAAATTTGACCAATGTGATGAATCTTTATTTTACTTATATTACTAAAACCAGAAACTCCTATTTGGCACTAACTTTTATCAAATGTCCTCTTACCTCCGCTTGCATCCAGCAGCTCAGTCCTCTTGATGAAGCCCAGGCAGCCCGTCCTGGCCCACAGAGTGTGGGGCTCCCCAAAGCTGAGTCTGGTGTTGAAATGATCCGCCTGCAGGCTCTCCTCCCCGTAGATGGTGTAGTAGCCGCTGGCGCTATGGGGACTGTTCACCCAGATCTAAACAGACACAAAAAGGATGGAGTGTTTCTCTATCTGTGTGACCTCCAAACTCTGAGCAAACCAATTTCCCTTTTGAGACTAATAAAGAAAAACTTGTGGTTAAAGAACAAAGTCAGATTAATCGGTTTGCGTGTCCCTCCGCTCTGTGTATCAACTAACCAGTGAAACCAGTCAAAATGCCGAAGACTCTTAAGATGAAAAAGAAAATGATTAGGTATCATTTCCCCATGATCCTCTCTACCCACTCACCTCCCCAAGATGTGAATCTCCCAGTGGGCCTCTGGTCTCTGGGTTGACTATGATGACCCTCACTCCCGGCAGGATCTTAAAGGAGGAACATAAGAGGAGGCTAATTCAACCACTTCTATTACCTCTCTGGATCTGTGGCCAGTGAGACCATCGCACAAATGAGTTTTACTGGTCAATAATCAATACTCACGGTGCCTGACTCCATGAGTGGAAGACTCTGTGGCGCTCCTCTCTCCACCAGCCTCACCCTGAGGGACACGGACAAAAGACAGCCGGTCATTCATTCTGTTTGATCTGACCAACTCACCGTGTTCGCTTTCACCATGTCTCGTCCTGTGGTGAGTTAAGTTGCCTTTGTACTGGTTACAAGGGCCTTCGGTCTTACCTGTCATGACGCAGGGACTTCATGTCAACATAGACAGTGGAGGGGTCTGGTCCAGCAGTTCCCTGAGGACACAGAAAGGAAAATAAACCATCTGAAATCTGGAAAAATGGACTAAACCTAAAACATTTTCTGTCTTCAGTAACAGTAAAGGCTGGAATGGAAAAATATTTTTTGTAAACTGGATATATACTGCATAACACTGGCGAATTAACAGCTCAAATAAAATTAATAGAAAATTCAGTGTGTTTCTGTATGAAACCAACCTGCAGGCAGATGGCCAGGTTGACCCTGGAGCCGAACGCCGTGCTGACGGCGCGCAGCGACAGGCCGAGGTCTTTGAAGAGCTTGGAGAAGGACTGCGTGAGAGCGAGACGAGGCCGCTCCTCTGCTATCACCACACAGCTCCGCACGCACGACAGATTCAAGCCTCGCGCCTAGAGACACGCACCGCTAAAGGTTATTCACACTTTTAACAGTTTGGTGTAGATGGAGCTTGACACAAACATGCACTCAGCATTGGCAGACATTTTTTCCAGAGTGCTTTGAAGTAGCAACAGAATAAGCTGAGATATTGAGATATAAAGAACCAGATTTATTACACGTAAACTTCCATATGCTGTGAACACATACAGGAATACAAAAAGATTTCCATTTTATTGAAAATGTATGTTAAATTATTGCTTATTCACTCACTTTAATGATTATAACCTAATGTCATTGTTCTCATTACACCTTTCAAAACACAATTGTTTTAAAATGATTAGACAGGTGTTTATTAGTCACCTTCCCATCAGATTGGATTCCTCTGAGAAACTAATTTATCACTGTGCTGTTATTAGAGTAATAACAGAAATGACAGAGCAGTAATTTTAACGAGGAACACCATGTGGCAGATGAGCGAGTGTGAGTGTGTGCGTGTGTTCTGACCTTCAGCATCTCTGTCTGGGTGCCCAGGCCTTTGGTGCAGAGCTCCATGACAGAGTAGGAGCAGAAGGTGTCTCTGATCTTGTACTGACTGAGCGTGCTCAGCCACAGAGGCAGAGAGCTCTCCAGCTCCAAGGGAGGGATAAGGATGGACTGGTGACCTGAGTAAACACTGGACCAAAAACGTACTCAGTTTAACAACAATGCCACAATTACAGGCTACAGATACATGAAATGTGATATTCAGTCTGTGTTTGTGTGAGTGTGTGTTACCTGGAGAGGCACCACAGGACGAAGCCCAGGCCACAGTATGGGTCCAGACAGATGGCTATTTGGCGTGAGGAGTAGAGCTCACACTGCAGCTTAATGGAGCGGCACAGAGTACTGACTGCAGCATGAGACATCTGGTGAGAAATGGATGTAAACTTTTAAAATCCCGCACAGTAGGAGCGAATTCACCATGAGCCGTTGTGCTGCAGATCCTGTTCGGTTACACACAAATCCTGCTCATGTCCTGTGAGTATTTACCTTCAAGATCCCCTACAAGATGCTATGTTGTATATAAAAAAATCTTTGAGTTTCAATTACCACATTAAATCTTCTTAAAATGACATCTACTCCTTCTCCCTTACTGAAAATTCCAAACATTGTTCATTTCAAAGGTTTAGATGCTAGACACAAAATGTCCATGAAAAGAAAACAGCATATTAAATCAGGACTGGCTTCCAAAGTAGTTGCAGCGCCACAACATTCTGCTCTTAAACTCAAGATTTAAGGAAAGTACAAAGAAACTTTCACCCTTCAGCAGATGAAGGTGAAAACAGCCTTACAAAGTCCCTCTGGCTAAAAGGGACTCAAACCGATTTGCTTCATGTTCTGTATAATGTGAACGACCTGTGAGAGTGACTTACCTTGACTCCAGTCAACATGCCTGTGGTGGACACACTGAAGTCCAGGTAGGCCAGCATCTCAGCTGTGGGGGGTTTGTAGATGTGCGGAGGCCGCTTTCTGGGGAGATCATCTGGGAGGAGAGAGAAGAGGATTTTTGCTATTTTCTTACTGGACAAAATAAATCACACAATTTCAGTCTACATTTGCTTTCCCCAGCATGTCCAAAGTTAGGCAAAGAGCAAACAGGACACCTTGTGGCCAAAAGGGGAACACATTTTTTAATCTCAAGCTTTTGTGTTAAATATGCTACAGCAAGAGATGTGTCATAAAGGGTAGTAAAGTACATGATGTCATGCTTATAACATCATGCCTAATGCCCCTAAGCTGTTCTAAAATGAATAGATCTCGACAGAGTCCAGCACCTGTATCAATGATCGTGGGCCACGTCTTGACATTGACGCTGGCAGCAGCCTCCCTGGACCTGAGGATCCTCATCAGAGGCTGAGTGGTGAGGATGCAGGCTGCTTTGCTCACCTGTGACACACAGCAAACACACAGAGAAGTTCAGTAAAAACAAAATGCCATACGTTCACAGTGACCACTGGTGAAAATCCTACATTTGTGCTGTTACTCAAATAAAAGGCATTTCATTATTTTTATACTTTATTGATCCCTGAGGTGAAATTCAATTTTATTGGCCTCCCTCAAGGGAAATCGGTTATGGGGGTCAACAGCAGAAGTACTTCACCGAGTCTAGGCGGGGGTCAGTTACTTGCTTAAGGGCACTTCAATATTTCTAGGAAAAAGTGGTGCATAAAAAGAAAGAGTGAGGTTCATATCCCTCCTGAGGTATAAGATACATGTTTTGGTGCTTGATATTGACAAATTAAAATGTCATGTTATGATGTTCAGTAACAAACTGTGCTGTATGGTTCAGTGAAACTAAAATATGTTTGAATATGTAATGAATCAGAAGTTGTTTCTATAAAAACTCAGCTTAACCAAAAATGGGTTTAAAAAAAACATATGGGTACTGCATATTGTACTTACTATGTTATGTTATCAATGATAATGCTTGATATAAAAAAATTGTAAAAGAAAACATTATTTATCAAATATTAAATTTTTTTATGACACAGTCCAGGTGGTATGAACTCACGTCGATGATCATGCGGACAGTGGGGAGAGTAGCAGCCAGGTTCTGTGGGTGAGGCGGCCTCACTGTCACAGGGATGACTCCGGCATAGAGACAGCCGTAGAAGGCAGCTATCAGGTCAATACCTGCAGAAGTAAGAGACAGACAGGAACCTTGTGAACTAAAACTACAGGCACATTTAACAGCGGTGGTTCTTCATTCTATGTTAAATGGAAAAATAAGTAAAGATGGCTGCCCACAATGATGATGGATGAGTGTATGTTTGTGTTTACCTGGAGGATAAAGCAGCACCACATTATCTCCTGTGTTGAGGCCTCCTCTCTCCATTAAGGTGGCTGTGATTTTCTCTGCTCTCTTGTGTAGCTGAGCACAAGTGGCTGTGCACACTGCCGCCCCCTACAGCAAAAACAGAGGAAGCTCAGCCGAATGTACAACCAACAAAATGGATCACCCTTAGTACCATGGCACCATTTCCAAAATAAAAGAAAGACAATATTGTTTGTGCCAGTATATTTATCTGATGCATTGAGTGTTACTATGTCTCAGACTCATTGAGTGTTGAGTGTGTGTCCATATGCGTTTAATCTACCTTTGCGTTGAGCAGCACATAGAGGACATGGTCTGGGTCGGTTTGGGCTCTCCACTGCAGAGCTTCAGACAAGAACTGGTGCTGAAAAAGGCACAGAGAGGAATGTGTCACATAAACATCAAGGATGAACTGAACAAATATTTTACTGCCCAATTAAAAATCGCACAAAGGTGCATCAGTGGCAAATAACCATATAAAAACACTCATAAGAAAGAAACACATAAAAGCTGGCCTGAAATATTAACGGTCCCCTCAGTGACAACACATTTATTCATTTCAAACAGACTGTGAGGACCAGGGAAGAGGATTTAAAAAAAAAAAGAAAGTGCATTAAAGACATGATATTCTGTGACGCTTTTGACTTCTCACACTGTGACACACAAGCACACAACAGGAGTACAGGAGTGTCCAGGGATTTTTTTTTTGCCAAGAACAGGGTCATGCTGGGACCATCTGGACCTGGTAGGAGGCAAATTGGAGCCACTGTCAAAAACTAACTATGGGCCTTTCAAACAAAGGGTCATGACTACTTTGAAAAGCTTTAAAAAAAAAAAGTTTCCACAACGCATTAGTGCCTCAGTGGATTATTTCTTAAATAGACTGGTTTCATGGGAGCAAATCACTGGCTATTTTTTACAATTAAATACAAAATACAAAAAACCTCAAAATACAAAAATTAGCAGTGAACTAGCGCACATAACAGAACGGGACAGGACAAGAAAGCAACAAAGTCCTTGAAAGGCAGAGGTCAAGTGAACATTAGGGAGCACATAGAAATAAAAAAAAACAAAAAAACAAAGTGACCATGACACCATGACGTTCTCCGGACAAACAATTTAAAGCAGTGTCACATTGCTAGCCATATCAAAAATCACTGGCTGGAGTTATCCTTTGTGCCACCCACTCTCTCAGTCAGACAGGTCGTGCTCTGGATCAGGAGTCACATCATGCAGACCGGCTGCGCTGACCACTCATCAAGCCATGCTACACATGGGAGCATCACAGTGAACACGGCGAGCAGAGGTGCACACGAAAATGTACCTAATTAATACTTACAAGATAGCGGCACAATGCATCACAGTATATGACTAATACGACTTTCATCGGTCACATGCTAGGAGCTTATAATTGTTTGCTCAAAGTCTGATTTATCTTCTTAAAAAATAAAGTCTGCACTTGCTGATTTTGTGAAAGAAAATAAAATTTCATTCACTTATAGTTGATAAATGTCACTTAATTTGTTGCTGAGCTTTTGGTTAGCTAGAAAACACTGCTAGAAAACTCCCATTTTAAAAGGTGATGGCAGAGAGTCTGTTTTGGGAAGTAAAATGACGTTCTCCTTTTGTATGTATTATATTAATTAAGGTGTGTGGACCCCTGCTGGCCAAGGAACCAGCCTGGACTGACATCTCTGTGCGTCGGGTCACAACTGTTGCTGGTGGCCGTCAGGCTGTCGCGGCTGCAAAAGCACATCTGACTGACAGAAGCAGCAGAAGCAAAGACAAGTGGGGGCCAGACTAGAGCCTTACCATCATGGTGGGCCACATACAGAGCTAAAGCCCAACCCAAGCAAAGTAAAGGCAGAACAACAACAGAGATTTAGAATGAGACATCAGCATCCATTCAGAGCATTTCCATTTTATACATCAGTTTGATCTGAAAAGGTTTATGTTTCATAGAGTGAAGGAATGCAACTACTGATTATTTCATAATCCATTAATTTCCGGATTATTTTGGTTTTTTTGGTGATTAATTGTTTGGTCTATTAAACAATAAAAATATCACAATTTCCTAGAGATTTCCTAAATCCCATTAAATGTCTTGTTTTGTCTGACGAACAAAACCCAAAGACATTCAGTAATTCAACACTTTACAATTATGTTGAGACAATATCCAAGAAGCTTTAACCATCACATATTTGGTATTTTTGCTTGATAAGTTACTTATAAAATAGCTTTTTATAAAATCAGCTATTGATTAATTTCCTGTTGTCTATTTGACCAATCAGCTCTAGTATAGTGTATGATATACAACGCCAAAGAAAAGCAACACTGTGAAGTTTATTGATATACATTTTGTCTCACTGTCCAGGTGTTAGAGTCATAGACATGAATCACAGTCTTACAAATTAAATTGTTGAAACTGTTGGTTCAGTGTCCTGACATCATGTGGAAAGATGCTACATCCATTATTAAGAGTTTGATCATTATTCTAGGATCAGTGTGGTGGAAGTGTGGTGGTTTGGCTTTCAGTACCTTTCGGATCAGATCCTGGTCCTCCACCACACCCAGCTCTCTGCCTGTAGCCTGAGCGATCCGTTTCCCAGCCACCAGGTTGCCAACCAGCATAGAAGCTGGACCGACATCCACTGAACAAATGAGAAACAATCAGGGTCAATCTATCATCTATACAATAACATGTTAAATACTGAATAACAGTAGTATTTCTGATTCTCTCTCCTTGTTATGATGTTGTATAGTAAGCACTAGCAGATATGGTCTGAGGCAGCCTACCTGGCTGTTTCTGCCGTGGTTTGGGCAGATTGGTGACACAGGTGTGTGGGCACATGAGGATATTACAGGGGTGCAGGTTTCCCTCCAAAAAGTTCTGCTTGGTTTCACAGATGTGGATGCCTCCGAGCGGCGTTTTGGGGAGGGTGTTGGCTGGGACGAGAGCGAGGCAGTACAGGCCAACCTGGTGGATGCTGTCGATGGCCTGTGCAGGAAATATGCATCACGTGATGTTGAGTGTTTGTGAACTTCAGTGAGAACAAGCTACAGGCGCTTTTATTTCATCTATAATGATTCTGAAATGCATGTAACATTTTCAAACGTAACTAAAGGGGTATGGTCATGACATAATTAAAGTCAGTATACCTAAATACAGTCACAATAAAACAAGATAATAGCATATACAAAAAATGTGATAGCTTTAAGAGAGACAGGAGAAGATGTGTTATTTACCTGCAGCACTCGACTCATCCACTGGAAGCTGTCCTCCTCACTGGCATCGGGCCTCTGCTCTGCCACAATGACTATCCTCTCATCATAAAACACTGTCACTGAGAATACAGCGATCCTGCATGGGTGACAACAGAGGAGTGAGCACAAACACCTTCTCTATAAAGAGAAAAGCTGTAGGGTGCTAAAGCAGGGTTTCTGCTGAGAACTGATGGACGGATTAACCATTTAAAAAAATAGTCAATTTGTTATTTTACACATACATGTCCATTTTGAGTTGATGAGCCTCTTATCAACAAAGATACCACAAAATTATCATTGCTTATATGGGTACATTTATTATTGTGTCCCTTAGTGTTTCCAGTGCATCCATGTGCACACTCTTATGAGGTGAAATTCTACACAGACACACAACAGCTCACAGGAAGCAGTCAGTGTCTCACCTCCCCCTGTAAACTGTTTTGACAGGCTCCACTGCGAGCGCAGTGGCCACCAGGTCGTCTGCGTTGTGGCGTCGCCCGCTCACCATCAGCAGCCCCTCAATCTTCCCCACAACAAACACCAGACTGCCCTGTGAAGCAGACAGATTTAACTCAGCAAGGAGTCCTGCCACCTTTATTTTACTTGCTAACTCTCATTAGTTTTGTGTATGTCTGCCTTACCGGTCCTACAAATCCCAGCAGACCAGTACGAGTAAAGGGAATTTCTCCGATGGGTGCTCCAGCTTGGTTGACAGGGATCACCTACAGATTAGCAGCGAAATCAAAGACTGGTCTCAAATACAGTAAAATTTACTGTGACATTAGATTTAAAAAAATATATACCAAAAGAACTGTGAGATACGTCAGTTAAATGTTTACTGTAGTATATACTGTGTGTTTACTGTCTACAACGACTGAAAGTCATAGCCACAAAAAATGGTACTGAATAAAAACAATAAGGGACTTGTGAGAATAACTGGGAGAATGTGGGAACAGAGTGTTAAGAAGCCTCTTATCAGTAAATGCAAGAGTAAATACCATGGAGCTACTGCCTAATGTATGTGGCTCCATCTAGTGGAGCATTTACATCAGTGCTCCTTTCTCATTCATCCATTTTCTAAACCACATTATTCTGCGAAGGGATGAAGGGGGGACTGGAGCTGATCCCAGCACACACCAGACAAGAGGCAGCATACACATGGACAGGTCACCAGGACGTTGGTAAAATCACTTTTTCGAGCAGGGATGTGTTTTACATGGTGCTGTTAACTACGTTTCTTGTCCCATACCAAAATACTTATTTTAACAACGACCTCATGTTTTTATACTCTGCGCAATTATTTTGGCAGAAACTGTACATCAAAATCTGTGTCTCAGGAACAGATATGGAATGAGTCATATAGGTATTTCTGAAACGTGGCTTTTAAACTTTTACAGACCTCAAATGTGTTCTTAGTGACACCAGGCAGACCATAGTACATGGTGCCTCCAGCCCGAGAGTTGATCACAATCTCTCCTATTTCATCTGTCTTGCACAGCTGTGGAGGCCCGTCTGGTTTCACAATGCACATCAGAGCTGAAACACACAAACAGTTCACAACATTAACGTTACATATATTTAGTAACCTGCATTCTGATGTTATAGCAGGTAGTGAATAGATGGAGATAAAGTAATAATGCACAGTAAATGTGGCAGCTGTGGCACTTAAGTAGTGCCAGTTAGAACTGCAGTTGCTAACCTCCAGGCATAATGTGGCCCACATCCTGAACAGTGAGAGCGGAGTTTTTGTCCTCTGTGTTCACCCTGATCACGCCATGGCTCAGCCCGCCCATGGACAGGATGGCCCTGGCTGGCAGTGGAGCTCCTCGTGCACCAGGTCTGCAGAGAAGGTAGAAGATAGCATTAAAACTTGAACTGAAAACAGAGAAGTGATAGCGTCAGGAAATAAAAAAACTCAAACCAGACAGGAAGGCAGCAGAAAGGTTACATCTTATTGAGGTCGGCTGACGCACAAAACAAATCTCAGTCTCAATGTGCAGCAGATTTAAAACTTTGTCAAGACATGTCTTTAGGTTGAACAAGATGGAAAAAATACAGCATATCACAGGTTTTGGTGGTTTTAGGAAAGTTACACTTTCTTATAACTGAACTGATCTACCCTTAAAGTAGTGAGTAGTTATTTTAGCCTACTTTTTAACTTGATCTAAGAAATGTGTGATGTTGACTGGATGAGTGTTTGTTCCTCTTACTCTGAAGACCGTTTACTGCAGTCTTTCTTTCCTGGACTTGTGGGTAATCATTTACATAACTGTAAAAAAATAATGTTATATGAAAATTCCCATCCCCAGTTTTAACACACTGATGTGACCTATGCTGAGTATTATGTGTAAAGTAACTGTTTGCTGTTTGCAGGTAAAACTACACTGGTTTTGGACTCCCAGATGTTGGAGTGCCTCTTTCAGGACCTTGTGAGGATACAGATGTAGTACCTGCGTATGGCCACAGTCAAGGCCTCAGGAGAGGTGGCACACGGACAAATGACCTCAGGCTTCAGACCATGAGACTGGAACACATTCAGGAAGGCATCACATGACGACACAGACCCTGGCAACAAACAACGAACGAAAACATTACCACAACAAGGCAGAAATAGTCACAGCTCACAACGAAACAAAATAACTGTATGTAGCAGCTCTGTATTACAAAGGGGCCATGTTTGTGCAGAAGAAGTGACTCACATGGGTTTGCGCCATCAGCCACAATCAGCATACGTATAGAGGACAAGTTGGTGTCTTTCTGGTCCTTGTGGGCCATCATGGCCCAGTGGAGGTCACGGCACTTCACCAAGGCCACACGTGCTATGAGAGGGTATGGAGGACATGCTACGTTAGGTACAGTTACATACAGTACTTACAGACTGTTTCATCCCTTATGTGTACATTCTGAGTCTGCTGTCCTGTTTCTCCTTGACTTTATTTCCTAACATTATCCAGTTTGGTGATCTTGTAAGTGGTAATCGTGTTATGTGCCCGCTTTTGTCATTTCAAATAAAATCTTTTAATAATACCCATTTTTTATTTGATGTCTACAAGCCATAGTTTATTTTTTTACTTAAAATACAGTCACCATCTCAAATACCCATTTTGAGGGTGACTTTCTATTTAATCAAATATCTGAGGAAGAGCCTTATACTTGAAACGTCACAACAGCAAATTAAATGCTGAGCTATTTGTTGTGCAGATCAGTCAGTTGTCAGGTACTGCTAGATGTCTTTAGATCCTGCACTTATCCTATTGGATACTGGGGTGTGCGTGTCTTTGTTATCATTTTCTGTTTATTATTTTTTAAAGCATCACTTTACTTCTATTAACTAAAACTTCTGCTGAGTACTGTATTTAAACAAGGGAAAAAAACAGTAAAATAATTCAAATATGGACTATAAAAGTAAGAATGGATATTGGCTGAACCTTTGTGAATGTGGACCCTCTGCACCCAGGACATGGGACAAGCTTTCATGACAGCATATGGCACTGTGATGGTGTGGATTCTGTTCATGACACTCTTCAAGGAAAAAAAACACACATATTTTCAATGTCATACCAAAATTAATAGGATCAGCTATACAGTACAAATTGCATTCCGTCTCACCGTTAAGACGCCATGCCACAAGCCCATATCCTTCTTGCAGTCCAACACATTGACCAGTGTTTCCCCTAAGACAGAAAACACAAAAACACATCAGCAAAGATATGTACAATCACTCGCCAAGTGATCCTAATTCTAATCCTGTCTGAGATTTTCATACTATGTGGCCTGACTGCCTCTCTTTGAGCAGAAGAGAGTGAAAATTAATTATAGGATGGGCTGCTGATGAAACGTCCTGCTGAAGAGCTCACGAGCTGAGCACCGGTGTAAAAATGTCTTTTAATGCTTAGTTTATAATGCTTCAGCATCTCACCCTCAAACACACAAGAGTAGGAGAGAGAGAGAGAGAGAGAGAGAGAGAGAGAGAGAGAGAGAGAGAGAGAGAGAGAGAGAGAGAGAAAAGCAACAGACATCTATGGCGCATAAAGTGCCGAGTTCTGACCTTCACAATAGTTACAGGCCTGGGTCAGGGCTTGACAGTGGGTCAGCATGGAGATCTTGGACACAGCAACTCCCATCACTGTTCCCTCCTTACTCGCTTTGTACTTTGGTGGAAGAGGCACACAAAAACAAACACAAACAATGACAAAGTTTAATGAGAGCACAATAATAATGTAATAATCTTAAACACTTTTCATTTGAAAATCACATGTATAGCACTTGTCTGAGAGTTAAATTTTAAATGTTAGGGTTAGGGGTTAGGGTTAGCCTCCCAAGTTTTGCAGCATGTTTCACAGTTTTGTGGCAGTAGCAGGAAAGGTGAAGCAACCCAGTGAGTCTAATTTAAAACAGTCGTAGGTACCCTGCCTGAGGGTTAGCAGATTAATAAGTACAGTATAAACAGGAAGTTCACTTCACTGTAATGTCTCTCTGATCAGTAAAATCAAATAATATTAATCAAAACCAAAATAGAAACACTAAAACTACTAAATATTTAATGGTTTGAAGAGTACCTCTATGTATGCGGTGTCTGTGTTGGCGGTGGGAATGTGAGGCTGCCAGTCTTTGGATGGTTTGGTCAGGTACTTTGTGTCTGTCACTACCCATTTCATCCTTGGCCATCCTGGTGGAAATAATCAAAATACCACAAAGAAACACAAAGAAATATTTTAGCTGATACAACAAAAAACAGGAAACTGTGTTGAGGCACACTAATTTGGAGCTACCCTAAACTGACAATGTTCACCCTGCAACCTCCTGGTTTCAAGGCCAAAGGTGAGCAGCCAATGTTTAATGACCAGAGAGATTACACAGCCACCCGCTCACACATTCTGCCCCTAAATTAGCCTTTGAACATCACACTGTATATTCCCTTTAATGAGTCTTTCTAATGGCTCCCAAAGAGACTAAGACAGCGATGAGTCCCGCTGAGCCAGCGGCATTGGCAACGGTTTAAGCCGGCTGACCTTTGAACTGGATGATCTCTCCGTTTGGTGTCTTGGGCAGCCCTTTAAGACACACCTCGCTGGTCAGTGCCAGACTAACACCACAGCTGCCCAACAGGAAGCCAATCTGCTGACTGCCTGCGTCCTGCAGAGAGAGACAAGGGTGAAGAGACTTATGGCACACAGGGAGATGCATGTATACAAAACTGTGACAATTAAAAACCATGCGCACACTTGATGTCAATATGTTGGTCCTAAAATAAATCCATATTGTCTATACGGACATCTGAGTAATGAGGCCTTATATATCATATACACAGCGATGACTAGAGGCACATACATTAAGACTGAAACTAACCGATACTATCATTTCTGATTAGGCTGCTAATTATTTTCTCCATTAATCGTTTAGTCTATAAAATGTCACTAAATAGTGAACAAAGTTTCACTGAATTTCACTGAATTATCAAAACGGTTGTCGATTATTATTCTGATTATCAACTGATCAATTAACTGACTAATCGTTGCAGCTCTATCATATATGGCATTAAATGCTGTTAACTCTCTAAAAAGCCTCCAGTTGATTCAAAATGCTGCAGTGAGAGTACTGACTGGAATTAGCAAGAGAGATCATATTACTCCTGTATTAACTTCTCCTCACTGGCTCCCTGTAAAATCCAGAATTGATTTTAAAATCCCTCTCCTTACATATAAGGCCCTCAATGGCAAGGCTCCTTCATATCTCAAAGAGCTGATAGTACCATATTATCCCAACAGATTGCTTAGTTCCCATAATGCAGGTTTGCTTATGGTTCCCAGAATCTCTCTCTCTCTCTCTCTCATGTATTTGTCTGTGATCACAACAGAGGAATTCACTTGACAACAGAGACATCTTTACCTGTCGTGACAGTGGTACCTCAATGGGCACAGGGATGACCTCAGCTAACAGGCAGCCATAGAAAGCCACCCAGAACATGCCAGGGTCACTGTTGGGATACACCAGCGCCACCTGAGGAACAGAAAAACTTACTGTCCCTGTCATGTGCATTTATACTTTACATGCTGAGTGGCGACTGACAGACTCTTACCCGATCTCCTGGTTGTAGAACAGGCTCAGTCTTGGTGCCTAGTTTATTCAGCAGTGTATAGGCCAGCTTCAGACTGCGACTCCATAGTTTGCCTGTGGAGAAGAAAAGCGAATCATGATTTTACAATGTCCCTGTTTGTTATTTATTTACCATGTATTAATGTTGCATAACTGATCAAGGATAGCTGAACTCAACAACCCACTGTAGCTCCACACAGGAAGAAATGCACTGTAGGTGTTATTCTTCTCAGGCCAACAAATATTTATTCAGCCGAACCAGCTCACATGCAAAAAATATATCTCACATTTATATTTGGTGGATGCAGTAACATGAACATGTGATCACCTATCAGCTTCATCAACTGAGAAGCTGAACACAAACTTTAGCTACATTAACATCCGCATGAGTGGACGTGTCACTCACCATATGTGAGTGTATAGAGGGGTTTGCCAGTGATATCCAGGGCAGTGAGGGCAGGACTCTTGGCCTGGGTGGCCCCCCAGCGGGCCAGAGCAGCCTGCAGGGCAGGAGGCCAGTTACTGACGACGCCGAGGGGCTCCCCCTTCACCGGAATGATTTGACGTCCCTCAGGCTTTGGGGTGTTGGGGTCCGGCTGGGGAACTGGGCATCAGAAGAGACACAGAAAATGTTTAGAAGAGAGCTTGTCATGATCTGTTCAACAGCTGAGAGAATTTCCATGTAATTCTTAATATAATGGTAGATAAGTTCATTTTGGCCATTTTCTTTTTTTTTTCCACTTCAAGTAATTCTACATGAAAAGCATTTCCTAGTTATGTCGGCTATGTTAATAGTTCTGTAAATAATTAGAAAAATCTAATGACACTCAAGCTGCACAAACCCACAATCAGTCAGTATGAAGCAACCAATCCATACTGTTAAACTGTATGGATACTGTTTAACAGTATCCAGTAACAGACTGTTAAACAGACTATATGGGACGGTGGAATTCATACATTCATACATGAAAAAGGACCACAACATGAATATATATGCACACTATGTGTCTCACCTTCTACAATTTCCTCTGCGTCATCAAGGAAGAATTCACTGAGTGGTGGTCTTTTGGGCCGTTTGAGTGTGTTCAACAGCTGCTGGATCTTAGTGGACACCCTGCTGTTGACAGGCACGCCTGGACAAACACCAAGAGCAGCTACCGTCATAAACATATGCAAACAAGGAGCAGAAAACACACCACACACCCACACATGCAAGTCTATTCTAACACAAATCTCTACTTTATCACACACCCTCACACAGGCAGAACCCTACGCACTAGCACACAGTCAGGATCAGAATCAGCAGCAGGAAGAATTCGAAAGGGAAATTTGTGCTGGAAGAGGCACAGACTGGACAGTCATTAGGAAAATCAAATATAGGAGCTTCTCTACATCTAGACCTACAACACGAGACAAACATAAAAGACAGAGAGACAAACACCAGGTTGGAAAGCAAGCTGAGTTGGGCCTCTTCAGCATCCCTCCCCTTCCCCGATTTCGATTTATATTACCTTTTCTTTTTCCTTTTTTAAATGAAAGGCAAGACAGGGACAGGATTAATGGACCCAAAAGAAAGAACACAAAATATCTGTCATTAGGAGCATTCACCACACAGTGAAATGAGGACGGTGTTGAAGGTGACTCTGGATGAAGACGGACAGATCGTTTATTGATTTAAAACACACTTCAATCAGCTTCGTCACCGCAATGCTGTGAGTCATCGAGTTATTGTGAAACAGAAGCTGTCAATCAACAACAACCACCATGATTAGAACATGCAAACGGTTTAATCTCTCGATCTGAACCAGATGTCAGTAACCAAGTTCCACACGTTTCAAGGTTAGAACATTACTGATCTTTCTCCACAAATTAACAGAAACTTACACCGAAATATATAAAAGACATTTATAGACACCCTGGTTTGTGTGAGTGTGAGTGTACCGTCAGCTGTATCCAGCATGCTGGAGCGGCTCTGTCCACGGCTCATGCCCCTGACCGCTGGGGGCAGGTCCACCCTGGACCCTCTCTCCTGGGGAGTGGAGGATGTCACATCTGGGGGGACACTGTTTTCTGGAGAAGAGTAAGTGAGTGTCAAAAAGGAGAACAAGAGCCAATCATCAACAGTGGATTAAGAAAGTTTTCAGACTCCCTTCACTTTTTTTCACATTTTATGATGCAGCTTTATACTAAAACTGTTTTAATTCAGTTTTGAAAATGGCTTTTCACCGATGGTCCCCATCCGACCCAACAGAGCTTGAGAGGATCCGCAGAGAGGAATGGCAGAAAATCACCAAATCTAAGCATGCAGAGCTTGTTGTATCATACTCGAGAAGACTCGTGGCTGTAATAGCTGCCCACTAAGTACTGAGTAAAGGGCCTGAGTACTTACGTCAATGTCATATTTCAGTTCTTCTTTTTTAATAAATTAGCAAAAACTTTGAAACTGGGGTATTGAAAATGAAATGAAATGAAAATGAATTTAAATGATTTTAAGCTGCAACATAACAAAAAAATGGAAAGTGAAGGGGTCTGAATGCACTGTATGTGTTAATACTGCAGCTATTTATCAGTGAAGATTACCAATGCGTGTGTGTGCCAGTACGTCGGCCAACAAGGAAGCAGCAGGCTGAAGCTGGGGTTGTGGTTGGGTCTTGGGCTCTCCATGGGAGAGGGTGGAGGAAGCAGACGAGGACGTGGAGGAGCTTTGGACGGAACGGTTGATCCAGTAATCGGGGCTTTGCAGGCTCTGGGCCAGCACCGCGCTGAGAGCTGCCTTTCTGCGCAGTGAGCCCTCATCCTCTGATGCAGAAGATGTGTCTGATGGAAAGAGAAAACAATGTACACAAATTAAACATAGTCTTCTGATCCTGACTCAATCTGCATTCACTGGAGTGTCTTTAGATTTTTTTTTTTTTCCACTTTAGTCAGTGCCAGAAGACATATTCATGATTTAGCCCTGCAAAGACACACTGTCTTGCTCTAGGGCACTTCAGTAGTGTGGACATTTGCTGTACAGCGGGTCAGAAGCCAGGTCTCTGACTGAAAAGCAGGCCCCATAATCATTACACCAAGCAGCTGCCCACTGAGTGTGAGAAATATAGTTTACCTGGAGGTGTGCAGGTATCTATGGGAGACTGGACAAAGGCTGAGCGTCTCTTTGTTGGCATGGGCAGCGCCATTTTCTCTTCTTTGTGTTTGGCCAGTGCTGCTTGCACAGCCTCTGTGTGGATGTCTAGAGAAACAGTAAGAATAAACAGAGCAGGAAAAATAAGAAAAAATATGTGAAAAAAGTAAGTTGACTTTTTTTTTTTTTTTTTTACTGCTGGACAGATATAATTTAAAGTGGTTTATGGTTTGTTTAAGAGTGTGTCTTTTATGTGTAATATGCTGTGTACCTGATCTGTAGCGCTCATCCCTGGCCCCTCCACTGCGGTGTGCACGGTGATGTCTGGAGGCTGAAGAGGTGGAGGGGCCTGGGGCCTCGGGACTTGGGCTGGGGTCGGCACTGTGGCCTGGGGAAAGCTGTACATCTGGCAGAGACAGATCCACATCTACAGAACACAAGAATGTGCAATGTTAATAAAAACACATGCAGGGCAATATGAAAAAAAAACAATCAAATATGAGCTTCTGGAAAGTCATATACAAACAAAGCACACTATTGCTTTACATAATGCTATTACTGCTACAAGTAGGCATGAATATTATATGATTCTCCAAGAAGCTCCCTAAATATAGCCTCACTACAGAGCCTCTGAACATGAAGTGAAATAAGGACTGATGCGACTTGTACTGTTAACAGAGTACATGAAACTAGGTTAGATTCAAGCAAATATATTTTTAGTCAGCTGTCTTCTCCTCCCAGAGGGTCTGAGCAAATGAGTCCCTGTGGAGACGATGGTTTCAAGGGATGAGGAAGCCCGAGGGGATGGGTGCAGGAGCAAAGTTTCCCAGTACCCGCTTTAACATCCAGGGCAAACTGCCCATAATACAACAGAAAGCAGAGTTCACTAACGACCATAGGAATTTAATTCAAGTGTTAAATAATGTGAGTCTTTTTTAAGTCCCTCACAAAACATGTATCATGTGGTTGCTCAAGCCAAAACAGGCCAAAGTTAAACTAGCAGGAGAGGAAGTTAAGTATTCCACTTTTTAAAATAGCTTCCAGTGACACATCAAGAAGAATTTTTTCATGGCGGTGTTAATGTGGTGCAATTTTTCTGGAGGAAACACCACACCCTCATGCGAGGCAGCTGACTGAGAGAAACCAAACAGATCAGCTAACCAATGAGCACAAAGGTGACTAGTAGTGAAACTACGGTACTTCCCTACTGACGTGACTGCTTGTAAACTGACACTGGTTAAAGGAAACTGTGTCCACAGGTTCAGAAATGGCAGCACATACTCTGGCACACACAGTGGTTTTGTTATTATGAGGATTTAATACACTGGTGCAGTTATTAGAGAAGTTGTTTGATGTTACTGTACGTTTGGTTATTGCATGTGCAGTTCCCATTTTGGCCACTAGAGTGCCACAGAAAGCCAGAAATTCTCTTGGACAACTTGGACAAAGAGATTTACAGTCTCACTGGACAGTCAGTGATATTACTTTTTTATGAAGCTTTAAAAAGAAAGAAAAAAAAAGACACACATCAAACTTAAAACCACACAAATAAAGCCATATTTTCCAGTGAAGTTCAAACAAATTGGAAAGAACCATATGAGATGTAACTTGTTTTCATACTGACAACATGACTTAATGAGTTCCTCTGATGCAATTACTTGAAGTTTCCGCATCTCAGAATGACGAATGCCAAGAACGCTGACAGAGGAGGTAAAAATTACAAAGGAATGGCAGAAGGAGGGGTCAGAATTGAAATTAGGAAAAGCAAATAGCTGAAGAAGAGCTGGTCTTACTTGGCAAATGGGGGATGTAGGAGGCCAGCAGCTTGGCTTTCTTCTTCTCATAGCCCTTCTGCGTGATGTCACCTAGGAGAGAGGACAGCAACACCACACCGTGATGTTAGTCATGATTACCACACAAACACCAGAAAACCATACACACCAACACACACATGGGCCAGATGAGGTGCACACAACTCTCCTCTGACACACACACACACAAACACACAGCCACTGCTTTAGCTAATACTTTTGCAGGGGTTGAGTCATAATAATAATCCTCTTTAAACCAAATCTACTGAACTCCACATGTTGACGGCTCAGTCCATTTACAACAAGGCAAGGAGATAACACCATTGTTTGGCCTTACATTAGCCCCGGTGAACAAACATGATGAGAGCACAAAAACCTCCTCCTGCTTCCAAAACCCAAATATGATTACGGCAACTAGTAGATAACCGTGCCGGGCCGAAAACAATGGCGAAACTGAAGGCTATCGGGAACAGTTGGGATAGTAAGCAGAGCAAAGAGGAAGCCATGTGAGCCATTTTCACATGGGACTCAACCATTTATCTCCTCTACCTCCCCCTCTTTTTCCCACTGTACACCCAGCACCACCCCTTCCTCGTTCGGCCTTGGACTGGAAGGACTCCCACCGCTTACAGAGTTTACTGGAGAGCAACAGAGGCAGGACAAAGTCCACTTAACTGGGACCCCAAAACACACAGTTTCTTGTGTGCATGCAAGACACACCCTATCCAGTTAACTAACATACATATACACTCCCCTTGTACACACAAACAATCCCACTACAGCAATCTCCCACACTCTCTGTTATTCCCCCTCCCCTATGTCCAGTGATAACACTGTATGCTACGTCAAGTGTAATGAGCCAAAAGGCTGCTTAGTCTCAATCCCCTGACACCTCCTCCACACTTAGCAGTGACAACAAGGAGACTCTCTCCCAACCTAGTGACGGGAGGCGAAAAAGGAGAAAATCAAAAGATAACAGAGAGTGAGGGTAGAAGTTGGAGAAGGATGGAAGGGTGATAAACACATGGTGTGAGTCACTGGGGGAGGCGAGAGGGACCATAGCCTGGTGTGTGTGTGTGTGTATGAAGCAACAGTGGAAATAAAATGAGAAGAGTGGGGGAGCCAAAGTTTAGCAGCAGATTGGAGGGAGGTGGGCTGGATAAGCCGGCACTGGGTGGGGAGTCCCATGTGTGACTCTGACACAGTCCTGTGTTTTAAAGCTTTCTCACACTCTGGCCAGAGTGGTGTGTGGTGTTTGCCTGGATAAACAACAGAATCAGAGAAGAACTTGAGTATGTAGATTACCAGTATGGGTTGCAGACATTTATGTCTGTTCCTGCCCGTGCAGAAAACTCTCGAGGTTTCACAGCACTGTGAAATCATGAGAAACGGGGGAAGAGTGTGGGAGCAGAGGGAGTGCAGAGAAACGTTTGCAGAGAAAAAGTCAGCAAAACAAAGTCAGAGAGCGTTTTAGAGCAAGAGGGAGCGTGTGATTGAATGCTGTGTGCTTTGTCATTCTCTGCGTAAAAAAACTCAAATAGAGTGGCCAGCATTCAGCTCTCACTTCATGCCTGGGTACACACACTGGCTCGAAATCTACTCGGGATGAAAAACACAGCAGCAAATGCGTGTTACAGTCTCTCTTTTCTTTGTTTCTCCTTCCCGTAGGCATGCTACAGGCTTGTTTATATAGAGGAAAACACTGACAGACAGACATGCAAGCACAGCAATCAACAGCAAATTGATTGTAGTGGACTGGGGCGTCATTGTTGTTGGAGACAGGGTTCTATCAAGCCCAGTCCTCGGTGCCCAAGTGGGGCCGGGAGGGAGGAAGGGAGGGATGGAGGTCATTAACACAGACAGAGGAGAGTCTGTATTGGTGTGGGACATAACAACGGGTGCGGACTGGCACGACCACTCTCTGGCTCTGTCGCTGGCACTGGGCAGAGAGACACCGAGGGGCTCTGGGTTGAAAGAGTGACTGTGACAGCTGCTTCAAAACAGAGGAAAAGCTGTATGTTTAGAGAGCAAGAATGTGGTGTTTTGAGTGCAAGAAGCAGCAAAACAGTACAGTAACTGTGTGTGTGTAATCTGAGGTCAGGGGACAGGATATGAGCGTTACCCCACCCTGTGTGTGCGCTGCCAAAATCGTCTCGCACTGTCTGTCTAGAGAAAGAGGAATGTGCTGATTGGAGAGCAGCATACTAACAGAGAGGGCCAACTGGCCAGGAGAGCTAGCTCACTGGCCAAAAACTCCCCTGAGGTGCAGGAAGTGAATGTATGTGTGTGTGTGTGTATACACAGCTGGTGCAGGTTAAAGGGTGCTACAGTACACAGAGGAATGAATGCTGACTGAGCCCTGAATGAGAGTGGCATTACAGGCCTGCTCTGTCAGATGTGTGTCAGTGTGTCAAACCAGGACTGTGTTTGTTGTTCTGTTCAGGCATATCCTGGACCTACTCAACATACTGTGGTAGAGCCAGGGTGTTTAGTAAAATGCTGAATGAATGTATGTGCATAAAAATGTCTCTTAGATGCATGAATTCAGCGACAAAGGTCATAGGGTTAGGGTTCCCCCTGTCATCCATGTTTTTAAGTGTGAATTTATGTAGGCTGGTTGAGTAAACAGGCCGAGCAGTGCGGCCATTTGAGAGCTCAGTGAAGATGACAGTGACTATCTGACACTTCCTTTAAACCTTTAAACTAGGGCTGTTGACCCGTGACCTCAGGACCACTCAGACAGAGGGCTGATCCTCTCACGGATGACAGCACAGGGTCACAGAGGGGATAAAAACACGCACACATGAACAACATTCCCAGTAACATCAATAACTATAGCAAGATAAAGCATTCTGCATTCTGACATAAAGGGGTTTTACAGTAGAAGGCATGAATTCAGGCATTAATGACCACTTCAGTTTTAATCTGCGCTGACATTCTCCGGTTTGATCCAGCACATTAGAGCCTTTTGTGTTTGCGCAGATCATCTGTGCTTTATCTGTGACCTCTGCATCACTTCATGCACAAATTGTATCAGTTGAAATTTCCATAAATCTCCAGCCAAATGCTGATGCTTGAAGCTTGATTCGTGTCATGTTGTAATTTAAGCTGCTTTTACTGCGTTGTGTATTTTGGAGCCGTTCATTAACAAGTGAAAACAGGGGCAAATAAACAGAGTAAAGTTCCCTTTAAGTTCACTTATTTGTTTAAATTTTGCCAATGCTTCACTAACACTTCTGTGGTTCTTTTTACCAAGTGGGAGATATTGTTGCTATCAGAAATTCCTGATGTCCCTGACTTGGAATTACAACTAGGAGGCTGATGTGAACGGTTCCTCATGAAAGTGACGTCAGAGTCATCTTCTTAAGTGTTTGGAGATGAATAAAGTCAACTGATACCCACAGCACCAACTCCGTTTGGTCTTCAGCATGGTGAATCTATGATATTAGTGGCTTAATGAACACCAGAATTAAGTGAAATAGCCCCACGCCCCCCTGTGTCATTAAATCTAAACACACTTTATGGGAAGTGACTATGAAGCAGATTTCTACCTGTATCCGACAATGACAGAAACCCTCCTTATAATGAAGGAATCCAAGAAAAACACAAGCTTCTCTGAAGCCATAGAACTTAGGGGGTACTGAAGATTAATGTCTTTTATGTTGACTAATCTGACTCACTGGCTGCAGCTGACACACTTAAACATTTTGTTTCTTGGGATACTATTAACAGTGGACAGAGTGTGGCTTTCTCAAACAAACCTAAAGAGGAAAATGAATACCACATCTGTGGTGAATAAATGATGAGTAATGAATAGTGGTATGAGAAAAGCACACAGTCATAGAGCCCCGGGAAAGAAAGCCTGAGGTTATGGTTATAGGAGCACACTGTGTGGAGGGAATGCAAAAAAAAAGAAAGAAAAAAAAAAAGAAAAAACACAAACAACCTGGGACAAGTCATTTAGCAATGAGTAAAATGAATTTTGGAATTAGAAGAGGACGTGAAAGGATTTGTGTCAGTTTGCGCTGACAATCTGAACAAGCAGTTTAATTCCAGCTGCCACCATCAGCAAACAGCACTTAGGTACAAGTCTCAGACATTTACATAAAACTCCAGCAACAAAGCCAATGTAAACCCCATCTATTCATTCAATCAGAGCAACACCTGCTGCCAACTGTTATGCTATGACATTCCTTTTTCTTCTTAACTTAAATTAGTTGGCTCATGAAACCTGTTCACAATTTTGGAGAGTGCTCCTCTCTGCCTGGGAGGCTTAGTGAAGCAGTTTTCGCTGCCAAAGTTTTCCATCTGTCTTGTCGTCAGAGCACATTTTCTTAAATGAAAAACCCCACCGGCAGTTTGAAAAACCAAGTGTAAATGTGCCTCCAGTTGTTTTTAAAGTACAGAGGAAGCACCCTGTGTTATAGATGAATATGGCAGCAACCCAGGGACCAGATGATGAGAACACAGGAGGACTTACAAAGCACCAAAACAATAGAATCAAGGAGGGAGTAGAGCTTCCAGGGGTCTCAGTAATGGTCAGAGGTCACTGCTGGACTAATGTTTCCTACTCTGAGACACAAGGATGAGCTAATAATTGATGCTAACAGACAGGAGAGGGTCTGGTCTGGACTGGATAGTTTACACCCGCCCATCCACCAACTTACCCTCTAGACACACAAACACATACACAGGAACACACCAACAGGAACAATCAGATTAACGGCAGTAGAGTACATTAAAGCGCGCAAGTAGAACACAAGTACAAGATGTGTGTTGTGTTTAAGGGAGGTGGTAGGGCTGGGGTGGTGGGGGGGTACTGAGTGGCTTAAGAATCAGCTGATTAGCCTCTCAGTACTAAGATGTTACAACAACGAGACTAAGACCATGTCTGAAGAAGCTTTTCGCAATTTCATGTTAAACACAAAAAAGCAGTGAGTCAGTTTTTCACTTCTCTGTAAAGGATGTGGCAACAGCACTGATCCTCATCTGATATGGTTCATGAGGCTTTATTTTGAGTTTGAAAATACAGAAGACTTCCAGTATTACGTACAGACCCCTCCCCTACTTGAGCGCACACATACTTGGGCCCCCAACTGAGAGAACTGCTGTAATTACTGCGGGCAGATTAGCCTGGGAGGAAGTGACACGACTTTCTGTCATGCTTTGCTTCACAGTATCAGTTCCTCACCCCACATACACACATGCACCTACATGTCACAGGTTACTGACATAAACAAGCACACATCACTGAGAATAACTACACAGATTAAACAGATAGCACTAAATAAAATCTCCCTTTCACATCATGAGAATCATCCAGTGTTCACATTTTTGGCTCTATCCTAATCTGTAATCTGAGATTACATCTAACCTAACAGATTACATTTTTCCGTCTGGACATTTGTGCGCGCTAGTTCAAAGGGTAGAGGACAAAAATTTCTGAACTGGGGCTGCTGTCCAAGTATGAAATGTAGGACTGCGAGCCCTGTGAAGTCATGGTCGGGGCTTCCAGCCAGTGATACAAGTTCAATCTGCTCGAAGATGTCTTTGTTTATCAGTGGTTTATTGTTTGTGACAAATGTGATGCTAACATACAACAACGTTACAACTCTATCGCATGGGAAACAGATACCAACAAAAGAGAATCTTCTCTCCCCTCGGGTCTCGGTGTGCAGATGAAAGCGTGGATGCACAGCGCAACCACAAACAGAAATACTCACACGAACGGCAACAGTGCGCACATTTACATGTAAATACACACATAAACACTGGGGCTGAGAGGACAGGAACTAACGTCACCCACAGGATCTTATTTATAGAGGCTCAGAGCAGAAACACAAAAACAATGGGCAGACTGTGCTGAGAACATGGGTAAATATCTCTTGGCAGGAAATGCAAATGAACGAGTCTGACACCAAGGCTATTTAATGGCACCTGGTCATTAGTTAAGTAAGTAGATGTTAGAGGCTTATCTCCATGCTCTAAAATGGAAACAGCTGAACAAGAGCAAAATAGTAAATTCCCATACCCTAAATTTGCAAGATAAATTTAGAATGATTTTTTTTTTTCATTTTGAATCTGTGAACTATAGCCAAAACAAGTAATCAGTTAATCTTTGAAGTCATTTTTCAAGAAAATGCCAAACGGAAAGAAGATTTTCTGCTTCTTTTTCTCTTATGATAGTAAATTGAATATCTTTAAGTTTCAGAGTCATGGTCAAACAAGTAACTAAATAGGATTACCGTGGGCTTTAAGAAACTGCTATAGAATTTTTTACTATTTTCTGATATTTTACAGACCAAACAATTAAGTGAGGTAATAATCACTAAATTCGCTGATAATGAAAATTATCCATGAACACACTGTTTAGACAAAAAAAACGTTTTGATCAGGCTGTCCGCACTGGTCATCCTTACAGTATCATAAGAAATTCTGAATATTTTCTGTGTATTTTGGCTTATCCTTATTTCATCTACCTGGCACTTGTGAAACTTTTACAGATGTAATGTGGCTTATGGAACCTTTTTTGACAAAATAATTAAAAAAAAATAACGGGAAACACCAGTCGATATAAGGTTGGCTGAGGTATTAGTGGTTGATAATTAGGACCCTTAGGAATGTTTAGAATTGTGCAGGTGCTTTTTTCTCATTGTATCAGCAGCTGAATCACAGCTATTAAACATCACAAGCTATCTGCTCTTACTCAGGGGGTTTTCTGTTCATGGCTGGGTTGTGATTCAAACATTTGGCCTTCCACCTCCAGGACCAATGTTTTCCACGCCAAAAGAAGGCCAATAATTCCTCTGGGACCCAGTGAGTCCACGTGGGGGTTTTCAAGCAGACAGGGAGGATGAAGCGAAATCTGAATGGCTGAAGAAATCTGCAGGCCAGCTGAGACAAAAAAGCTAAGGGAACTGTTATTTTTCTTGACAGGATCTCCATCAAAAAGTTTGGCTTGGGTTTTGGTCTCGCAAACAGAAGGTCGAAATTGAATATGTAATTTTAAAACTGCATAAAAAAATGTGGGGGGTCACTGGGGATGTTAGAGATTAGGAGGCTGACAATGCAACGTAAACAGAGAGAAAACATCTTCCCAGAATTACTTATAGGGTTTCCCATTACCTGTCAGTTGTATAGTAAGATTTGAATGCCAAAAAACGAACTTGACATGAATAGATACTGTGACATTTACTGACCTCAAAAGAATGTTTTTGTGGTATATAATAACCGTCATCACACTGTGAGCAACACCACCACTATTTGGCAAATTGGATGATTAGATTTTAGTTTATTTGTTGCTGTGCAGCCATTTTCCATCCAGGACTCAGGTGACGGATCATATTTACAATTCTGCAGCGTTTTCTTGAGAAAAAGAACTATGAAAGAATTTAAAGAGAAAAAGACGTAGGCTGAGATCTACATGTCAGCACAGGTTCGCTCAAGTGAAAAATAGTCTTACAGCACAGAGGATGCAACAGGGTGTGAATAGTGTATATGCTTATATGAAACTAAACAAAGAAAAAACAAAGAAAGAAGCAAAGGAGCAGCAGCTCATGGTGCATATTTACATGCACAAGTCACCGAGTTAGTATGCTGAATGTGAAGCCATCGCACATTGCCTCATCTGTAAAACCTTACAAACACAGTACCTAAGAAACACACATATACATATTAACAAACACACCCACAAACACATAAACATGCAGGCCAATTCATCCCTGCCTGAGTCAAGCACCTAATTGTTTCATCATATCAGACCTTCCTGCATGGGACAAAACACTTCAATTGTGTTGCCCTGTACTAAGATCAAAATTAAGATTATGCCCACTATGAACAGTGGATAACAATCAATTTCTGTAGCTTAGGCACAATCAGGCTGGACAGTCGCCATCCTGAGAGTTATCTTTGCCAGAAAAATAAAATGAGAAGTTCCTTCCAAGCTTTTAATGCATTCACATTCAGTTTGAGTGCAGAGGGAGTATTGCCCTGCTTCCTCCATTACTTCTATTACATTGTGCACTTTATGTTGGCAGAGACAGAGCTCTTGAGCCAGCTGTGTGAGTACAGTGGAGTTTTGAGCTGGGCACAGTTACAGCACTGAGAACTCATTTCTACTTTTGGCTCAACGAGAAAGCCACACTGAAGAAGAGCGTTCAATCTCCAACCCAAAAGTCTACAGTACAACCCAGAAAACAGCATTTCTCTGAATAAAGCCGGATAATACAATTTATTCCTAACTCCTAACCTAATTTACCTTTCATCAACATTTTACACTCCCCTCTCATCAATAATACACTTTCACGCACTAATTTGGGTCGCCGTGTTTCCCCAAAGACAATAGCAGACATGTTGTACAATCTACACAAGCTGTTATATTAAAATACAGAGCACATTCCTTCATCCAAGTGATAGGTCTGTGACAGGTAAACAACTGTACATAGTTGAGTGCTGAGTCAGACGGGCACACGTGGCTTGTTTATTAGTAAACAGTAAAGGTTAACATATTTATTTAGTATCAGACAGCCATAAAGCACAGTATAAGTGCAATGGGGAGTTAGCAAACAGGATGTGTTTGGTGGCATTAGGTGCACAGATGAGCAAGGCCACCTGAGGTGAGAAGCCAAATCCCACATTGATTTCTGGTCAGATTAGCTAGCTGCCCTGCCACTTACTTTATTATCCACAGCAGAGATTATCTGTCACCTAGAGCCATTGGATACTTGGATAATTGCTTAAAAATGTTATTTAATTTGGGGCTAACACACCAATTTGATGACTGGTTGATAGGGCCTTTTCACAGAAGACATTTTGACATATCACTGGCAAAAGCACAGGCCTAAATAATAAAATTAATGATGGCTGAATTCCATTTAGCTGCTTCACTTCCATTGTCCGGGGGCTGGTTTCACAAAGATAGTCGTGACTATGGCTCAGATCTAATCTAATCTAATAGTCAGACTTCAGATGGATGTCTAAATTCATCCCTTGCAGAAACCTGTCTGGGGCTTTACTCTCATAAGTAGGTCTAATTTGTTCTGCAGTGGCATAAAATTTCAATACAATGCGGTAGGGCTCAGAATTTCTCCCACTTAGTCATGAGGTAGTTTAAGATAGACAGTGTTCCTCGACAAACAAACCACTTCACCTTATCATTGCTCACTTCACAACACCGTTAGCAAACCGCAAATTATGAGCTATGTTTTGCTATGTTTTTGTGCGACTGGTCAGCAGGTGTCACTGACTGCTACCATGGAAACGTGGAGTTAGCCTTGTAACAGGGTGAAGGTGGGGCTCAAAATAAATCAGTCCTGTGAAACAGTCTAATTAAACTAATCTAGGAGAAAAATTAAGATTATTCTTACACTACAGAAACCAGGCCCACTAGCTGGCTCATTATCACGCTGTCATCAGCCGTCCTTAATGTTATTACTACAAACATCTGTGCTTTTCATCTTCTAGCTCATGTATTTTGAGTATGAAGTGTGACCAGGTCGGTGGGTTGACTCTGACTTAATTCAGTGCGCTGTAAAGAAAAGAAAAACAGAGCAGAGACTTATTGAGACAGAGGAATCCCGGCCAGCAAACTGCATGACCGGCCAGTGTTTTAGCATTGCTGAGTAACCAGAGTGTATTGAGCAGTGAAAGTGAGTAAGCGGTATCAGGTTTCAGTGTGACTGGTGAGCTTCACTGAGCCTTGGACATTAATTGAACCGTCACCTGTCTATTCTGTTGCCCTGTAGTTACAATAAGCAAATGTGGACAGTGTGTGCAAGACAATGCATCACTAAACATGTGCCATATAAACTGAGATTAGCTTTGTAACCGTCTAGCTCTAGATGACATATGAACAAATGACGCTCCTTGTCTCTGCTTAATTGCTCATGGATGATGGGTTAAAAGAGGACATTAATGTAGAAGGAGGAATGTGAGCCAGGCAGCTGACTCATTAAATCAATATTATAAGCTCATAACAAGCCATGAGTGGCCTTTGTGAAACACTCACATCCCGGGTGTTGAGTCTACAGCTGACATTGAAACCACACAGGCCTTATTGCCTACGTTCCACTCTCTGGACAGCTCACAGTCCTGACCTCCCACCACCCACTGCTCACAGTCATTAAACAGCCTGTCATCAGGACAGAAATCTATGCCTGCTCTAAAAATGATGGCTCTTAGTCTGTGGGGACGTTCAACAAGGTGCGACACTGGAGGAATGTGTAAAAGAGGAACACGCTGTGGTGAAAACTAGGCTGTATGAAGGCCTGTCACGCTCTAAAATACACAACTTTTGCACCAGTGAAAACATTTCACTTCACGTGGAACTGAAGGTGCAAGGTCACAGGGGAGTGGTAGTGAGGAGATGTCAGTGACAAGCAAGCAGGCAGAGGGGAAGGTGAATGTGTAGTGACAGAAGGAAAGGTGAGACACTTGAGACAGTGAAGCAATTAAAACAAGTCTGATCCTAACAGAACTTCATGAAATTAAATCTGCACTATAGGGCAGGAACTAACAATCATTTTCATTATTGATGAAACTGCTCATAATTTTCTTGATTAATTTTTTGTAGTCTGTAAAATTTTAAAACAGTGAAAAATCCACATAGTGTCTTTTCCAAATGTCTTGTTTTATCTGACCAGCAGTACAAAAACCCAAAGATTACTATCATGTAGGGCTGCAACTATGGATTATATTTTCATTATCCATTAATCTGCTGATTATTTGTTTTTGTTTTCATTGCAGCTCTAATCTACACTAATGTAGGTACACTGCCAGAGCTTAGCCACCAAAAAAAGAAAAGAATAATCTTTTCAGAAACTCTCTGCGAAGTAGAAACACTAGAAAACATTAGTCTTGTATGTTAGTGAACTGTAAAAACAGATTTGCATATGCATTTTTGGGAATGCTGAGCTACTAGTACACTCCATGCTTTCTATGCAAGCACAAACAGTTATTCCAAAATGGCTTGAAGCTGACTGGAGTGGCCTGTGGCAATGTACAACTGATGGTGTTTTTGTGTTTTTGGCATACTGTATATGGAGCCAGACATGACATTCTCGCTTGGTGTCACCACACATCTGGCAACAACTCAGTCAAGTTTCTGGCTTGGGGCATTATCTAGCTCAGGTGTGTCAAGTTGTATATGTCATCTAGCGTGCACATGGTCTGAGTCTCAAGGGAAAGTTTAGTTGGATAATCTTGGGATATAACTTTAATTTTAGTGGTTGTTTCATCACAGCCAAGTCTTTTAGATAACATCCATATCATCCAGACAACAGTCATCAGTGTGTCGTCACTGTCTGTGGGAGTATGTAACACGACACAAACCTACTGTAGTGCGGGGGCCTCCTACTGACACAGGAGTGTGAAAAAATTCTGTGGGTTGATTTACTGTCACAATTCACTCCACGGATGATCTAAACAGAGTCTCATTCCATGCTAACATTACAAAAAACTAGTCCAATACTCAAAACAACATCAAAAATAACATCACAGATCGGACTTTGAGGCAAACAACCAATTTTAGCTCATCTCCAGGAAATGACTAAGGCCAGCCTGGCTACTAACGGCAGCTGTGATTCTGTGTCAATATTAATCTAATGTTTCCATTCAAAGCAATAAACATGCAATATGGTAACCAGCACCTGTCCGGAAGCAAGTGTTACCGACAGTTAAGGATTAAGAGGTAGAAGCCACACCCAGTCTATGTGTTTTCATGGCCTTTGTTTTACCTCTTTCTCTCGGGAGTTAAATTAAAGGGGCCCATGACTACAAGCCAAGCACAAGCACAATGTGTTCTGAGGGGCCAAGAGGGGAGATACATATCGGCTTGTTCAGGGGGTTTCCTGAGGACTTCTACTCACTGGGAATTTTTGATAACCCTTTGGCTCCGCACAAGAATTAGGAAGGGAACTATTCAAATAGACGGCACAAGTCCAAAAGGGAAAACAAAAAAAAAAAAAAACAACAAAAAAACGACCCCATGAGTGACTGACAGAGAAAGCGGTTGACCTTTTGGAAACTTTCATTGTACATATAAAGCAGTACTGCTTTACCCCTGAGCTCTGGTTTCCCCATCAGCCTTTCCTGTGACGCAATGCTCTGCTTTCATATATAGAAACTGACCAGCTGCTGAGAAAATATGCTGTGTTCTACAACACACACCCTCTTGACAAAGCTGTAATGATCAGCTGTGGCTGATCAGCTCAAGGGCCTGCGAGCGACAGAGACAACAAGAGAGAGAAAGAAAGAGAAACAACAGATAACACAAAAGCCATTTTGCTGTCAAAAATCAAGTGGAAGGAATTTTTACATTCTTTATTAATATTATTGGGAGAAGAAACAAAGTCTTTAAAGACTGAGATTTCAGACATGCCTCTTTACCCTCCACGTCTCAGGGTCTATGTCAAAAAAAGGACCTATCCGTTACGAATCTAAAACAAACAGTGCTGACATTTACAGCTATGATTCTGAACTGTTGAAATTTCTACTACTGGCAGCAAACTAGCCATCTAACCTACAAAATGACATTAGCGTACTGACTTGTATGCCATGGATGCTTATTTTCTATTTTTTTCAGCAAGCCAAGGCGTAGTACAAGATATACAGCTATGTCCTTGCTTTGCGGCACTTGGATGTAGCTGCTGTCAGTATGTGGCAGACTATATGCAAAGATGTAATCCATTTATGTAAAACTATCCAATGACATGTTCACTGATATAAGCACAGACAACAGTTGCCTTCATAGGACCAACAAACAAAAAACGTGACTGATTTTAAAACTATTCCTTCATGATGTGTTCAAGGAAGCTTTGATAGCTGATGTTTACAACTCAGGTGCCAAAAATCACTGCAGTCACAGGCTATGTTACCAGAAAATCTGATCTGGAAGCCAACCGTTACATGAGCATGGACACAGTGAAATGAACAATGTGAACTTGGCAGTTTCGTGCTTCTCAGATCTTCGATGTTTCCCTTGAACAGCTGGAAACACCACCACGCTGACAAAATATTCACTGGGATGAAGTACTTTTGTTGATTTTCATGGTATACTGGAATGACATGAAGCTGACAACTGCCTGCAAGCTAGGAGATTTCTCTAAAAACTAAAGCCATCATTTACTCAGCGAGATAATGTTAAGTATACACACTTTGTAGGTAACATGCTAAAAACATCTAAAAACCAGTGGTATGATGCTTTAACAATTAGCACACCTATAGCAACTTTCTCCATGGGTCAGACAGCAGGCTGATTGGCCTGAGAAGGGCAGTTCTCAACAGGCCACGGTATTTCACACACAACCCATGGGCGTAACAGTGACCCACATGTAGCAGCCAACCAGCCAGTTGGTTGTATGTGGAAGTGTTTTCCACTGGCTGCTGTTTACTAGCCAGGAACATTAGCCTCAGCGAGAAAGAACTACACACAATTAGGACTGACTCCTTGGGACTTCGAGAGGGTGGCCTCCACTGCAATAATGGCGGAGCTTTTGTGTCAAAGAGATGCTTGTTTTCTCCTCCTCAGGCATGAAAGTGAATTTGTCTTGCCAGCCAGGTCTATTTATATTCACAAGAGCATTCTTCAGCATTAGCACAGTCACATGGCCTGCCGGGCAGTGGATATAGCCTAGTGATAGATTGGTGGGGCTCCACATCAGCTCCCATAGTCTGAGAAGACTGAGGGAGCTGATGTAAAATTAAAAAAAAACAAAAAACAAAAAAACTGCAGCACACCTTGACTTCTGTGTTGCTGCCATTGAGTTTATCATTTAGCCTATGAGGCATAAATCAGAGTGTGCATCAGTCAACACTGTCTGGTGTGTCACAGCCTGGGCCCCTGACTAAATGACTACAAGCCATTGCGCAATGCAACGTCACAGACATGCTTCACCGTGCAGTTGAGAGTACAGGCTGGTCAAGTGTTGAATGAATGAAGGTGGGTGTTGTGCAGACTGCGAGAAAGGGTCTGATATCACAAAATCCACATCCATTCTTCTCTTATGATGAGTCAAGGTTTACATCACACCAATCAAGTCAGTAAACAGCCCAGTGAGACAGGAGGCTAAAACAGGTTCTCTCACTTTGTGGTGGATGGATGTACCCTGGAGAAGAAGACACGCCTAACTGCAGTGAGTCACAGATCTACAACAAGACAGGATTCAGGCTTGCATTGTCCATAAACATGTCCTATTTCTAAACACTGTTGGTTTGGTGTGATATACACAAGTAGCTTGCATATGGCATCAATGGGCAAGTCTTAATTTTTAGTGTAATGTGAAATGTTATTCATAGACTGTGGGGAACTTCTCTATTAACTTGCCTTCCACCACAAGAAGGTCACAGGAAGAGCGCAAGGTCAGAGACACAGAACAGCACCGTTTCAGGGGCAGAATACTGCTCAAGGGTAATTCAGCAGCGTTGATGCTTGTTCGCACAGGCGCTTCAACCAGTGTCCTTAAAGGAAATCACTCTACACACACTATTCCTATATTTCAAGGCTTCCATGTGTCATCTTGGAGTTCCACAGTACAGTAACACCTAACATGGGGACTGGGCAATAATTCAATGTATGTATGTAACAGTGGAACACAATTAACTGTATACAATTTATTTTTATTTATTTTATTTTATTTTTTAAATATTGAACCCCAGCTCTAACTTGACATCACGTTAAGGCTCTTTCAGCAGGTTAATCCCATCATCTTCTACTGTAAAAACTGAGTTTCACAAACCAGAGATAAGCAGGTTTTAAGGGCTGATGAGTGGAATGTCGATATATCTCCTGGCACTAATTCAAAACAAGTAACGTTGGCTATATTTTTTATGCGTGCCCCAACATTTATCTGGAGGATAAAGAAGTCACACTGACTAACCACACACAACAACTAGGGCTGGGCTGTCTGTTTTAGTAAAAAAAAAAGTGCTTGCGACATCTCACAAATGTTTTTTTTTTTAGCCTACTCTGCAGAAAATACAGAAATATATATATATATCATGTATCGCCATTTAGTCTAAAAATACTGAGAATTTTTTTTTTTTGGGCCCATATCGCCCGGCCCTAACACCAACACACCCGCCCACACCCACACCACTCTGTCAGGGTGTCCTGGTATTTAATGAGAGCATGTGAATAATTCAGCCTACTACAGGCCTGGAGGAGTAAACGGGACCACGGCCATCATCAACTTTTCACAGAAACTGGATTATGTCACATGCTCACACATACACACATTTGCATGTCCAAACATACTGTATACACACAAACACACATAAAGAAAGACCTTTGCCAAGAGTACCCAACCATCTGCTTGGGCCTAAGGCCTTGGCTCTGAACCTACAGGGAAGATGATTTGTGCCTTTTGGATTCTGACCTAATGGGTTCTTTACATAAAACCTAACACAGTAATATACTACCAAAATTTCTAAACAGAAAATCTGGGCTCAATGTGAAAACTCTTTAGACTGCTCAAAGCTCATTCAAATGCAGTGATAAATAGCAGAGGAAAGTTGTTCAGCAAGTAGGACTGGGTAATAAATCATTTTGTTGTTTATCATCCCCATGATGTGCTCATCTTGAGGTATCCTTGTTCACATAACCATATCATGGTTGTTCTGTCTAAAGGCAAAATAAATGACATTTTTTACCAAAATCTGTCACAAACTATCTATCAATGAGATCTAAGAACATGCATTTTTAGAAAATTATAGCATTGTGTTCCAGAAAAACACTAGAAAACAGTTTGACTCAATGGAATAAACATGAGTTTAACTTTTCAACATGTCATTTGTACAAAGTGCCACAGGAAGTAGCTGGGTACTTTGTGATTCCGATGTTCCCCATTTGTTTCAGCTGAGAACATTTGTTGCACATCATCATTCATTCACTCATTCCCTCCCCTTTGTTTCCTGTCTCTCAAGACTGTCAACTGTCCAATAAAGGCAAAAAATGCCATAGTAATAATCTTTAAAGACAAATAATTGCAAATATTGCTAACATATTAATTAACTATACATTCTGACCACACTGCCCACTGCTACATGTAGGACAAGTACACTAACACTTAATAGACCTGTGAAAGCACAGCGAGAGTCAACAACTGTGAAATGATTTGCCTTTAGGTTGAGACTTTAGCTTTACAATCAGAGTGAGAGGTTCTTATTCCTCTTTTTATGCCAACACAGACCTACACCTCACAAACAAGGTCTCTGCACCACATGAGCTTGAGGTTTGAGGAAGTGTCTAAAACACGTCTATTACTGGTTTCAAAACAAGTCCTCAGTCTAACTACTTAAAAAAACAACAACAGTTTGCTGTGTATCCCATTCATAAATAATACAGAAAGAGAAGAGATATGTTTTCACAGATCTCCTCCCCAGCTGGGTGGAGAGTCTTCCACAAGGATCCATCAGGCTTTGTCCTACACGCTGTCACTAATGACCAGGTCCAGGAGCATGGATGGCTGAAACAGAGTGGGTCCATATCAGTGCTGTCATCCTCTGTGGAAGACCCTCTCCCTTCATACACAAATGAGCCCAGACTGCTTCTGCTGCATCTGAATGCGGGCGGATTGGCTAACTGTACCACTGGCCTAGAAAGGAAGCAACTGGCAGTAATCTGGAATCTCAGTCTGCACATACTGATCAGAGATGGACGCAGAGGGTAAATGTGCGTCACCACATACACACGAGCATGCGCAACCCACGCGTGAGAAAGCACGCCAGAGTTTAAAAACGCAGAAGCAGACTGGGAGGAAATGCCAGCCATTTCAAGTCGTACTTTAATGTCAAACCAGAGCTTTGGCCTCGACCACCAGCTACTAGTTCACAGATGAAAAACTCATCTGTGTGGAATTCTGCTTCTGTCAGCAACACTAGACTTTGGTATGACGCACTTGACAGATGGCAGATGCCAACCAGGTAGGCTAGTTACAGTGAAGAGCCAGACACGACCTTTTACCCCTGGCCCAGCTGAGAAATGGCAGGGTGAGAGGGGTGAACCACTCCCAGTAGAAGTACACACCACACGTCATCTTCTCAAGTGGGACCAGTCACTGGCCCCTCCCTTCTCTTCCTATGGAGGCAGCTCATTCCAACATGCACACAAAGACTGGGTTGAGCTGAATGGCTTAAATGGCAGCAGAGCTCCTGGCCACGGCAACTCAGACCAGCTGAATGGTCCTCATTGTGTCCCCATGGTCACAGGGGGCTAGCAGAAATGGGTTGTTTTTTAAGAGGCCATTTGGCAGGCCTGTGTTCTTATCCGAGCAACGCAGGAACAGGCATTTCCACTTGGGTCAGAGGAGGGCTTGTTGTGGACTCCAGAAAAATAGTCTATAAGGTGGTGACATGCCACATGCATCCAGTCATAATAGCACTAGACGATCTGAGAGCTGCATTTCAAAAAGCACTGCATTCACAAGCTATGTTGTCAAAGGACCTACAACAAGTAAACATTGGCAGTAGGATAATGTGAATTTGGTTGATTCTTAAAAACTGCATTGTTCCGTGACCAACTCTCAAGTCACGCACATTTCTTACTGGAATCTACAAAACAGGAAGAGTCTTAAGAACCTGTTCACAACTGGATTACCACAAGTAACTGACCTAAAAATAAAAGCAACATGTTTTTTCATGCTAAAGGATTAGTTACCACTGTGTAAACAGTATGGCACATTACCTGAAGAAGTATTTCTATCTTGTGGGGGTATATATCGTCATATGACCCATCCCTAAAAAAGACTTGTGATATAACCTTGGTAAATTGCCTATAACGTAAAGTATAAACCCTTTAAAATAAGGTAGCTAAAACATCCAAACCCAACTGCATACATCTTTAACAGGTTCGGGCCAACATACTAAATACAGGTTGCTCTGCAGCTGAATAACACATTAACCTCAGAGGTCAGTCAGCTCTTAAAACACTTGCAGATGCACGGATGTATCTACATACTTTCGGTACTGGCTGATATGATCTCTCAAGGGTATTAACTGTGTCATTCCAATATTCTCATAACTAAAAGAAATTCACATTTGAATATAATGGATGTCACATGATATAACTGTCATATGCAAATGAACTATACTGACAAGGTCTTTTAGAGTACCATGTTCCTTTTTATGGCCTTATTACACTGAAATGGTTAATCTGCCAAAGTTTTTTCCAAAAATGTACATCAACACTGCTATCAGCCAAAAATATAAAATACTTGTCACCACTTTAAAAAAAACAAAAAACCCTGAAATAATCAAATGTCAGTCTGCAGATATAAACTGACACTGGCCAATCAATGCTCAGGACAACTGGATTCAGACACCTCAGCTGGAGATAGGGGGATACTGTCAAGGATGTGTGACAGTGTGTGTCAGTGGTTGTAGAGCAGAACAGATGCTCTGGGGGAGGGGTTGATTTGAATATGCTCTGGATGAATGAATGGTCTACATATGTGTGAAATAAAACAAACAGACAGCCATCACCCACCTCTTTGAGCGCCCAGACGTATACACCTGACACAGATCTCACACAAGACTGAGGGGAGTGTAACCCACAAAGAGCAGCACAGGCAGGTAAACCTATAATTCCAGTAATAGCAGGTTTACACAGGTCCATAACGGCTTTGTACACATCTTGTTGATCACTCCAATGAACGTCACTGAGGTCACACACTGCCTTTGGGAATGGCTGGCAGTCATTTATTAGGGCCCGAGCACCGAGTGGTGCGAAGGCCCTATTGTTTTTCTAATGTTTATTATTATTATTAGGGCCCGAGCACCGAGTGGTGCGAAGGCCCTATTGTAATTCTAATGTTTATTATTATTATTATTATTATTATTATTATTATTATTATTATTTGTCCTCCCAAACAACTGCATTTTTCAACCCCTTCCCATGCTCTAAAACGCCTGAAATTTTGCACACTCATCAGGTCTGGTGAAAAATTTGATATTTTGTGGTCGTTGTAAATGGGAGGGGCAAAATGGCTCCGCAGCGCCCCCTTGAAATTTTCAAAACCCCCCTCCCATTGGTCTTAGTTTGTCATAGGTGCATGAAAATTGGTACACATGTTGATCATACCGAGACACACCAAAAAGTCTCTTGACACCATGACCTCAACCCAACAGGAAGTCCGCCATTGTGGTCGGAAGTTGGCGATTTTGGCGAATTACACCATTGGTATGCGGACGAACTCGTGCTAGGGATTTTACCCGATCCACTTCATATTTGGTGGACCTCACCTCAAGACCATGATGATCAAAAGTTATCACAGAGTTTTCTCTAAGTTAAAGGGCGTGGCCTCTGTGGCCCGCCAAAGTTTGGTGGCGTTTGGTGAATTTGCCATGACATTTTGAATGGCTCTCACGTCCACATACTTTATCCAAACATCTTCAAACTTTATGAGCATGATCAGGGCTCTGCCCTGAACGCCTCCATATGTCAAACTCCCGCCTTGCTCGTGGCGTCCCCTGCTGGTAACAGGAAATGACCTATTTTTACTCTGAAGTGTACTGCTCCTTAATAGTTGACACCATCGGCTTGGTTTCTGCTCTACAACCTTCCCAACTACTTGGTGAAGCTACATTATAAAGGCCGTGAAGCTGGGTGCAATGGCATCTGTGTGGCGGCGCGGCAACTGACGATCCCTCGCCGTGAAATTACGTTTGGATTTGTAATGACCTTAACCACCTCCTATGATCCTAAAAATTCATACACACGTTCTTGGGGGCTGGTCCTAGACTCTGATGGGGTTTTTGTAATTGGGCGGGGCAAAATGGCTCAACGGCGCCCCCTTGAAGATTTAAAATACCCCTCTCCATATGGGTTTTTTTGGAATACAAAGATGAAAATCGGTACACATAAAGAACACTTCGGAACGCACAAAAAAGTCTCTTGACACCATGACCTCAACCCAGCAGGAAGTCAGCCATTTTGTTTTTGGCGGCCAAATTTGAGTGCTTTCCACCATTGGTATGCGGATGAACTCGTGCTAGGGATTTCACCCGATCAACTTCATATCTGGTGGACCTCACCTCAAGACCATGATGATCAAAAGTTATAAGAGACTTTTCTCTAAGTTAAAGGGCGTGGCCTCTGTGGCTCGCCAAAGTTCGGTGGCGTTTGGTGAATTTGCCATGACATTTTGAATGGCTCTCACGTCCACATACTTTATCCAAACATCTTCAAACTTTATGAGCATGATGAGGGCTCTGCCCTGAACGGCTCCATATGTCAAACTCCCGCCTTACTCGTGGCGCCCCCTGCTGGTAACAGGAAATAACCTGTTTGTACTATGACGTGTACTGGGGAGAAGAGGAGAGGACATAGGATGACTCTGGTACTTGGCTGCGCTGGCTGCGACTCCCACGGGTCGCAAGGGGTGCGAGGGCCCGTCATCGCTGCTTGCAGCTTTAATTATTATTATTATTATTATTATTCCTCCCAAACAACTGCATTTTTCAACCCCTTCCCATGCTCTAAAACGCCTGAAATTTTGCACAGTCATCAGGTCTGGTGAAAAATTTGATATTTTGTGGTCGTTGTAAATGGGGGGGGCAAAATGGCTCCGCAGCGCCCCCTTGAAATTTTCAAAACCCCCCTCCCATTGGGCTTAGTTTGTCATAGGTGCATGAAAATTGGTACACATGTTGATCATACCGAGACACACCAAAAAGTCTCTTGACACCATGACCTCAACCCAACAGGAAGTCCGCCATTGTGGTCGGAAGTTGGCGATTTTGGCGAATTACACCATTGGTATGCGGACGAACTCGTGCTAGGGATTTCACCCGATCCACTTCATATTTGGTGGACCTCACCTCAAGACCATGATGATCAAAAGTTATCACAGAGTTTTCTCTAAGTTAAAGGGCGTGGCCTCTGTGGCCCGCCAAAGTTTGGTGGCGTTTGGTGAATTTGCCATGACATTTTGAATGGCTCTCACGTCCACATACTTTATCCAAACATCTTCAAACTTTATGAGCATGATCAGGGCTCTGCCCTGAACGCCTCCATATGTCAAACTCCCGCCTTACTCGTGGCGTCCCCTGCTGGTAACAGGAAATGACCTATTTTTACTCTGAAGTGTACTGCTCCTTAATAGTTGACACCATCGGCTTGGTTTCTGCTCTACAACCTTCCCAACTACTTGGTGAAGCTACATTATAAAGGCCGTGAAGCTGGGTGCAATGGCATCTGTGTGGCGGCGCGGCAACTGACGATCCCTCGCCGTGAAATTACGTTTGGATTTGTAATGACCTTAACCACCTCCTATGATCATAAAAATTCATACACACGTTCTTGGGGGCTGGTCCTAGACTCTGATGGGGTTTTTGTAATTGGGCGGGGCAAAATGGCTCAACGGCGCCCCCTTGAAGATTTAAAATACCCCTCTCCATATGGGTTTTTTTGGAATACAAAGATGAAAATCAGTACACATAAAGAACACTTCGGGACGCACAAAAAAGTCTCTTGACACCATGACCTCAACCCAGCAGGAAGTCAGCCATTTTATTTTTGGCGGCCAAATTTCAGTGCTTTCCACCATTGGTATGCGGATGAACTCGTGCTAGGGATTTCACCCGATCAACTTCATATCTGGTGGACCTCACCTCAAGACCATGATGATCAAAAGTTATAACAGACTTTTCTCTAAGTTAAAGGGCGTGGCCTCTGTGGCTCGCCAAAGTTCGGTGGCGTTTGGTGAATTTGCCATGACATTTTGAATGGCTCTCACATCCACATACTTTATCCAAACATCTTCAAACTTTATGAGCATGATGAGGGCTCTGCCCTGAACGGCTCCATATGTCAAACCCCCGCCTTACTCGTGGCGCCCCCTGCTGGTAACAGGAAATAACCTGTTTGTACTATGACGTGTACTGGGTAGAAGAGGAGAGGACATAGGATGACTCTGGTACTCTTGGCTGCGCCGGCTGCGACTCCCGTGGGTTGCAAGGGGTGCGAGGGCCCGTCATCGCTGCTTGCAGCTTTAATTATTATTATTATTATTATTATTATTATTATTATTATTCCTCCCAAACAACTGCATTTTTCAACCCCTTCCCATGCTCTAAAACGCCTGAAATTTTGCACACTCATCAGGTCTGGTGAAAAATTTGATATTTTGTGGTCCTTGTAAATGGGGGGGGCAAAATGGCTCCGCAGCGCCCCCTTGAAATTTTCAAAACCCCCCTCCCATTGGGCTTAGTTTGTCATAGGTGCATGAAAATTGGTACACATGTTGATCATACCGAGACACACCAAAAAGTCTCTTGACACCATGACCTCAACCCAACAGGAAGTCCGCCATTGTGGTCGGAAGTTGGCGATTTTGGCGAATTACACCATTGGTATGCGGACGAACTCGTGCTAGGGATTTCACCTGATCCACTTCATATTTGGTGGACTTCACCTCAAGACCATGATGATCAAAAGTTATCACAGAGTTTTCTCTAAGTTAAAGGGCGTGGCCTCTGTGGCCCGCCAAAGTTTGGTGGCGTTTGGTGAATTTTCCATGACATTTTGAATGGCTCTCACGTCCACATACTTTATCCAAACATCTTCAAACTTTATGAGCATGATCAGGGCTCTGCCCTGAACGCCTCCATATGTCAAAGTCCCGCCTTACTCGTGGCGTCCCCTACTGGTAACAGGAAATGACCTATTTTTACTCTGAAGTGTACTGCTCCTTAATAGTTGACACCATCGGCTTGGTTTCTGCTCTACAACCTTCCCAACTACTTGGTGAAGCTACATTATAAAGGCCGTGAAGCTGGGTGCAATGGCATCTGTGTGGCGGCGCGGCAACTGACGATCCCTCGCCGTGAAATTACGTTTGGATTTGTAATGACCTTAACCACCTCCTATGATCCTAAAAATTCATACACACGTTCTTGGGGGCTGGCCCTAGACTCTGATGGGGTTTTTGTAATTGGGCGGGGCAAAATGGCTCAACGGCGCCCCCTTGAAGATTTAAAATACCCCTCTCCATATGGGTTTTTTTGGAATACGAAGATGAAAATCAGTACACATAAAGAACACTTCGGGACGCACAAAAAAGTCTCTTGACACCATGACCTCAACCCAGCAGGAAGTCAGCCATTTTGTTTTTGGCGGCCAAATTTGAGTGCTTTCCACCATTGGTATGCGGATGAACTCGTGCTAGGGATTTCACCCGATCAGCTTCATATCTGGTGGACCTCACCTCAAGACCATGATGATCAAAAGTTATCACAGAGTTTTCTCTAAGTTACAGGGTGTGGCCTCTGTGGCCCGCCAAAGTTTGGTGGCGTTTGGTGAATTTGCCATGACATTTTGAATGGCTCTCACATCCACATACTTTATCCAAACATCTTCAAACTTCATGAGCATGATGAGGGCTCTGCCCTGAACGCCTCCATATGTCAAACTCCCGCCTTACTCGTGGCGCCCCCTGCTGGTAACAGGAAATAACCTGTTTGTACTATGAAGTGTACTGGGGAGAAGAGGAGAGGACATAGGAGGACTCTCGTACTCATGGCTGTGCCGGCTGCGACTCCCGCGGGTCGCAAGGGGTGCGAGGGCCCGTCATCGCTGCTTGCAGCTTTAATAACAGATTGTGTCTTCATATGACACCGAAGCAGATCATGACTGCAGGCCTTGTCATTAAATCTCAACGCTAGTCACACTGACTCACAGTTTTACTGCAATAAAACATTCTTTCAGGTGAAACCCGAGCACAAATGGCAAGTCAAAAGCCTGTATGATGTCCAAATGGAAGCCATAATATATAGTATAACCAAGATGACAGAGAAAGGGTCAAGCACTGATAGCCGAACCTTGCCTCTGGCCATCACCAGACTGTCTGTCAGGGCAGACTGGAGGAGATAAGGTACAGAAACACATATTCAAATCGACCTTTTGATGTAAACGAGCCGCTGCGTGGTTTGAGATAAAGGAAATACGAGGATAAGACTGAAAGGCTTTTCTTTTCCTCCACCACAATGCTGCTTGTCATGCCCTGCTAGCTTCTACCCACATCCTGTGTTAGCACAAAACGAGCTAGGTGGCTGTCAGCCTGACGTGAGCTCCCATTCAATTTATTACAGACCGAGAGTGTGATAAGAGAAGGGAAACTACTGGTTTAATCGCAGCCGGTTAGCCAACACAGCTGAGATACATAGCTAGCTTGAAAATCTGCTATAGCATCTCCCCCTCTCTCTCCATAAGACCCGTCAGCCCCCCAACCCCTCCCCGCCTCCTTTACCTTCAGACAGCTCCAGATCCAACTCCGCCAACTGGTCTCTAACCTCTTTTGGCAGGGCGGACAAATCCACGCCGCGGTCTGCCATGACTTCGCCGATAAACACGAGTGCAATCTAGTTGAAAAGACACCGGGCCGTTGCCAGGGAAGTGCTAAAAAATTAAAAATAAAACGCCCTCCCTCAAGACACGAAACAAGCATCAGAGTGGGAGAGACAGTCCATCCGCACGGCTGGCCCCTCCGCCATAATGGCAGAAACTCACCAACGGCAACGAGCGGTCACGTGACTGCATTTACCTCGCCTGTGCGTTTATTCACTGCATCCTCTGCCGAAAAATCACACCGACACTGGCGCTCCCTCTGGTGTCTCACAGGCCGAAACACACACACACACACACACACACACACACCTCTTTCACTCTGCACCGGAGGATACAGTAGTACTGTCATGGAGGAACCAGCTCATGTAATTCCATCTTGTCAGTTTCCCTCAAATTCAGACACATTAAACTCGGGTGCATGGCTGCATTAACTTCCTGCGTTGGTAAAGATTTGTTGTTGGGGCCCTGCTGACCCACACTTATACATGCATGGATGAATTACTGAATCAGGGGCATAGGAGTCCAAGGGTCAAGGGTGGCCCTGGACCGGAGCTTCTGTATGACTGCTAACTTGTTCAAAAACCTGTAAAACGTCCACAAAGAGTTACAGAAAACAACTACAGAGACACAAAAGGACATAGAAAATCCAAAGAAAATCCGAAGTCCAAAAAGAAGTAAAACACTGACAAAGAAACAAAAAACAAATATGACTAGATGCAAAATTAATCCAAAACAACTACAGATAGTGAAGTAAAAATACTCTCAGAATGACTCAGAATGAGATGCAAAGCTACCACAAAGAGACACAAAGCAAGTAACAATAGATGCCCAGGGGCCCAGGGAGTCAGGGGCCCAGGGGACCAGAGTCTCTGTCTGAAGTGTTAGAGAAACATAATTTTTTTTTGTTTTTTTGGTCCTTACCAGCTCCTGAGGGAAATATCTGGATCTTTAGCTGCTAAAAGCTCCACTATGTTCACCAGCAGATAGTGTACACTTAATTTTTTGTACACTTTTTTTTTCATTTTCTCCAAACACAGCCGCTGAAAACAACACTATGAAAGTTGTGAGAGTGAACCAAAAAGGCACAACAGGTTTCTAGTTTCTAGTATCTAGTATCAATTAATCAGCTAATCGTTGGTTTTATGGGTTTTAGTAGATTTTCATTGATAGGTAGACACTTAAAGGCAGTATACTTGTGGAGTGTTGGAAGAATAGGCTCCCAGCTAACTTTTCTCCCAGGGCCCCATAGTCACCCCCAATCCTACTTGAGATGAAACACTAGACTTTAAATTGTAAAAACACTTGTGCTGGAAAAACTGCTCAAGTACATGTTGAGCACACAACTCTGAGTAAGTCACTCATGGGTCACCTTCAAAAGGCCAGTGTGGCATCCTGACTGTAACCATCATAAAAAATAAATATACAATTCCAACCACTCCCTCTGCAATTAAAGGCTGCTAACAAAAAGTTATGATCATGTTTGCCTTATAAGAAACATGGACAATATCATACAAGGAAAACAAGTTTCAAAGCAAACATGAACATAACGGTGTAATTGTAGGCTACTGTGTCAGTCTTGCCTTTCCAAAAGTATTTGAGTGCAGTTCAAAAAAACTTCAACTTAAAAGCAGGGCTGTGGCAAAGATTTTTAGCAATACTCAGTCCAAGTTCCTCAACACACCCCTTCAGTTCCTCAGAAAATTTGGACCTGACACTGAACAGGAAGTACTTAAAATTCTGTTTAAAAATATATATATATATGTGTGTGTGTGTGTGTGTGTGTGTGTATTTTACACATTTTATTAAGGTAAATGTTCAGTTATGTCTTCTGTAAATGTTATTTCCCAACACAAATGTTAAAATTTCATGGCTTCAGAGTCCTCAACAATAGCTATTGGCCCTGCTTAGAAGAAAGCTGAAGTATATGAAACAACACCTCAGTTACAAGAACCAGACTACTCACTGGTTACAGACAACTATGAACAAAGCAGTAAAATGTCCTTACATACAGTATGTTCTTTCACGTTCAAATACACTGCTTTTCATACCACATTTTACCAAGCACTAACTGTGAGTTTCCTCTTGTCATATCACACAACACATCTTTTTGTTGTATGAATCTAATCTGAAAACAAACAAAACTGCATAATGTTCATTAAGATGTAGTTTCTTTAATTAAAACTGCAGCACTGTAAGTGTTCATAGTATTCCACTTGGACATGCATGGAAAAGTAAATATATTCATATAGTACAGATATGTACAGTACAAGGACATTTTTTTAAATCATCAGTCCAACAATGGGAGTGTGAAAAACCATTAAAACACTATGTGCAACTTTCACATTGTTGCATTTTTCGTTAAATTGCTCTTTTCATAACCATTCTAGGTAACATTAATATGCCAAAGACTGTGATGATGATTGTTATTCAACCAATTAAGTAAAAATAAGTTAGACAAGGACCATCAAAAGACACGACCAAATTTATCTTAAAAGCTATAACAAAGGGGATAAAATCTCTTTTTGAAAAAGGACTAATGACAAACAAAAAAGAAAACCATGTTAAAGAAATTTGTTTCTATATTCATCAGTACAATCAGAGGTGTTATGACAAAGGCTGTATAGTGCTGAAAGGAGCACACAACAAAAGAAAACAAGAAATGACAGAAAAAGGTGCCCATGACATGAAATACATCAAAACATGAAAGCTAAATATAGTTTGAATTTTCATTTCATATGAACAATCGTCTATAAGGGACCGCCAGCCAAATATAGCGCCAGCTTCAAAGTACAACAAAATGCCGGGCTCGCTATTGGGACTGTAGGACAAGAGGTTCAGTCAAAGGTGAGAAGTATGAAAGTTGCGAAGCAAATTCCCATTCGTGTATACAGTACAGATAAGAGAACAATATCATTTAAAAAAAAAAAAAAGAAAAAAAAAAAAAAAACAGGACCAAGAGAACCGCAAAAACTTGAAGAGAAATACAAAGCAACAATAAACTTGCATTATTTTAGTGCATAAAGACATGCCCTTATGTTAATGGACAGATACCTTGTCTTTGAAATATCACATCTTGCAAATATATAATCACATCAGACAAAAAGAGGGACAAAAATATACAGGGAAAAAAAACAAGGACAGAAAACCGCTTGTTTAGATGTTTACGTAAAAATATACTGATATCTGGGTAAAATATCTTGGTAGGGATTTCCTAAGAACTGGAGCCTTTCAGAAACAGTCACAAGACATCTGAACTTTTTCCGCCCTCAAAGCTTTAACCAGTAAAGATGTCTTTGCTGTGTCCCTCCACCAGATGACAGACAAGTATTGTATCATTTTATGTCACTGAAAAGAGACTAATGGTTCAATTAACTCCTCAGTTTAAAGGCTTTGAGGAATCTTCAACAAGTCAGAAGATCTTTTGTTCCGCATTGATTGTTTTCCATTTGATGAAACAAACAAATCAAGACAAATATATTTTCCTAAGGCTCCGCTGATTTTCACACGAAATAAATCTGCTTGTTTTTAAGTGGGGTTGTCGGAGGCACCAGTGTGATCTTAAGGCAAAATTACCAGACATTGATTGTGAGACTGTGTGTAAGTGCAAGTAACAAGCAGTGATATACTGTAGATTGTGTCACTGTGACCTCTGAATCACAAAATAACAGTCCAGCTATTTACTGCCTTACCCCAAGGCATCTACCAGGTGGTCTTTGGAGATTCGGAGATCTTATTTGTTGTTATTATGGCTTAGTTTAGGTTTGGTAAAGAGCAAAGAGACTAAGGGGTTCATCGCACTTCCAACGAGCAGCAAGGATGTGCAACCATCCTGAGAAGTGTGAAAATAACAGTTACAGTAAGTCCAGGGCCCACGCAGAGAAACACAGTCACTAGAATAGTTTCAGATAAAATGTAAAAGGGATCCACTTCCACACCAATAAACAGCAAAACAGCCTCTTTTAGAGGAAACGTGAGAAGGAGAGATAAGTTCCCTTCAGGTCAGAAAAACAATAATCTTTTAGGATACTACACCGGCTTGGACAATCCAATGTATTTTGGTTCTGTGGACTAATCTTGGAGGATGTGCCAATTAATTAAAAAAATATAGCTGCACATACTGTATCAAGAACATGACACCCTAATCGAAAAAGTCACATGCTAACAATCTAAATATTAATGTATCAGATAAGGAGTAGGCAAACTGCTATGTTCTGATGTACATAAATATATACACACAGAGCCAATCACACACACAGTTTAGAAATTTTATCATAAAGGGGTGTAAATGAGGTAAGGTTTTTGGGTCCATGTTGAGATCACCTGGAGGTGGAACCATTTACAAAAGGTTTATGTGAATATCTGAGATCTAAGTCACTGAAGTCTAGACAACTACTGCATCTTTGGAGCCGAGGATGTATAGTGATGTATGCTGTGATGGCATGTGTGAGTGTGTGTATGGCTTAAAAAAAAAAAAAAAAGATGAGCACAAGGCACTATTCCCTGCTGAAAACAGTGTGAAGTCCTGCGTGTTGTTTGGTATCTGATTTGATCAAGAACGTTGATGCAACACCTGTGTGTTTCAAACTGTGCACGTGTGGTGCGTGTCCACATGGGAAGTTCATTACGGCAGTACACTCAGAGCGGTGCAGTCCTACAGTCCAGTGAAGAGTCATTTTGACTGAGGGTGAGGAGAGATGAGCAGGGAGGCACATAGGGAAAGAAGGGGGGTGGGGGGGGTTGGAGTCCAGCCCCTGTAGTCTATGGCAAAGTGAACAGGAAGCTCTCAAAAGTCTCAGTCCATTCCCAGAAGGCTGCTGCTGAGCTCCTGGCCACAGCATGATGGCTCCACATGAGGGTCAGAGAGAGCAGAGGAGGAAGGGGGAAGCAGAAGATGAGATATTTGGACTTCTAGATTGGGGAAGTTGGGAAGGGTGGGGGGTGTCCGCTGCTCTATTTTGCCCCCTTGGTGATGAGCCAAGTCTTGGCCGTGGTGGCATCGCTCATCATCTGGCAGCAGACTGAGACTGTGCAGCCATGATAATGTGAGAGGGTCCACTCTCAGCCCTCTGCTGCTGGCCCATTCCTGCAAGCACAGACATAGCCATGGCCTCCGCCGCTGCCCTTGAGCTCAGGCCGTTTTGCCCTGCGGAGGGGCTGGGCGCCAAAGAGCTGTGCTGGATCACTGGAGCAGGAGAACCTGTGGGCTCTGAGGAGTCTTTCATGCTCTCCTCTGCAGCTACGAAAAAAAAAAAAAGACAACAAAAATACAGATTTATACTTAAACTGGCTGAATTTAGTAACAGTATACCAGTCCAAAACTTAAGAATTCTGTCCTGAATAATTATCACTGAGAAATTAAACATTAAAAGGAATAGGAAACTCAAAATCAAGAATTTGTAGCTTAATAGGCGTTAATTATATATATGCTGTCTTAACATTGGCTCTTAGAAATCACAAATTGCTGTAAATGCAGTGTCTTTACCCACTTTTTGCACAGCTGCTAAACACTTTAGTACAAGAGGTGGCATGGCGGCTCAGTTGTTGGACTATTGTGAAACTCAATGTGTATGTTTTTACTAATTGTGAAATGGCAGCGTTATATATCTGTTATGTCTTGGCTTTGATCACATGTAACTGAAACACCTTTATCGTCAACGATCAGTGGTGATTTTTAGTCGTTATCTGATGTTTTGTGTACCTTTAAATTCTTTGCACAGTGCATCACCTGCATCTCTACATACAGATATGGAAGAAACAATTCTAAATCAAGTTTCCCGTAACCTTAAATACCACCAGGTGAGTAATATGTCATAACTGTGCAGGGCTCACCTAAGTAGGCAGTCTTCTTCTGAAGGGTGGTAACAGGGCAGTCCTTGTGGGCCAGCAGCAGCTGCTTCAAATGAGCCACCTCATTCCGCAACAGAGACACTTCATTCTGACAGCACGGAAAATCAGGCCGATCAAATTACATGTCATAGTCAGACATACAGTGAAACCCAAAGAAAAATTATCACTAAACCCTAACATAATGTTCTTGTTATTCTCCAGCTTAGAATTGCTCTAAAGGTGTAAATAGTCTGTTTTCCACTAGAGTAATGCTGGGAGGGGAGAAGTGGGAATATGGTGTAAAAAAGACCTGAAACCCTAAATAATACGAGGATGTGAAACATATTGAGAGTTACAACTCATGTAAAATTACCCAATATTCCCTGAAATTGATTCTGCTTACCTCAAACACGCCTCTAAAACTCCCAAGACTAGTTGTAAACCTGACAAGTGGGCACAGTCTTTATGACTATGCACACACTAACACAGGCCTCCCACAGGCCACATTTCATCTCCACCCACCCACTCCAGGCCCACTCACCGACAGTGAGACGTTCAGGGTGCTGAGCTCCTCAGCCTTCTTCTCTAGAGAACTGACCCACAGTTTGCGTTTCTGTCTGCAGCGCGACGCCGCAGCCCGATTCCTCTCGAGGAAGCGCTGCCTTCGCTCATCTGGGTCATCGTCTGCCGTCCGCCGCCGACGCCCACCTGTAGGCTGTGCTGGAGATACCTATAGAGGGGGGGAAAGGTTGAGAAGGAAACCAAGAGACGGGAGGGGAGCGGAAGCAAGACGAGAAAGAAAAGGGAAGTTTGAGTCATAGTTTCATCATTTTAGTCAGAACACATCACAGTCATCACGCTGCAAAAGTACAACCCTCATTTTCTGTAACTAAAACAGGTGCTATGCCATATATGAAATGTTAGCGGTGTTAGAAATGTTAGCTCAGTTACTTTTGGTTATTCCTTAAACTTGAAAGTCCAGCAAATGTTACAGTTAAGGTCTTGACTTTATATAACGCAGCGTACCTGAGGCTGAGCAGGTGATGGAGCATCTGGCTGTTGGACAAGCAGTTGGCTCTGCTCTGCCTTCTGAGGCACCATGGGGCTGCTGCCCATGGCCATGACTCCCATACTCTGTCCTGATGGGCTCTGCTGGGACAGTGCAGCCTTCAGACGCTTTAGGAGAACAATTATATGACCAAAATCATTAAAATGCACAGGAATCAGAACACACAACCCAAACCAACAGTATAAACTGTGTAATGTAAGCATTAAAGAAAAGAAAAGGCTCTGTCACTGCAGAAATGAACTAAAAAATAATTTACAGTTTCAGCCAAGTTAATCTGGCATAAACCTCGGTTACTAATCGTCAATACGGCCTTAAGTAAGAAGTTAATCCCACTTATGCACCAGATGCATCGTGTCATGAAATCCAAGTTATTTCAAGTGACAAATATTTGTGCTGTGAAATTGTGCTGCAGACAGACTGCTCTGTATGCAATACAACTATCTGACTGTGGGTTCTGATAGATCTCTGAAGCTTTCAAGATGAAATGCAACCCAGTGCCAGGTTGTACCACCCTTTCACTCAGGAAAGGCCTGGGTTCTCTGAGGAATTAATTTAAAAAGGTGCTCGAACTCTGAAGAGATTCTCGCCCATGTTGACCTGACAGCGTCAGACAGTTCCAACTTGTTTTCAGCAACCCATTCATGTGACATCCTGTTCTATCTCAGCTCTTTTGTGCTGAGGTTCAGCTCTGGAGGCTTTGTGTGTTCCTGGAACAATTTTCAGACGATGTTTCTTGATGTTGATGATGTTGCTTTGTGATGTGGAGCATTATGCTGTTGCGCACAATGCTTTGAAAATAACTGAAAGTGGCTCTGAAAGGATATAACTGGTGAACAACACATTGGAGTATTCAGGATCCTTCTGATGCTTATCATTTGGTACTAAGAGACTCATGTATGTTCCTGTGCCAAGAAAAATTCTGCACACCAACAAAACACCCCCAGCCTTTACTGGCACCAGTGATCTTCCACTTGTTACTGAAGGAGCAAGCAGTTCGTATAAATGTTGGGATCTACTATAGAGGATAGTTTGTGTATGTTGTCTTATTGTAAACAATGACCACACATGATGATTCTTGCATCAAGCTCTGTGTATGCTCTGCAATATTAAATATTAAGTGCAAACTGTTGTTATGGGTTAAATAAACAAGTAACAGAAACAAAAAGTCATATGATGAACAAACTAAGCCAGTGGAGAGGAAGGCTGGAGGGTGAAGATGGAGACAAAGAGAACAGATAAAGAGATAAAAATAGAGAGCTAATTTAGTGCTGACCATCTTGGCCTCTGAGTGGATGCTGTAGCCAGAGGGGGAGTTAGAGCCGCTGCTGCTGCCTCCCAGAGGAGGACCAGGGATCCCAGGAATGTTGGGTACCATGCACAAGGGTCGAGCCAGCTGAGGACCAGATTCGATATACAAATACACATGTATTAACAACTTGAAGCAACTTCTTAGCTATAAAACTGAAATTCAACATATGGGGACTGTTGGTCTGCCTTACATTAATGACAGAGGGCATTTGAACAGGACCAGGGAGCAGAGGCACTGCCTGACCAGAGGGAAGCATCATCATGGGGTAGTGGCTGGTTGGCGAACTAGACAGACAAACAACAGAGGGATAACAGGAACAGGAGGTTCAGTCATGTTTGTAAAAATGACAATTTTATAACTGCAAAGGTTCTCTAACACAGCAAGTAGCACCATTCAGGAAAATATATCAACTTCAACCCTACAAAATCCACACTTTCATCCATCATCATGTATATATTTAATTCAAAAATACAAGGTTTGTAGAGACCCAGCATTTGTCAATTTAATGAAAAACTAACATATTTCAACATGTGCACCCACAAAAACATGATGATGTTGGATTTGAAAGGTTGATTCATGAGCATCATATAGGTTCAACACAGTGCTGGAAGCCGCAGATTGAGATGTGAGATTGTGATACTGTCATACGGTGTTATAATCTACTCAGTGGAAATGTTAAGAGGCAGGTCAGGGTTAAAAAGGTCAGCAGAAGGATGTTGTCAGAGCTTAACTCACCCCAGAGTACGATTGGAGGGTGGTGCCTGTGTGATGACAGAGGTTGGTGAAGGCATTGTAGGCTGAAGGGCATCAAAGCCCAAGTGTAATGGGAGGGAACCTGGACGCACAATAGTCGGGGTGGGGGCTGAACTCCTCGGGGGGGTGTCCTAGGAGATAATCAGAAACATAAAATTGTGCGTTTTAACATGTCAGGCATCACATTTCTAAGAAAAAAGATAATGTGATTCACTTACTCAAAATGCATTTATGTAATACTGCAGAGGACAAAGTGACATGCTCGTTCTGTATTGCTTAAAGTTCCACCTTCTTCTCTACACACTCATGCAACTCTGCCTCCTACTGTTCCTGTCCTACCTTTCCTTTAACCAGAGGCTCTCTGCTGCTGTCGGACTGTCCAGAGATAGATTCAGGGCTGCCTGGGGGAGAGGAGTCGACCTCTACAGGTGCCTCCTCTTTCACCTTCACGTCTGAGGGTGTCTGCAGGCTCATGTCCAAAGCCACAGAGTTGGCAGCAGGGAGCTGAGAAGGACAGAGACAGTGAGAGGAAGACAAAGAAGGCAAGTTTACACTACTTATCAAAGATAACTTTCTCGTGAACTACAGTACATTTAAAAAAGGAAGTGGGTATTTCTCACACAAACAAACAACCACACCATTAGTTTAGGAAACACTATTTTAACTGCAATAAAACACACGAAACTTTAAACAAAAATCCTCTTAATAAGCTGTTGCAATGGTTTGTTTAAACTGTAATAATCCACAAAGTGCACAAGGCTGGAATTTCTACAAGCAATAATTTTTGACTACATCAACACTTGAGGTAAGAAAGAAGGAAGTAAAAAAATAAATTTTCACTTCATGGGAGTCTTTGCAGAAATTTTTCCTTGGTTTCTGTACATAGTAGAACATGCAGTCATACACACACACAGATGAAAACAGAAAAAAAAAAAAAAAACATTAAGCCCAAGCCTTTCTTACAGAGTTCTTGGCTCTCTTCTCATCATCATCCTGTTCGAAGGAGCTGGCCAGCTCATTGAACAAACCGACCTCCTCGCAGTTCTTTAGGAAGCGGGTGGGAGTAGGTGTCTGGTCTGGCAAGCAGAAATGAACGAAGATAACTATAAGTAACACTTTCACACTTAGTTCACACTTAGCATTGAATATAGAAACCCATGTCATAAATGTGCCTTTGGAGCCGCTTTTCTTGAGACTGCAACAGTGCTGCTATATGCTCCCACTGAGGTTTGCTTTTCATCTGGATGCCAGGAGAGGATATGTAACAAAGAGGAAGAGTAAAGCTCAGCGTTTGCCTTGTAGACAAACAGTACCTGCAATAATGACAGAGTCGGTCCTGGGTGGTCCAAATTTCAGTGTCATCTCATGCTTGTGTTTGTGTACAGCCAAGTGGTCCTCATTGGTAAACCTCTGGAACAAGAGAGCAAGAAGAAAAGAGGAAAGATAAGTACAACATATGAATTAGCCTCGAGGTGACTCTCCATTTGTCCTGGTGACCTAAAGAGGCAGCCTACAGTACCTTAACCCAGGTATCATATTGCAGTCATCACAGACAGATAATCTCTTGGAGATGTAGCCCAACACACGCAGCCTATGCCGTATACATTATGTGACAACCCACAAAGAAAACTGTATCTGTGGTGTACAGTTCCTTATGTCTTAAAAGCCCTGTATGGGACCATTGTAGCTGCAGGATATGGACTCAAATATCCTTACACCAACTGGAATTATCAAGAAAAAGAAAAAAGGCTAGTATGGATGAGACCTGAAAAAATTTTAGCCATACAAAAATGTCGGGTAATGATCAATGAATTAAAATCAACAAAATGATGAATTGTAAAAACTACGAGTGTAGAAAAAAAAAACTAATGAGCTGACATCTCAAAACAGATACTGCAAATACAAGTGCAATGTGTTTTTAATGAAGAGAACTTATCTCAAGCTAGTCGCTGTGTAAAACATATTGATGCTGTATACTGTGTCTCAGCAAAGATCTACATTAGTCCATGTTCCGCTGCCTAATATCAGGTATCCACAGTGGCAGCTACAGGAAGTCTGGCAAACCAGGCCTTTAGAAGAGAACACCAGCAGCCATCCTCCCCTCTGAGACATGGCACTTCTTCTTTGGAGAAGTGGCGAGGTGAATCAGTCAGAGACGTAGGAGGAATAATCTTGGCTCTGCCACCAGCCTATTCACCATTCGCTGCAGCCTATTTTAGGGTGCCGCGTTGCAGTTGCGAGTTCAGTCGTGAGAGTGAAGTGGAAACACAGTCAAGTGTCATGGGACTTATTTTTAGCCCTACCAGGCAGCATCACCAATACAACTACATGTCTCATTTGTCTCTTTCCCCTGAACAAGGCGGCTGGCGTCTTGTGGAGAAAACTATCTCGAGTTAATCTCCCTGCATGAAATACTGGGAGCTAGGATTACCCCTCCCCACACAATAAATACTGGGCATCATATAATGGGAGGCTGTTGTTGTTTTTGTTGTTGTTGTTAACTTGGTAAAAGGAAAACCCTGAGCAAAGCCAGGAGTCAATCATCCTTGTTCTATTATGGGCATGATTCAGACTTTCCTGGTAGACAACTGTTGCTTGTAAAGAGCGGCAGTAAAACAGCACTTGGACATAAGGCATTTGAAACATAAACGATGTTCTTCGTCTAAATGTACACAAATAATCGTGATCACGTATGATATTATTAAAGGCCAGTAAAACATTCATAAATACCTAAGCTGGCTGACAGGACGTCTAGGACTGGGTATAACATCTCAATACCTCTGGTACCAACCAAAACATAGCAGAGTACCAATAAGGCAGAGTATTGAAAACTGTAAAGTGCCAAAAGTTTGTAATTAAATACCTGCTCAGTTTCTTAGTTGTGTTTGTTTATTCTCAATCATACAGTTCCCGATATAAATCAAATTTTTAAACTGTATTTTATTTCAGTAAATTTCTTATTTGTGTTTAGACAACATTTAAAGCTGCACTTTTACATAATCAGTGGATCAAATTGACTGTGTATGGTGAGAAAGGGATTGCCTACAGTGATAACAACCTACAATGAACTATCACCTGACTATACAGTTTCCTTCAGCTCTACAGATATGCTAACTGCAGACACATAAAGTTAGCGACTAATGCAAGCTCATAAATATAATGGAGCTCTTAGCAGCTTCAGAGTCAGATATTTCTCTCAGGAGTTAGCAGAGACCAAAACAAAGCTAAAAGATGAAGAAATAAGAAAATATTTCCGTGTTGTATTTCCACTTTATTCTTCTGCCCACAATTAATGAATGTAGCTTTAACATTTGGGATTCTATTGTAAATTTCTTAAAAAACAAAAAATGTTTTGTTGAAAAACATGTAAAACATGTTTATATCCCTGAAAATAAAGCGGTGTTGTGATATCAAAAACACACCAAACATCTAGCACCATCACACCATACTACGATCCCTGACCTGTTTATACAACAGTTTGACTGTCAAACAAAGCTGGTGAGAGTGACACAGCTGTAGACCCACACCGTCATCAACCGTCACTTTGCCTTGAAAAGCTTCCATGTGATTCTGTTCCTTTAACTGTCAACTAAATTAATAATGTTGTCAACGAATGAAATATGCAGAGTATTTACAACACAGAAACATGTCAAAGGAAAGTTGAAATGCCTTTTTTTTCTATCAGGAATGGGGTCCCTGGGTGTCCATAATGTTCTGAGAAGAAAATAACCAAACAAATCATCATTTATTTATCCAACACACGCATGTTTAACTGCCTTACATGGCTGCTGTTCAAACCGCACACCACGTGTACAGCATCATGTCTCTGATCACATCTGATCAGAGAATAGAAAAAGTGGGCGTATAAATCACAAATGTTACTTAACCACATAAACACTTTCTTCCTCCAGACTCTGGGAGAGATAATCCACCTCTCGCTCTAAGGATATCACACCCAACTGAACACAGCTTCAGACAGCTAACTGAGCACAACATTAGACATTATATTTCCTGTGCTGAATAATCATGTGTTCTCGAATACAATTCTTCTAATTTGCTGCGTTATCAGGCCAAGCCCTGACAACGCACCACGTTACTGGCATGTGAGCGCACTACTGGCACTCAGCTGAGTCACTGCTGCGGCTCAAACCTGTGTCTGCAGGCGCTAGAAGTCAACAGTGACAGGTTGAAACAATAACTGTGCTCTGATTACTCACTGGAGCTTCCAGTGAGTCACAGCTAAAGGAGACAGCATTGTCTCTCAAGAGGACATGTTAACTACAACGCTATCAGTCTGATGATCATGCTCCATCAATCAAAGTCTATTAGGTGATTTTGGCAATGAGAAAGAGTGTGTTGAAGTCTTGTCAGGGTCAGCAAGTTCATTGTGTGTAGGAATCTTTAATATACTCAAATGACATGTCATGTAGAGTACAGTATCTTGTTTTTCTTTTGCTTTCAATTCATTTTCTTTCACAAGGGAAACACATCCAACCATAAGTAGTCACAGTCAACTGCTGGAGAGTAGTTGCACAAAGGCAAAAATACCTCACACCAAGCACACATGCACACACCTGAAACCCAGGACAAGGAGGGAGAAGACTTACCTGTCCACAGCCAGGAGCATTGCACACAAAAGGTCGGTCGTCCCCCATTTTTGCAAAGAGCTTGCAATGTAACTGTGGAAGAGGAGAAGAGGAGAACATTGCTGCGGCTTTTCTTGATTTGTGAACTGGAAAATCCTGAAAACAACAAAACAGGGATGCTGTGGCTTGTAGTCTTTAGTCTGAGCAGGAAGCCGAACGCTATTTAAAAATAACCCTGGCAAAAAGGAAAACACGCACAGAGGCAGGGAGACGAAGTTTCCCTGGTGATACTTCCTTCACACAGGGGGGCTTCTGGTTGGCCAATGAGGAGCTGCTTACCAGAGAGGACGACAGCTACCATTTACACAAAGACATCTCCCTCTCCGTCTCCCTGTTTCATTTTCCCTCACTTCCAGTCCCTCCTTCTCTCATTACCACTCCCTCTTCTCACTTCTCCAGCACCTCCCAACCTCTTCCCTTCTTGTACCCCTCATTCAATTTCTCCCTCAATCTGATTCAGCTGTTTCTCTCTCTGAACAGTTTAAATCACCTTCATCCACTTTCTTGAGAACTCTCCTGTGCATCCACAGCACAAACATCTTGAAATGGACACGGTGGTTAACTCTAACTTACTTAGATTTTATGTTTAGAGATATTAGTAACTGGTGGAGACGGTCACCAAATATTGGTAACAAGACGGACAAACTCTAAGTGTTTTACTCAGTACGTGACCACAGATAATGTTATGATGGTTTTGGTATGACTATTGGTGTTTTCATATAATAACACAAACTAAGAGTGAGTGACACAAAAAGCTGCAATTATTAGCAGATTAATCAATTAGTCGACTGACTAATAATGCAGTTCCGATTCTGATAATTAATTTTTAAAGTAATATTACAGGCAAAAATGGGTTAGAAAATTAGTTTTCAGCTTCTCATAGACTCATATATGAAGATTTCCTGTTCTTCCCTGTTTTATGTCATATTAAACTGAATATATTTAGGTTTTGAACTGTTGGACTAAAACATTTTAAAACGTCATCTTGGACTTCTGAGAAACGTGTGGACATTTTTCGCAATTTTCTGTCATGTTTTAGACTAAATGAGTAATCACAGCGGAGGCATTCAATGTTCATCTAACTCAGCTAGATCAATAAAATAAGTTTAGAAAATGGTACCACTTTACTGCAGTTTAAGTCCAGGAAAAGGCAACTTTAAGCTACTGTGATGATATTTTGATGATATATATTTAAAATTACATAGTGTGTTTTATCATTATATAAATATTATTTGTGTATCGCCAACATCTGCCATTGCTGGCTGGTTGCTGAGGTGAATTGTAATAAAAACTTAATTGTTATGGCAAATGGACAGTATGATGTAAACACTATTCCACAATAAACTGTCCAACTTACCTCGAAAATTATAATTGTTTTCAAATACATCAGCATACAATAGCTTTTATGTTGGCTTACTTCTGATATGTTTGCACTGATGATTAACAGCATATACAGTTTAAGACAGCATAAACACAGCATAAATATCTGGTAATACTGTAAAAGTAGAGACACATAAGGACAGCATTGTTGGACATTTGAATGCATTAGAAACACTAAAGCTTTCCACAGGGCTATAAACCAAATAATGCATCCCTCTCTTCCTGAGTACATGCTATTGTCGAGACTTAAATATGCACATGCTCCTGTTGTGCCTGAAGCTGAAGTGACATAAACTAAAGCTGTGCGAGGCATACTGTTTCTATCAGCTGTCTCCATAGAGGAGAATAACTCCTCACAACCTCCCCCCTCCTGTCTCAGCCCCATCTACGACTCCACTAAACCACCCCACCCTGCACAGCTCTGCACAGCTCTGCACAGCTGAGCAACACTACATGTTAAGGCAAACTGGGAAGTTTAGAAAAATAACTTGGTCATTAAATTTAAATCAGGGAATTGGAGGGGTGGCAATGGCGATGGACGAGGGACATTAATGTTTTAGCACTCTCAGCTGGCCCAAAGTGACGTCTGGCAGCTATTACACAACGCTGTCGCACTGACAGTACAGCAACTACCAGCATGTATCAAGAGCCGTGCTATATATACAAGTAGAAACCTTTCAATAAACAAAAGCCACTGATTACTGCAATACTCAATAAGGTTCAGCTTATATGCAGTCATGAGCAGGGATGGTGTCCCACCTTAATGATTTAATACTGGCCCTTTAAAATGTATGTGTTAGATTTCTTTTTTGATCCACCTCCTGAACTTTACTTACTACAATAATTTGACAGGACAGTCTCAGTCTTTCTGCGTTATTTGGACTTGTTTAATCATGTTCACTTAAAAAAAAAAGCTGCTGATGCATTGTCCAAGTTAAAATATACAGCTTCCACAAACCAGACGGCAATGTCAGTTAAACATGTTTAATATTACAATATTACTGATTTACTGACCACATTAATTTCTGTTGTACCAACTACATGGGTTGAGCATGTATTGAGTGGGACAGATTATTCATTATGTTGGCGAGGCATAAATGTCTGAAAGTTTTCCCAATGTTGAAGTCAGAACATTTTCCTCCTTCCTCCCTCCATTTCTCCCTCTGCCGAGGACAGCTGCCCCTGAGCCAACACATGATTACTGAAGCCCTGCATTGGAATACGATGCTCTCCCATGACGGCAGGCCTGTAACAGGCCTAACCGTTGTGTCTTTCAGCTCCATGTCTTTATGAGGAAAGGGGTCTGCATCGTGTTTTCAAGCAAAAGCCTCGTCCCTCTCTGCACAGATCAAAGCGCAGATGAAGCGGAGCTGTCTGATTTCTTGCAGACCTCCCATGCTCTGGAGAAAGACAACAGATCAGTGCCAGGGCACTCACAAAGTGCTTCCAATCTACTGAGTCTATTTGGGCAGAGATGCGTCTGCAAACAAGATACTCCATCTAGCTCGTTATACCGAGGGTGTGGACCGTGTGGGGAAATGGACACATCTGGCGTGAGGAGTGGGAACAGATTTCAGAGTTTACATCTTACTAAAGACATGCTAGACATTAACTTGACTGGCTGGCACTGACATGAAATGTGGGATTTGATCTTGTGGGAAGTCCACCATAAATTCCAGATGACAGGGGTGGAAAATATCATTTGTTTTCATAGCTGCCCCAACCAATATCTTAAGACAGACAGTGTTAAGGTCTTTTCTGCAGCATCTATTGCTTGGTTTTGTGGTAAGACAATCTATCTTTAAGGACATTGTCAGAAACTGCAACCCTACACAGAAAGAAATGACGCTGTTAATTTACTACTTTAACTCTCAGATGTGCCTCTCGGTGAACACACTCGGAGAGTAATTAATGAGTTGAGAGTGTAAAGTTTTACAGCACACTGTAAGAGACAATAAATCAGTCTGCTGGTTACATTAGTCCTGATGCACATCACTGATATTCATTACAGGCATGGATATCAAGTCCACCTATTTTCGCCTCCTTTCATCCAAGGTGACATGGAAGCACTCAAAGTGCCCTAATTCCTGTCCTTCTCATTGAGCTGTATCCAAAGTCCCACCGTTAACTTGGATTTCTCCGACTCAGCAGGTGTAGAGGAACGAGTCCCAGCTATAATCAGCCACAGCCATCCAGTGTTTGATGCAGCCTGCTAGGAAACTGACTAAACAAACTGTATTAATAGCTCGTGGTGCAGCCATGACTGTGGAATCTGAGGCTTGAATTGCCAGAGGGTAGGGGAGACCCCACAAAAAGAAAAAAGTAAAGGAGGGGGAAGGAGAGAGTGAAATAGTGAAAGACAGAAAGAAAAAAGGAAGAAAGAAAATCCTGGTCAGCAACTGGTCAAGTGAAAGATCGTGGCAATTTGTTGGATCACAGGTGAGGTCTTGTAAATGTGGGCTGTGAACGTTAAGAGACCAGAGATCTAGGCTGTGGCTGGGTGTGTGCAACAGCCAATATGTATTTATGTAAGCAAAGTGAACATGAGATTTGGTAAATGGAACAAATGAAATCCTATATCCATGTCTGCATAACTAACAAGGCCTAAAAGCTAAATTCATGCCAAGCCAGCAGACAATGCAGGACAATACAGGATGGACCCAAGGCAGTTTTCTAAAATTAAATCAGAAATGCTGTGCTGATCTGATTTCTGGTCGGCAACTTTCATAAGCACTTGCCGTGAGGTTTTGGTTCTGTAACTACAAATTTGAAGGAAAAAGACCATGTCACTTGATATTTTGCTTTTCATCTATAGTACAGCTGTAACAGCCTCTGGCTAAATCATTTACACTTAATCCTCAATAGCATTATCAGACCAATAATGACTTAACAAGCCAATAAAAAAAAACGACTGAGTTTAAACGACTGACATTAATAGCTGCAGAGAACTTCTGGTTGCACACACACATACATCTATATACACACACACATAAATAAATATATATATACCATCATTTATATGTGATGACATTTACAGCAAATTGTAATGAAATGTATGTTATTACTGTGAGTGGGTCAGTGCTGGTTGGACTAAACGGACTGCAGTTTTCTCTGGTGTAACACTTCTCCATGTGATGGAATGAGGTATAACTCTGCCAAAAACATGACCTACATTCCTAATGAAGGTGTTGACATGCATGGGGATGCGGATCCTGGGGCGTTCAACAGCTCAAATTGCTATGCTATGGATATCATTATTACTTGAGACATTGAGTTCTTTTGAAGCTCTTCGTGCAGACCCGGATTATCATCGCATAATATTATACCGCCAAAAAAAACAGACAGGCAAATATTTTTTCTGGGGTTTCAGGCATGTAAAAGAGGTCAATGTCAAACTGAAATTCCATAGTACTGCAAACTTTAGTTCCTTCTTCCAGACAACGTTGACTGGCGTGAAAAAGTTTGTCTTTCTTAGCCTCCATTACCTTCTGGCTACGGGCACACTTAGCCCTGCCTTTTCCCGTAACAAGACCGCCTTTTCTTTTCTGCAATTGGCTATAAGCACGCCACTCAACAGAATGTAACGCATGCAATGCTTTAAACCCTGTCAATAACAGCGACTGGCGGAACCCCATTGGTTAAAAGCCAGAAATCAACTTTTTATATCCACGCAAAACTAATGGCTAGCTGGCATGGCTAGCGTTAACAACAGGCCGAACGCACATTCAAAATGAGTAATAACAGCGCTACTACCAGTTTCTGCGATGACAGCAAACACACGTTAACGCTAATTTAATTATACCAGAGGTGAACTGGTGTTTTTTGAAGAACCTGCGGGCAGTCACAATCACGAAAGCAGAAAAAAAGCTAGCAGTTGGTTGGTTAGCGGACTGACACTTGAGTGCAAAGCGAGACAGTGGGTCCGAATGAAGCGTTGTAGTTGCCACAACAGTTTTGACAATTAAACAGACGCGTAGTTTTAACAGTAACAAACACTGAAAACCGTTGCTCCGGGTGCTACTTTGTAAAAGTTCAGTGTAGTCGACACATCTATGGGGAATTTAAAGGAAAATAAAGTGTTTACAAACTCACCCTTGCGCCCCTCTCTCTGGCTCCCCTCTCCTCTCCTCTCTCTTGGAATTTGACGCTCCCCTCGACGTCGAATCATCGCGAGAATTCGCCTCAGTTATCGTACCTAGACGTTAAAAAAAACGTGTTCGGATGTTGAGAGCAGGCAGTCCTGCTTTTCGAACGAAATTTTAACTTTTCCCTTTTTTTCATATTTTTATTTGGAGGAGAATTGACATTTAGGGAAATAGTACCTCTACACAACTCTGACCTCAGTGCTAAAACATAAAATTATTAAGCACTTGAGCGCATGCGCTAAAAGAATGTCACTGATGAAGAAATCTTATATTATTGATCTTTTTCTAATGAAGCTCAGTAGAAACTTAAATCAATTAAAACTTTAAAATGTATCTCTAATAGGACCTACGTGGAATTTGATACCATCAGTGTGACATTTCCTTACATGTTGTTTCTGTTACACTATAGGACACAAAAAGACACTAAAGATTGTATAGTTAGTGTGTTTTGTAGCTTGTCATCTTTTAAGTTATGTCTGTTATTATGTGGAGTTATATTCCTGTCTTTTCCCACAGAAAGTGGTTAAAATCATATTTATTTTCCTTCTTCTTGAAATCCCTTCCTGAACTACCGTTCACTGTCCCAGTTCACACAGTGAAAGCAAACTGCTGAAACTATTGTATGAACATGTGAACATAGAAAATAAAGACAGCGTCTTCCCCTCATGCTCTGGTTTCCTTCCTGATATTCTCACTCTATTCCCTTTCTTTGGAAGTGCACGTCCTGAATGTGGAAGTACATGGCAGCTGTGGGTACAAACATAAAACAATAGGCCAACATATTTGACATTAATGCAAAAAAAAAGAAAAAAAATAGAAAAGGTTACAATGGTAGAACATGAGATCACACTAATTCAGCTTGTTTTATGTTTGAAAATGCATGAATGATTAAAGATGAGCATGCTGATGTAATCCACAGCAATTGTTACCTAACACTGCAATTTACCACAAATATACAAATTACAGTGAACGTCTCTGAAGCTGTAGTACAAGCCAATTCTTGTACATTCAGACACAAGGCTAGAGCGACCCCCAATGGATAACTTGAGAACTGAGCGTATTTAGGTTAGCTTCGGTTTTCCTGTCAAGTGACTGAGGTAAAAGGTACAGTCATAAATTTCTCTGATTATCTTCCCTGGAAGATTTAGTTCACCCCTGTTTCTATAAAGTATATACATTTTTCAGTGTCAAAATAAATAAAAAAAAAAAAAAACCCTGTTTAGTTGTATATTTTCCCCTCGTTTCATAAGTTCATTAAGGGCACAGAGTGGATTTCTGTCCCAGACTTTTAAATTCCTTGGATACACCTCCAAGTAACAATTCTGAATTCTGACTGTATATTTCTTATGTGGTTTCTCATATTCGACTTCCTCTGGGCCTCTTATTGTAATGACTATGATTCAGACTAATGAGGGCAGTAAAACTGTAATTATGCAGGCACCAAGAGATCACGACTGCATTTGGCGCTGACCACTAACAAAGGCAGAGTTTTACAGTTTAATTGTAGTCTGGCCTTTTCTTCACTATAAGTTGCAGGTATTACGCCTCTCTCGTGGGAGACATTTTGACATGTCACAGAGGAAAAGCACAGATGTAAACAATAAAATCAATGATGGCTGAATTCTGTTTACCTGCTACAGTTTCAGGGTCCTGGTATCGTCCATGCTTCCTCTCTGTCACATGAATATAATGGAGCCATTGTTAATGTTACTCCTAACACCTGTGCTTTTCCTACCATAATAAATCAAAATGTCTGCTGTGAAAAAGGTCTATGCAAATAAAACCTCAATATGAGTCTGGCCAATAATATGAATGTGACACAAACAAGTGTTTCATTACGGTTTCATAGATGAAACAGTAAAGCTTTTAGAATAACAGCACCTAATTATAATTTGTCAAACATATTCTGGATTTCTGTTTAAACAACTTAATGAGTTTACACTTTTTGTAAAAAAAAACAAAAACGGAGAGAAAAAAACGAATGGAATATAAAGGCATTTACTTTCATTATGTTGACAAAGAGAAAAGCACTTTTGCAGGTGTACACAAGACATGATCTAAGGGGTTAATTTTTATACATCTGCAGAACAAGCAAACAAAATCAAGCACAGAAATAGTCAGTTTCGACAAATACCATAACAAACTTAAATACACTTTGCAAGCTTATTTAGTGAATCTTTCAAAGACAAAAAAAAAACGTAGTGATCATGCCATTTCATGGTTCTAACATTTAAACATTTAATTTAAAATAATCTTTAAATATATGCTGCAAAATGTTGGACCTGTGAGCACCCTTGACAGCCTAAAGTTCTGCAAGTTAAGACTGGAAATATAAATCTGTAAAAAACCAAAAAAAACCCAAACCATTTATTCCCCCTTGGCAACTGCAACTGCACACCTCATTAAAACAAAGCCCAAATAAATACTCAGTCACATTTGACAGCAGGCGTGTTCCCATCACTTTTATCAGCAATGAACATTTTCAGGGGACTAAATGGAGGCAGGATAAGTGTGCCTAGCACATTTTGTGAATTCAGTGATAATATTCTGAAACCTTTTGTTGCCTCAACATGACAAATAAAGCTAGTTGTTTTTTGTTCTGGTCAGTGTGGTTTTTTTTTATTAATTTTTTTCTCCTGATATTGCAAAAATGGCCGCACTGTTAACTTCACCGGGGACGTTACTGAGAGACAGATGGCTACACCAACTAGCATACAAACTACCTGACATTCACTCCTGAGCACTACTTCTTCAGGCCAGGAGTTATATAACAACATGAAAATAATGCATTGGTGGAGGTTTGCTCCTGCAGCTGAAACTGTTCAAGTTTGTCAATTTGTACTTAAATAACTGCTCATTTAGATGTTCTGCACTAGATAATTTTTTTAAAAAAAGAAGAAGAAAAAAAACAGAGAGTTTTGTTCATCTCTCCTGGTGCATAAATCTGTATCGATTTGCAAGAGGGTTCAATAAATGAGGGCCACTGTCAAACACTACCCTATAATTCAATGGAGACAATTCCTTGCCAATAAACGCAGTGTGATGAGCTGTCTAATGATCAGCCAGTGGTTTCATCCCCTCAGTCTCTCAGCAGCAGATAGTCTTTGATAGTTTCTGGTAAAGGAAGGTCTTTTACAGCAGTGGGGAGGAACTGCACCCCGAGACTCTGCCGGACAGCACAGCGTGCCAGAGAGCGCAGTGTGGGAGCCTGAGCCACCATGTTGGTCAGCCTCGCCAGCAGTTGGGGATCTTTACTCAGCTCCCTGGGAAGGGTGCCGTCAGCCCGTCGGATCTCAAACCGCCCTGCAGCCCTGCACAGTAGCTCAAGGCATTCCTCTTCCTGTTCAGTGCCCAGGCCCCGGGCCAACAATGCCACCAGTCGGGAGATAGGGGTCTGGCCCTTCAGGTTGGTCACATGGACCTGGGCTCCGTAGTCTAATAGCACTTTGACACTCTCCAGGTTGCCTTTCATTGCTGCCCAGCTCAAAGGAGTGTCACTGTTGTAGTCCCGGGCATTGGGACAGGCCCCGCTCTCTAGCAGGGCCCTCACACACTCTGGGTTATCTTTGAAGGCGGCCCAGTGAAGTGGAGTGTCCTTATTGCCATCCAGGGCGTTGGGCTGGGCCCCATACTCCAACAGCAGCTCCACGCAGCTCTCATCCTTCTCTGCTGCATAGTGCAGTGCTGTGCGGTTATATCCATCCAAAGCATTCACCTGATAAGTAGAGTCAATATATTTAGCAGTCTTATGCTAGTCTTTTTAACTGCACAAAAAGGCAACGACTAGAGCAAAGTAGTAGGTCTTGGGCGCACAGAATCCTCTTATTTTGGTTCATATATGTGCAGCAGCACAAAGTTCAAACAGGCTGGGTTAAGTGCTATATATAGATAGAAGGGTGTGGTTATTGGGCACCAAAAAAATCACACAAACTAGCAAAGCCAGTTTCAAGATCAGGAATTTCAAACTGTAAGCGCTGTAAACTGTATAGTAACAGTTTTCATAGAAGTAACAGGGACACCATCTCTGGAAAGACATGTTACTGTTTAATCTTTTAAATTAATTTTTCAACACTATGGGAACCTCAAACTAAATTCCAATCATGTACTTAGAATTTGAGAGGAAAGTTATATAACCAAATCTATCTGCAGGGGTGTATATCTTTAGTGGTAACAGAGTTTTTTTCAACTTTGGTTTAGCCAACCCCTTTAAAAAGGACTATACAGGCAGTTTTGCACATTTTCTCCCAGTAACTACACAACACTTATTTTATATTAATTCCAGCTATCAGCATCAAACTATGATTAATGAATTCAATTTTTCAGACAGCCACTGGTTTAATTTTGTGACACAGTATGACACTCAACACTCATGCTCAGCATTACTTTAATCAAAGTTGCACTATGTGCAGCTCAATTGTAACTGAGATTATGAACAAGGACTATTTTGAAAACACTATTTAAATAGTGTGTTTAAGTGCTTAGTGGAACCTTCAACATCTAACAATTAGGAAATGGATGTCAAACTCACTATTCACTTTCAGGAATGTTTAAGACTGTTCTTGCTAGCAAATTAATTTCCCCAAAAAGTTAACATATCTTTAGCAAAAATAAAACTGGGCATTATGTTCAGTGTGATGGAAAACCTTCAGCATTGTAAGCAAGGTTCAGCTCTCTGCAGGTTGTCTTTCATGTAATACAGTGGCTGTCTGGATGGTAGCAGTTTAATCTAAAATCTTGTGGTTCGGTGTGTAGGGGTCATGCATGACTTACCTCTGCCCCCTTCTCCAACAGCAGCTCCACACAGTCAGCATCAGCGACCATACATGCACAGTGCAAGGGCTTAAGTGTGCCATGCATCCGGTTCACATCAGCTCCCTTAGGCACAGAGGGGATAATGATGTCAGTGTAACTGATGACACTGGGAGATTTTATTCATTTAAAGTCAGACTGAAAGATGAGCAGATGCTTACCTTACGAATGAGATCCTCCACATTGTCGTGTGGGAAAGAGCGGATGGCTGCGATGGTGCGGATGAGCCGCTCAGACAAGGAGTATTTACTTTGAATGCTTTGCATGATGTACCACATAGTAGAGCTCATGTGTAACAGAGGACCATGGCACCCAGGCAGGGGTGACACTACAGCACACTGAAATACATTTTTGAGAAGTTGTGGTTAAAAACTGACACAATGGGGATTACTCAGCATGACAAAAAACTAACAGAATAAAATGAATAGGAAGTTAAAAAAAGGCTCCTTGGATGTTTCTCATTAATTTGGGTAAGTAGATTCTCTTCTTAGGTAGGTATGGCAGGGGTTGTGTCTTACCTTACTATTTCATTATTATATATTGCTTTAACACAGAAATGCACTCATTGCACAGTGTGGTACTGCAAAGTTAATGACTGTCCCAATGGATATATATATATATGCACACTGAAACCATTTTAATTTCATGTAAACTTAACTGACACACTGGGAGTATATAATCGGGTTTGTTGTGACTAGTTATATTGAATATTGGGAATCCAAAATGGTCTGATTTTATATTAGAGTTACTTTTCACATAATATGAAGTGGGCAATAATCATGATTTTGAGAATGCTTGTTGGTGTTAAGATCAGAATTTGTGTAGGCATGTATGATGACAATCATAAATACCTGCTTAGTTGATTCAAACAAATTAACCATTTTCCAGTGCTTTGATCTTAAGCATTCGGAGCTGAAGAAATACTGTCAGGGCACTCCGTACATATTACCTAGTTAGTGTATGCTTATTCTGTTGTTAATCTGAGACCCAATGCCTAACCTTGTTCTGCTGCTACTACTTAGTCGCCTAAGAGCTTACTGTCAGCAAAATTAAAGGCATGTAAAAGACTAAACGTAAACATATGACTGACACTGACACCTAATGTTAGCTCGCTTGGAAAGAATGTGCAGCACAAAAGAAAACAAAAGACTACCTACAACAACGATGCACGTTTAACACCAAGTGACAGCTTGTAAAAAATAACAGATTAACGTCAATATACAAACCACAAGAGCCACTTGGCAAACAAGCAGACGCTGACAGGCTGGTTTAGGGAAAAAAGATCCCCGGCTATATTTTCACCAGCTGCTAGCACCAAGTTAGCTAGCTAGCAAGCTAACGTTAGCTTGGAGATGCAGGCTAAACAGACAGTCGTAGGTGGAAAAAAATCGAGTAACATTCCTTTTCAATTACTTGTGAACGCTCTTTGAAATGATCTTAGCGTCCATTATCGATAAATGACCGATGCTAATGTGATAACGTACCGTTTTCGGTCCACGGTTTGAAGGTCTGACAGGTTACCGTACTGACTTTGATGCTCTGTTCGACATAAACACAGAACGTCACCGCTGCGGCCACGCCCTCCTTCTCGAGCCCCTGTTGCTCCGTATTTAAGCTCGACTGAGGCAACGGTAGCTTTAGCCTACGATAACTTCAGCTAACTTTGTATTTAGTGTCAATACCGGCTTTTACGGCCTCTGACTGGACGCTATATCTCTGTCGAATGTATGTGCTTTCCCGATATAGGCATGTAATGTACCGGCCGCCCCGCAGGCATCCACCGACATGCCACGAATGCCTTCAGCTGTACATGTCCATGTTCAGAACGGCCCATTAGCCGAGAGACACCGGACAAGTGGCTTCACAAATCACTGAAGATTGAAGGGCCAGGCACAGACAGCCCCTGGTGGACACGAGCCTCACACAGACCGTAAACACTGAGAGCTTGTCCAGAGTCATAGGCTTTATATTTGGTCTGTAACTGTGGACGCTAATATACATACATATAAGGAACACAGGTTGCAGTGAGGTTTAATTTATCTTGAACAGTAGACTAAGGATGCAAATAACGACTCAGTTCACCGCGAATAATTGTCTCTCAAATTAACCGATTAATCATTTTGTCCGCAAAAAAAAAAAAAAAAAAAAAAAGACTAAACCCGTCCATCACAAGCTCACAGAGCCTTAGGTCACGTGGTCCTCAACCTTTCAGGCTTGTGACCCCTTAAAACAAAGCTCAGTGTTCTTGGTGCCCCTCATTGGTTTGTGATCAGTTCAACCACAGGGCAATTGTTCGTACACTTGATTTGAATACTTTAGACCCCTGGAGTCTGAAGATGGAAAATTATCTTGGAATTAATAGATAAACAAAAGCTCATAATGAAAATAAACCTAATTTTGCATACGAACATTTTTTGGCTTCACAATTAATACATATATTATAAAAAATATTATTAGATAGCTCTATATGAGGTTGGGAACTTTTTGTATTTATGATCAGCTATTATTTTTTTCTTTTTATTTTGCGGATTAATCATATAGTCCACAAAATGTTAGAAAGGAGCAAGTTATAGTGCCCAAGGTAACGTAGGCCAAATACATTACGACACACGATAAATTTGTCAGCAAGAGTCCAAAACTCCAAAACAAGATATTAAATCTAAACACATATAAAGGCAGCAATTCCTCAAATTTGAGAAGAAAAATCTAGAACCAGTGAAAAATATCATGACCCAGATGTAATTTATTTTTTATGAGACAGAGCTTAAACCAGCAGTTGATTAATCAATCTCTCAATTTACAGAAAAAATGGCAACAATTTTGATAATTGGTTAATCATTTGTCATTTTTAAACTTTAGTAAACTGCAATTGACACTTTTTCGCTATCTTCTCACATTTTATAGATCAAACGATTAAGTTATTTAACAAGAAAATAATCAGCAGTTTAATGGTGGTGAAAATAATTAGTTGCAGCCCTATATCAATTTGTCAGGTCCTCTAGAGCAACTTCTCAAACTTGAGATCTAAAAATATTAGCGACCTTGTAACTTTTATGCTTTTTGTAGGCCCTCTTTGGCCTTTGTATCTACCTGCTATACAAATTGCATGGATGCAGACAAAAGGCAGTTTGGTACAGTCAGAGAAATTTTCCTAATTCCATTCAAACTGAGATAACTGGAATCCAACCTGAAGCTGCGTCCCATTCACCTGTTGATGTGTGCACAAAACGCAAGATATCAGAAAGAAATGTGACGCTGGAAAGCCAAATCAAAATAATTTATTTTTGGTGACATTTCATACAGTTCTAGGATTGTGTCTCAAACACTTGGTTGATCCATTACTATATTTCCTTTTGCCACCCCAGCCCAAATTAACAGAAAATAACCCAAACATATGGAGGGGGGAATCAATTCCTGTGGGTATTTGCAAGCCTGTCAACATCAACCATATGCTTCTAAATGATTTCACCTTACTCATGAGTAAGATTATTTTTTTTTAAAACAAGTTAGTGCATTTATTTAATTATACTAAATCACTAGCTGCTCATACTCATTAATGAAAAAGAAATAACAGCCCCAGTGATTGGTTACTCGTTTACTGCATTACTAAACCCAAAGTCAATGCATCAAGTATTCTCTCTCAGCTGACATCTCGAACAGTATATAAATGTCATATGCGTGATTTTATTTTGCCAATGCGATTTCACACAACTTTGGGGAAACCAGCCTACCAAGATTGGGAGAAAAGCGTTGTGCATCAGAATTAGAATAAATAAATTTAAAAAGCAATACATACAGTGAGTCAAACTTCAAATTCTAAGTCAACCTGTTTGTTTTTCAAAAATTTAAAAAAAAGGAAAGAAAAGAAAAAGACAAAGAAAAAATAAAACAAACAAACCAGCAAACTCACCCTAAAAAGCACAAAACAATCTGGTGGATACCTGCTGTCAAAAGCCTCCCTCTGTAAATTCAGAACTAGAACAATTACATTCTCCCACACACATTTCTAGTGAAGGGTTATTACAATATAGCATAGGCAACTATACCTCTACAGCTTCTTCAAAATCCAGTTTCACTGGGCCAAAAGTTTCCCCAAGACTACATTATTTAGCAGACCTCGTCAATAAAAATCAAAACTTTATCCTAGCACACTATGATCGTAGGCAGCTGGCACATAGCACGTGAAAAATGTTCCAATTCTCTTTATATCCACAACCCGGCTGCCAAATATTATATAGCTATCATCCTTAGCTAACAGCAATCCTCTGTCTATTTTTGACACTATGCCATTGTTAAGAATAATTCACAGATAAAAGCTTAACCTGGATATCCTGTGATGATGTAGAAAAGCCAAACCTCACCTAAACCATCAGGCGCACTGAACAGTCAAATCTTACCATTAACCTATTCTGTTTTTTTTTTTTCTCATGAAATACGTCACCCTACTACCCAAAAACAAACATGTAAACAGAGAACCTGACTGATTATCAACATGACAACAATCTGAATCCATTGGAGTGGGTACACCCAAAACATTTCAGATAGATAGCAAAGATAAAACTTAACATGAAAAACTTTGGACCAGGCTAGCAGATTCACCGTGGCTAACAGGCCAGTGAGCACCCCAAAGTGGATTTCGGCTTCAAACAAAACCACACATCTGACTGCGGTGTACATTAACAGCTTCTGATATCTGTTACAAGCCAATCATGAACCAGGATCAAAATACCACCATAGAACACATTTCATTAATATACATTAGAAGACCACACCGTCCAGTTTCAGGACAATGATTCTTAATCTCTGATGTAAAAATCAAAAATCATCCATTTCATTACATCAGTGCAACAGCACACTGTAGCACTTCAATCATTTTTGTTTAACAATCAATGCATACACAGACATCAGTCAACCCTTCAGTCATACTTGCAACCCTAAGCACACGAAAAAAAAAAAAACTGATGTCTCATTGCGTGTTAGTGATATCTTCGTATATGTACATGACAAATATGCATGTTCTTTTCTTCTTAGTGCATATTGTTCTTGCAGACCAACATCTATTCTTTAAAATCAAAAAAACGGTAGAGGGCCATTTAAGCGGCCCAGCATCCCACCTCTCCCTAGCAGAGCATGAATGAGATGGCCTCCAGATAAATCGCACTTAAATTCTTTTAAGCATACCGCTGGAGGCCAACACAAGATTTTTGTTTCCTTTTCAAATCACTCGTCAAAGTTCTTCAGGTGTCATTTTGCCCATTAGTCCTGGATGTCCCCGGTCTTATTGTCATTTTGAAAGCTTTTCACTGGACAAGTTCCAGGGGGAAGGTGGCTACCATAATGTTGTTGCTTTTATGTTATTCATTTTTATATAATTATATATATCCATGTATATATTCATACATCTTTTTTTCTATTCATATCAAGTTTTTACTTTGGCGATACTGGTGGGATATTCTGCTCTTTGCCAGTGTGCCTGTATCCTCCCTGCGGGGAGCTGCGTCGGGCTGGAGGTGGACGCCTCTGGTCCCGAAACTTGAGGCCCCCGGTGCCTCTGGGGCCATTGCTGCGGTGGTATCCTTGAGAGTCACGTTCACGGGGTGGCCGGCTCTCCTTGCATTCCCATCCCCCCTCCCTGTCGTGGCCTTTCTCTAGCTTGTCTCCAGGGCCGCTGCTGGAGCCCGGCTCCTCAGCCTTGTTCACACGCAACTCGCGCAACGGCTGGCCCGATGCGGTGCCGGAGGAAGCTGGGGAAGGGGCCGCAGGGGGAGGGTCCTTGGGTGGCCGTTGGCAAACCTCTGCGTAGCTGAGCTTACGTGGCTCCTGAACCAAGGCAGGAAAAAAAATGCACAATTTTAAAAGCTGTAGCACACAATCCCATTCAGATATTCATTTTCATGCTTCCTCGTGTGAAACCCTCAGATCTCATAATCTTAACGCTCATTGGGGCGGGAGTGAACGTTCTGGACTTGTGGTGGGAAAGAGCAGAGAGGGGAAAAAAAGACAGAAACAATGAAGAAGAGTGAAAGATAGAGAAGGGAGAGAACCAAAGTCAGTCGGTCCACTACCTCACTTCCCTCTATGCGCAAAAGATCTCATCATCGGGAGAACAACGATGCTCAAGTGCTGGCTGTCATCGCAAAGAACCAGATTCTCACCTGTGCAGGGGTGGGAATAGTGGCTGTAGCAGGGGCCGGCGTGCTGGGTGTCGCTGGCGTGGAGGCAGCAGAGGGCTGAGGCCTGGAGCTAGGCACCGGCTGTGTGGAGGAGGAGGAGTTGACAGTAGTTTGAACAGGTGTGCGTGGGGTCGCTTTTGGAGCTGGGATCTCTGCCCGTTCAGCCCTCTTCTCCTGACGAGTGACCCTGTCACAACAACAGTTTCAGACGTTCACGTTAATATTTTAAGTTTAAAGCGGTCATCTGAGGCCTCAATGTCCTGAATTAAATTGTAACTACTGAGAAAGTCATACCCAGGGGCCGAGGGTCCAAGTGGTTGTGTGGTGGATTTTGCTGCTGCCAGAGCAGGAGTTGAGGCAGCCACAGTGGCCTCTGTGACTGAGGCTTGGCCAGTAGCTGGACTCACAGTGGCTTCTTTATTGGCTTGTTCTGTCTATAAAAAGGAAGGAGATATGCACTTTACATCTCCTATGAAGTCCTCCTCTCAACCATCCTTTCAGTGCAGTATATCCAAGAGATTTACAAAGTGTTGCAGTCTCGGTTTCTTACCTTGTCCCTGTACAGACCGCGTACAACATCTGACATTCGGTTTTCTAGCACTGGCTCTCCCTGTGCGCTGACCACGCAGCCAGGAAGAGGAGGGAAGTTGGTGGCAGCCAAGTCAAACTTGGGTGGAGAAACCTTGACCTCTGCTAGTGGTACAGGCCTCTGATAAAGGAAATTGGAAATGGAGCCAACAAACAGAAAGTTCATGAGTTGGTGTGAAACGTTGTTGAATTAAATGCAACAATGTTTTGTTACAACATGAAATTGCTATTTACCGCAACCCGTTCATCTTCTCGCCTCCTCCGTGTTCCTCTGTAGGTTGTGCTCCGTCTGAAATGCAGTTAAAATTATCTGTCAACAGTAACTCAACATCAGTCAAGTGTCACTGATCAGGTCACAGCCCGTCACCAAGAGCCATTACAGTCAGGGACAAATCGGAAGGCAACTAAAAACAGACTAAACCGGTTTACCTTCCTCGTCCAGACATGCCACTGTCATCACTGGGGTCCAAAGAGGAGGAAGAGGAGGAGAGATGCGAGAACGCCATGCTCAGGTCGGAGGCTGTCTGGACTGGGTTAGTGGTGGTTGTGGCGGTGGCGGCGGCAACAGGAGCAGGAGGCTGTGGGCTGCGCAGCCCAGTCAGGCTCTCCAAGGAGACAGGAGTTATGGACGCTGAGGTCACCTCGCTTGTCCTCACCTGGGGCTTCACATGGTTTCTGTTGCAGTGGAGAACAAGTGAAGATAAGTAAGGCCAATACTTCAAAAAAAAAAAAAAAACTCTTAACATACTGGCAACCAGTGTTTTCTGTACAGCCTTTTGCTTGTGAGGATAATTTTGGCCTCAAGAACTAAAGAATAACTTTAGGAGGTGCTACACAGACCATACTGGTGTTCTTACATGTAAGCCCATTTACTAAAAATACATATACTTTCAATTACTACCTGACATTTTTTAATGTTGTGATTATTTTTTGTGTAATTATTTTAGAGAGGTGTTGATTCAGCAGTACAGTAAATTTTGGAGGATGTAGTTTGTGGTGCTCTTGAGTCTACCCTCACTGATAGAAGTGGTGTGGGCAAAATAATAGAAACACTCGTCTAAATAACATAACAGTTCAACAATTAATTTACACCTCTCAAACCATTTCAACACAAACTGAACATCTTAACCTTCATGAAGGGAGGATTTATTGCAGGACTATTGTATTACTGTACCTAATAAACTGCCAGCTGAGTGTTTTTTGTCAAAGTTAAGTTATTGTAAATCACACCCAAAAAGAACATTATGACATTGTGTTTTTGATAACCTTCCCAGTGTTGTTAAGTGATATATATGTGAAAGCTCTTAATATCTTTGGAAACTCTACGGCAGCTACTACTGTTATGTAAACCGAGTTTCATGGGCTGTAACATGTTAAACCACTTTATGGTCCTATAATTAGAGCTTGTGTTTGCATAGAGAAAACTGCACTGTAATCACAGTAGCTATGGGATGATAACTGGAACAGACTGTAATAAGCCTATAAAAAATTCTAATCTGCTATATTTTGGGGGTCCCTCAACAATTTTTAGATAATGGAGGCTGAAACAGCTAAATGAGTTCAAAGGAAACACTGGTGGCACCAATTGAAACTTGATAGTTTGGCTGGAGGAATGAGACAGCATGCTGTGTCCTCGGGGTAAATGCGTGGACATGCAAGGGTTTTAGACTACATTTGTGCTCATGATTGGCTAAAGCAGTGAAGCCTCTGATGTCAACAGACTGTACCGTGTTTGGCAATCTGCAACCAATCATAAACAAACTGAGCAGAGCTGACAACATCCATGTAAGACGAGACAGGCTACTAACATCTTAATGAACCCGAAATAAAACTTTGAAGCAGGTATTGTTTCTCAAAAAAAAAAAAAAACTGGGAGTGAAGCACCTGACTTTGGAAGAGAAGGGTAGAGAAATGAAAGGGAAGGAAAAGATACAGAGGAGAAAGAGAGAAACAAAGCCAGTTAGTCCACTCCCTGTTTTCCCTCTATGCATATCATGACCTCATCACCAGGTCTGACTTGGGAAGAGTACAGTGACATATTTCTTTGTGAAGCTGCTTTTTTTCTAACTCGATAAACAAATTTACAAAGTTGTCATCTCTTTGCAAAAGACTTAAAGCATCCAGATTAAAGCTGACCCAGACTCGGTTTCAAACTGTCAGCAATTCCTTGTTAAGGCATATTACGCATGGAGTATGGTAATACAATCACTGACAATGAAAGCAGCAGTAAAACAAGGGGGGAAAAAACAAAACAACAACAACCACAAACAAATAAAATAGATGGTTAGTTGTGATGGAGAGAAACTGTTACATGTAATAAAGTAAATGCAAAGAGGACATTTTGAAGCCAAAGTGATGATAACTGGAAAAAGCCAATCGCCAGGAATCAGATAGCAGCTGCTGCCATTTAGTAGGAAAGCCTACATTTATTAAATGACATGACAAATCCAGGATGTCCATTACCTGGCAACAAAACATTTACCACGGTGATGAAAAGGATTATGGCTATAAAAGTCTGACTGGCAGAAGGCATGGGCCCTGTTATGGATTTAGTCATTTGCTGCTGCAGTATGGTAAGAGATGAGGGTAGCGATGAAGCTTATCGTACAGTATAACAGTGGTACCTGAAGGCATTTATTACATTCTTTCTTGAATAGAGGGGGACACTGTTGGGACAGTAAGAAGACAGGGAGTGAAGAACATTTCCCTGGTGGGGTTATATTATCTTTAGACAAAACTTTATTGCAGGTGATCTGATGTTCACTCTTTAACTTCATGCAAATAATGACACAAGTGGTAAAACACTCCAAGTATATGTTTATGCAAATAGCAGACGTAAGGTTTAGGTCCAAACTGAAAAATTAAATCAAAAATTCACAATCAGTATCTGGAAAAAGAAAGTCCTTACCGGTTTCTGTTGAATGGGCGAGTGATATTAAGAGAACTGGAGCCGGTTTTATAGTGTCCAGCAGAGCCAAATCCATTTACAAAGCTACTGTTGGGAAACGGTGCCTGAATAAGGGGGGGAAAAAAACAGCCGGATTGACAAATCCCATTTCATGCAAGAACCTGTGCAGCTATTTACACAGCAGCTAGAATGCAGAACCTGAAAATAAATTTAACACATTATTTGCTTCATGTGTTTGCTCTGAACGTACAGAATATTTTGACTAATATGTTGTTAAACTCAAAACATTGAGAGTTTACGTCCACTGAGAATTCAAACTGCAACAAGGAGAAGAAGACTCATTTGAATTCACTCAACACACTTCTCTATAGACATCACCACAAACATGGTGGCGATGACTAATAAGTGATTATGCAGCTGTTTTGTTTTTTTTTTGCGAGGTGAGACTTCAACTACTGCCAGTGCACAACATGTGGCGTTCAAGGTTAAGTTCCTGCATCAGATTTATGAGTTTAATGCTGATAATGCACAGAGAGAAAAATCAACCACAACTGGAAGTGAAGGTTTTCAACTGAGGATCACAACGGGTGGATTCCAGAGTAGGTTTGTGTAGCTGCATGTCTCACCAGAGGAGTTTCAAAATACGGTGTGGGCGAAGGCGTCCAGGTGGGAGGTACGATGCCGTAGACTGGGTACTGCTGCTGGGGGTAGACATGCTGCATGTAGAGTGGAGAGCTGTACTGGGACTGGCTCTGGGACTGCTGGGCGTACAGACTGTTGTCCATGCTACGGTAGCCGTTTTTCGCAAAGAACGTGTTGATGGCCTTTATTCTGGCCTGTCACAGGGACATAAGAAGAAAAAACAAGTGTAAAATGATGAACATAACTTCTTTCCAAAATGATATGGAAGTGTTAATTTGACTCACCATGATGGGTTTTCCCTGAAATGTTTTTACTTCCTCTCTCAAATACTTGTACGCCTAGAGGAGTACAAGAGAGAGTCATAAGGCAATTCACAGTGGAACATTTTAACTAAAAGCTCAAGACAGTGTGATGAAAAGTGAAATTTCAGTAACGGTACCTGCTGAGCATCTGTGTCTGATTGGAATGTGATGTACCAGTTGTTGTTATGTGCAAACTCGACACTTATCACCTTGGGACAGTTGTCATTTTTGAACAGCGACTCCACTTCCTGTGAATTTGACAACAAACAAAAGGAAAGGTCTCACACTTGAGCTAAACATGAACAACAATTTGATGATTCCAAACACGTGCGGTTTTTATTGCCAAGTTGTCTTTACCTCAACAGGCGTGGTTTCAGGGACCTCTCTCAGGATGATAATGCACCGTTTGTGATTAGGACGCACTTTCTCCCCTTTCTCGTCCACTTGTACCATCGGAGAGGCTGAGGAAAATTTAGGGTGTTTAAATCCAGACAGAGCACAGATGTATGCAACTCATTTTAACATGCACCATCCTGAACTTTTCACTTACATCTCAACACGTCCAGGATGAGGTCCATGTCAGTGGTAAGGACCTTGATCCCCTCCATACTGGCTATAGTCCAAATGGGGACAAACTGGTCACTGTCCATCTGGGACATCAGGTACAAATCCTTCGAGAGGTTTTCTCTAAAAATCACAGAATGACAAATCCATATAAATTAGCCTCTTGAGTTGGGAAATAATGAGTCCACTTTCCAAGTTCGACTGTATAAAGGCGCTTCAGGCGCTTGCCTCTTACCTAGAGAAATAAAACTCCAGCTCTTTCTTCAGAGACTCTCGTAGATTCTCAGAGGAGACCGGCTGTTCTTCAGTTTTGGAATCCACTGAGAACCAAAACCGAAATGTCAGCGGCACAAAAAAGGGAAAAGTTCACTACATACACCACACAACAAGTCAAAGACATGAGGCTGCAATGAGAAAGCAGATTAGTGAGGTAATACTCGCAGAACTGTGTTGTGTTTAAGCTGTGCAGACTGTTTAGGTTTATGGTATTACTGAAGAGCATACAGTTTACAGACACACAAAAAAAGTTTTAAATTCAACTTGCTATGTTGAAAAACAGAATAATTCTTAGTTGCGGCCACAGTTGATGTGTGGAGACGACTGCATGTGATGTGACGGGACTGACCTGAGGTCCCTGTGGTGGACTCGGCAGGGGAAAAGCCCAACTCAGGAGGGTCCATTCCATTTACTGCTATCTCAGCTGTTGCTGTGGAGCTGCTGTTATCCAGGGCCGTGAATCCCACAGTGTACTGCTTGCACCCAGCAGACGAAGGCTCAGAATAACCTGCAAAGGTAAAGAGTTTGGTTCAGAAACGACAGCAGACAGCCCAATTTTCAGGCCTGTTTCGTCTCGCCTGTTTTGAAACTCCATACATTCTCTCGTACTGTGTGTGTGTACATAAAGTTTAGATGTCTACAGACATTGTCAAAGAAAGCGAAAAAAAACTAAAGAACTTGGGGCAAAATTAAGCTTAAACATGACAACAACTGTTAAAGCTGGTGTTGACTACAAAACACTCAGTATATATATCTGCAGACGTGGATGTGATACCGATGGATATTTAATTGAACTGATGGAAATGTGTCTCACCCTCGCTCATGTCCGAGGGGGGCCAATGAGGGCTGCTGGTAACAGCCTCGCTGGGGGTCACAGGCATCTCCTGCCACACCTTGGCATTTGGGTTCAAACCGGCGCCCTTAGAGGTGACCTTCAAAGCAGAAACAGCAGGATCAGGAGAGTGAAATTCAATTTGACATTAAAAGCAGAATTACGCTCCTGTTTTAGCTCAATCAAACATTCCAAACAAATACAGGGAGAAAAAAACAAGATAGTATAGAGCATGCAAAGATGTCAGTTATCTAAATCATACTATTGCAGTTTGGTGATTTATTTTTATCTGAATAGATCTGAATATTACTAATGTGATGCATCCACTATTTAGACCTGCACTATGTTGAATATTGTGTAGTTAATAGTCTTGCTGATATCATCTCTGTTTGGCATCTCACCCGTTCCCCAACTATTGTCAGAATGAAGTTTCAGTACACAAACAGTATGTTTGGTACTTATCAAGTCTAACCACTATCACTCATTTGTTTATTTACATAAACACATTGAGATACTTTTTATATCCAGTATTTACTGAGCACTAAGCAGTAAGTACCAAGCATCTTCAGAGCATTCAATAAACCTAATAGTTATTATGTGAGATCCAATGGCTTTAGGAAAGCTATGACCATCAAGATGGAAACCTGAAGGAAACATGATAACTTCATGTAAATATAGAAATGGACTTAGAGAATAAATAAACAACAAAAAAAAAACATCTAGTTGCTTATTGGGAATTATTTTAATCTTACCAGAAAATTAGAGCAATAACCATTTAGTTTCAAAATTGCTGCAATTCAATTCAAATTTTACCTTTTGTTTGTTAAGTAAACATTACATCTGTACTGTGTGCGCAATGGCATGTCCTCCATCACAAAAAGCAGCAACATACAAACAAAAACCAGACACAGTTTAACAAGGAATTAAACTGGTTTCCAATAAAGTACCATGGATGACTGAGAGCATGCAGGTTCCAGCCAACCATCACCACACCTGCTGAATTCACTAATTACTTTAACCTTATATCGTGGGGGCACTGAATGAAATCACCTGGCGTAATGTTAGGATGGCAGGAACACCTGCATACCACTGGGCTTTGATGGCATATAATTGGAAACCAGAGAAGTACAATGAAATGTGCTCACATGGGGCCCCATGATCCCCTGTCAACAAAAGAAGCTATTACCCTGTTAACCTGAAGGAGCAGAGTGATCATAAAGGCTCTGTGTAGCCAACATATCTGTAGCAATATATGTGGATACAACCTGGTAAAACAACACACTACCATAACACTAAGAGCAGTTTATATTACTTCCATATTTATATAACATAATATTTAGATTTTTGCCACACGTTATTCCACGATCAGCTCAGACTCTCCATGGCAAAGGGGCTGTGGACTGGCAGGAGAAACCCTGACCCTGCAAAGATCTGTGGCCAAGAATAGATCACATACAGTACATATTAAGGCATACAGCTACTGATGTGAACTATGGATTGTGATTTTATCCAAAGAGGAGTTGGTGACAGCTGTACACTAACTTTGTAAAGCCAGTAATTCAAAAATGTACCAGCTCCTTCTTTCGACATTATCAGTCTCCACCTGCAAAGAGATCAACTCGTTTTTCCCCGCAAAAGCACTGGGCCTGACAAGAACAGCTGCCAGTCACAATATGCCTCAAGACACTTCTCTCCACCAATTACAGAAGAATGGCTGTGTCAAACGGTTAGGCCTCAGTATCATTCAAAAGAGCTCCAACATTTATGTGCCGTGCAACTTGACACATGGTTACAATGCATGCTTCTGTGTTACAGTCCGTAGCAAGCCAAGTAATGTCAGCTGACTGCGCTGCGCAGCACAGCACAGGCCAGGTATTTGCAACGCATGTCACTGCACTAGCTAGGTTAGCTAGCAGCGCGATTAGCGAACAGACAACATTAGATTGAATGAACGTTCATCCTTCGACCAATAACTGAGGCATCGATCACTAACAAAATTGAAAACAACTCCGTCAGCACTTGTCCGCTCCAAACAGCAATGCCCTCCTGCTACAGCTATGTCATAACTTAACTTATAAGCTAATGATTACTCAGCAAACTACTAAATGAGCTTGCTGGTTACAGTGGCTAAGCTAGCGTTAGCCGTGTAAAAGGAGGAGCTGCAGTGGAAATCCGGATGATGATGAGCGACTGAAACCACCTGCCTGCAACATTACCGGCTGCAAGTTAGTAGTCATACAAGTGCTGCCGTATGTACTGTATTTTTGTTTGATAATCAATATTAAACACTATCAAAAAAGTCATTACTTCATCAGTTACAAAGTCAGAGGCAAGATGATACTTAGTATCTTCATTCGTGTCTTAGTGTTAAGACACGAATGTGTTAGGTTAATTTTAGCTGCTGTCTGATAAATATCACTCCCCGCGTTTGAGGAGGAGGGGGGCGTACTGTGCTAACAGGTTCCACTGAGCAGCAGTCGTTTAGCCACTTAGCGTTAGCTCTGTAGCTAAAGAAGGCCTCACTCACCATGCCGCCTGACCCTCCCTCGCTCCCCAGCGGAGCCTCGTCCTTCCCACCGGTCTTCGGTCCCGGATCAGCCTCCTCCTGCAGCAGCGGCGGCTCTCCGCTCTGGTCTGAACTCATCAGCCGCTCCTGACTCACTTCCACCCCGTCGCGTTCTCCCGGCCCCCGCCTGCCACCACCACCGCCTCTTTCAGAAACACCGGCTGGGTTCAGCAGTCAGTCCCGTCGGACTGGATCGGCCAGCAGCGAACTCAAACTAGCTACTAGCTAGCTAACCGGCTAGCAGGTACGCTACAGACGGAGGCTAGCAACCTAGCGTGCTATGAATCAACGAAGCGGGCTAACGACAGCTAGCTCAATGAATCAAACCTGCACGCCGAGACACTAATGGTACAAGCGATGCCCAACCATGACTCTTCTCACACCGCAGTCCCCGCTGCCGTTTCACGAAATATTAGACTACACACCGGGTTCGTGAAGCGCATTCCTAACCGGGCGACCGGAGCGGACACTGGGGACACGCACCTCTCCTCAGCGCAGGCACACAGTCCGCCGACGTCCCAGCTGCCACCGCGAGTTCTCTGTGACCTCTGCAGAAACCATTTCCTTTTCCGGACCCGCACTGTAGTTTTTTTTTTTGCATTATTTTGTATGTAGCGAGGTCCTTATCCCAGTATTTATGTGCCGAGGATTACCCCAGTTTAACGATAAAAGTACTTATTCACCTATACACAATGTTGTCCCTGTATATTTTGTTGTTTTTAGAATGATAAAAGGTCACAAAAAGAGAATTATAAGCTAGCCTATAACATACAAAAAAGTTAACGATTTATTTCTTGAAGATGAGCAACCAAAAAAAAAAAAGGAAATCTTTGTTTAATTTCCTGATTTCAAACCATGTTCGATCAGCATACTTGTGAGACACGATCAGATTAAAATATACACCTCAAAACATGGGCTTCCTTCTCTGTAGGCCTGAAAAGCGTTCAAGTAAATTTCGTTATCTGTTATAATTTCGGCCATCTGTTGCAGGAGTCCTCGTTCTTCTCTTGTTGTTGTATTTAGTCTTTATTACCCTGGCGGTGTGTTTGGGGTTGTCTCGCTGCAGGATAAATTTGGGACTGATCAGATGGCTCCCTGATGGTGCTGATATCAATGATGGATAAGAATCTAAACATCTAAAGTACCAAAATCTTTTGGACAGTACTGTACTCAGCAGTAAAAAAAAAAAAAAAAAAACGTGGTAAAGATCTTAAGTGGTCTTTAGTCATTATCAGCAGGTTTAAGGAATGGTCTATGAAATCTTGTGTGGCATCAAGAGAAAGTGAGAGCTGTGATGTAATCACAGCTGTAATCACATGCTTGAGATTCAATCAAAAACAGGGGATAAGCTTTTGAAAACAATTTAGATTACTCGAAAAGGTTGTTCACAGATACTGTAGGTAACACAGTATTCTACAGTCAAATAGCTATGTCGTATTGGATTATCAGTGTAGTGCATGGAAATGGCTCCACGGTTAATGGTCCCTTCAAAATAAAGAAAACATGTTTGTAAATGGTGAATATTGTGATTCACTGACTGAGGTTTTAATTTTTAATCACAGGCATCGCCCTCACGAAGTCACCTCACGATTCGATTCAATTACGATTGCCCCCCCAAAAAAGAAAAGACATTTAACACAAACAGCCAATCACCCTCTCCAACATTGCCAAAACAGTTAAGAAATTAAAGTTATCAGAAATTAAGTAAATATACTCTATATACACAAAAGTGTCAAAAATATACACAATCACACATAAAAACAGCAGAGAAAAACGATAATATAAAAACAATATAATTTTATTATTTTAGAATAATAATCCGTATGAGCATTTCTGCAAATCAAACTGTAGAAAAGTGACTGAGTTTGTATCATAGACTGTATGGTTTGTATTGTGTTGCCTTCAGGTGCTCATCATAAATGTTGGCACTCAAGGATACGGTTTTTCCATAATCCCTTGCGGCACTACAGACACCAACAATATACAACAGGCCACCATGCCCCTGGCTCACAGTGCTGCCTTGTACAACAATATACAACAGGTCACCATGCCCTTGGCTCACGGTGCTGCCTTGTACACTGTCTGTATTGTCAGCCCTGCACTTTCAGTTATTTTGAAAAACAGTAATGCTGTTCTTACGTTTTATTTGATCTTGGTGTGTATATTTACACTACGATCTCCATAAACAGCAATCATACATACAAATGGAGGGATGGACATACCTTGAATGTTGACACCTGTTTCAGCCTAGTGGCCTTTTATTAACTGTTTTTCTCCCACATCTGTCCCAAAGGTCCAAAAATCATAGCTGCATGTTGAAAACCTTTATTTGGGAGTAGTTTAATCAGATCAGTGTACTGTATGTGCTGTACACATTTCTATGTGAAATTATTTCCACAAACCTGAGAATAAGATCCTCCTAGTTTCTCTACATTTAACACAAATGACCAGCACTGCAACATATTCTTGAAATATATCTTTAATCTGTTTCTTGAAATCTTGTATCTTCTTCAAAATTGATTGACTGAATGTTTTTGAGAGCTGGAAGTGCCACAAAACACTAAATGAGAAAGCACACATTCAGGATAAGAACAAGTAAGACAGCAGCTCTTTTACCAAGGCATGTGGACAGATAGTTGGACAAGAAAAAAAATTGTAAAGGAACAGAGAAGTTGCCCTGCTCCGTCCCTGTGCCCCTTGAAAAAGCAGACTGAGTCTACTTCCCAAGAGGACTCCTCTTCTTGATCACATGCTCCATGTCAGCGTGTTCAGTTGTGTCTAGTTTGATGTTGTACTTGGCCAGGATCTTCATGATGGGCCTGATCTTCAGCCACCACTGTGTCTTCGGGATGCGGTGCCTGCAGCAGACAAGGGAGGATCAAGTCATTATTCACCACCATCAGTTGTTACTAGTAGTACAGTGTATGTCATACAGAAAATATGTCTTACTCAAAATCTGTGTCTGCCTTCAGTTCAGCGAGTGGCTGGAAGGTAAGCGCCCTCTTCCTCATGCCCAGTACACAGGCAGAGTCTGGTGTGTTGGCGAAGATACGACCTAAAGAACACAGGAAGTGAAAGTTATAACAAGCCATGCACTGTACTCATCAAAATGATGAGTACAGTGCTTCAATAAATGTACTTAGATACATTCTACCTATGCCTGTCGGTATTATTATATGAAAATATAATGAATATGTGTAGCAGGAGCATTTGATTTTATGTGGACATACCATGCCTGTAGCATTCCTTGAGTTTCTCAGTCAGCCACAGAACAGACTTGGCGCCCATTTTTGTGCCAAAGTTTCTGTCGAAGGGTGTTGGAGTGCCGCCCTGTAGACGACAGAGGACACACACATTTATCAGCCATCACATGCAGAAATGTAGAAAAACAGGGAGAAAATCAGGTACTTTTTATTTGGAGTCGTTTCTACACTTCGCCACGTGAACAGACCTGCTGCATGTGTCCAAGAACATTCTTGCGGCAGTCGAAGACGCCTTTGCCCTCCTCTGAGTACAGGTTGAAGATGAAGTCAGTGGTGTAGTTGGCATTAGAGTTCTCATTCCTAAGGTAGAACGAACAGTGACAGATTCATGTACTGTCATCTGGGAGGACATGGTCTTGCAGTTAGTTTATATGCTTCTAGAGTAAGAGCTGCTCTTCACAGCAGACATTTTGACTCATCATGGCAGGAAAAGGACAGGTGTTACTAAAAACATTAACAATGACTCTGTTCTATTCAAGTGTTCCAGTGAGTCATGACTGTGTGACAGTGAGTCAGCATGAAGAACACCAGTACCCTAAAGCTGAAGCAGCTTAATGAACTGTACAGCCATCATTCATTTTACAATTTACACCTGTCTTTTCAGTGAAAAAGATTTATTCGTAGGAGATAATTCATTTGAACATTATTCTGCTTTACAGTCACAGAACAGTAATCACAGAAACAGTAGAGGAAAAAGGCTTTGAAGTTTGAAGGCTCTTAGCTGAACTGTGTAACAGATACAAAACAGTAATACCTCACTTTCATGACTTTCAATTATGGATTACTGTCATAGACCTTACATAAACCTTAAAAAAAAGAAATAAAATATTTTGTTTTTCCTGTGTTTCTTTAAAGTAATCAGCTTGTTTAATAAATACATTTTGAGCAGCTATATAAAGATCGCATCAAATCATGTGAATTCAAGACTAGTTAGCATTTAGCAGGATCTGGTGTTTACCTGGTGTTCCTGTCACTCTCCATTATAATTTAAGATGTAGCTATGGTCTAATTTATGTAGTGTAAAAACTCAATTACTGGAATTGTGAAGCATCAAAATAGATTTTTCAATTCCAGGAAACAGGAAAAGTTCACCCACTAGCCTTCACAGTCACTGTAGTTTGGTTGTTCCCTCTCTATTATAGTTCCTAAGAAATTTCCATACAATTTCCCCCAAAATGTATTCATTTGTTTAATAATTTCTATGTTAAAGTAAGTTAGGTCAGTTTTGACCAAATATGTAGTTAGCTTCGTGTGTTTTGCCGTGGTAGGGCAATGTAGTCCAGTTCATATCAGCTACCCTTCTTGGTCACATGTGAACAAAACCCACCTGAGAATCAAACCTCTCTTCACTGTTGTCTTCATCTTCTCCACCAGATGCTCTACATTCACCTATAGACCAAATCCACAGATCAGACACTCATCTCATAAAACTGAAATCTGTTGACTGTAAATGAAGACCACAGAATCCAGTCCACTCTTCATTGGTGGGGTTTTTTTTTCCAGTCAAGAGTTTTCTCGACCATATGTATCCATCACTAAGACTTTAAGTTATTCAAGGACTTTTTTGATATTACGACATAACAAATTGAAAACGGGACAAATAGGCCCTGTTCTTGCATGATTAGCTCACCTCCAGGTCTTTGATGCTGAATTTTTCCTCAAAGATGTAGGCAGCGTCGGCTCCAGCAGCCAGACCGGCCATGGTGGCTAAGTAGCCACAGTATCCACCCATAGTCTCGACGATGAATACACGGCGCTTGGTCCCTGCTGCGGACTGTTTGATCCTGTCACAGGTCTGCAGAGAAACATACCAGAAATGTGTTTAGCTCCCGACTGTTTTATGCATATGTCTGTGTGTGTATCTGATGCTACAGCACTGACAGAGGTGATAGTGTTGAGGGCAGTGTCAGCGCCGATGCTGAAGTCGGAGCCAGGGACGTTGTTGGAGACGGTGGCGGGGATCACCACCATGGGAATGCACATCTCCTCATACTTCTCTCTAGCCTGAACCAGCTCCAGGCCTCCCACATAGGCCTGTAACAGGGGAAAAGATGAAGATTAATTTGTTTATGTGCTTTCAAGCTTTCCTATTACTGGTGAATTCAATACTGAGGCTGAGAGAAAGGTCTACCAACATTTACACATGACTTCTGGATGTCATCTGTCACATTTTACCTCAAATCCACCGATGATCACCAAAGCGTGGATGTTGAACTTGGCAATGTTCTGGCTGATTTCCTCCAGTATTTTAGCTGGCAGAGTTCTTTATTAAATTGAGACAAAGAACACAATAAAAAGCTCTGTAGTCTTGGAAAAAAGCCAGTTTTTCTTTACAATAAAGCTGAGTCACTGGAAAAAAAATCAACTAATGTTTTACCTCTTGGTGCCCAACATTGAGCCTCCCTTTCCAGTCCAGCCACTAACTGTAGTCCAGGTAATGGGCTCAATCTGTAGTGAAAGAAAATGTTAAATACCAACAACAGGAAGTAGAGACAAGCAACCTTTCATAAAGAACTTTATATTTAGGCTCATAGATCTTGAGCCATGAGGTGTAAACATAAGATTTTTTTTCCTGGGTTCCTTAGCACAAGATGACAAAACACAAATCTTAACAAAAGGGGGAAATTATATAGTTACCTGTCCTTGAGCCAGACCATCAAAGCCGTCATGGACAGCCAACATGGTGTGACCCTGGATGATGCCCATCCTAACTGCTGCACGAACCGCAGCGTTCATACCAGCACAGGGAGCTCCGATGTTCATGATGGCCACATTGATGTTACTCTGAAGTAGGACAGGAAGAGAAAGAGGTTGTTGAAGAGTTTGAAGTGTTGGTGTAAACAGTGAACTCATTAATTCCTTTTTCATTAAGAATAACCTTTACTAACAGTCATAAGAGTCTGGTTTAGAAAACAGCAGCTCCTCACCTTAACGTCTGGGGGGTTGATGTGAGCCAGCAGTTTGTATGTGTTCCAGTTGTTCTCAAAACTCCTGTAAATCACAAAAATAACTGAGCGCCACTTGTTCTGAGCTACGTCATCATCAAAATTAAAAATAAATCTTTTCCTTTTTAAATATCTCAGTGGCGATATTAATCTCTATCAGTTATAACACTGATGCTTTTTATTATTTTATTTTATTTTAGCTTTATGTTTTTCTGTGTTTTATTGACTTTGTTCTGTGTTTTTACTATAACCTATGTGTTTTATTTGTTCAGTCCATTAAGACTGTGCTAATATGGAGCCTGGAGTGTGCCAATGAACTAAGAAATAATTATGGACTTTTACAGATTTTGATTATTATCGATTAATAAATTAACCAATTTTAAAGAGATATTATAAAAACTGAATCTAAATGATGCATTATAAAGTGAAAAAATATTCTGCCAGTCTGCCAGTTCACATATTTCTTTTCCTGTCATAACTGACAAATTAACAATTGCAAATGATATTGCTAAATTAATTTTGAAATGAAGATGAATGTGAAAACAGCATCCTAGTGCCAAACATCATTCTGCACAATGGCGGTCAAATGTTCAAGAGAAGTAACAATGTGCAAAGCATATTTTTGGGTGGAAGGAGACTTAAACAATAAACATAATAAAAATAAAAATCTATGATTATTCTGCTTGCATGCTCCCAAATGCCGTAGTGCATCATGTTTCACTCAAAAACAATGTTTGGTGAATCAGTTGAATTGTTTATTGCTATTACACTGCAAGAGGAAAAGAGGAGTAAGAGGAAAATACTTACTTCCCCCTGAGCTTGATGGCATCCTCAAATCTGCCCTCTGCCATGGAAGAAGTCACATCTTTGGTCTGTAAAGGAAAAAGAGTGAGAGGGAGAGTGAGAGGGACTGTAATGTGTATAACCTACTGCCTAACAGTGCATAACCTCCGAAACAAGTGGAGCAACACAGGAAGGAAGTACAGAAGGTTAAATCTGGTGTATTCATGCTGAGGTGAAAACATTTCAACATACCACTTGCACACACTCCATGAGCGGCAGTCTGACTGCCTGGTTTCCGGACAGACTGACCACACAGGCAGGAGTCTCTGGGGTGGCCTCCAGCAGCGCCATCACCGCCTCCACACCCATCCTGCTGCCCTGGATGACACACACACACATACATACAGAGTCAGGTGTGTGAAGAGAAGCAGAGTCAGAGATGTTTGCTGTCCTTTATATATGATGTATTACTGAGATACTCACCAGGATTCTGTCAAAGGCAGAGGGCGTGCCACCTCTCTGTACGTGTCCAAGAACAGTGGTGCGAGTATCGAAGCCAAGCCTGTCAGTCACCAGCTGAAGAAACATAAATAAATCTGTTAGAATATGTTACATCATATTGTCTCTGATACTTGTAGTACTATCCCCCATCGATATCACGAAGAAGGCCTTGCCTTTTTGATCTGCTCAGATGTAATCGGTTTGCCATCTCTGGATATCGCACCCTCAGCTACAATAATCACGTTCAGACGAGAACCTCGGGCCCTTTGCTGAAAAATGTTTTAAAAAATCAAAAGCAATAAAAATTACATTCGTGCAATCTGATTGACATGCACAAAGAGATGACACTGTTGGCCTGCATCTCCATCTGCAGATAAAGACACACATACGTCTGCCAGCCTCCTGCACAAGTGGTTCTCCCAGCCGTCATCTGGTGGCATCTCTGGGATGAACACCCAGTCGGCTCCACAGGACAGAGCCGTCACCAGGGCCAGGTACCTGCAGCCAAGATAAACCCATGTACCAGCTGTATCTGTAGATAATTCAGGCATATGTATACATGACTGTAAACAGGTACATTTGACATTTCTCCAGCAAACGTGCAATCATGATATGGCTTTTTTTTTATAAATAGATGGAAATATATTATATTTTGGACCAGTGACATTGTATGCTACTACGTGAACACACACACAGACGTGTCCCCGTCAGCACACAATGCGCACACACACACAAATATACCAAACACATAAGGTACTGACCCACAGTGTCTGCCCATCACTTCCAGGATGAATGTCCTCTGGTGGCTGTGGATGAACATATTTTATGAGTGATAAAGAAGATAACTGTGATAAATATGTCCTGTTTTGGATGATATTTAAAAAGTGAAATTTTCCTTCTGATAACACATTTAAGCATCTGCATATTCTGTGTGTACACCCTCTCAGTGGGCCAGAAACATACAGACGAGAGACTGGCCTCATGCTGCATTATATTATTTTGAGTTATACAGTGTCTGACCTCTGTGCTGTTGTGGTGATGGCGTCCACCACCTCGATGATGCGGTGCAGGGCGGAGTCAGTGCCAATGGTCATGTCGGTGCCACAGAAGTCATTGTCAATGGAGCCGACCATGCCAACAATGTTCAGGTGGGAAGATTTCTTGGCTTCTGCTTCTGTAATTGTACCTACAAAAAAATTAAAGAACGGGCTCAGATATTTTATTGATTCTTCCATTTTTTCCATTCTTCCATTTTACCTCATCCAATTTGAAGGTCTAAGGACAGAACGTGTTATATGCTGAACAGACTGTAAAGCTCCTTGAGGTAAATTTGTGATATGTGATATTGGACTATATAAATAAATCTAACTTCTCTATTAAAGTTGTAAAGATTTCAATCCTGTTTGATATCATGACATGAGTGAGGTGTAATACTATAAATCCCAGAATCCGGGGGGGGGCAGCAAAAACTCTGCTTTATCAGAAACACAGCAGAAGGGCAACTGTGTGTCTGTTTACAGTGCAACCAATCAAACTCATGCTGTAGGTATGCATAGGTAGGTAATATGAATCTAAGGCAGGAACTGGGGACTCTGCAAGTAATGATACTGTATAGAGGCCTGTTGAAAATGTAATTAACAGTATCAAAAACAGGGTGTGATGAAAACCTTAAGCATTAGAAGTGTACCTTTGTCATCTTGCTTCCAGTAATAACCATGTGGCCAGTGAAACAATCCCCAAACAAACTCAAACAGCAGTCTCCTGTATTAAAGTCCAACGTCAATCCGTCTTTTAGTGAAGGATTAGAAAAGAAGCTCAGACAGAGATTCTGAGGGGATAAGGCTGAAGGTTTTTGCAGATTTCACTCAGGGCTCATTATTATTCTCAAAACCACCAGGTTTGTCTCTTTACCAGCTTTGACCAGGTCAACCAGCAGTCCGCTCCACTCAGTCCTGAACTGGTTGGCTCCAGTCAGACTGCCGTCGCCTCCGATCACACACAGGTTGGTGATGCCCAGCTTCACCAGGTTGGCGGCTGCCTTCAAACGACCCTCCCTGTTTCTGAAGTCCTTGCAGCGGGCACTTCCGATAACAGTGCCTCCCTAAAACATGACAAGAAGCTGTTTTTAACACCCTTACCAATACAAAAACGTTATATGGCTGTGAAGGAAGAAGAAAATGTTATTATCCAGTATTATTCCTTAAATATTAATCTCTATGGAGAAATGTACATCAGAGCAGCTTTATAACAGTGTGGAACTGGGCTCATTAAGATGCTTTTAAGTCACATCATGTGAGTTTGCATCATGTTGAATAAATGGGGCAGGCACTTTGAAGGTGATATCCTTGTAATTTGCCAGAGCCTGTGCCCAGTCCACTGCTCACTTTCACACACTTCATGAATCTTAGCATGTCATGTCTTCTCCACTGCCAGGCCACTTTATTTAGACAGCTGAGATGATAGGAAAAAAATGTGAATCACAAGCTTGACGATTGTTTGCATCTCCATCATCCTTCAGTCACAGCACCAGGTCAGCCGTTCAATATCATTGCTTAAAAAAATTGTTTCTCATGTTATCAGAGCTTGTGAGACCTGGAGAAAGCTCTTGACTCCAAGTGAAGCAAGTGCGCCAAAGGTCAAAGGGTCACTTTACCCATATTGTGAAACAATAGATCCTCTCAGTTACCTCTTGTCAAGTCCAGCCATGCAGATAGTTTCACTTTATTTGAACAGGTTTTGAGATATTCACCTTTGAGATTTCTGCTGCTATCCCCAATACAACACAAGACTTGACTCCATGGTAAAGAAATTAAAAAATGTATGCACGTCTAGATACCACAAGACAATATTTGGCTCACATGATTAAGTTGCATTGTGTGGCTGTGTGTTTTTTTACTTGGTTGAACTTCACTCACCAGCTGAAGCATCATGGACACACTCTCCCATGTGGCGGGACGAATGTTATCCCCTCCATCCACCAGGCCCTGGTAGCCCTGCAGCACACGATAACATACGCTGTAGCTGAATACAGATACGGTTTTGCCTGATGTACAGATGCAACCCTAGCTTAAGAGTCTCTGTCTTGTATTAATTTGTAATTTTAGTACGTCAGTGCACTGTAGCCTGTATGCAGCCCATACCTCATGAACAAAGTAGACCTTGGCTCCGGTGTAAAGACCTACTCTGACTGTGGCTCTAACAGCAGCGTTCATACCTGAGACACACAAATGACACGATCTGTGATGACTTACAGTTTAATTTACACACATTACAAGACAATGTCGGTGTCAAATCCTACTTTACACATCCTGTCAGAGGACCTTTTAGATCCATCTTAACCTTTAAGCGATGTGACCTCTACATTGACAAGAGATGAGACAAAAATACCCACAGGGAAAGGTCTGGAGCTGAGTTTGTGGGACTGTATGTCTTGTGTACCATCTCACCCTGGATGTCCCGTACACTAAAGGCCACAGCATGCGTTTGTGTTGTGGTAGGCTGGCAGTTCTTGCAGCTCTTGTTTCACCAGACAGCAGCTGTGCATGGGGGGGCGTTTCTCTCCTCCATACCAGAAAAAGGTCACTGCCACTAAAATTAGCCCCAAAGATGTGAAATAAGGGAACGTGCAAGGGGGACAAGGGGGTAGATAAAGCCTCTACACAGAGGGTTGGAGTCAGGTTTGGAGGGAAAGATTGCACAGGAATATGAGACAAACACAAGACATCGCAGAGTTCAGCTTCAAGTAGAGCTGATGGAGTGACTGTCCATAGAAGCTTAAGGTCAAATCTGAAGTTCGACAAAGGAAGACGACTTGTATGGACGATATCTTAAATAAATCTTAGATAAAACTTGCAACTCGAAACTTCTTTTGTAATCTTAATCTGCTACATAATTTTGGCCTTCTGTGAGAGTTGATGAGTGTTGTCTGTCATTTGTAAGGACATTAAGCCACTGGTGGTGAATCCAAGACATAATTCTTATTACACTCAGGACTTCAAATTGGATTTACAGCCAAATATCCATCATCTTCTGACAGCTGGCTTTCAACTGTGCTACTCTGACATCTTGGAAAAATGTTGCTTGCCCTTTTTGTTCTTTGCCTCTTGAATGACATGCAGTCAGAGCATTAACACAATACTTTATTGGCGCCTGTAATATAAAGAGACCAGTGCTTCTGCAGCTGGCTGGGATTCAGCATTGTGTTCAGAGACACACCAGCAGGGAAGATGGCTGCCCGACAGCTTTTCCCCCTTTTCTGTGACTCATTTTTAACAGTTAACAAAAAAACATAAAGAAGTGAGTAGAATATTGGAGCCTCATCCACTGCTTACCTTGGGCGTCCCCTCCTGACGTAAGCACGGCAATGGACCGTCCGAGCCCCATCTTTGTGGGGTCCATGGTTGGATGGAGATTCTTGGACATGTTCCCAGAGGAACCTGGACAGACAGGTTGGGCAAGACGAAAAGAAAAGGAGAAAGAAAAGAGTGTGGTTGCTCTTCCTTTACTCTCTACTTCTCGGGGGAGGCACGAGTGAAGGCGCAAGCTTTATAGACTCCTGCCCCGAGCCCCCTCCTGCTGACACCCCTCCACCACTCACACAACTCTACTAAATATACATCAGGTCCTGTAACCACCTGCAGTGGACAGTTACAGGCAGGCACAATGCACATGGCCCTAATGTGACAGGAAACAGTTTGAATCCACTTCAGATGAGTTACTTCCAATTAGTACCTACAACGCAGCAAAGCAATGGAAAGGAATTTAAATTTATTTATTTTAAATATTTTGCTGTTTTGCATTTCCCAGCTTGATGTGAATTCTTTTCTTCCTTTCATTTCATTTCATTTCATTTCATTTCATTTCACATTTCATTTCATCCCAAATTTCCCCAAGGGACCTCCCAAAGGGATTAATAAAGTATATTCTATTCTATTCTAAATAGAATACCATTGGCTTTTTTATTAATAGTTTGTCACACAACATAAGCTTTTTGAATTCATCTCTTGGTCTCAGGAGCTTTTCATTTTGTTTGATATTTAATCCCAAATGAAAACTGCCTCCTCATCCAGCAGCAGGGTGTGTTACTGTCTCCTTTCTCAACAGGACACATGATGCCAATACGTGGACCTTGTAACATGTTTCCAGAAAAAGGTTTGAACTCTACATCTGGGGAATGCAAGACAATATGGCATATCTTGTTCCATCCAATAAAGATAAATCTTTTCCATATCTTCAGTTCATTTGAGTGGCAACAGCATTACATGAAGACTTAATAAAGAACATTGTGTTAAATAGTTAAAGAGCTACTGCAGCAATTTAGTATTGTGCTTTCATGAAGTTCAGTCAAGGGTAACCAGTGTCATATATCTATACATTTATTATAAACACTGTACATTCTGAACTTTAATCATTTTCAATCCACACAACAAGATTCTGTTTTGTTAAAAGAATTACAAATAACAACAAATAACACTGCTCAGAGCCATCCTAATCTGTATGTATGCTATAGCTATAACACTGATAAAATCTAGTGTCTTCATTGACCCTTTACATTTATTTTTCCACATTTAGTTCTGGATTCATGTCATAAACATTATATCTAATAGCTGTGCATCTACATTATTGACAAACGTGAGGGCCTTTAGTATAAAAGATGCCAGATATAATCTCTATTTTTTCCAGGATCTATTGAAAGTACAAACATTTCTAAGACAAAAAAAACAAAAAACAACAGATACCAGCAGTGTTCTTTGGATCTGTATTAAGGCTGGCAACAACAGTGTTTAATGACAATCGTCATTAGTTCTGCTAAAGAAAGTCTCATCAGTTCACCAGTGTAAGCTTATCCACTCTGGATATTCACAGTAATAACAAATACTGTGTTTGTAGTGCAAATCATCTCTCCTGCAGTGGAGAGCTGAGTGGAGAAGAAGGACCAGAGGGGAGATCGAAGCCAATTGGTACAAATCTCTGGAAAACAAAAGGAAAATTTGTATTAGCTTGGGTGTCTGTTTATATGAAGAGAAAGATTTCCTTTATATGTTTAATGTTTCAAAGTGCTATGTGCCATTTAGCATGTCACTGTCCCACTAAATATGACAACTTGCTGGGCTGTATTACTAAGAGAGAGGAGAGTGGTATCAAATTTTCAGTTTTGAGTCTTTGGTCAAAACCTGCAGTGCTGTGACAATAAAAGACATCACTGTCACCACCCCCTGTTTGTTTTTTATCCCTCCTTTTGTTTTTACCAAAACATGGTTCCTTTAATGATCACATGACATTTTCTCTGGCTTCACCCTCACAACACACTAATGGTGGGGCTCCAAGATTCTAGCGGCTTTAGACATCTGTTCTTTGTTTCTAGTTTTTTTTTTTGTATTAAATGCTGTTTTGTATTTCCCAGTGCAGTTGGTCAGACAAAATGAGCAGTATGAACACATATTTTGCTCTGGCAACTTATTCTACTGTTCATGCTTGATTGCACACTGTTTGCGGTGTACTCACAGAGGACTCTTCGAGGTGCAGGATGGAGGCCAACGGGTTTCCACAGCGAGGTCGAGGTGGGACAAATCCGGGAGCAGCGGGGACAGACACTGAGGTGTAGGTGGCCACCTCCTCGTCCATGCGTAGCTCCTCCAGCGGAGGAAGACGCTTACGCAGCAAGGCCACAGCAGGACTCAGACCACAACTCTTCTGAACAATGTCTGTGATACAAAAAGTCTCACTTTTAAACATGTGTCACAGTGGAAATCCAAGCTGATGTTCACAAACTGAAAGTAACATAAAATACATCAAAAGGTAATATTTCTATGAAATATTGTACACTGTCCCCTACAAATTAAAAATATTGGAGCAATCAGAATACCTTATTGGTCCAAATATAAGCCAGCAATTTTTATAAGATGATCCCCTATTTTACAATAGACGTTTTTAAAGAAAAAAAAAACCACTTTCAGATGAATCCTGCTAAAGTCTCCCTATGATACTGTTTGTTCTCTCATAAAAGTGAAAGATATTTGGTTACACGATACAGAAACTCTTGAAGGCTTGACTGAGACAACAAAACACTTTGGGAACAGACACAGTGAAATGATTTCAAGAAACCCTCTAGTCCAGCAACATAAAGGCTACAAACAACCCATCATGCAGCATTTTCTGTAGGAGCCAGTAGCTTTTGCATTCAGAAAAAACAAATCTGAACTATCTGAATAACTGTTTAGTCCTCTAATATAATACATGCTGCACTTTCTCAAATGTAATTTCCAGGAAAAAAAATAGACTCTTATATTGAGGTCAGTACAGTCTTATGAAGATTATGAGGACTGTATGTTTAACTCTATGAGAGTGTAATTATGATGGGAATGTGATATGTCAGTGTTACCTCTGTGCAGACTCTGAACAGGAGGGTTGACCTGACAGGCTGGTTCTGACGAAGATGACGTCTCTTCATGCACCGGCAGCACCTTTCTCTGATCTGATGAAACTGGACCGTGCTGATCCTCATCGGAGGAGCTCTCCTGCTTCTCAGAACGCGGGGCCCTGAACAGCTTTTTGCCCGTTGAGAAAAAAATGACAGACTCTCTCTGCGGCGCTTGGATGAACGGCTGTCCTCCCACAGTCCTCTGCTCCTGCTCCTTCTCCTCATCCTCACTGAGATTAGTTCTGCTTGCCTCTATCTTTTCTTCACAGTGGGTTTTAGTCTAGAGAATTGGGGGAAGAAACAAAGCAAGATATATTTATTCATAAATCACTGTAACTAGATGAAGGTGGTAATTCAATATGGATCTGTGTGTGGGTGTAAGTTTTTAATTTCTTACACTTGATGCCTGAACTGGGAGCTGTTCTGCTTGTGTCTCAGGATCTTTGTCTGTCACTTTCGTGTTCTGCTCGTCCTCTTGATCATCAAATAATCTCTGGACGACCTCCTGCTAACAAGCGAGAAACTCATATGAATTGCGGTTCGGAGCACAATACAGTATGTTCATTTTTGGTGAAACTATATGCTGCGATGGTAGCAGTAAGATGCTTTGGTTCAAGACTATCTGTCATACATGGTCTTTGTTCTGAAATGGAATTATATAGTTTCCCCAGTGCAGCAGTGGTGTGGCATCATCATCGCCAACTTTAAAATCTGCAATCTGCTCTTCAAATACTGATTTTGGCAAATTAAGAAATTAATTTGTCAGCATCTTCAAAATCCAAAACCTTGGTGAGATCCTTGGTTACAAGGCTTAGTTTAATATACTTCAATATCTTAGTCATCCATCCTCCCATGTCAAAACCCACATGAAAAATCTTATAATTCTTAAGAGGACCTTAACTTACCGTGGCAAATTATCACAGCTGTGAAATCTACATTTTACTAACTCAGACAACAAAGACATTACTAAAAAGGAACAGAAACACCCTATTTATGCATTTTCAGATCCACAGAGACATATACAGCAACTGTATGCCCTCTTATTTCCTCCCATTACATAGTGGCTGGGTCAAACATTTCAGTCCCACCAACAACTGCTACAATGACGACCTTGACTTAATCAACTTAGATACAGTTTGCTGCTTTTAAAACAATGCTGTTGTTTATGAAGATCTTTACATTTCTGAAATGTTGTATCCGTTCAGTAAATCTAAATTAAAAATTAAAAATTGATCAAGTCGTTAATGGAGATGAATTTGGTGAAAGACCCTTCAAGGACAGTTTCATTATTCTCAAAATGTATTTGTTCATACACACCATGTTTCTTTTTTTTGTTTTCCCATTAGACAGTACTCTTGCGGAGCACAGACATGGGTAAAATCTCTATACACATTATTAAACTGTCTTAATTTCCTTCCCTCACCTCCTGGTGTGGCTGAAGGTTGGTTCTGCAGCTCTTCAGCGCGGGAGTGCCGGCGTACGGTGACTGTTGTGTGGACAGATGCCATTTCTGAAAACAGCAGCATTGTGAGATAAAGAGGCGACTGCAGGAAATGCAACACGCCCAATAATAATATGAACCTACAGAACATGTATACCAACCATAGCAGACATGGGCTGATGTCTGGTGTCACGGACTCTCTGTGGAGTCCATTTCTTCAGTGGAGTCTCCCTGAGCGCTACTGCTGCAAATAAAACAGCCGAGTCACATCAAGATAAAAGGAAAAAGCGATAAGAATGCGGTTTTCTAAGACAACAAGAGCAAAACTGCTGCATCTTACCCACTGGTCCGCCGGTCGCCTCTGCATGATTTTTCCTAACTGGCACTCTCTGAGCCTGAGAAAGGAAGCAACACAGAAAATGAAACTTAGTGTTTGCGCTTCAAAGCAGTGTGGTAATCTAAAAAAAGCTAGAATACATGAAATAAGAAAAAAGAAGAGCAGAAGTGAAAACACATTTGATGTGTGCATACTGTGTAGACTGAAGTGCCTCTGCCTGACGGACAAACAGAGTTCCGGGGTGTGGCGCCCATGAACCCTCCAGCCTTCACCCCCTCATTCTGGAGGATACTTTGCAGTGCAGCAGGGTCTGGAGAGAACTGCATTGACTTTACTGATCCTGTAAGAAGAGCACAAAGAGAACAGTTCACTGGACAAGCACTACTGAATTCTGTTCAGGTTTAATAAAGCGTACTTGGTTTTCACTGTTTCATGTCTTTTTAAATGTGATTACTTTGGGTTTTTTCATTGGTGTTCTGAGTAAATAAGATGAAGAAACATCACTTGGAGCTTCTTACTTTTACTTGTTGATATCCAGTAGACAGCAAAGAACAAAAAAATCACTAACTTAAAAGGAACAGTTCCACATGCTGTTTATTAAATTACACATTGTGTTTTCAGTCTCATGCTAACCTGTGGTGGGTCCAGCTTTTTGTCGACTCTTCATGACAGACACCCGCTGGGGCTGCACACAAGAGAATCACCAGCAAATACACAGATGATTATTGGACTCCTTCTCAAGATGTATGACATTAAAACAGTTAAAAAAAAATCACTATTCAGACAAAAATAAAAAACTAAAAACCAACACCTCAATAACAACCCCATCTGTAAAAGAAGGCGGTAAACAACTATTATCAAACCATCTCACCAGATAGTTATACGGTTTGGACTGTGGAGTTGCAGAACCCAGACTTGCGGTGCTTACTTCCTTGTTCTGGAGTATAGTGACCAAAGCCGCATGGTCAGGCTGGAAGTTCTCCCCGCTGTCTAAAATACATAAGACATTGACCTTAGAAACACCGTTTACTAGAGGACAGGACAAAGGACAAACAAGTGAGAAATGAGTCACTAAGTCACAACTAAAAAACAGAGAGAAGACTATCCTGAAAATGCAAACATTTCTAGCTATCAAATTAATTCTAAGCTACAATTGCCTTGTTGTAGGTGAGATAAATCTATTGACCTGGAGAAATGTGCTCAACTTACCAGTTGAACCGTTTGAAAAATTAACCTGGGTGGTCGGCTGTGTGTTCTGGCTAGAATGTGATGTCTTGGTCGGATCTTTGAGACTGAGCAGGTTCATGTTTTCCAAACAGGTCTCTGCACTAAGAGCAGGCTGCGAAGAAGACAGAGCACTGTTCTGATGCAGAGTGTTATTAGAAATGGCTGACAGAGGATTGGACAAAGTGCCTGAAGTCTTTAAAGTGTTGAGAAGGCCACACTGTTCTGACAGGTGGGATAGATTTTCTGTAGCCTTTCCATGAGACTTATGTGATGAGCCCACATGGCTGTTTAACACAGCTGGATGTTTAGTAGGTTTTGAATTTACGTAATGCGTCTTTAGATGAGCACTGCATGCATTGCTTTCAGGTTGGACAGCATGAGCACCAGTCTGGGATGGTGGCACGGTTAGGGGCTGTTGATCTGTTCTGGTGGTTCTTGAACTCTTGGGTTGAGACAGGTTAAACGGCACAGGCCTGGTGCATGGCTTTTTCTTCTTAGTTTTACCCTGTAGTACAATGATAAAGTGTTAAGAATATAACCACGATGTGACTGAATAAAAACATTTAAATTTACAGGACAGAAAGGAGGAACTTACAGCCAGAGGTTTCTCCTCCCACCTACAGTGGGATTGGCTGAAGTCGCAGGGAGTCTGGAGACGAAGAGATTTTGCAAGCACTGGAAGCCTGCTTACACCTGGTCGCACAGCTGCCTTTCTACCCATTTCTGAGCTTCCTGGATCTTTGTTCTCACTGTCTTTTTTAGAAAGGTGAGGTGAAGACACAAGTTTGGAAGCCTTTGTGTCCACTGGCATTTTGTTATGTTCATTCTTCATTCTGTGTGGCAAAAAAATGTCACTTTATTAGGAACAAAGGCACACTTGCTTATTCATGCAAATATCCAGTCAGCTGACCATGTGGCAGCAGTGCAATGCAGATGTAGGTCAGGAGATTCGATTCATGTTCACATCAAACACTGTGAATGTGGCATGATTGTTGGTGCCATACATGCTTGTTTAAGTATTTCTGAAACTGCTGATCTCCTGGGATTTTTACACAAAACAGTCTCGAGAGTTTAACTCATAATCTTGCCAAAAACAAAACACAGCCAGTGAGCAGCAGTTCTGTGGACTGAAATATCTTGTTGATGAGAAAAGTCAGAGGAGAATGGCCAGACTGGTTAGGTGTGACAGAAAGGCTACAGTAACTCAGATAACCACTCTTTACATCTGTGGTGAACAGAAAAGCATCTTAGAATACATAACGCGATGATACAACAGTAGAAGACCACGTTGGGCCAAGAACAGAAATCTGAAGCTATAGTGGGCATAGGCTCACAAAAACAGAACAGTTGAAGACTGTGAAAATGTAGCCTGATTCAATCAATCTCAATTTCTGCTGAGGCAGAATTTGGCGTTAACAACATGAATCTATCATTTTTTGAATGCCACAGCTTGTCTGAATATTGTTACCAAAAAAAGCATTCAGTACCCTGCCCAAAAGGCAAGGAGAAGAAGATTGAGAAAGAAATTGGAAGAAATGTGTCTCATACTTTCTAAATTGGCTTACCTCATTAAGTCACTGTGGATTTTGTTCTGACTTTGCTGGCGAAGGACTGTAGAGGAATCCATAATGATGACAGGAGGAGGAAGTGGCTATTGAAGGTGTGAAGAAGAACTAGAGAAGCAAGAAATGGAAATACCAAATGAAAGTTGAGCAACCAAGCGTGAGACACCTTAAACGCTAACAGCAAAGCGAGTACAAAGATGGTCAAAACACATGCACCTGCAGAACCAAAAACATCAGACTAGGACTCTTTTTAAAGCTTTAAAATTTACTCCAAAGATAGGAGAAAACACAAACAAGCAAGTCGATAAAGCTAGGGTTCCATGAAGCCAAATCCCACCATCAGTAGCACTGTGAAAAATACTAATCAGGTAATAAATAATGTTATTTATTTGCGTAATAAACAGAGCACATAATAGATAGTAGTCAACCCTGCTTGCTGTCACAAACCATCGTGTTAACTACAAACATTACCAAGAGTAATTAGCTTTAACAAGAGCAGGAGGATAAATTTAAGGCTGTTATCGTTAGCACATGCTACATACACATGTAAAGCCGTTACCGCGTACTTTAAAATACAAAAGGGCCACTGTTAATTCCTTCTGAACATCCAGTAAAGTCTTTCTCGTACAATTAATTCCAAATGTTTTAGTTTTCCAAGCGTTTTGCTCAGATTTAAAGATCCCTTGTTTCGTCCTTTCACACCACGGTGGGCTGTCAACTTCCTGGACTCGCAGCAGTTTGTAAAAAGCGCGCTTCGCCATTGGCCGCAAGAGGAAGCTGTACCGGCCAATGGCTGCTCGCACCTTGGTCATGGCGATTTCTCCGACCAATGAGCAGCGGGTTTTCATAAACAGCTCCATGGTAACGACGCGAAAGTTGTTTTACCATGTGACTGCTTTTTGCCGCGGCCTCCCCCCACCCGCAAGCACAATAGCACAGAATGGAACTTTGTAGTAAGATATAGGTAGGTAGGTAGGTAGGTGGGTAGGTGGGTAGGTAAGTAGGTAGGTAGGTAGGTAGGTGGGTAGGTGGGTAGGTAAGTAGGTAGGTAGGTAGGTGGGTGGGTAGGTGGGTACTGAGAATAACTTGACCCTACCAACATCTATAACAATAATGAGAATGATAAGAATTATAATTATTTTTGTTAAATACTACTACTACTACTGATAAAAAATATATATTTAAATGTATGAATGTTACCATTATTTACTTTTTTAATTACGCCTCTTGATGGAGTTATTTGACCAGACTCTTTTGCGACTAAAAAGCTATTTAGAGTTGTCCTTACTTGATTTCAGTTACTGGTTTAACATAATTTGTATTAAGCTATCAATTTAAGGGCTGGAACCGGACTACTCTAGGCTAGCTACTTTTGTTTAGTTTTACACACTGCAAAAGACTAACAATATAATCCACACTAAGTAATGAAGACTAACTGTTAATTCTAGTTTTTCAAATTGTTAACTAGCTAAATGAGCTAAAGCTGCTTACGAGCTGAAGCTAATGCTAATTTCATTGTACCTTATGGTCAGACCCAAAAGTAAACCACAGAGAGGAACCTAGGTAGTTTACAAATGATAATGTGGCCTAGTAATAAAATAGCCAATGTCTTTGTAACCTTACATTTAGCCTCTCAAGTCTCTGGAGAAATCATAGTCAAATTTAGTAGTAACAGTTTCTTGTTAATCCTATATAGTTACCAGTCCTTGAAGGCAGCACTGGTACAAAGTACATTTAATCAAGTATCACACAGACCTTGAGTACGGTTTTGAGGTACCCGTACTTTACATGAATCCATGTATCTAAAAATGTGATAAATGGGGCTGAAATGAACAGTTGTTATTATTTTGACATTCTGACAGCTCTTTTCTTGATTACCCATTTGGTTCAATTGAAAACTGAATGATATTCAATGTACAGTGAAATAAAACAGAGAAAAGAAAATCCTCAAACTGAAAGGGAGTTTCTTAGTACCACAGCTTTGATTTCATGACTCTAACTTGGTAATTTCATGATGTAGTATTTGTTTAAAGTGACTGAAAACTTCTTCCACCCCTGAAAGGCAGGATCTGAGCATGTCAACAACAAGACACTCCCACTCTGTCCATGACAGTGGACATCCAGCAGGTGTCACTGCCAACAGACCGGTAAAGGCCCATGTCTGCATGACAGCAGAAACAGTGTGGGTGTCTGCTTGTCACCCAGGGGCCTCGTGTCAGCAGCAGAGGGAAGAAGAAGAGACATAGAGGAGGAAACCAGAAAGTAACGCTGCTGCAGAGATGGACCTACGGTCTGAGTTGCTCAAGTCCATTTGGTACGGCTTCACAGCCCTGGATCTGGAGAAGAGTGGTAAGGTGTCCAAGTCTCAGCTGAAGGTGAGTGGAGGGTCCTCTGCCTGGAAGATGGGACTTAAGTAAAGTTTTTTTTTGTCGGAGAATTCACTCACTTTATTTTACTCTGCTGCCTCATTTCCTACCTCAATTCATATTCCATCATGTGGGCTCGCTCTGGGGAAAGATGAGTTGAAAATATTTGAAGAACTCAGCAAACTAAATGTCACAAATGCATTTGTTATTTAGTCTGATGTCAGATGTGATACTGTGTTTTAGAAAATAAGGGTGTACAAAACCTGATGTTATCATCTTCAATATTTCCTGTGTTGAACACAAACCACATTCTGTTCAACAAGGAACAAATTTGTTTCCTATATTTCGAATAAAATTCTTTCGCTTCTGGAACGGGGCACAATAATCACCTCTGTCTGGCAAGAGCACGAGAGTAACAGTTTGCTCTCAGTCTGTGTATGAATGGGAGCCCTCATCTCCAAGCTGTGCTTACACTGGGCCTTGACGTACCAGCTTGTAGTGCAAAGGGTCCTCTGGCACTGGACCTGCCCGGAGAACAGCCTGTTGAATAGAGTATGTTCACAACATGAGCCTGTGTACGTCAAAAGAACATTGTTACAGTGAGAGCAAGGACAAAGTGGAAACATGTTGGTGATTGTTGTCTCCTGCCATAAAGTTTCTGTTGATCTCATCATTATGTCACTTGGTCTTGGTGTGGCTCAGACTCCATTTCCAGCCACCTCCACGTTACCGCTATGTGCTGCCTGCCGCTCCTGGCTCACAGCGAGTCAGCCTCATGACTAGGCTTATCCCCCTCATGCATGCAGCTTGTGTACAGGCACCGTGCTCTTAAGACGTGCTAGCAGGCAGGCAGTTTGCATGCCATGGCCTCAAAACTGACAGATGTTGTAGTGCACTGGAGGGTAGAGACAGGATGTGGTTATGGCTCAACACACGGTGAGACTGGTTGTCTGATAATATGCATTAGATATGTGAGGACGATGCACGCTCACAGTTGAAGCTATGTAGTGTAATAAAAGCAAAAGCCTGGTTTTATTGGATAAAATCCCTTCTGATATACTTGTAGTTGTACTAGAGGTAGTATTTTACACTGATTATATACATGATATTGTGTAACTTACTAGTTTTAATCTGACATTTTAGCATGTCTTATGGAAATCTGAACTTCATCTTTTTTATTGTTCTATCACCTTTTATGCATTTTATTTTCATTTCTATTATTTCACCTTTATCACATTTTTATCACGTTATCACCTTTTTATTTACTTTAAGTAATTGATGTTTGAATTGATTTTTTAAAGCAGTTTGAATAGTGTATCTGAATGTGTTTGCCATGCAGTTTCTCTTTTGCTGACGCCCTTTTTTTCCGCATTTTGTCTCACAAATTGAATGTGGAAACATTATTTTTTGGAAAATGTGATACAACAGAAATTCACTTCAGCTCCCTAAAAGTCAAAACTGACATTTTTTTTCTCAGTTTGTAAACCCACATTGTCTGAAGGAATAGTGACACAAATGTTTATCCCTAGCATATAATTGCTGCAGTTCTAAATATGTCCGTCCTGTTCATTGTGTTATTTCAGGTATTGTCCCACAACCTGTGCACAGTCCTGTCTATCCCACATGACCCAGTTGCTTTGGAGGAGCACTTTAGGGATGATGATGATGGTCCAGTTTCCAGTCAGGGTTATATGCCTTATCTCAACAAATACATCCTGGATAAGGTGATAGAAAACACAACTACAGGTTCTCTTTGTTTCTTCAAATTGTAGTTCTCTTCAGGGTTGCAGTCAGAGCATTTTTCACTCTCTGCATTTTGTTGTTGTAGGTCGTGGAAGGCTCTTTTCAAAAGGAGAACGTAGATGAGCTCTGTTGGACTCTTACAGCAAAGAAAAACTACCAGCCGGACAAAAACAGCAGCTCTGTTCTGCCAGAGACGGATGCTTTTCGGCTCTGGTGTCTTTTTAATTTTCTGTCTGAGGACAAATACCCTCTGGTTATGGTCCCTGATGAGGTAGGTTCAACTAGAATGTATGTCGTTTTAAACAAACATCTCCACGCTCACGTTATAGTTACAATCACAAAACAAATCTGATTTCTGATCAAACGTTTCCTCTGTAAGATTACATAAACATTTTTGCACATCTTGAAGTCAAAGTTCATCATGGTTGCGTGTTTCTAAATTTAGTCACAAGAGTGTTTCAAGTTACTGTGCTCCATTGTTGAGAGCAACTCCGAGACTGTAGTCAGTAATCTTTGACCTAAAAATGGTGTTGGATCTTTTACAATCACTAAGTACACCCTGCCTGAAACTTTGTTTCTTGCCATAATGGAACACTGTGCTCTTTTCATGCAGCAGTGTGGGGTTGTTTCTCACTTGCAAACTCTCGTTTTGGTTTCCTGTCAAGTGTTTCTCACAGCCGTTGCCAAGAGAAAGCCCTCAATTTCGAGGGCAGAGTAGGTTATATCACACTGACTTTAAGAAAACATTTTCCAGTTTTTCTCTTGGTATTTTGGCTTCACACACTGACCACTGTACAAAGAAATCAGAGGTGTAGTATGTACTACAGTGTCGTAAATAGTGTTACTACTACTTACTACTGGTAGGTTTAATTAAGAAACAACATAAATAAAAGCTGCTTTGGAGAAAGGTCAGCACTGCTGAATGTGATCTTGATGGGGGGGGGGGGTGCTTTAAGAAAAAGAACTAGAAACAACAAAATAAAGTGCAAACCTGTGCGCTCTGATTTTATCAGCCAACAAACCATTTATTGTGAAAAGCTCCACGAGTGTAGTGAAGTAAACAAAACCTTCATTGGAAAGTCACTAGAATTTTAAATGGAGCTACAAAAACAAAACAAACAAAGTTATAGTGCAACAAATGTTTTCATTTGTTACTTCCTCCCTTGAGTATAATGCAGCAAACACAGATCATTCAGATGAATCATATTCATTTTCACACTCAAGACGTTTGGTTTCTTTTCCTCCTTAGGTGGAGTACCTCCTCAAGAAGATATGCATGGCTATGAGCATTGAGTTCAACTGTGTTGAACTGGAGGACTTCTTCTCTCAAGACTCAGTGCAGCAGAGTGGCATTACTGTGTGGGCTTTTTTGAAGATGATGAACTCAGGAAGGATGACCAGAGGGATTGATAAGAGCATAATCAGCATGGCTATAGAGGAAGTATACAGGGAGATAGTTGGTGACGTCCTCAAAGAGGTAGGAGGCTCATCTGCCATCAGAAGTCTGTGTTTTGGTTCCCGACATGCTCTTCTCTTTGGCAGTGACAGTATGTGTGTTTGTGCTGGTTTGGGTACATGCAGGGTTATCTGTGGAAAAAAGGCCAGCTAAGGAGAAACTGGAAGGAACGCTGGTTCACCTTAAGGCCCAGCAACTTGTTCTACTACACCAGTGAGGACCGCAAGGAATGCCAGGGAAACATAGCTCTGGATGGGAACTGCTGTGTGGAGGTAAGCAGCTGGGGATGATCATCTTTCAAAACTAAACACTTAACACTGGAAGGACCTGTGGCTTTAAATATCATTGATTTCTTCGTCATTTTGTCCAGAAAAGAAAGAAGTAAACATTGCTAGCTGTGCTTTGTACATTCAAGTTAAAATATTGACGGTGCTTCCCAACCTGGGGGTGGGGACTACCCAAAGATGTAGCATGATGAAACAGAAAGGTTCACACGATGGCTGTGTATTTTTAGTGACCTCCATCATCTTTGGTTTTTCCTCTGAAAGACTTTAACATTTTTCCTCTCTGGGACTCAAAAAAAAACAAACATGTTCTGATAAAACACAACCTGTACACTGACTGTGACTGTGTGCAACCAGTCGCAAGGAGTTGCAAAAGTCTGCATGAAAAGTGCTGGGTGTAGTTTGTCATGTAACACTTTTATATTGGTACAGTTTATTTTGACATAGTCAAGTAAAAGTGCACAGAAAATTTAAGATTTATACTCCAGTTTAGAGCTCGCCCATTCCAATACCAGTATTCCTGCCAGTCTTCTTTTTCTCGCTGGACAGTAACTGTCACTGTCACATTAAGTGACAGTGACAGTTAGTAGTGTTCTGATGAACATCCCATCAGCAAAAACAGAAAACACATAAATATCCCATTGATAACTTTCATACTGTCCTCAGGTAGATGCCTCATATTTAGTATCTAGGTGTCACAACTCAGAGAGGTTTGAGAACCAGCACAGCAGATTCAAATGGAAGGTTGTCTTGTTTCACATTCACAATCACAAATTTCCTCACAAATCTCAAGCGGACTGAACTCAAGAGTAGTCTGCCATCCTAACACTCATGAACAACACCGTTCTGAACGTGAAGACCTGCAGAGCTGGAGTAGACTCATTGTTGCTCTGGCTGTTTTGGTGGTTTTTGATGTGAACATCGAGTCAGTTACTATTCCATTAATGCCACATGGTACCACGCTGAGGGCTTCCAAACAAGCATCTGGTCAGGTTCTTCCTTTTTTCAGCGTGAGCGCCACACACTGCAAGATCTGTTACTTCAAAGGAAAACAAACAATCACTCTAAAATCATGCTTTATTATAGGAAGTAGACGATGATCAAATATTGTTCGGTCGTTCAAAATGGATCAAAAACATCTTTTACCCAGTGAGTTCAACGTTTTTTTTCACCTCTGTTTATTAAAAAATGGTCACAACAAATGATTAAAAGAAAACATCAGTGCACAATGAAAGGATAGTTATTGATCCAGTGAGTGTTTCCCTTGTTGAACAGGTGCTGCCAGACCGAGATGGGAAGAGGTGCATGTTTTGTCTTAAAACACTCTCAAAGACTTATGAGATGAGTGCCTCAGATACCAAACAGAGACAGGAGTGGACTACAGGTCAGAGGAGACTCACCTTCACTGATGCTGATCACTGATCAATCTTAAAAGCTTCATTTAGACATCAGGACTTTAAACATTATATTCTCCACAGCCATTCAAACAGCTATCAGGCTTCACGTGGAGGGGAAATCGTCCCTCCACAAAGACCTGAAGCTGAAGCGGCGTGAACAGCGTGAGCAGCGGGAGAAGAGACGACAGGCCAAGGAAGAGGAGCTCCAGAGGCTGCGGGCCCTGCAGGAGGAACGGGAGCGCAAGCTGGCAGAGCTGGAGCTCCTGAAGGAGGCACAAAAGCAGGCTCAGGCCCTCCTGGAGCAGGACGAGCAGAGGAGGCGCCAGCAACATGAGCAGCTCCAGCAGGCCCTGGAGGTCCAGCTACGAGAGGCTGAAGAGGTGAGTGTGAAAGCAAAGAAGGGGAAAAAAAAGAGTTCAAATTCAGAGGCAGAAATATGTGACCATTCAGTACCTTTTCTTCTTGCTGCGCGTCTCAAGGCCCGGGTCAGTATGCAGGCAGAGATGGCTCTGAAAGAGGAGGAAGCAGAGCGGCAGAGGAAGAGGATCCAGGAGCTGGAGGAGATGCAGAAGCGTTTGGAGGAGGCGCTGCAGCAGGAGATCAAAGCCAGGCTGGATGAGGAGGCTTTCCGCTACGCTCAAGCAGGGTAGAGTGTAGCCACTAATCTCTGCCAACACACACTTAGAGACCTACAAACACTTTCACAGCACATTTGTTTAGGGTTAGAGGTTGCACACAGTGATGTATTAGCTGTAGGGAGGTACTCGTGTGCAGACAGCAGATATTGCCCTCAGCTGCTGAAAGGAGTTCATGTTGCGTTATGTTCCTGAGGAAGTTAGGTTGCTGACAGAGGAAGTTGTTAAATGTTACTATTTGTCAGATCCGTGTTGCTGTTTGTGCGCTCAAACTTTTCTGGTAAAGATTTTGTGATGCATTAGTCACATAAATGTGCAAACATCAGACCCCATGCACCTAATCTCACTCTAATGCCTGAAGCATTGTCTAAACACCTTAAAGCTTAGCTTGGTGTCAATTAGTAAATGATAAATTCTGGAATTTTTTTATGTTCTCTGTTGTGTCCAGGTTACTGGCTGAGGAGGAGGAGAAAATGAAGGCACTGATGGCCCTGCAGGAGGAACAGGAGGAGTACATCCTGAAGACACAGAGGGAGAAGCAGGAGCTCAAGCAGGAGATGGAGGCCAAGTCTCGAGCCCTGGACGAGGCGCAGAGGCAGCTGGAGGAGGTCCGCGCCAACCGGCACAGGGTCGACCAGGATGTCGTGGTGAGAACCAAAAAACAAACCCCTCATTGATCTCATAGTAAAATAAGGAAAACTACATTTAACTTGTTAGAGGAAATGTCAGCTTGCTTGTTGGGGATCTGTTTTGATGTCTGAGTAAAAGATTTAGTCAATAGCATCAGATACTCTTTGCCTCATTTTGTTTTGATTTAAAGCCTATACTTTCTTACTGTTATTACTTCATTTACCGTGATGTGTTAATGTTTGTCCTTAACCGCATAACGTCCAGCAGAGTTTTAAAATCTTATGCACAAGGTGAATATTTACTACATGTAGTTACAGAAAGAAAAAGACACAACTCAACAATGAAACACAAAGCTATCATGTTCTGTCACTCAAAACAGTTGATGGCTCCGTTCTTTTAAGACTTTGTCTGATTTATTCCATGATAATTTTATCACTAGCACAGATTGGTCTGTTCTTCTGTTCTCTAATCTGACCTTAAGAGACCCAGCACTGTATAGGTTTTTTCTTTGATGTCACAGAAATGAACACAGTTGTTTGTACTGCTCGATGTTTTGGGTGAATTGGACTAAACAAATCTGCTAACATGTTTTTCTTATTTCATCAGTTTGTTTATTTATCAGTAGTTGCTGCTTGCATGAAACAGAAGTTTTAACAAGTTGCTCTTTTGCCCCGACAGGCTGCGCAGAGGAAACTTCGCCAAGCGAGCACCAACGTCAAACACTGGAACGTCCAGATGAACAGACTGATGCGACCAATCGGACCAGGCGGTATGTGTCCCATCTGCACAATGCGACATTAAGAAACATGACAAACATGAATTCAGAGCATCTTCACTGTTCATTCAGTGAAGCACAACAGCAAATTCTTTTGACAATTACATGATAATAAAAACTGTGAATAAAGGATAATATTTTTCATTTTATGCTATTGTCAAGATTTGAATCATTTTCCTAGAATGAACTGAAAATGCCGGTGTTAAATGCCATCTCTGCAATTGGACTGACATTTAACATTGCTTCAAGGATTAGTGTTACACCATTGTCCTCAGTCAGAGATTGTTAGTGAATATTCTACTGTCTTTCTCTTTCTCACTAGGGAGACAAAAAAAGATTATTTTTATGCTAATATACATGCACTTCCTGAAATTTGACTCTTTATTTTTTTGACCAACAAATTCCGTCTTCTATTTCATCATGCTCCTGCCATGTCACAGATTTATCTGCTGTAAACATGCACTTTATTTTCTGAAACATTTTGTCATTACTGTCCTTGCTTTTAGAGAAGAGACCGTCATTAGGAAGCTCTTTCTCAAGCTTCCAGATCCCAACGCAGAGAGATCCCGGGCTGCGTCTCAGGAGGAGATCAGGATCAGAGGATCAGGATGAGGAGAGCAAGGAAAATGTTAACAACAGAGCTGGGTGCGATTTAGAGAAACACAACTCCCGTGCCTCTAACGGAGACATGGACATCCCCTAAAAACATGAATCAGAAAGGCTGCCCAGGTCACAGACGAGGTGCCACTGTGAGATTTTCTCATGGGAAGGGCAAGAGACAACTGTCTGATGTGTGAACAGCATGTGAAAACAGTGGGACATCTACATTTAAAGCTGAATTCACAGTACTACCATTTTTTCATTAAATGTTGGATTTACTGACCTCACTTTACAGACAGCAACAGCCTAAAAATATTTCAGTGAAAAGTTTCCAGTATTCACGGCTCAACTAACGCTTTGACTGCAATATGTGTGAGGCATGCTCTGGACATTAACGATACCTCAGTGCAAAGAAAATGAGCTATCAGAGATGCTGAAAGTACAAGGTTACAGGGTGTTTAAAGATGAAAATCTCCATTCATAATGGTACCTTATTTGTTTAGCTCTGTAATATAGAGAAATAACAAGTTTTCGATTTTACATATTTTTGGGGGAGGGGTTAGGGGTTGGGGCTTGACTTGTTCACTTGAAAAATTGATTCAGTCTTAAAGTTTACTGCAATTTCTATCTTAAGAGTATCACTCCTCATAAACAGGAAAGGGGGGAGAGGGAGGGGGACTCTCTTTGAACTTCCTGTTTCAACTGTCATTTAACATAATTGTAAATAAAAGAATGAATTAATACCATAACCAGATTTCTGCTGTCATCTTTACTTTGTTAAATGATATGTAAATATGCAATTCAGTGACACTGTACTCTTCAGTTTCACTAAAATCTGAACTGACACATTAAACAGTGAATCGCAATAAATGACCATTTGTTAACTGACTAAATTAGTTATTAATTAATACAGCGATAACATAAATTCCAAAGACCAGACACAGTGGAACAAATTGAAGCCCACACTGCTGAATTTGCAAACCACACGTCCGCTTTAGTTTGAATTTGAATCTGCCTCATTTTTTTCAAAGTTGAAATGTGTCATCACTGACTAGTTCGACGCCTCTCACTGATGAAACAACCCTCGTCTCATATGAGTAAACAGAGACATCCCCTGACAAACCGCACAAATTACATGTAGGCTGGGATGATGTTTATCATTTATCATCCATGACTGTTTTTAACAAAATCTTACTGTGCTCTACCTCTCAGTATCAACATTTTTTTTCTTTTTGGTCTTTCTTTTTTTTTTTTTGTCAAGATGAAACATCACTTCCCTTAACTATTAACCACTTCATAAAAATGTAGTTTTAGCATACCAGTCAAAAGACAGCATACTTATTTTGTGTACACACTACATGGATCGGTTTAGCTACCTAAACAATTGATTGTTGTTTCTTTTGTTTTGTTTCCTTTTTCATATCCTTAGAACAAGACCACATGTATATTCACAGGCGTAGTATTGAGCGGAATAGTGGAACTAAGTTCCCAGGGCCACAACATGAGGATGTCATCTGTAACTTTGAAATTTGACATTATCAGCATTATATGTAAGCTATTACTGTTGGCTGGATAAATAGTACGACAGACTGTTGTAATGTATGTAAAGCAAAATCAGAGAAAAAAGTCGGTTTGAGAGTGATAGATAATAATTGTGTCTTACTAGGTTGTCTTTTAATATGAAATGCAATAATTCAGTAAATGTTTTGCAGTGCAAGACCAGCGTAAGATGGCTTTCCAACTTTGTCTAATGCCAAAGATAAACTGAAGACCTTAAACACTGTGACAGATATACACCCAGTTGCCTTTTTATTAGGTACACTTGCGCAGTTCAATGTAGTCCAATATAGCTGTTCTGCCATAAAGTTTACACCACCAACTATGATGTCCAGAATAAACATTGTTCTGGACATCATGGCCCTGCCATAAATTTATACATTTATGGCAGGGCTCTAACACTGGATCGCATTAGACTGCACAGGTGTACCCAATGAAGTGGCCATCGATATGTAGTGTTTTGTTCTGTAATGCTGTAAAACCAGTACATGTATTAAAAGGGGGAAGGGGGCACACTGAGGATGCATATGTACAGGGAGCAGAGTTTTATGCTATGCTACTCTATTGTACATTGATTATGTGTCAGGGTAGGCTTAATATTTCTAATACTAATAATCAGAATCAGCTTTATTGGCTGTTCAGTTGCACATACAAGGAAATTTACTCATGTTTCTGGGTGTACTCACTCACAGTACCAATACTACAAAGATAAGTAAACATAAACACGCCACTATTATGTACAAGAAAACAGTAAAAAGATATATCTATATATCTATATCTATATATCTATATATCTATATATCTATATATATATATATATATATATATATATATATATATATATATATATATATATATATATATATACATATATATATATATATGCAAATGAAGAAAAAGATGCATCATAGCAACAACAAATGGATGACAACATACAATGTATAAATACATTGCTTTCTTGTTGTAAACAAGGAATCAAGTGGTCCAAGGGCTGGAAGAGTGCTGAGACAGTATTAAAGGTGTAATGATGTAATAAGCAGTTTTACTTACATGAACAGTACCATACAAACTACATGTATTTATATTTGACAAGTGATGGATGATATATACATGTCACAATTTTAAATTAAATTTTACATTGAAATAGGATTAGTTTTGGTTGTGTTGAAGAAAAAAAAACCTTCCCGAAAAACAACAGCGCATATTTAGCATAGACCTTGACTCCTCAGTCAGAGAGCTATGTGTGTGTTGTGGGGGCGGGGGGCGCTGTGTCCTGGCATGTGACGAGGAGGAGGAGAGGGGGCAGTGAGGCAAAGCAAAGCAAAGCAAGGAACAACGACAGAGTCGGGGAGGGATTATCAGTTAACTGTGCTTATCTTCATGTGATATGGTAGCCAGAAAAAGTGTCCACGCTGTCTTTCCTTCCTCTGGGGTTCGGCGAAGTGGCAGCACGACCGCTACACGGAGGCCTGAGTCGGTCTAAGTTTATGTTAGCAGTCTGGCGTTAGCTCCTGCCGCTAGCTCACCCCTGCTGGTGACTTCACACAACTTGTCAACAGCCGATCGATCCTGGACGGGACTCGGGACTGTTTTCGCTGCTCGCCCGTTTTAGCCCGTTGGCAGTTTCCCGTAGCGTTAAAAATCTTCTGAACCAGCAGCACTATTGGGAGAGGTAAGCTAACTTGGCAAGCCAGCTAACGTCTACTAAAGGCACACACGGGAATGTGGGTCAGCCACGCTAACAGCTAGTAGTAGTCAACATTCAAGGTTAGTAGCTAACTAGCCGAGTGAGCTAACCGTGCCGCACTCTTCGGCGGTCGTCTGACAGGCTAAAGCCACTCAGTTGTATGTATAATATTGTTTTCACTTTCAGTGAAGAAAAAAAAAGTTTGACGGTAGCCATGTCTTAAACTCAAACGTCCTTTCATTTCTTAGATGCTTTAATGAAGTTATAATGACTCATACAATTCACAGTAATGATAGCAAATATTTCCGAGAACCAGTGTGACAGGTTGTCTCCTGGATGACAAGTCTTAACAGTCCTGACCTCAGGTGTTTTTTCCTTTATTTATTTATTTATTTTACCCCTGAAATGTTGTGAATATACAGTTTAGACTTTGTCCCGCTTTGGGCCATCATGGAACAAACAGTATTCAATCTGACAACATCAATAAATCTCTAATAAGTAGACACTGTGGATGTTTGTCAGGGCGCAGCTACATTCATGGACGGATTAATCCACTAGGGGGCCCCAGGGCAAAAATGTAACCCCCACCCCCAAAGCCCTCTCCCCCACTGCCTCCGCCAGCGATCAACACTTCTCAGTGTGTACATAGTGCATGCACACTGTCCCCTTAAAGCACCCACCAAGTACTCTGTGCACCCTACCATGGAGTTGAGGCAAACAATAATACAGATGTCTGCAAGCTGCAAAAGAGACAAAGTTTACTTTTTAAGATAGTGAAGTACAGACTGAAATGTTTATGATACTTTAATGTCAGACCAAAACAGTGGTTGGGTTAGGAATCTTGTGTTGAAGGTCCCTGTGCTTCAGTCAACATGTGGCTCTTACTTGTGTCTAGGCCTGTGCTTTTTTTTAAAGTATGGTTTTAGCCTCATAGACACACAGCATAGCATATAGCACAACAAAAAAAAAAAAAGAACTGAGAGACATGATGAGATAAAACTTGACTGTTTAAAACAATTACGTTCCTCTTGAAAGATCTTGTGAATATGATGCCTGATGAAAGCCTGATATGAAACCAGTGTTTCCAGATGAAATGTATCTTGTTTTCAGTTCAATGAGCAGGTCTGCTCTTTAGCCATATTGGATTTTTGTATAAATTTCACATCAGTGTAATGAAGTACCTTGATTTGTCAGATATTCCATTTTCTGTATTAGCCAATGATTTCTCAATTGATATTCCAGAAAATGTACTACATCGTGATATATATTGAGATCAGAATATAAAATTAGGTTATGCCATGATAGAGGATGTTATTCTTATCACCCACACTGATTAATAAGATGTTTCAGGTTTGTCTTTGTTCAGGGGTCTTAATGGTCTGAAACCCTTGCTTGTCTGTACCACTTGCTTCATGGGTAATCCAGCCACGGCTCCACAGCGAGTGTATATCATGTCATAAGCCTATTACTATCTAGGACATTCGCTGGCTCCTCAAGACAACCATTAGACAACCATTAGTACTGGACTGGCTGGGGAAAGGACACCTTAATAAACAGATTGTCAAAGATTAGTAAATTCACACATTTCTGTTTCAAGTGAGAGATAAAGACTTGAAGCTAAATAGCCACACCATATATGAATTTTTAACAGTGTGCTCACAAAAGAAACATATTCAGGGAAGCGTTTTGGCTCTGCTACATGTTATGACAAGCGTTGCGCTCAGTTTGGCTAGAGACTGGTCACAGGAATTGGGCTGTTAACCACTCACACACAGGATCTAGTCGCAAGGTAAATGATATGTGGACTTCTGCGGCCAGTTAAGTGGTGCTCATTCTTCCTCTTTATGTAATCCACGTGTTAAGTACATATTGTTTATCTAATATTGCTTGTTTAAAACACATTATTCTCTTCTTCAATAGTGGAGCTATGATGGCAACGTGACAGGAGGGGAGCCGCTGAGTCAGCTTCAACAGGAACCATGGAAGGGTTTCAGCAAACTGCCACAGAGCAGCATGACCGAGTGAATGGCTACTGCGAGCCCAAATCCCCCCAGGACACCGCTGATGTCAGGTGGACTTCACCAGAGGGAGAGTCTGGAGGTTCAGATAGCTGTGGGGGGACAAGTGTGTCGGAGCTGACGGACCTGCAAGAGCTGAAGGCCAGGGAAAGCGAGGATGAGGAGGACAGGGAGGAGAAGGAGGTAGCGCCTGTCTCTAAAGACCTGAAAGGGGACCAGAAGAAAAAAGAGAAAGAAGGTGCGGATCAGGAGGAGAACAATCACAGCAAACAAAACAGTAGTGCAGCATCCAGCTACACAGGTAAGTCTTTTATTTTAATGTTGCATGACTTACTTCCTATAACCCTGAACATGACATATTTGGATGCCAGATAATTCTGTTCATGAATTTTTTTTTAAAAAACGCAGACCTGTCTCACACCTCGTCGCCCTCGCTGTCAGAGCAGCTGCGTCTTGGCCGCGAAGAAAGCGCAGGCTCTGGGATCAGTGTGGAGTGTAAGGTCTGCGGGGACAAGGCCTCAGGCTTCCACTATGGCGTGCACGCCTGTGAGGGTTGCAAGGTAATGCAATTTGTGAACCACATTAGAATAGCTCAGTAAGATTATAAAGTGCAACAGTGGTACTTTTGTACTGTCCGATAGGGGTTGTTGAACCGGTTGTGTTTCTTCTTACTCAGGGCTTTTTCCGGCGAACTGTGCGGATGAAACTGGAATATGAGCGCTGTGAGCGTTCCTGCAAGATTCAGAAGAAGAATCGTAACAAGTGCCAGTATTGTCGCTTCCAGAAGTGCCTGTCTTTGGGAATGTCCCATGATGGTGAGAGGGAACTTCATAAATTAGGTCATTTTCAAAGCATGAGGAGAGTTGATTATTTTTTTTCAATCCATCCATCGTTGAGTGAAAAACCAGCATGCATGTGTGTATGTTTGCTCAGCGATCCGATATGGACGCATGCCTGAGGCGGAGAGGAAGAAGCTGGTGGCAGGCCTGCTTGCAGAGGAACTGAACCTTGGCAAACCGGGTGGCTCCGACCTGAAGACCTTGGCCAAACAAGTCAACACAGCCTACCTGAAGAACCTCAGTATGACCAAGAAGAGGGCCCGCAGCATCCTGACGGGCAAAACCAGCAGCACCTCGGTACGTTCCCGACTTGGAGCAGCCCATGTGAGCTGACCATCCTGGTTTTGCAGACATAAAAATATATTGAACTCTTAAGTAATACATGATCATCATAGGTTCTCAAGAGTATATATTACATCTGTTATCAAGGAACTGTGGCTCTGATTAACTGCTGTTTGCTTGAAATGCTGATTGTTTTGTAAATAAGCACACTACATTGTTAAAGTCAATCTAACACTAACTACAAAGTACCTGTTAATCCATTCTGCATTTGTGATAATCCTTATTACCTCACTGAGTCTTTGCAGTTACAGCTGTTTCTTCAAGACAAATGTATTTTTGTTCTCCTTTTAGCCGTTTGTAATCTACGATATGGACACACTGTGGAAGGCAGAAAGTGGTTTGGTGTGGAGCCAGTTAGTTCCAGGTGCGCCCCTGACCAAGGAGATTGGGGTCCACGTGTTCTACCGCTGCCAGTGCACTACTGTGGAGACTGTGCGAGAGCTCACTGAGTTTGCCAAGAGCATTCCAGGGTTTGTGGACCTCTTCCTTAATGACCAGGTGAGTCACTGTCTGCTCAGTGCGCTGTATAGTAACTTGATTTGTATGCGACTGTTTAGGAAGACACTAATGTGCAATTGCCCGTGCGCTTTCTACAGGTGACTTTGCTGAAATATGGTGTGCACGAGGCTATTTTTGCCATGCTGCCGTCTCTCATGAACAAAGATGGACTGTTGGTGGCCAATGGTAAAGGCTTTGTCACCAGGGAGTTCCTGCGCAGCTTAAGAAAGCCCTTCAATGAGATCATGGAGCCCAAGTTTGAGTTTGCTGTCAAGTTTAATGCTCTGGAGCTGGATGACAGCGACCTGGCCCTGTTTGTTGCTGCCATTATTCTCTGTGGAGGTGAGCATGAAGTTTTCTTGTGTAGTATGAAGAGTGGCATATTTGCTTGTTGTTATGTTCAGGATGTTTCCACATCTTGAAAAGTCTTCTAAAGCCTCTAGCTGTGACAGTATCATATGAATTAATAATTTTTATTTGGTTAATCCCTCCATCCATTTTATGCCACTTATGCTGGCATTAATTCAATTAATCATTAGGAATTATTGCTATATGCTGCTAGTAAGTACTCAAAAATGGGATATAATAATGAATGATTAAGGGCCATATTGTCCCGACTGGTTTTCTATCATACTTTCATACTTTGTTTGGTATGATCATGGCTCACCATGAACTATCCTTTGTCTTGTCCTCCCAGATCGTCCCGGGCTGATGAACGTGAAGCAGGTGGAGCAGAGTCAGGACAGCATCCTTCAGGCCCTGGACCTCCACCTCCAAGCAAACCACTCTGACTCTGTCTACCTCTTCCCCAAGCTGCTGCAGAAGATGGCCGACCTCCGTCAGCTGGTAACTGAGAACGCTCAGCTTGTCCAAAAGATTAAAAAGACTGAGTCGGAGACCTCGCTCCACCCTCTACTACAGGAGATCTACAAAGACATGTATTAGTGTTCTTCAGCACAGACTGCTCTTAGCAATACTGTTACAGATTTAATTTACGTTTATAATAATACACTGCATTCAGTACAAGCACTGCTCCACGTTCGGGCATGGATTTTAACGTGCAGATGAGGCAAACGTGGTAGGGCTAACACAATCAGCAAAGTCTTCACAATGTCAGCATTACTTTCAGCACAGTAATGTGTGTGTGTGAGAGTGTGTGTGTGTGTGTGTGTGTGTGAGATGAGCATCTGGAATCATTTGCTGCAAGCCCTAGTTTCCCACAACGGTCACTTAACAGAGAGAATGATATGTTTTCTCACTGAGGCTGCTCCTATTTCATCCTAATAGCAAAGCTGACCCCAGAGCAGCGTCTAGAGAGAGCTTCTCCTCACTCACCACGGCTGTGTTTTGCTGTAAAGGGAAAGCATCTCATGTTCTTACACCAGTGGCATAGTTGAAAAAGAAAAGAGCCGCCAGTTTGTACTTTGCAAGATGCCAATGTCTTTGATGGAGTGATTGTTCTCAGACTTTGGGTGAAGCTGAAGATGCACAGATTGGTTTTTGTTTACATCATCATCATCATCATCATCCTCATCATCAATGATCGCTTTCTTTGCCATTTGGTTTGTAGAACACAAACTGGGCTGGCTCCAGCAGTGTAGAGCTCTCTCAATGCAGCTGTCTGTGCAATACCATTTCCATTTTTCAATAAACGTGCAGATCCAAGTTATTTAGGTTTTGTCTTAAAGCCATCTACCCGAGTGGTAACTAATGGACTATGCTGCACAGATTTAGTTTCTGAAGCTGACACTATGAACGCATGACCCGCTGAAGTACAAGGGACAGCATGTTTTTCTTTTCTTTTTTTTTTTTTTTTCTTTTTTAAAAATCTTTCTTTGGACATACAAATTATCGTGAACTTGCCATTTTAAGGTTTTTCTTAGTTTATTCTTTGTAATTATGTTACTAATTATTTGTAAGTGTTGATCATACTTGTAAGGGCAAAACATGAATTATCATCTTGTCTTATGTATTAAGTATATGTGTTCTTTCGTATTACATGCCTGCCTATTTAGGTTGTACCAAATATATCATCAAGCACATCAACAAATTTTTCCTTGATGAGAAACTTGGATTTAATGCCTTTGCAGGATTTACCTAAAACCAGCATACTTTACCATGATATCAAAATTGGGGAAAATTTATGATTAGAAATCAATCTGCATCCATCGTCTGGTATCATAAGTTGTTTCTGTTTTCACCCAAGATATAACCACAGCCCTAGATTGTTACCTTTTCTGTGTCCAGTCTGATTTGTCTTGTTAGGAGAGGCACAAAGTGTAACTGCCTTACAATACTGTAGCCAGGTTTCTGTTTGTTTTTTTCACTGTACTTATTTCTGAGTGGACTTCAGTATGTCAGCAGTGGTGCACGCACAGAGTCCACCTTCAGGAAGTCTCCTCTTGTGCTCTTATTCTGTCTTGATCCCTATCTACCTCTAATGTATGATCTGTGACATTATTTCGCTGTCTCTTTTGATCTCTAATTTTTTTTATTACTACTATTATTATTTGCCTTAATTCCTGCTTTTGGTACACATTGCAAATTTGATTTTATTGGCTGATGTGGATGGATAAAATGAGAGAGTACACCAAAAAAGAAAGGAAAAAGTTGATGTAAGCTACCTCTATGCCTGTATAAGTGATGGATTGAGATATTTGTTCACAAAAACATGTGAAGACTTGAAATAATTTCGTCCTTATAGTCACATGTAACCTGAATCTGCAGATCTAGTTTAGTTACATCTCACATATAAACTTTATTAGAAACACTAATTTTTTCCCCTCCATTTATTAATATGAGGCAGATTAAATGTCTAATACATAGGTGATCAACTTTTATCCTTACTTTATTGAACTTCGGGAGAGTTCAGACTTATGGATGGATAAATGGGAACTTGGACAACGTTACGTGCAGACGTCAACGTCACGTTTCTATTGGTTCGTTGCTAAGTTAATTGGTAAAAGCAACCGGCTGTTAACTATTTAGACGGTGGGATGGAGGGTGCTCGGCGGCGTGCTCAAAACACACGGAGGATGGACTCGGGCAACAGAGGAAGTATCTGTAGGTAAGTGGTAAGCGGCGCTTTGTTGTTTTTATAACCAACGATGTGGGCAGAAAAAAAAAATTAGGAGAGCAGAAGAGCTGATAACGATACTGACATCGCCGCTTGTGCCGGGAAGCGTGCTAATTTCAAATGCTGCTAAACTGCATTCGAATGCGGGCATTACAGCGTAGAAGCCGCTTTTAACAGTTAAAAATTGCCGTTAGTTTTGCTAATAAGGCAAAGTTTTTGTGGCTGTATTACCTTTAGGAAAAGAGTGGCAGTGTGGAGAGTCATGAGTATAAATGATGGTTGTGTATCAAACAAGGTGAAATATTCCCACAGCGATAGACAGGGAAGAAAAAAGAAACTGGACACGGCTAACTAGCTAAGTTGGTAACCGTTTGTAAGTTTTTGCAGCAGTTGGAAACCTTGATTTCCAACTGCACGTAAACAGGAGCAGTTGAGCTGATGAGGAGCTTGTGTTTTTTTTCTTAATATCTGTTATTCCTCAGTTTTATTCCAGCAAATCATACTGTGTGTATATATGTATGTGTATATATGTAGAGAGAGAGATATTGTTGCGAAATGTTTGACATTTCTAAGTGCAGTGTCTTAGTTGTTGTTTTTCAAATGTCACAACTGTAATGATTTGCTCCTTGACTACTCTGAACCTTGACCCAATTTAGACTTAGAACCTAAAGACTTGATTTGACTTAAAAACAAAGGTCTCACGTTTTGACTTGGTTAAAGTCCAGTAGCAAAATAAAATAAAATGTGGGGGCTCTTAACACAGCTTTGAAAGAAATGTTCAAATGCTGTGTCCTTTTCTGGAGGTGAAAAGTTAGGCGATTAATCAATAGAGGGAAAATAACTGGCTTGCAACACTTCATATTGCTGTAAACTAAATGGTTTTGGTTATTTTGGCTTTTTGGTCAAACACAAGATAACATTTGAAAATTTTATGTTAAGCTTAAGTTGAGATGGGCATTTATTTATTTAATTTTTAGTTTCTCCAACATCAGAAATGAACTCTCTTCCCTTTTCATTACAGGCATTTCATAAATGGCTCTTGCAGATTTGGTCCAAGGTGTAATTATCGACATGAATGGCCAGTTATACCATCAACCCAAATATGTAGATACTTTCAGAAAGGTGGATGCTGGTATGGCGAACGTTGCAAGTAAGCTGTTTTTTCTTTTTCCTGAATCGTGTATTTATAACTAAATAAAAGAGGTGGATATGTGCACAAATTTAGCTCATTCAGTATTTTCCACTACTAGGTATCTCCATGTCCTTCAAACTGAGGTTGACACAGCTGCCGCAGGTAGAAGAGGATCAGTGCCTACCGTCTCCTCCTCCAGTGTGGCTCGCGCACCACCTGACAGAAGAGGATCGGTGCCTGCCCTTCTGCAGGCCGAGGTGATGTCCAGGCAGGAGTGCAGCAGATCAGAGATGGTGGCTGATATCTCAGTTCCTCGACACAACACTGGGCGCCTGGCATCAGATCTTACAGAGGAACAGTCCCAAGGTATTGAATGTTTTCATGGGTGTAAGTGGCTTTAGTCAGAATTTCTCTGTGATTTACTTTATTATATTTTCTCCAGATACAGACTCTCTTCTAACAGCTTCTTTGGAATCAGTCCAAATCTCAGACTTTGCTCAAGCAGGTGCATATAATGGAAGAAATGAGCAGGTCTGTATCTAAAGTAGTAAAATAAAGAAAAATTAAAAAAAAAAAAAAAACCTGGATGCCTTTACTGGAAGTATTTGTGTTCAGCAGACCTCCTCAGCTGAGACAACAGAGGACGGGGCTACGGCTGCGGCCTTTAGTACCCAGGGGACGGCAGAGGAAACGGAGGCCTTCCTCCAGAGTAAAAATGTGACTTGCGGAATCTGCATGGACAAGGTGTATGAAAAGGCGGATCCAAGACACCATGTTTTTGGAATCTTGCCAAACTGCAATCACTCGTTTTGTTTACAATGCATTATGACCTGGAGGAAAACAAAAGACCTCGGGCGGGACGTGGTCAAGTAGGTTTCAGTAATATTAGAATATTTGACTGCATCTGCATCTTTGACATAAAGGCTCTGACTTGACCTCACTGCCCAATGATTATTCCTCAGGAGCTGCCCACAGTGCCGAGTGAGGTCTGCCTTTTACGTGCCGAACAAATACTGGGTTGAAGGACAAGCAAAGGAAAGTGTAATTGCTGCCTTCAAAGAGAAATTCAGGTATGGCGAGGGATTCGGATTCATTTTAAACTGTGTAAACATTACAAACTAACACACACACGGCTTTAAATGTGTCCAGATAAACAAATTTATCTAATGTAAGTAATGTAGGTTAAAGTAGCTCTATAATGCATTTAGACTTCACAGTAAATTAACATAAAATTTAGTTTTAACCAAACTGAATCTAGCCTTCAAATTAAGGCAGCCTGTAAGATTTAACATATTTGACAGGATCTTACACCTATTATGAAGAATACTAAAGGTGCTACAGTAGTCTTACATTTTTCCCCAAGCAGTGATACCTTTTTAGTTCTGTGTTACTGCCTTGAATCTCAAGGTCAGTGCTGAATTTTTGCAGTTTGTTTGACAAATGCACGCATGCAGCTGAAGACCCCCGTCCTGTTCTGTCTCATCTCTCATGATTGCAGCAAGAAAAGCTGCAGTTACTATGCACGATACAGATGCTGTCCCTTCAAAACGGAGTGCCTTTATCGACATGACAGACCTCCACGTCGCCGATCATTTACGGTAAATATACTCTAATCCTCGTGTGCTACAAGTTCTCAGGACTGTTGGTACATGAAATAATACATTGGTGTGTTTACATTTCCCACACTCCCCCCGCCCTCCCCCACCCCCCGCTCACAGTATGCCACAGAAGATGAAGACGAAGACGACTACGGTGTAGAGCTGCTTAATTTTTTCATAGCCATGACCCTTTTCAGTGGTGACGACGATGACGACGACGACGATGATGATGATGACTTCGACTTTCCTTTTTACCTAACTGAGGAGTATAGTTTCTGAGCTTTTTGCATTCTTTTTGTCAGTGCCTGAAACCGTGAAACCGTGCCTGAACGGGGCTTAAACTATACATGAACACTGGCCCCAGGAGAACACACAGCTGTGTTTTGTCCATTCTTTCCTCCTTGTATCAGTATTGAGACAACTTTTGAGTAGCCGTGATCGGGATCGGGGATATCAACTGTGCACAATGGAGTGTCAAGTGTCTTCATTTCTTTTTTGTTTTTTAGCCAGACTACAGCAGGTAATTGAACCAGAGAAGAACTAATCTGTGAAATTACCTCCTGCAGTCCTTTTGGAAACGGAAGTGTGTACACTTAGCTCTCCACAACGCATGGTTTGTTGCCCCTGCTCTAGATATAAGCACCCCAGACAGAAATTTAAGCTTTGCCCCATCTCTAATAATTTAGTGTTAAATCTGTGGTTGTCTAGTTGAGGGTTAAAGAGGTTAGGTGTTTACTTTACCCTCTCATGGCCATAGTGCTTTGAACGTGTTGCAGATTGTTAATTTTCCCCTTAACCCTCTCTTCTGATTGAGTGCTCATTTCAGATTTATCTCTCAGAAATTTGCCCCATTTTAAAGTTTTGTGTGGATGGTAGTTTTAATTGTCTGAAGATTAAAAAGTGTACTGTATCCCTTCTACTTAATGGCCATTCCTGATGATACCTGCCTCAAGTGGTTGTAATGACACCCTTTTCTTGGTCTTGGCAAAAACACAATGTTAAGATTTTATTTCTTTTAAACAAGTTGTACTTGTACACAGAAAATAAAACGTTGCTTCACACTTTGTCTCACTGAAAAGGTGTATGTGGTGCTCTTTATTTTACACTTACAACCAGGAATTGTTAAGATCGAGTCTCTTATCTGAGAGGCTGGAGTGTTTTTTGCTTGATTTTATCGCTAGGTGGAGCTGTGGAGGACAGATTTAGTCAAATTACTCTCGCGAAGAAGAAATATCAACTAAACTGGCGGGGTGCTACGAGCTTCACCAGACACGGTGTACATTCCCACACTGGGCTTTGGCTGCCGGTATGTTTCTGAATCGGTTTGACGGCCAGTCGAAGCTTTTGGTCCGGGCGCTGATGTCCGGAGCCTCCGGTGTCCACAGAGCCGTGAGCGTCTTCCACAGGCAGCAGCGAGCAAACCCCGAAATGTCTCTGTCTAGCTTGGTAGAAACACTGTGCCAAGATGAAATAAGCTGTCCACAGACTGAAAGCCAGGCTTTAACTGTGTAAGTAAAAGCACAAAGCAGCGGGATGTTGTACCGGTAGAAAGAGGACGACAGGTGGTTCTCTATGTGAGAGTTTACTATAGCAAACGGTTTGACAGTTACTCGTCCTTGTAATAAAAGTTAATTCTAGAGTGACAGCAGGTTTCAAACTTATATTTTGATTTTTTTTAAAAATACTTAAATATTGGGATTATCCTCCTTACATATTTATAATAATATATGGCAAAAAACAGCATTGAATCTTCTCATTTAAGAGGCTGAAATCTGCAAATATTTGTTATTGTTCCACTATGTTCGCTTGAAAAATGAAACAATTATTACAGTAGTTGCTGATTGTGGATTATTTTTCTGTCAGTCGATCGATAAACAAATTGTTTCGGCTCTATCTAAGATGAACTGATAACATCTGCCACCATGTTATGTCACTTACCTGTGCCTTTCCCTCACACCCTCTTTTTTTCCCCTCACTTATTCTAGTAAACCTCTGGTGTGCCTGTTCCCATCATTATTCAAACAAAATCTGCTGTCCTTCATCCATCTGGTCCACTCGGTTCTTCCCCAGACCTCGGTCCTCCACCTGCTCAAATGCCTCAGCCAGGACCCTCATCCAAACCCCTGGGTCACCACTCTGGGTAGACAGCTGGAGAGAGGCCTGGGGGTCCACAATGAGGAGCCTTTGTACACACCACTATGCAGTCAGAGACTCAAGGAGCTGACACAGCGTTTGGCTGGTGTTGGTGAGACCAGCGGATGGGCCAAGTGCCTCAGTGGTCAAACCATAGAATCTGGATCTCAGAGTGCATCTGGTTTATTAGAGCTGGGGACACAAAGGAAAAGGAAAAGCAGTTTTGTCTCTCCGGACTCAGGCGGAGAAGAAATGGGACAGCAGAGTAAACGGATAAAGATGGACGTCTGTGGTAGTGAGTGTGTTGATGCAGAAGAACAGAGCGCAAATGAGGAGACGTCAGGAAGGTTTGAAAAAGATGCTGCAGAAGAAACTCCTGCTGAGGAGCTACAGCCGGCGCCAGACACTGATTCCCTGCCTGAACATATAAAGGTAGAGACATTATAAGGAGGCTTTGTCTGTTCTGTCCACACTGACATTTATCATCCATTTCCACAATTTTAAATATTTGTTCTCTTTCCATAAAGGAACTGAATTTTGAAATGATGATTGGACGCCCTCCTGATAACAATTTCCCACAGTGATCAAATCAAGTCTACTAATCAGGCTGTTGTATTTGGTTTTATGACACAGCTAACAATTGAAAGTTGGTCTAGACTTATTTATGTATTTTCTTTTTTTTAGGTCTCTGTTCTTCAAATAAAAGAATTACTGGAAAGTCACACAGAGGTAAGAAGAAATGTTTTCTTTCTTAAAGCCAGCACACTTAGCTTATACCTGAAGTGATATTTGGGATTATTATAAGGATTATTTTCATTGTTTGCAGTGGGACCAGAGCTCCATGGATGTGTTCAAAGTGCTGAATGACTGTGACCCCGCCCAAGTATGTCCTCAAAACTGTATAGCTGACTTTTTAAAATGTTATACCCCTGCATGAACACTTCTATTTAAAAGTGTTTGTGATATTTTATTCACATTAATCTACAGTATATGGGGACAGAATATTATACATCTTTTAATGTTCCGCAACCGTGAATCCAATATAAATACAGGCTCAGAAACTCTAATTGAGTCAACAATTCACTTCCAGTGCTTTATAGCTCCACTTGACCAGTCAGGAAGTTTTTCTAAACCGCTCATATTATAAATGTGCTTCCTTATAGGCTTTGATGAGACAAATCATCTTCTCTGCCTCTCCTATTTAGGTGGAGGTGTTATGTAGCACCCTGAGTTTGTCTGATTTACCCGAGCAGACTCTTCCTAAACTGTGCAGCAGTGTTTTGGCTCTGTCTCCTGACCTCAGTTACAGCACGGCAGCAACGCTCATCAAGAGCCTACTGCTGGAGAAGGTATGTCACAGGATAAAGATGCAAAAGGATGCGGAATGTGTTGCTTTGTTTGATACTGATGAGGTGTCCTCACGCTACATGTGCAGGTCCTGTCCCTGTCAGAGCCTGCCTCCAGATGCTTGGTTACTGCAGTAACATCACTGTGCAGCCACTATCCCAGACCAATGTGCCACTCTCTGATCGAACCCGTTCTAATGGAAAAAAACATAGGTGAGGGAAAAGGCTCAGCTACCACATAGTAAATTAATCATTTATTAACGCAGTTTTTCTCGGGGGGAAGATCAGAGTCCGTCAGTGACAGAGCAGCAGTCCTGGAACTGGCGTGGATTCAGTGTCCTGGTTCAAGTACACACAAACAACGTAGACGCTTTGATGTTATGGTGGACTGAGCCAGGACCTTTTACTCAGTCCTTGGCCCTGACATCAGTTGATCCTCTATTTTGAACTTTGTTTTGTTTTTAGGGAATCCACAGGCTGAGCTGCTGAACAGGCTGATAGAAGGCTGCCTGGATTCCCACTACAAACTGCTGCTGCTTCAGTAAGATACAAGACGTAAATTATGAATTTCTATCTAACTGCCGTAACAAGTCAAAGAAGCACAGAATAATAATGAACTCACAATATTGGACTCAGATGCTTACTGGTTTGTTGATGCAGTCTTTTACCTTATTTTCTTTACAGAATGACATTTAAAACTGTGTGGAGTGAGGCAGTGCTCTCCATTATCCACAGCTTGCTAGACTCCAAGGTTAGCTGAATGTTTATCCATGGGAAAAGTGCTTCAAGATCACTTAGACATAATATTCGTTGTTATTGAGTTGCCTCTTTTGTTTTGTTTTTTTCAGCCTGACTTGAATGAAGAAGTGTTCTCACAGTTCACTGAACAGCTCGTCAGCCAGGGCCCTCAGTTCACAAAGTCTGTTAAGTTTGCAAAAATGATGTTGACAGTCCTCACCAAATACAGCAGCCATGTGAGTTTGTAAATTTATGTCATGCATAATGACTGATGGATGATCATGCATAATGCCTGGAGGATGAAGCAGTATTTGTAATCTCTCTGCATATGTATTAATCTTTTTTTTTCTAGGTGACTGCTGCACACAAACACTCCCTCTCCAGTTGCCTGATGTTAAATGAGACCTTCCTGAAAAAGTCTCTTCAAGCTGCTTTGAAGAGAATCACACACACATGAAGCGGTAACACTTTACTTTAGGCCCCACTATTAAGCATTTATAAGCAGTTTACACACATTTAATAAATGGTTTATAGCATATTGTAGAGTTGTGAGCACATATAGATTTTAAGTGTTTACTGTGTACAGTATTTATAAAGAAGTATATCTTTTGCTCTGAATACATTATATTATTACCTGTGTGTTTTACTACATTGTTATTCATTATCTGTTTATACACCAGTCTCCACATATGGCTGGCTTATTGGGGGAGTTATAGTCATTGACGATACATTAATAAACACTTGTCTTGTAATGTCTGCTTACAACTACATTATAATGGATTATTAATTATTTGTTAAATGTTTTTATAATGCGAATAAATACTAAATGGATGGACATAAAGCAAAGATTTCTTGTGACCTGATCCATGTTAATAAACCTGTTTCTTGTCTATTTCTTGGCAATAATAATAATGATAATCTGACTTGAAAATTAAGCATCAGTTTGAGACTGATATGGCCTCTCATAATAAAAATGCCCCTGAGTCAGATCCGATTTAAAGTAAAAATGTTATTTAAAGTAATCCAAAATTCCCACCTTTGCATTCATGAACTTTAGCTGCTGATGCAGCTCATTCTGCTGCCAAGTTCATCATGTGTTGGTCCAGAAAGGTGTCAACAGAATTAATGAAAACACAAATATTTTATTTTTTTAATTATTTTAATTTATTTATTTAGTTATCAGGCTCTGAGTGAATCTTGTATCATAATTGTAGACACTGAAGATCTGCAGCACAGTGCATATGCATTGTTTTAATTAATCTCAGATTGCAAAATGTGTAATAATTCAAAGAGAATTAAAAGTATTTTAAGTGGCTTGGGTTCTGTCCAGCTGTCCCTACCTTCTGTTTTGTGAAGTGTCGATGTGTTTTCTACATATTTATTTTCTCAAATGTTTTAAGACTGCGACTTTCCTTTACAGTTTTATTTAGAAAAATGGAAATAATAAATAAGTGACACGGCTAAATAACGTTAGTAAAAGTAAAAAAAAGTCGTTCACGTTTTTTGGTGACGTCACCACGGGCGCCTTTATTTTGCGTAACTTCCTGCTGCACTTCCTTTTCAGCGTAGCGACACGGGAGGGACGAGCTGCGAAAATGAGGTTAGGGTCAATTTAACCAATAAATACGAAGAAATAAACAGTTTACACGTGTAAAATCAGTTCTTTTGGCTGCGTAAACATCTAGTGGCATTAACTTATAAGTCGGTTGTGCTATTTAGTGAGTTAGTTTAAGCTAAAGTGTAACGTAGGTGACCGGTTCATCCGCCGGTGAAAGACAGCACGTTAAGTTCCCATTTAATCCATCATCATCCACGAGTTAAACATGTATATACGTTTAAAATCCAATATCACATGTTTAGATTAAAACTAGTAGATAAAGTAAATTCAAATCTTTATTAACTTTATTTGCTAGTTTTATGATTTTCTCGTCGTTTCCGTTCAGCACTGCCGATGAACTGGGTTTAATGAGACACTTCACACATTTCAGTGGCCTTAACTTGTTTTCTGTGTTACAGTAAGGTCTCCAGGGATACGTTGTATGAAGCCGTGAAGGAGGTCCTGCAGGGCTCCCTGGCCAAGCCAAGGAAGTAAGTACACATTAAAAAAATTTGCTAAGTGTGAAAATCAGACTTAAAAAAATAAAACATAAGAGCTGGACATATATAGATTATCTGCAGGTCTTACAAAGTAAAAAAAAAAAAAAAAAAAAGAAAGGTATTAAAGAGGTTTACATGTAAATTGTGCAAGTCTTACACACTCCAAACCGATATGTAAGATTCATATGTGGACCTTAAATAGATTAATATTTAATTTAGTAGTGCTTTCATTCATTTTCTGCTTCATGTCCCGGATGGTTTTAAAGATTCAATGATGTTATTACTTCTGGGAGGTGTTGACCAAAATTAGATAAATACCAATAAATATAAGCAGTTGACAAGTAAATCTAGGTTCTTTCACCCTTGCTGATTTTCAGTGATATGTTTCATACTCTGATATGATAGTGAATTATTAAGTTTTTATTAAGAGTCTTAAAAGTCATAAATGTAATGTGGAGAACACTGCAGTGTGACCAGTGTTAACTTGTCTGTCTGTCTGTAGGTTTGTGGAGTCAGTGGAGCTGCAGATCAGCTTGAAAAACTATGATCCCCAGAAGGACAAGCGTTTCTCCGGCACTGTCAGGTTCGACCTTTTACTGTCTCACCCAACCTTTTCCTTGTGTGCTTCCAGCCCTGTCTGAGTATGTTTAAAAAAAAAAAAAAAAAAAACGTTTAAATGGTCAGCAGAGGCTTGATAAAATTTAAGAACAGTCCAGACAGGCCAGGGGCGGACATGGAGAAGTACTCTGGGTAGTCTGACTGAGCCCACTCAGCCTTGGCTGATGAAGGTGAAGCAGGCGGACCCCTACCCTGGGTCTTAAAACATGAGGGGAGGTTTTGAGTGGCAGAGCTGCTAAGTTCATGTGCTCAAGCCGACCAATTTACAATAATGTTACCAAAGAGGTCAGCTGGACTCCGGCCACGGTGTTGGTATGGGTAAGAAATTTTCTACTACACAGCAAAATCAGGGAGATGTCGTTTGGGAGATGGCAGAGTATTTAACTTTCCGTATGTAAAACCAATAGTTGTAGATATTTCAAACTTGACCTATTGTGGGACCGATAAGTAAGAGTGTTTATTAATCTCAAAGGGAATTTTCAGTTACAGCAGCTGCTTCGCATAAATCATGAAAATGAGTTAGGTCAAAACCATGTACAACTAAAAGCTAAATTATGTACAATAGACTAAATAAAATCTAAAAAATTAATTGAAAGGTAAAAAGACTAAAGTCTAGCACGACTATGCTGTGTGCTGGATATAAACTGTACAATGCTAATAATATACTGTAATATGCTTTACATTAGTTAGAATTAACTGAAATTATACATGAATTACATAATGTATATACATGTGTTAATGATACACACAGACAGTAAATGAAACTTTATCAACCAGTGAATCTGAAACATAATAGACATGATGGATTATTTAAGAAATAGAAAGCCAGGTGAGCAGTCTGATTAATGAGGGTAAACGAGGTGTCGCTGTCGGAGTCCCGTCTCCTGACACTGATGGTTATTGTAGACTGTAATCCTGAGGCCTCTCTCAGCTGCAGTCTGCCGTACTACCAACCGACACTCCTGGGTTTGAAGCAGGGTTGTAAGCGTTGTTGCTGACCACTTTGTTAACACACAGGCTGAAGACTCTGCCAAGGCCTAAGTTCTCTGTGTGCATCCTGGGAGACCAGCAGCACTGTGACGAGGCCAAAGCTGCCGACATGCCACACATGGACATCGAGGCTCTCAAGAAGCTCAACAAGAACAAAAAGCTGGTCAAGAAGCTCGGTACGAAGTTAAAAATTAGACCCATGATACGGCTGATCACCTATGATTGAAATGATTTTTAATGTTCTTGTTTCCCAACTGTTTTCTTCCAGCCAAGAAGTACGACGCCTTCCTGGCCTCAGAATCTCTGATCAAGCAGATTCCTCGTATCCTGGGTCCCGGGCTGAACAAGGCCGGCAAGTTCCCCTCCCTGCTCACCCACAATGAGAACCTGAACACCAAGGTGGACGAGGTTAAATCCACCATCAAGTTCCAGATGAAGAAGGTACGATCAGCAGTACCTGAATGTGAAAATGGTTTATTTTTGTGGCTTATCTCCAGTTTTAATTCATCTGTCGCAAATAGCGCTGGCTGTGCACACTGATCGATTTGAACTACTGCCTTTGTGTTGTAGGTGCTCTGTCTGGCCGTGGCTGTAGGACACGTGAAGATGACAGAGGATGAGCTTGTGTACAACCTCCACCTGGCCGTCAACTTCCTGGTGTCTCTGCTGAAGAAGAACTGGCAGAACGTGCGCGCCCTCTACGTTAAGAGCACCATGGGCAAACCCCAACGCCTCTACTAGATGTCAGCTTTTCTGTTAATAAAAGAATGGAGATGCTCCGAAGTTGACTGTCTTTGAGTCCTTTTTTGTCTTTGTCAGCTTTGTTTTCACTTTGGCTTTCATATCTTAACCCTGGTCAGTAATATAATTATCTTGGTTTACGGTTTTCCTCATAATAAAATTTGTTCTCAGGGTTTATTCAATAATCAAGTTAAATATCAGAATCTTGCGAGCTTCATAATCTGTACAACACAATGCTCTGTCGTTAGAAGAGGGCAACAATGGAAGAAGCCCGCTTCCAACATGGACAGATGTATGTTAATGTCATACTTGCTGAGTAGGCATTTGGTAAATCAGATCTATGCTATGTTGTCTGATACAGCTGTGGGTTTGCTCTAGTTTTTATCGACTTAGAGTCAGAAAAAAACAATCTATAAAAACACTAAATTTGTGTTGTGACTTGGCTCAGGTATGCAGAATCAAGAAGAAAACATATTTTAAAAAGGAACACTTAATAGCATCCAGGAACAAAACTGAAACTGAGTGAGACAAAACAATAATATAAAAACACACAAATCTATCTCAAGAACCCCTGGAAAAACAGTGTGCATAAATAAGCTATTTTAAAAAATTGAGGTTTGTATGTTACCCTGTTCAAAGGACTGTGAGGGTGATAGGAGCACATGTGATTCATCACCTGTGACAGCACCGCTACTTATTTACTATAGCTAAAGACACAGCGACAGGTAGAGGCACACAGCTACCCATGAGCCTCTCGGGGCAGTTGTCCTGCTCTGGTTTGACTGTGGATCTCTTAATAGGATTATCTATTCTCAGTACAGGAGAAAGGCTGAGGGACAAAATGAACCAAACACCGACAGGAACTTGTGAAAAGACATTTGAGTTTTGGACAGCGATGAAAAATCCCTTGTTGACTTAATCTGGTTTTTACCTGAGTAAGACATTTGGATTATTCTCGTAAAGACACCAACAACTGAAGTGATGAACGCTGAGGTGAGTCAAGTAATCTACCACCTGTCCTGTCTGTTCGCGTTAATACTGCTTTCTACATTGATCAGTGACAGAGGTAATTTTTCTGAACATCTTTCAGCCTGATGCAGAGACAAACAGCTACATCCTGTCTGCCATGCTGGGCAGCGAGGACAGTGATGAAGGTAACAGCTAAAAAAAAAAAATGCTCCTGAAAAATACCAGTGTCATGGCTTTAAACTGGATTTTATATTTTGAAACAGAAACCAGTCAAGAGGAGCCGCCAATCACAAGCTGGAACGAGCTGTCCATCATAGAGCGTGTAGGCCTCAACAGGTGCAATAAACTGACCGGCATACACTACAATATTTATATATATATTTATTTCATTAATTTGATTTTGTTCTTTCATTATGTTTCAACCTTTCCTTTTTTTCTGACAGTGTAGAGATGTCAGAGAAAGATTTGGAGGTAAGGCCCAGACGTCTTCTTCTGCTGTGATTTTCTGCAGATTAGACACTCTTTAATTTAATTCAACAGTTTTTATGTTTAAGTTCTTGATATACTTAAGTACTTAATGACATGGGTTTTTGTATTTTGTATACTTTGTATTTTTTTTTTTAAATATAAAGAGTGAGGTATATGAATGCACTGGAAACCTGTGTGAAATGAATGATGGGAGTTTGTTTCTGCTCTCAGACTGCCTTCTCTCAGATCGCCCTGGCTTTCCGCTGCGATCAGTACACCCTGAAGCAGAGGCTGCAGGCGGAGGAGCACGCCCGCAACCTGGCTGAGGAGAACATCCAGCTGGAGCTGAGCAGAGGCAGGGAGACCCTGGAGGTACAGAGTGAGACGGATGATCTGAAGTAAGTCTTCCTTACACCACGACAGAGCAGGGACACGTGTGTTTGTGTTTGTTTTCAGACACTGAAGGGCCTGTGTCTGGACAGCACGCGCAGTAAGATCCTGCAGAGGCTGGAGCTGTCCCTGGACATCCTCGGTGGGACTGTGGAACGAATCTCCAACACAGCTGAGGTCCTTGGGGCTGTGCACCAGGTACACAAATTTGCCCCTTGGTGGCTCAGCACTACTTAAGACATTTAATTTAATTTAATTTAATTTAATTTAATTTAATTTAATTTAATTTAATTTAATTTAATTTAATTTTGCAGCAGGAAAAACAACCAAAAAAAAAAAACACCATCAGACCTGACTCACATTAAAGGATATGTTCACAATTTTCTAAATGTGTTTTAAAACAATAGTCAAGTGCTCATATGAACATTGAAACAGTTTTTATTTGCTGTAATCATTCCTCCTGTTCGTACTGGCTACCAAGATGACCAAGGTTATGAGGCTTCATCTGTCCGAGGAAGAAAAATCAAGTGGATTTTGACCAAATTTACAGGTTGTCTTTCCTGTTGAGGTGCGGTGGAGAAACAGTGACAGAAGAATAAAAGGTTTTTACTAAAAAGGCTGAATGTTGGTACATCACTGACAAATGGTGATTGGCCCAGATGCTCTACAGACCTCTTCCAGATGAGAAGGATCTGACTACAAAAACAAAACCCACATCACACTGGCAGAGGACGAATGCTTTATCAGTCTAAAATTTTAAACAATATCTGGAAAAAAATGTTTGTTCACTGACTGAGAACATATAAAGAAATCAGTGGACTCCTTCAGCTAAATGTGGACTCATAATCTGGCAACATATTCAATCTTGACCTGCAGCACATTTTAAAGTACTGATGTACATTTCTAAAGATATTAACAACATTAACTTAGACTTTTTGTTTGTAGCACCTATTATAAAATAGTCTCTTAATTTCTTATTTTCTGTTTGTAACAGGAGGCTCGAGTGAGTCGGGCAGTCGAGCTCATGGTGGCTCATGTGGAGAATCTGAGGAGGCGACATGACAGAAACTTGGCAGAGCTGGAAGAGGCCAAGAGGATGATCCAGCAGCAGAACTCGTGTAGAAGCTTTATCGATCCAAGAGCCTCACCAGGTTCCCGATACTTTAGTATGTCTGTCTGAAGTATTTTACCAGGATGTCACATGCAATATTTGACTGACGACTCTGGATCTTTTGTCCTAGATCCAGAGGAAAGTGACAACAGAAAAAGAAGCTCTTATCAGGTATGGAGATATTTATCTCATTGTCCCATCGAATAACAGTAGTACAACCTTTTCATCATCTCAGTCTCCTTTTTATTCTCCTCTCCATTAGAACAGCGGCCGTCGAAGGGTCAGCATCTCAGTCATTTCCGGCCAAACTCAGGTAAGGCATTTTTTTATTTTATTTTACCGACCTCTGCTGCTTTCTCTACAGATGTTGTCAGAATCATAAAGAGTGTCTTCCTCTTTGTCTCTACAGGAGAAGAGAAAGCGAGACTTGAGGAAGCGGGCGGCTCATGGAGGGTCCTCCAGCAGGAAGTCCTCCCCTACCTGCCCGTCTCCATCCCAGAGCTCAGAGTCCAGCTGCTCTGCCATCACCAAGGACGACAGCTACTCAGTGGATGACAGGTCAACTAGCAACTCAGTGCTTATTTTCTGTATCTGATCTTGATAGATGTTTTAAATCAGGTGTGCGTCATCTAATTTGTTTTGTTTTTCTCAGGCCACTTGATCCAGAGGAAGCTCCGCCAGAAGCTTCAGCCGCTCAGCTTCCTCCAGACCCTGCTGCTCCCATCCCCGGCACAGAGTGCCCCCCATCAAAACAAGTGGTGACCAGGAAAATACAAAACCAAAAGTACAGCAATGAAATCACTTTTATCAGACAATATCACAGAAACACTGCACAATACAAGAGCCTGCAATATTTATCACTTTGATTAGGCTCTTTATGTTTGTACTTTTAATTACTGCTACTAAAATTCTTTATGTTGTTTAATGCTGCCACATAACATCACTTTGCAACGCCTGCAACTTACTGCAATTTAGAGAGCAACTGCAAACAGACCTGTTTGACAAGTCCTAGCAGGAAGTGTTATTCATTAATTAACTCTAATGTTATTAGTTACATCTGTGCTTTTGCTACGGACTAAAATTTTAAGAGCTCTTCTTGGTTGTTCTTCCATTTGTACTTATCCTGGAGACTCTGCTTTATAAAGAATCCCTGTGCTGAAAAATGATTTCAGCATATATTATGCTTACACGGTGCAGATTGTTAAATAAATCTGTGTTTAATTAATTTATCAGTTTTATACTGACGGGTTTCTGGGAGTCTATGAAGACTGCACTGGATTAACGAGAGTGTTGGTGGGTGGTCATTAGGGACAAACAGCTCAGTTTTTAGTTTTGAAAATGGATCAGTGGTGGTGAAGGTGACAGTTTCATGTGACATGATTTAGCTTAGAAGCACTATCACCACCCGTGACTGTCTTTTTTTCCTGCTCTTTTCCCCACCCTGTCTAGTCCCCCCCTGGATACTTTGCGACAGAGACACAAGAGCAAAGCTGTGTTGTCAAAGAAGAAGTCAGACAAGGATAAAAAGAGCACAAATATCCACAGACGGATCTCTGCGGGCACGTAAGTCAACATATTTGTTAAAAGCCCTATGAAAACTGCAGTGATTATTTCCTCTGGACAAACACTGACTGACGGCCCTCCTCAGGTATGGAACTTTGTGGAGACAACGTCCTCTGACTCACTGGCTGTATCGCTGTCGCTGGGTGGTCCTCTGCTTGTACCTGTTTGTGCTTTTCTGTGTTGTAACGTTGATTTACATCTTGTGGAAGCTTCATGACGGATCATTTGAGCCATGATCTGTTCTGATGGATTATACAGTTATAATATAAAACATTTTGATGTAACACTTTGGTTGTTCATCCATGTCTTCTGAAATATTTTGTGTTCTTTTATCTCAGAAAATACCCATTACCTTCTAGTTAAAAATGCCACAAACACAATTTTCAGTCACATTTCTTTTTTATTATAAATATACAAAAAATATCAAAACTGATCACTTGGTTAGTAACAAAACACCATAATGCAGTGAAAACATTCATCAAACCACCGTTAAAGGCTTCAGTGATTAATTATTAAGGGTTAATAGCAAACATCAAAATTCAGCTTACTTCATGTCAGGGCTAGACAGATGTTAAATTAGAACTATATTTATATATATATAAAAAATGGATTTTCAAAATCGTATCAAAATTTTAGTAATAAGTCTCTATGTTGAAAGAGGGGAACTTTAAATAATAGATAAATATTGTGTAACACTGAAATTATATTAAGAATGGGGGAACTTATTTGAAAACTACTGTAGGTGAATTTTATGTGCAATATGTGTGCCAGCCACAAAGCAGTTCCTGAAAACAAAAGCAAGTTTATGATCCATTTGAAACATTTATGAAATTACATGAACTTCAATTCACCTCAGTTTTTTTTTTTATTATTATCATCCATTAGAAAACAATTTAAAATAAATAAAACTGGCATACTACCTTACATTAAGTTTTAAATTAAAAGAAGACAGAGAAATGTGCTCATCCGGGCACAGATAGGTCCATGTTTTCTGCATCGCGTCAACATACAATCTCACAGAGAGTCCAGATAATAAATACAGAGATAAATAGAAAGGAATAGCACACATCCTACTGAACATACTGCAGAGGAGCAGAGGTCTCGGCTACACCTGGCTCACGATTTCAGCATCCTCAGCCACGAACCACTGGACTGGAGTCCCGTCTGCGGCTCTCTGAAGAATCAAATTACCTGAACCCTGCGAAAAACACATGAAATCAGTAATCGTCTTGTGCTTCCTGTGCACATACAGAGCTGCAACAATTAGTTGAGTAATCAATTAGCTGTCAGAAAGAATATTAATCTGCAGCTATTTAAATAAGCGATTAATCATTTCAGTCATTTTTCAACCAAAAAAATGTTTCACGATTGAGAAGCTGTAACTGACACAAGACAAACAAAATATTTGAAGATGTCACAGTGGACTGCAGTGTGGAAATTGTGATGGACATTTCTCATTGTGGGACCAAACAATTAACTGTGAAAATAATCAGTAGACTAACAGACTAAGAAAATAATTGTTAGTTTATATTAGTGGCCTGTTAAATCTGGATCATAATTAGTACCAACCTGATTAAATGGAGGCATGTGAGGTGAAGTGGGGCTTTTAACACTCAGGGAGCTCTGCTGATCAATGCAGCTTGGCCGCAGCTTCTGCCGCTGATTCCTCTGATGCCATGACTTCAGCTCCTCTGACACGATCTCCCTGGGCATCAGCCTAATGCCGTGGTTCGGGTACTCCTTCAACGAGGGTGTTCGCACCAGCCTGGTGTAAGGTGGAGGGGGTTTTAGGATTCTCCTCGGGGACAATGCTCCTTCATGCCACTGTCTTTGCTGAGGGCTGTGTACCACAGGAGGGGAGGACACAAAGCACTTCCCCATGTCCCGGTCTTGCGGGGAGAGGGGGCCATCTTCTGCTGTCGTCTTGATGTAGCCAGGGCTGGGCTGAGACTGGCCGGTGCTCTCGTGTGAGCTGGAGTAGCTGGAGAGTCCTTTTTTCTGTGCTCCAAAGTGGAATCCATAAGGCGGTGGGCAGAGCTTTGGGATCTCAGTGGGTCCGTCCCTGCCAGGAGAGCTGATGTGGGAGGAGGATGAGTGCTCCGAACTGCTGTCCTCTGAGCTGGACTGGTATGGACGCAGAGGAGAATACTCTGGAGAACGCACCATCAAGTCAACCACGCAGCGCCGCTGGGGCAGCCTGGCTCGCCCTCGACTGTTCTCGGAGCTGAGGCGCTCCATGTCAGCACACGGCTTATTTTTGGGAAGTCTGAGGAGACATATCAAGTAACATTATAAAACATTATAAGCACACATCATGCTCTTTGAACATTGAGCGGTTGATGTATCTGACATAATGCCTTGGTGTACCTGAAGGACTGGGAGTACTGACGACGAACATGCAGCTCTGGGGTGGAGGGGGCGCTCGTGGAGTTGTTGTAACGCAGGGCTGAGTTCTTGATAAACTGAGAGACAGGAATCCTGGTGCTCTCAACAGATACCTGGGTTCCTGCTGGACTACTGCACACAACAAAAACAGGAGAGACCATGTGAGTCTTGCAGGTTATGCAACTGTAGGAAAACTGACATGAACCCGTGTTTTTCTCTTTTGTAATGTTCTTTTCTCTCTGATGTTCATGTTAACAGTGTAATATGAAAAATACTGTATGTATATATTTGTTTGTTGTTCCATTATTGTTGAGATCAGTTTTATTCCACCCAGTACAGTCATGTATTTCATGGGTTGTTATCACACTTCAGACTCCTACCTGGACCTGCTGCTGCAAGCAGACTGAGGTTTTGCGGGCTTCTGGTACGGCTGGTCCAGACTGGACTCCTTCCATGGAGAGTTCTGGATGGGAGAGCGCTCATACACCACACTGTGCTGGCTTGGTGACTGCTGGGGCGACTGCAGAGTTTTGGCTGCTGACAGCTGGAGAGGGTCTGAAAAGGAAGTGCCCAGCACTGGAGGAGAGAGGGGGCTGGGCGAGTCCACATCTACGAACGGCCAGAGGGAACACCGAGTCAGCCAGTATGTCAAGAGTATGATTTTGTTTTTTGTTTGTTGACTTGAAAAGTTTGATTCATCATTAATTCGGACTCATCTGTTCAGTTTCAGCACACGTTAAATGATATAGCCTGTGTCTCTGAAACTGCTGCCAGTTCACTATGTATTCATGCTGTTCCAAAATATCTCCGATCTATATTGTCTATTACATACAGTGATAGAACATAACAACATACAAATACGTCCAGTTCAGATACAAATATTGACCTGTTGACAACATTTACTTCAGTTACCAGTTATGTTGCAAATTCGAAATACAGGTTACAGGTTATTCAGGTTTTTACAAAATATAATCAACAATTATGATGTATTATTACACTTGACTTGATTCATAACTGGGGAAAATTAGCCACACCAGCTGCAACATTAAAGCAATGTACACATGAATGCATCGATAATTATAATACAATAATAATTATTCTATATTATTTTGAAATGGGACGTTCTGCGTAATGTGTGTGTTTACTTTTGGTGCTTGAATCACAGCATGTTAATAAGAGAATGACAATAACCAGTAAAATTCAGCCTATGTGTGGATAAACACACTTCCCACTCACCATCATCCAGGGCCACCACATCAGACAGGGAGCTGTCATCAGACATGCACAGATCTGCATACAGAAAACAAGCGTTTTAAAAGCGCCCATCAAACCCAGTGTGTGTTCAAGGGTGCAGTACACAGATATGCCTGTAGGGGGCAGCAGTGTCGCTCACCTTTGTTTTGGCTGGTTGAGATGCTGGTGCACGGTGAGTTGCACTTGCTCTTGATCCTCTGCTGGAGCACGGCCTCCTGCAGCTCCTTCACTTTCTTCTCCTCCCTCTTGCACTGTTGGAGGCGGCTCTTCTTCTGTGGTTTACTGAGGTTCTCCTCCAGGGAGAGTTTGCGTGCCGCTTCGTAAATCTGCTGCTGAAGAGCCAAATCAGTTTCCAGAGCTTGCAACTCTGAATCCTACAATAGAGATAAGTTCAGACATTTAGTTTTCTCTTTCGCTCACATACTTTCATCAAGAATGCTAAACAGCGGTAGTGGCCTGTACCTGTTTATCCAAATGGATCAGCCCTTCGTCCAGCTTAAAGGAGGCTCCAATCCTCCTTCTGACTCGAGGTGGCTTCTCATCAGGCATCAGAGGATAGTCTGAGGGCAGTGTACCAGTCAGCTCCTGTCAAGACAAAATAAAAGTACTGATTACAAAATTTAAAAATTATGACCCTGACACAGAATGGAATCCTAACCATTAATATGGTACATATGAATATGAATGATACATATCTTGTATTGTTATCATTTGGGAGGTCACTTACTGCCTCTCTGATACAGAGCTTTCTCAGCTCCAACAGGCAGAGCTCCAGACGCTCCTCCAGAGACTGGTGCTTCAGCTTCAGGGCTCTGGTGTGAGTGGTCAGGTCCTTCACCGGGGACGTGGGGCTGTCTGGACCTGCAGACAAACACACAGAAGATCATCAGCACCTGTATCAGCTATGGAAATAACTTTCAAATGTGAGTATTGGTCGAGCTAGAATTAGTAGTAATATTGTGTTTTGATATTGATAATGCAGCCGTAAATTCTACATGACGTATGTGGAAATCAGATGCTGTATTGTTGTGTTGTACATTTCCTCACTGGTGTTCTTACCAGAGTGCAAGATAATCCCACTGTCAGTGTCACTGATCTCCTCTTTGCTCTCGATGGCCGTCATCTTGACTATCTGCTCTCACGTTTTTGAAATACCTGTTGAAATAAGTTTGTTCAGATTAGTGAAATTAGATCGATCACTTAGAAAGAATAGATTCTCCTGTTGTTTTCCTGCCACATGGCTTCATTCATGCTTGCTCCTCCTGTTTTACTTAACAAAAGTGAATGAGTGGCGAGTGTCCTTTCACACACTTATCCATGCAGCTCTCCATCTCCCTCCTCCTCCTCCACCTCTTTCTCCCTCCCGTACTCAATCACAAAAGAGGCAGACCCCCACGGTTGACTCGGCACATGTGCGGGGGTTAATCCGAATCGTGGTGCCATGGTGACGGGGCACGGTGCGGCTGGCTAGGGGAGTGTGTCGCCATGAGGCGTGTCAGAGGGCGTTTAAAGAGCCCAGACCCCGAAAAAGAAAGCAGATGGCAGCGGGAATTACCCCAGTCATGGACTGCACCTGTTTCCCCGGCGCACCCCCTCCTCCCTCAGCTCCTATTCAACCAGTGTCCAGAAAACCCTCTGGGGGCTTTGAAGTGGAAGAATGTCTCAATGCTGGGCTTGTCCACGCAGCATCAGATCGCAAGGTCCCTGCTGACTCCCATGCAACTCTGCCCATTTTACTAACACACTTTCACAAACAGGCGAGCACAATTCATGTTTATGGCCTGCTCTGTTCCATTGTTCCTTTCAGCCAAACATCTGACTGACAATAACCAAAAACGAGAAGCGAAGAGGAACAACAGCAGGAAAGAGGAAAACAGTAACAACAACAAATTGGAGATTGGAAATTAAGTCGAGGCTTTTAAAGCCAGGCCAGGAGAGCTGTGTGTGGCTGTTCTGGTAAAATTGCCTCAGGGTGAGAGACACAACTGCAGAAAATACTGCCTTTGTTTCCTGTATTTTTTAGGTCAATTAATTTATTCTGGATCTCATGTGCCTGTCCACCCTAAACTTCTCCTTAAAAAGACCAGCAGATCACAAGTAACAAGGATATGGGCTCTAACATGATGAAACTTCAATGCTACACATTCGTAAAAGGACAGTTCATAAACCCGATGCCTGGTGGAGCAGCCTGTGTGTTAAAATCATATAAGAAAAACAATATTTTATTGGTCAGGAATAAAGGGGAGGCAGTCAGGGAGACAGGGAGACATGAAAACAGGCATCACATGAATGAGCAAAGGCTGCTATGTTTAATCCTCTGCTCCTGTCTCATCCTCTCTGTTTGGAGATTGGTATCAGGCCTTTTCCTGCAGGGACCAGGAAGATTCAGAGCCCGTGTGGATGAGAACCTCCTCTTACAGGATATTATTGTGTATCCCATAGGCCTAACCCATTCATCACAGCAACTCATGTGAACTGGTGCAGCCGGTAGCACAATGAGGCAGAGCCAGGCAGCTTGAGTCAGTAAAACAACACTTCAACAAAGGCCCTGTATCCACCAACCGGCCTCAATAATCTGCTGTGGGCGCAGTATCTGCTGACAACTCTGCTTCAGGCCCGAACGGCATTGTTGGGCCAATACCGAGACAAGGCTGCAGTGAGAGGTGGAGAAAGGAACAGTGCTGAGTTTTTACTGTGCAAGGTCGGGGCCTGCTGTAGTCTCAGACGCATGGCTCCTACGCTGCAGCAATCTAAAACTAAAGACGTCAACAGGAATCCAGCCTGGTAATCAGAGACAGGCAGGGTAATGTGGGATTTACCCACTTACACCCCATAACTCTCCGAAGACTTTCACAAGAGTCTGTGGTTGGAGGCCTAGGCTGAGTGAGTGGGTGGGTGGGTGAGTTCGGGTAAAATAGCAAATCTCACTAGAAGCTGCAGCTTATTGCCATTTATCATAGCTTTCATGAGAACCAGGAGTCGTGGGAGTGTTGAAATTATACTGTTAGGAAGAGCCAAAAAAACAATACTTCTCTTGATCGAGTGTAACAGGAACAGAAGTCCATTTCCTGAAGGGATAGCGGCTGATAGCACAGTCTCCACCCAGCAGACTAGATTCATGTAGTCATAACATCATAAGCAGGGAGAGTGTGTGATCATTGTTAATGAAGACTATCTACAAAACGTGTCAGAGATGGGAGCTGAAGGACCCCCACCCATCCCCACTTGCTCACCGGACCGTGACGGTGTAACATTTACGGAAGTGAGTGTTTATGGCAAGAGATCATGATGTGGATTCACTGTCTCGCAGACTTCCCCCACCACCCTTTCCCATGAGCCTTTGGAGCTGCGATCTCCTGGAATGCCGCCACCACCGCCGTGCTCATTACCACTGTGGTCGGCCCTGGAATTACCAACGGGGACCAGCCTCGCCGAGGAAGCAGTCAGGGATGCCTGAAACCAGACCGAAGCCTGTTCAAACCCTGTAATTAAGATTCTCCACTGAATGCTGATACTATGGAAGAAACCAAACGACTTTACAGGATGCCTTATTTCAGAGTCTGATGAAAAGCCAAAATCCATTCAGCAAAATGGATCCACTCTGTACACAATATGGGCTAAGGGAAGAAAAGTGCATCAATGTGGGGGAGCGGCAAAAGAGAAAAAAAATTAAAGTGTTGTGTGACAAAGCACGTCACTGGAGTCAGATCTTTGCCTTAAGAAGAAGGCTGAGCTTGGAAACTCCACAAACAGCAGCAAAATGCAGATTGGAGACTATAAATTTAACTTAAGGCATAGCTGTGAGAAGGCTGTGTTAAAGACTCCAACTCTGTTAGGTGCTTTAATTTGTCAACACTCATTCATATTAACAAAGATAAGTAGTTCAGGGGTCTTAGTTTTCCAACAGAGACAATGCAGGGGTAATAAGCACCATACTGGCCCTCTCTCAGTCTCTGGAGGCCATATGCTGGCCAGACACACCATCTCTGTCACAGCCCAACGACAGCATAAATACAGAGGGCAAGAAGAGATGCTCCATTGTTCCCCAGAGGCTGAAGGTCTGGCCGGGGATCATGGCACCTTGTCCCTCTGAGTCATCATTTGTGAGACTTCTGAATGGACACTGATGCTCATTCCAGGCCACAGGCAGGATGTTACCTACAGCTTTTCACCCATAAGTACCCACAGTCAACAAAAGAGCTGGGGGGATTCCAGGGGCACAACAACACAGAGGTGTTGTCTTTGGCACCACAGTAGCACTGCATGTCTGTCAACATGTGGACTGTAAAGAGGCTGTGTTTATTCTGCCGCTGTGGGCACAAACAACTGCCACCAATCAGTGTGTTCCCCCACAGAAGTTGTACAGTGTTGTTTTTTTTTTTTAATTTGTGAAAGCAACCAATTATAACCGGTCATAGCTGAAATACTGAGGGCTTGTACCTCTTCTTTTACAGTTTGTTAACAGAGCAATAAAATATGATTTTAAGAGGAACAACACTGGTGGAAGAAGTGCTCAGATGTTTTACTTAAGTAAAAAAAAAGCAGTACCACACTAAAAATAATCCTTTAAAGTAAAAGTCCTGCATTAAAATTTTTACAGAAGAAATGTTACAGAGGAAACAAAATGCACTTCAAAGTATCAATAGTAGATGTACTCATTCAGCAATTTTATGTCATAGTTGTTAATGTAGCTGAGTAAAACAGTATTTATATAAGAAACTTAGGACTTATTTGTAATGGAGTATTTTTTCAATGTGCTTTTACTAATTTTACTCAAGTAAAGGATATAAATATTTCTTCCACCACTGTTTGTTACTTTACAATATGGAAGAAGAGTGAACACTTATCTTAATGACACGTACCTTGTAACTGTTTTATTTCTACATACAGCCGAAAGAGCCAATTCAGCAGCGCTGAATGTTTATCAACATTAAGTTTAGCAGCTTATGACAGCATCCCTCCCCTCACACTCTGCATCTGGATGTGCTCATGTGGCTGTTTCCTTCCCTGCCCGGTGTTTTCCCTTTATATGATGCAGTAAACCTCCATGAAATCTTGACCACTTACCTTGTGGTGTGTTTTCTGCTCCTCTACAGCATCCTCTCGCTGAGGCAACAGCTGTCCAGACTTTCTCTGGTCTGATGCGAGAGTAGCGCTTGGGACATCTGTTTCAGTCAGCTCCACTGTCTCCCTGAAGGGGGGAGAGCTTCACTGATCTTTGCTGAGGTATTTCTTCGGTTGCTAATTTCTGCTCGTATTTACTTCATAATGTATTGTTCTTTCTTGTTTAGCTATTAAAACACATTTCTCACTAAAGTCCAAGTTTAACAGGGAGAGTTAAACTCTGTAGCACCACTGATCTCCCCTGACGTTTTTCTGAAATGGTTCGGCCCGACGCTGCTGACTTTTCAGACACGCTCTGCGTATTGACACAGCACGCGACTCGGTGAGGGGGCTTTTAATTTGAAAAGACGAACAAAAGATGAATGGCCGGAGGGAGAGAGAAGTTTTGGTAAAAACACCCAGGACAGCTGGCGAGTAAGTGGTGGTGGTGAACAAGACCACACTCACCTATTCCCTCCTAAGGCTCATTAAATAGGGACAAATATAGGCTACTTTTGCTGGTTTGTACACATTGATATATTTCTTCTGCTTGTGTTGAGTAGAATATTTTTTGCATTTATCTAGGATTATCTTCTTTATTCAGATTTTTGGTTTGTTTTTGCTTACTTTGCTTTTTACATTTTTATATAGAGTGGATGAAAAGCAACAAATATATTTGCTCAAATATAATATTCAAGCACACATTTGATATACTTTTAGCAGTTTTTCCTATTGATTCTACCACTTCCTTAATATACTATGAATATATATAAATATGATTTTACCAAGGTTATGTAAACAAGCTAAATTAATGCCAAACCATTTATGTCTGATAATCCTGCTCTCAGGATTGCACTTACTCTGCCAGTCAAGCTAAAGTTGATCAAGTCGTACCTGAGGTCAACCATGTGTCAGGAATGGCTCACTTGCTGTCATCAGTATCAATCACTCAATAGGGGAGCAGGTTTCATATGATGACATTATTGATGATTTTGCATCAAGGAAGGCCAGAAAGGTCAGGTTTTAGTTTTAGTTTTTGTTAATAGTGTTATAATTAGATTTCCTTTAGTGTGTTTTCATTTGTGTGATGAAGGATTTGTGCTATTCAGAATATTTATTCTATATTTTATTTGTATATTATTCTTTTATTTTCTTTATTATTCTAAAATAATAAAATGATATTGTTTTTATTTTATATTATTGTTATTCTCTGCTGTTGTGATGTGTGATTGTGTATATTTTTGCCACTTTTATGTATATAGAGTATATTTAATTTCTGATAACTTTTATTTCTAAACTGTTTTGGCAATGTTGGAGATGGAGATTGTTATAATAGAAATATTGTTAAACATGGCTGTTTGTGTTAAATGGCCTTTCTTTTTTGGGGGGGGGAGTCGCCCAGGGAGTAGTTCAATGTAGAACCGCCACCATATAATGGCTCATATACTGTCTTGCAGTATGTGCCCCTTACAGAGCCATTAAGTGCAGGTTCTAAAGCTTTTATAAATGGTTCTGCTCCGCTACATTTCAGAGGTAGATGATGAACATGTTGTGCTTTTTACTCCACTATCTTTATTTGACAGCTATTGCCAATAATTAATCTGCAGATTCATATCATATATACAAAACACAAGCTTATAAATTGTTACACATGGTTATTAATTAACATGTCCTACAGTATAGAATGTGTAAGATTGTAAGAATATCAAATATGATGTACTGTTATATCATTCAAATGTTTACAGCACAGTATACGGAATCAGCTCCACCTTGACTAGCAACATTAAAATGCTGCTGGTGACTTCACTGACTATCCCAAATGTCTCCAGTGCCTTAACCAGGCCCTTGGGTATTCCTGGCCTATATATCCTGAAAAGCCTCCTCCAGATGGCCTGTGCTTTCTCCTCTCGTCCCGTGATGGAATGAAAAGATCAGCTAATTAAACAAAGTCCCATATCCATGTGAAAGAACCGTGAGAGTCCTCAGGGAGAAGAGCTGCATGCAAATCAATCCCCAGTGCTTTGAATTGTGTCCAACAAAAAAAAAAAAAAAAATAACAACGCATCTCTGCAAACCATAAAGCCTTTATTTCCACAGCACAAGGACACACTAAAAATCAAAACTCAAGACAGAAACACATAACATGCCAAACACTGGGGGATTTCTACTGATACAAAACCATACTGTTGAGAAATGTGTCTCTTAGCAATTCCATAACTGTGGTCTTTTAAAGTAAGAATTAGGCTTGACTGATGTGACCCTGAAGTAGCACGAGAAGTTAATTGGAAAAAAATAAATAGTATAATTACCATAGAAAACATAAAAAATATCCAGCCTCTGAACAATAGTAGCTTTCCCTTAACAAATATCGATCCACATAATTATAAATAAAAAAAATGAGCACTTCCAATCTCTCATCAGAAACAGAACAGTGATTAAGTTTTACGAAGACATTTCTAAATGTGGATTATGTATTTCTTGGTTTGTATGCTTTCTTACACAAATTCAGATATTTCCAAATGCGAGAAAGAGATTTGAAGCCAGCCAGTGCCTCTCTGATGTTTTTTTTTTATATGTCGCTTAAAAATTTAGGGCCACTATGGTGAGATGCAGCAGGGGCTGATGGGAACCTTAGGGCCTCACTGCTCAGGCGACTGTGTGCGCCTCAGGTTATCCTTCACACGAACAAACTCTGGGATCTTCTGCTGGTTCTCCCGCCGCCTGATCTCCTCTTGCTCGTACTGGAAAAACAAAGTACAAGCCAATGTATCTGCTCTCAGCCAGTCAGTGTCATTCACATCATCCAACATCCAGCTGGTCCAGACCAAGAGCAGTTCACCTCTTGGTAACACTGGCACAAGGTATCAGCTGTTGAAACCTTTTATGTGGAAATTTCAGTATTTGCAGATCTTTTATTTAAGTAAAAGTACACATGTTTGTTTTCATTATTGAACTTTTCTCTAATAATATAATATTAATAATATAACAATTTTGTTAATATTGTTTTAATTAAATTTTAATTTGCAGGAGAACTGGCATTTTGCCCTTAAAATCTCAGAATTCTCACACCCTGGTGGTGACTCTATAATCATCCCTGGGTGTTTGGGCTAAAGTGAATTTATTTGTATTTTATAATTACTTGGTGAAATGTCTCTCAGCTGTATATTATGTGCTTCTGACCTCTTGCAGCTTCTGCTGCCTCTTGCGGAGCTCCGTCTCCAGATCTGAGGGCCTCCGTCGTGCCATCTCCTCCTCCTTGTGTAGCTCCAGTCTGCGCTGCTCCAACACTCGCTTCAGCTCCGGTTTCTCCTCCAGCAGCAGGCCCCTGCATGGTCAGCCAGAGTCCCAGTTAAACACATAAACACAATCCACCCTGCCCTGCTCCATTTCAAAGGTTGAGAAGATCAAAGGTGTTTTCAGTGTTTGAGCTCCTGTACCGTTTATGGCTGAGCAGCAGCTCGCGGTGCAGGTTCTGGTAGCTTGGTGTGTCCACTGAGGAGCCATTCAGTTTTCTGGGCTGAACGATGTCATCACTAGTGCAGTCTGCTGTGGACTGACGGGACAGTGGCGGGTGGCCAAAAGAGTTCTCTGAGGACCACAAAAAGCAGCTAAGATCAGTGTCTGTTGACCTGTACTCCTGTACTCAACTCCTCAGATCTGACAAATATAGTTACATCATTGTTTGTGCAATAAGATACCTTTTTTGTGATGCCCATATCCTGGTTTCTGTTGGTTAAAAAGTGTGAAAGAATAAAAAGAGAAGAGACACCCTGTTAGTAATTTGACCAACTAAACAATGTTAACACTGATGTGCCAAAACTGTTTTGTCCAAACATCCTCTTTTGATCCTCACCTGATTGGACAGTGGGTATAATTAGATAAAGGCTAAAAGGGACAGTGCCCGCTGTGTTGCTTAAGCAGGTGAGCTGTGTTTACGTGGAGCACAAAGGTGATGTAACAGCTCTGTCAGCCTGTCACAGTGACAGTAATGTGGGTTTGGCACGCCAGTGACTGTCTTTGGTAAAGCACGATAATAGTTAAATAGTAGTGATTAAGAAGAAAATTATGTGAATGTCGGCACTTATTATACTCATGAAATAACAATATGGGTTTAAACTTGGCATGACATCCTGTTGTAACACAATCAGACAGATACCTCAGCCACACCCACTGAAACCAGATAACCTAGTGGAAAGGATCTTATTGAGCAGGGAACAGCTGGTAGATGCTGTTGTTTTCATTCTCAGATAGATAACAGCATATTTTTGTTGTGAACTGTCCTACTGATGATCCTCATCATCCTTCCACTCTGCATTTGGGTTTGTGCCTTTTAATGTCCCCTGTCACCGACATAAGCCTTTGGATCCTGTCCCTCCTCGGGTCCCCGCAGAGAAGTTGAGCTGGGAGATAACGTGACGGGCATCTGACCTGATGGAAGCCATTGTTCCAGAAAGGACCCTGCAGCAAATCACTCCACTAGATCTCTCACAGCTTCTCCTTCCGTCTTGCAGAGACACTCTGAATTGTACTGTCACAAGGTGACTCTCCGGTGTAGCACTGAGATAATTTTACTGTCAGAAACACCAGCACAGTATTTAAGTTTGGATTCTGGTGTTTAAGACGCATGTCCAATGGTGGCCAAAGGATAAATATGGTTTCTTTTTGGCCCCATTGTCCATTAGTTAGTGTGTGTGTTGTTGGCCTCAGATGAATACTTTGTGTTTACAAATCACTATATCTGTCAAAGAAAGCTTGACTATAACTCGATCACGTTCCACCAGTTTCTGAGGTGAGCTGAGTTATTAAGTGAGGCATTTAAAATCCACAAAAAGCAGAAAGAGGCTGATGAGGATAAAATTTACACATTTAATAAGTCTTATGTTTGATATTTTTTAAATATGGATAAAGGCACCCACCCAGTACTGTTCGCCTAACTAAAATAATTTCAGAAATTAACAACCTATAACAGACTGTAAGGAAGTGGCTGTGCATCAGATTCAATCATTTTGATTGTCCTAATCTGCAATATAATTCCAGATTGTCCGAGTGACAGTATGTTGTAATAAGGCATACACTTATAATTTTTTATCTCAATTTGAATAAAATGAAGAGGGATATAAAGTCTAAAAGACAAATAGAATTCAAAATAAACCATGACAGTATACTCACAGCCTGACCGAAAGTCACCTAAACCTCTGACAGATGGTCACCAGACCAGACACTGACCTCTTACTCAACAGACAGGAGTAAAGCTCCAAGAAAACAACTTGCAAGAACTCACTTTTTTTACAGTCGACCCCTCCATGGCAGGATGGTGGAGGTCCACTGTTGTCTGTCTAGTAACAGTCTTCCTGTTTTAGTCCATTCTTAAAAGAATCACAGCTCCTCACATAGGCAGTCTGCTGTCTGTTTCTTTGCTGCTTCCAAGTCCAACATACTGCTGTTGATGCGGGATTCTCAGACTCTGTGTGCCACCTAGAAGCAGTCAATAGTGGTAGTAGACACTGAAATCTTATTACGCCATTCAAGATTACCTCACAACCCCCACAGGGCACAGGACACTAGATTAGTTAATTGCCGTCGACACAAATGCAGCTTAAATCCATCTAACCACGGCACTAGTACCAGTCGATTCTATCACAAGCCCATTAATACTGACAGAGAGACTCCAACAACACGGGTTTTCAGGGAAAGCAACATACTGCATTTTGTGTAAAGCAGTCAGATTTTTTTTTACCCTATATTCACTAGTTCTTGGAGACACAGAGTTCAAGTGTAACAGTTTGTTGTAATAAGTGGTATTGTGTCTGATAGATTAAACTAATCTACTTATTTGTTATATGGAGATGTAAATAATCAAGACTGTGCATAATCATCATTTTCAAAAGCGTGTTCACATGTTAGCTGTTGTTTAAGCTGCTGCTTCAATGAGCAGCAGCTTGCTCCAAATTATATTTCTTAACACACCCTATGAGCCAAATTGTAGTCTGAGGTCTTCTAGCAAGGACCGCCTGGCTGTGCCTTGATCAGAGTTGGTAACCCAAGTTGACAGAGCCTTTGCTGTCAAAGATCCCTGATTCTGGGATGCCTTCCCAGAGGAACTCAGGCTCACCGCCTCAATATCAGCCTTCAAGGCAAAACACACTTACACAGACAGGCGTCTACAACTTGCTGTTTGCTTCTGTCATTTAGTGGGTTGAGCTTCTTTTTGACTTATTGTAGGTTCATTTTGAGTGTTTATTTTTTGTTTGTTGATTTTGTTCCTTTTGTCTTTTTTGTTGTATTATAGTATTATATCCTAGATTTTATTTGTTTTAATCATTTTTGTGTTTCCTTGCTCTGTATAGCACTTTGAAACTATTGTTTTGAAAAGTGCTATGCAAATAAAGCTTTTTAAATTATTATTATTATTATTATTACTTAAAGTTATACACTACCTTTGTGTTCATATAGACTTGCTTAGCTGTATTGAGTTAAAAAAAAAAAAAAGGAGAAAGACGTGAAGGCCTTTTCCGTTGATGGCCACATGGGGGCAACATACAATTATTTTCTGCTTTCACTGCCCCATGACTCCATCCGGCTTTTAGATTTAAAACCCGCCCCCCGGATGTTGTCCTCCATAGTTTGAATGGCTTGTGTTTGTGTGGTGTGGATGTGTTTGTGAGAGAGCGTTTGGCGAGTGCTTGGATGAGTGAATTTGGAGTGTTTGTTAGTGTGAATGTTAGTGTGTATTTCTTAAAAAAAAAAAACCTACACAGTGATCTTATTTGATCCGGTCTGAGTTCGGCTCTGCTCTGATCGGAGATGATAGGAAAAGCGCTCGCGAGCCTCCGTGGCGATGAGCAGCAGGCGAGATTTTAAGCTCCAGGGCCTTCCACTGCTTTATGTTGTGGTAAGAGGTGATGAATTGATCAGATATACTAGTCCTGGGTGAGTTTGAGGTTCACCTCAAGCCTCACGGTGGACAATGAGTAAAGAGGCGATTCTGATCTAACCACAACCGACAAGCAGCGAGGAGCCAGGGGCGGTGGATGTTTTTAACCGTTTTAAGACGCCCGACTGTTCTAAACGATCAGCTTTCTGCTCACGAGACGTTTTGGGTGGGGGAGTCGCCATGATGTGATGTTTGCATGTATTCTGAGGTGGAAAGAATCTCTGTGTTCAAGTTTACGAAAAACTTTTACGAGCCAGGTTAACCTAAAACACTTGCAGCTAAAACTAATCTCACGGTGAATAAGTTTATCATGAGATTAGTGCTTTAGTGAAAACCGTCCTACGTTAAATACATACGGTGGGAGCTTTACGTAAAGTTTCGGGTCATTGTTTTCGCCGTCCGGGCCCTGAATTTACTATTTGGATCACTGTCCACGCTCTTATTGCATTGTTTTTAGTGAAAGGCTCTCAGCATTTGGCAGCTACACACAGAATAACAAAAGTTAAAATCCTGGACTTTTGTTTTTGAGAGGCTGGAAAACTGCAAGCTAAAATTACTCGTTAAAAGCAACGAGTTTGCCATATTAACTTCCGAGGTGATACTGTATTCACAACTTTGTTTCCGCTGCCACCAAGTGGCCAATGTATATTAATACATAAGAGAAATTGATGACTATCCATATCTTAAAAAAACTACCTTGTGATGCTTTATTTTAATAGTTATTTGGGAAAAGTTTCCAAAGTTATTGGAGCCAGTTCATTTCTTTTTATCTATGTGGAACTTTCATATTAATAAAACCTGTTTTGCAGTAAAAAAATAAAATCTTTCCATCCTGTGTTTGGATCAGTCTTTCTTCGTCCAGAACATTTTTATACATATAATAAAGGGACTGATGATAAATAGTTTATTTTTTACACTACAGAACTCAAGCATTTTCAGCAACCTAATTATTGGTCTAAATTTCTCAGTTTAAATTATGTATCTGGTGCAGAACTCATGAACAATTCATCAATAGCAATTTTAAATCTCTTTAAATATAGTTTCGTGGGGTAAAAATTGTCATAACCGACGTTTCGTTTAGCAGGCAGTCCTTATTGTCTCGCGATAAAAAACGTCAGCTCTGACGCTGACGTCGATCTTTGTACATGTGACCCGTTTTGTCCAATCAGCTCTCAGCAACGACTAGGCGAAGCGCGCGAGAGGGAACGAACGTGCCTGTAGGTCTGTGGACAGGCTGCTTTTAGTTTCCTTTAACCATGGCTGAGTCCAGCAAACGTCCGCGACTCAGTCAAGTTAACAGCTGTTCTCAAACGTCCGCCGGCGTTGCCAACATGTTCATTGGCAGTCAGCGCGATGGAGCCGCAGGAGAGGGTCGTTTTGTGGAGGGATCCATACTTCGCATCACAATGAAAAACTTCCTGTAAGTTACTCCTCCTCAGCTGTCACTAGACAACAGCAAACCAACGTCTGTAAACCGAAACTGATACGCCGCCAGTCTGGAAGGAAATTACAGAAACCGGTAATAAGTGGACGGCTTGGCCAGCATATCAGCACTACCTGGCACTATGTTATGGATGCTTTGACTTCTGTATAAACATAAGAGAGTCTTGCATCCACTGAAATAAGCTGCTAGAAACCAGCTAACGCGGGGCTGTATCAGTAGCTCCAGCTCTGCCATGAGAATCATGTTTTCGCTCTGTAACTCACAAATTCAAGTCCACAGTTTGAGGCATCTGGGAAAAAGAGCTGTAAAGTGAGGATGCTTTCCATAATAACGCAATTAATAGTTTTTATTTGTCAGTTAACATACAAAGTGCAGTAAATAGAAAAAAACCTCAATCAAATCAATATTTGGTGTGACCACGCTTTGCCTACAGCACCAGTTCTCCTAGAAACACTCAAAGCAAGTTTTTTTAAGGTGCTTGGCAGGTCAGTTTTCCAAAGATCTTCAAGAACGTGCCCTAGTCCTCTTGTTGATTTAGCATTTCTCAATGTCTTCTGTGTTTTCATGTAATTCCAGTCTGACAATATGATGTTAAGATAAAAAAAAATCTGGTAAGAATACACCAGGCAGTATTCATTTTCCAATACACAACCCACAACATAAATCAACCGTTAAGACAATTAGGCCTAAACAGGGTGTTAACAGTTTACCTTTATTTAAGGTAAGGTGGCCCACCTCTGCTGTAAAACACTGCAGGAAAACCTTAAATATCCACTTTGTACTTTTACAGGACCTATGACTACTCTGTGGTGTACCCTGGACCTAATCTGAACATGATTGTTGGAGCCAATGGTACTGGCAAGTCCAGCATTGTTTGTGCCATCTGCCTTGGTCTGGCTGGCAAGACCACTATCCTGGGCAGAGGAGACAAGGTAAACAGTAACATCACAATTATTATCTGTTATTATATTGTTACTTGAATGTCATTCATTGTTTTCTTGTGATGCATGAGATGGTTTGTCTTGTCTTCCTGCATCAGAATCACAGAGTCTGACTGTTATACGGTTATTTTCGCTGACAAATCATTTACATTTCTGTATTACAATTGTGTTACAATTACAATTCTGATGATTGTTAAAAGGATTTTTTTTTTCTGTAGGTTGGACTTTATGTCAAACGTGGGTGCCATAAAGGATCTATTGAGATTGAACTGTGAGTTATGTGAAATAGATTGCAGACATACACTATTCCCTTACTACTAAGACTATAGAGAGGTGAAATCCATTTGTGTTTCAGTTGTTTAGAAGTTCCTGAAGAATTGTTTTGAAATCATGAAATATTAATCTTATTAATGCAGTCCAGCAATTAAAAAATACATCCAGTTCCACCTTAAATGAGACCACTGTTTTACTGTCTACCAGTGTTACATCAGGCATATAATGATTTTATGAAAACAGTTTTTCCCAGTGGTGATGTATCTGATTATCGAATCACACTCCTTGTTGTTTTGTTATTTGAGGTACAAGAGGGATGGGAATGTAGTGATAAACAGAGAGATCATTGTGGAGAACAATCAGTCTCTGTGGATGCTGAATGGAAGACACTGTAACCAGAAAACAGTGGAAGAGGAGGTCAGGGCTCTGCATATCCAAGTCAGCAACCTCTGCCAGTTTCTGCCTCAGGTATGTTTTTGTCACTGTGGTAGAAGCCTGCGCATGGGCAGTTAATTAGAATAATGGCTGCTGAAATTTTCTGTGTGGTTCAGCCTGCTTAATTAATCCTGTGTTTTGGTAGGACAGTTACACAGCGCAGGAATTATTTGTGCAGCTCTGTGCATAACCATGCACATCAGTCCATTCTTAAAACTAGGTTGAAACTCTAATGTGTCTGTAATGCATCACAGTTTTGCTGTTGATGTGGTTGGTTTATCCTTACAGGAAAAAGTGGGAGAGTTTGCCAAAATGTCCAAAATTGAGCTGCTGGAGGCAACTGAGAAGTCAGTGGGACCACCAGAGATGTACGAGTACCACTGTGAGCTCAAAAACTTCCGCAACAAAGAGCGAGAACTGGAGGTAAACAAGCTTTAAATGGATGCGTGTGGTTGTTGCTTGTGCCAGTTTTTTTTATGTCTCATTCAGTCGTACAAAAGAGGGAAAAGGTTTTACAGTTTTTAACAAAACAAGATCAGTTTTATACCATTGATTACTTAACATTTTCTTCCATATATTAAAAACAGGTAAAGGCAGCTTTGCCTCAGGCTCTTTAAGGTTTTTCAATGTTGGTGGTTTGTTTCCCTGTAGAATGTTGTGAAAGAAAGATCCAGCTTCCTCGAGAAGGCCAAGCAGAGGAATGAGAGAAACAAACACGACGTGAACCGTTACTATGAAAAGAAAAGGCATCTGGATGTGATTGAATTGCTTGAGAAGAAGAAACCATGGGTGGTGAGTGGTTGAAACGAAACACTGTGCACAAAAAAAGAGAGACAAATAAACAGAAGATGCAGTCAGAGTAAAAACTGAATTCTTTTGACCGTGTTGGCTCTTTCCGTGTTTCCCTGTGGCATTAGGAGTATGAGACCACCCGTAAGGAGCTTGAGGGTGTAAGGAGGGAGCGAGATGAGGCCAAAAGGCAGCTCTCTGTCCTGAGACAGGCCCAGGTGCCCATGCTGAGGCAGATTCAGGATATTGAAAACCGGCTGAAGCCCACTGAGGCACAAATAAAGGCCAAGGTGAAAAAGCAAATATTGTTCTGAGTGATATTTCTGCATTTATTGTCATTACACATGTACAAGGACAGGGTAACGAAACGCAGTTATACATCTTTTAGGAGTAGTTTTAACATTGTCATCAAAAAATATTTGTGATATCACAGTGGGCTCGATGTTTTTCAGACTGATGCCATCAAAGAAGCGTCAAACAAGTGCAAACAGAAACAAGATCAGCTGGATCGAAAACACAAAGAGGTGAGACTCTGTGCTTTTGTTATTGTCCAGAAAGAGGAAGAGAATCAATCCTCAACGCTGAAAATACGCAACCTATGTTGTTGTCATACGTGAGAACGTATGGAAGCCTGTTGCATCCATACTCTAGAGATTTTCTTGTTGTGATTTAAAAAAGATAAAAGAACAGGGAGAAAAATCCTGCAGTTAAAGTCATATTTTATTTTATTTTATCAATTTATTTATCATTGAACAATCTCACACTTCCTTCTCACTTCATATTTACTGAGCACTTTGCTCAATCACAGCAAATTATTCTTTAAAATTTTCTTAAATGATTTCAGTTAATTTAATATGTTTGTACCTTTGTATTAAGTACAGACGAGATGATAACAGAAATTACATCATCAGTATTTTTTTTTAATATATGATCCTACTTCATTTAGTTTGTGTTGCCAACTTTTCCTGTCGAGTGTTTGTTTATCAGATTATGAAGCTGACTCTATCTGGAGCTGTATGTTTTTCTTAATGAGTGACAGTTCTTCTCTACAGATTGAAGATATCAAACAAACACTGAGACTGAAGCAGATGGAGGAGGAAGACCAAAAGAAGCGCATCAGCAACACTAGACGGACTATTGACGACTTGAAGGCAGAGCTTGCCAAAGTAGGCGATCAACCGGATGTGACACCGCAGATCAATGCCATCAATATCGAGCTGAGAGGCATCCAGGAGGAGAGAGCCAAGATCCAAGGAGAGAAGGCCGACCTTCAACGGGAGAAAGACAACCTCATTGCTGAGTTCATGAGTGAGTGTTTCTCATAAGCTACTCTGCATAAACGACAATCTAATTATGAAACATAATAAAATTTTAATCCTGCTCACTCAGGTACTTTACCTCTGCCAGTGTCAGTCAAACACAGAGTGTGTTTCATGGCAGTCGTGTTTATTTTTATTGCCAGGTTTGAAGAAGAGACTCAGTGACATGAACAACATGATGAACGCCAAAGAGGAGAAGCTGCGAGGACGCCACAGGGACACACATGCTGCTCTCCAGTGGCTCAGACAGAACAGGCACCTGTTTGATGGGAATGTCCATGAGCCCATGATGTTGGTGGTGAGTCCCAGTAAACTATGTGGGTAATACTTCCCTTTAACATTTTGATCCAAAGCACTTTAAAATGTGCCTCTTATTCTCTCTTTCACACACACTGATGGCAGTGAGCTACTGTGCAAGGTGCTGTCTGACCACCTTCCATTTAGAAGGGATTGGTTGGTTTAGTGATCAGTATTGGGATGGTGATGCTTTTTATATCGGTTATGGAGTTTTAATGCTAATTCTTTCTTTTATTCATCAGATCAATGTGAGAGATCATAGATTTGCAAAATACGTGGAAAATCACATCCCATTCCAGGACCTGCGAGCATTTGTCTTCCAGAAAAAAGACGACATGGAGAAGTTCATGACTGAGGTCGGGATGCTTGTCCATCAGTATTATTTTCATGTTGTCTCTGGGTGAAGGATGAAAATTCTTCTGCTTGCAAGTGATAGTTTACCCTCCCAAACTAAAAAATGTAGCTTATATTTGTCGTGACCCTCAGGTCCGTGATAGGATGAACCTGAAGGTGAACTCCATTTCTGCTCCGGTGGAGTCGTGTTCTCAAAAGGAGCCATCCCGAAATATTGAGTCCCTAAGGTGAGAGAAAATGAATTGGAATGTAATGAAGAATGAAATAAACATAAACTGTATTTATCCGTGTAATTGTGTCTCTTTCTGTGCTACCATTGCTGTTTTTATATGTCCTTTCTCATTTTTTCAGTTTCTTCTTTTTTTTTTTGGTTGCAGGCGTTTCGGGTTCTACTCCTACCTGCGTGAGATGTTCGACGCCCCTGATGAGGTGATGAGTTATCTGTGTCACCAGTACAAGGTTCATGACGTCCCTGTGGGCAGCGATCAGACAAAAGCCATGATTCAAACGGTACTTTCCTCTTTCCACATGATCCAAGTTCTCAGAAGAACAGAGAGTTAGGGAAGTTTAAAGTTTAAGGTTAAAGTTTAACCTCTTTGGTGAAATGGATTGGATATCAAGAGAAGTTGTGGTGGTAGAGACAGGACATGTCAGTGAGGTCTGTAAAGAGGCACCAGCACATAAAAATTACACATCAGTGATGCATTTTGTTACTGTCTTATTTAATTTCAGGTTGGGTAAGCAGTATCTCTTCTGACCTCAATCTTTCTTTTCATTTCTTTTCTCAAAGGTGATTGAGGAGCCCTACCTCAGGGTGTTATACACAAAAGAGGAGAGGTACACGGTGAAAAGGTCCTTTTACTCCAACAAGATTAGCACCAGTAACTCTGCAGTGCATCCTTCCCAGTACCTCACTATCACTGTGGATGCTGAACAGAAACGGCAGCTGGAGCAGCAGATGAAGGTGAGACACTGGAGCAAATGTGGGAGCACAGCCCAAACCCCTTTTCTTCAACCCCAGTGATTTATAAATTTGGCATTTGGCGTTGCTATAAATGTACAGTACCTCGAGAAATTACAATATTAACTGAGTTGAGAGTTTAACTGTTAACCCCTGCGGTGACCAGGCGTGTGAGGTGAGGTTAAAAGAAATCGATGAACGCATGAAGGCCCTGCAGAAGGAAGCCGTCACCCTGGATCGCCGTGACAATGAGCTGTTGGCAGAGAAAAAGCGTCTCTCTGAACTAAAGGGCAAAAAGAGACAGCTGGAGCAGAAAATCAGCACCAAACAAGACAGGTAAATCTGTCTTAAAAGGTCCACTGTAACATTCACTGAAAGTACATGCACATTTGTTTCATCTCTGTAAAGATGCATTAGCTTTAAGAACTGGTGTTATCTTCCCTTGTGTTTAGTCTCAGGCAGATGGAGCAGAGTGTTATTGACCTGAAGAAGATTGAGGAGGAGACAAAAGAGAAAATTGCAGCTGTCAATTCCCAGAAGGTGTCCATAGTGACAGTGTTCATGACCCAAATGAAGGCACGTATAAATTAACTTATAACTAAGAACCTGTATATTATTGGATTGCACTTGAGAGTTGTGGTAAGATGACGTTTAAATATTAAATATTATCCAGAAGCCTGTTGTTTCTTTGACTCTTTTGGATTTTTTTCTCTTACTTGCTGTACTTTAACTTTGCATTTTTTTCTGTTTCTTTCTGTGTCCTCCCTTCAGTGTTTTCATGCTACACCCGTCTCTGTTGCACCTTGTAGCAGACATTTTGTGAAACTTGCCCTAAACTCATTAACCATTTTTGATATTGTGATAATAGATTTTCAAGAATATTGCTTTTTTTTCTTGTAAAAATACAAACTGTCCTCATGACTGGCCTCTGCCTTTTGTCTGTCTTCAAGTGTCTGACTCTCATTTTTTTGTCTGTCCATCATCTGTAGCTCAGAGCTAAGCTGACTATGGAGAAGGTGTACTTGGCTTTGGAGACGGTGGGTCTGACAGCGGAGAAGACGAAACTGGAGAATGACTGTCGAGCAGGCGCCTCTGAACTTAAGGCCACTGATGTAAGTGTTTCACATAGAAGTTTATGGACATTCACAACATCACGGAGTCAGGATAGGTTGATAGCGTGTTGCTCACTGAAAGAACAAGGAGTCTGAAGTCCCCATGTCAGCGATTGTTCATCCTGCTGGAATGTCTGCGATATTCCTTCATTTATTTCATGATCTACTATTTGCTGTGTGTCACTGTAAACTGTCCATGTTTTGTTGCAGCAAAAATGCAACCGTCTGGACCAGAGGAAGGTGCAGCTGACAGAACAATGCAAAGGCCTGCTGAGGAGAGCGAAGTCAGTCTGTAGGATGCAGCCCGATGGGTCATTACCTGAGGACCTGCGTAATGTTAGTATTTATCACAGTCCTATCATTGAAAATTTTGAACATAAGGATATTATTAACTATAGTTTATGAAATGTTAATGCTTCATGTTTTTTTTTTTAATGCAGGGGTTCAGCAAGCTGCCCGACACGCTAGACGAGATTGATGCCATGCTGAATGAGGAGCGGTCCAGAGCTGAGTGCTTCACTGGCCTCAGTGAAAGTGTAAGAGCAAAAGAGAGTCAGGGTTAAATGTTTTTTTTTTTTCTTTAACATGATTATGACTTAATTCTCAGAGTAGTAGTAGTAATTTTTGAGCCTACCATCTCCAGCTCAGAATGATCTGTTCTGGGCTGGAAATCTGTGGGGAAAAAAAAAATACAGATCTTTATTTACTTGTTTATTTTTCCACAACTGACAGTGACTTCAAAACTGAAGTTAAGTATCAGCAAAGTGATGCCTTTAAGATTGTGCCAACAATAATTAGGAACAATGCACATATAGGATCACAATACTCGTGTTCTGAAAATGTGATTTGGAAACTTTAGAACTTGAAACTACCTTTAAAAAAAAATCTCTACAGGAAAGTGTGATCAGATCAAATAAGCTGAAATGTGCATAGCAGTTTTTCTGGGGTATAAATGTTTGTCATGTTCATTCTCTCTGCTGTGAAGGTTGTTGAGGAGTTCAACAGGAGAGAGCTGGAGATCAAACATCTGGAGAAAGAGCTGGAAGATAAGACTAATGCCTTGAGTGCCTACCGGCAGAACATATCAGAGGTGCATTACTGCAGTATTTTCCTCTGAGATGTCATCCTGTGAATGAATGTGTGTGTAGTGACTTTGTTTGTGTCACAGGCTAAGGAACGCTGGCTGAACCCTCTGAAGCAGCTGGTTGAACAGATAAATGACAAGTTCAGCAACTTCTTTCGCACCATGCAGTGTGCAGGAGAGGTTGATCTGCACGCAGAGAATGAGGTGAATGCAGACACACACTTCCTTCTGTTTTCTTTTATTTACTGAATTGAGCACAAGTCAGTATAAAGTTATATTTTATATGGATTTGGTCATTGTAAAACTTGATTTAACCCATGACTTCCTCCTTTCCCTTTAAAACTAGTGAAATATTCAAATTCATGATTGCTTGTTTTTGGCATTTTGATCAAATTTCATCAACTTGACAATAGTAAATGTCTTGCGTTTCATTTTATAGACATTTCTCTGAAATTTAGCAGGACATCTTTGCAATGACTGACACAAGATCAGCCATTATAAACAGTGCTTTGTTGTACAAGTTGGCTTTGATTAAATAATTTTTTAAGTGACTGATGAGGTTAGATGACTGAAACTGATGACTGGTTTAAAAAAAAGAAAAAGGCTAAGAATTGAAGCATTCGTGCAACATGTTTGGAACAAAGTATGTACGATTTGTAAGAGACATCTGAGGAGGTCATTAAATCAAAACAATAACTTCTGTTTGTCCACTGCAGGAGGAGTATGACAAATACGGGATCCGTATTCGGGTGAAGTTTCACAGCAGCACTCAGCTCCACGAGCTGACGGCCTACCATCAGAGCGGAGGAGAGCGCAGTGTCTCCACAATGCTCTACCTCATGGCCCTGCAGGAGCTCAACCGCTGCCCCTTCAGAGTGGTGGACGAGATCAACCAGGTAGCGCTCACACACACAGCTTTTGACATTATGAACACACAAGCAGAGTTTCAGCTGAAGTTGTTGTAAATAATGCCATAAACCAGGCATGAGGTTGTAATTGTAATTGTACAAGAAATATAAAACCACTTCGGTCTCTGTGGTCAAGTCAGTGCATTATGTTCAGTTTCAGAGGAGCACAACACACTATAAATAAAGACGAGCTGATGTTTTAACAACAGTCTTTAAAATGTTAAGTGCTGGGTAATTAAATGAGCAATAAGGTAAAAATAACCCAAGTGTATGTTTTTTTTTTTTTTTTTTTTAAAAAGGAGAGGAATGAGCTCAGAGGGCTTAAAAAACCTTTGTGGGTTGTTTTGCTCAGAAATATATATATATAATTTAGGGACAGTACCAAAGTATGAAAATAGAGAAAGAGCAGGAAAATTCAAAGTGGTGGAATAAAAAGCATGATATACCCTGACTACGGGGGGGGGGGGGGGGGGGGTTATGCTTCAGTCATGAGTCAAAATGTATAAATGGCCATGAAGAGGCGCTGCAGGGTCAAAACTGCAGCAAAAATTCAGCACTTGTTCGTCAAGTCATGGCCTAACTCTCCTCCAAATTAAGGCAGTAATGAGCTAATAATGGTGATAAACAGATACATGCTGGGAAAATGTATGAATCATGTTTCATCCTGGTTTGCTCTGTGCTTTGCTGTGTTTTCTTTTTTTTATTTATCCGTGAGTTTTAACTTCACTAAAATAACTTGGTAAAGTGGCAAAATGTTCCCTTTCTCTTCGTATTTATCTTTGAATTGAACAACACAGACCAATTTGAAGGGACCAAGAGCTTATATAGGCACTTGCATGCATGTGGATGATTGTGTTTCTCTTTCTCTTCTGTGTGTAGGGAATGGATCCTGTAAATGAGAGAAGAGTGTTTGACATTGTGGTTCGTACGGCCTGCAAAGAAACAACATCCCAGTACTTCTTCATAACACCCAAGGTGAGTGTTTTTAGCTCCAAATGAGTGAGGGGTCAGATGGGAACAGGTGACTGATCTCATTGAGAGTGTGTGTGTGTGTGTGTGTGTGTGTGTGTGTGTGTGTGTGTGTGTGTATCTGTTCTTTATTTTATGTTGTTAAAGCTGCTATAATCCTGGATAAATACCAAACTCACACAGTGACTTTAAATAAATGTAATGTCGCTTCATATCTGGATCGATGTGTAAATAGGGAACAGTTTGCGTCAAATTAAAAGGTGATACTTTGTCAGTGTTGTGTTTACAACTTTTAGTAATATTGTCTAGAGCACCAAGTGGCCAAAAAGTCACTTAATGCAGATTTAAAATGTTTTGTCTGATACTGTGTAAGTTAGTGCACCCATGAGAGTCCGTGCTTTTCCTTTTCCTGAACTGTCCTCTCCTGCTGTGTTTGTCTTCAGCTGCTCCAGAATCTTCAGTACGCTGAGGAGATGACCATCCTATGTGTCCATAATGGCGCTCACATGCTTCCCCCGAACGAATGGGATGAGAGGACTTTCATCAAACGGTGTCTCCAAAGAAAAGCCAGGGCGTGAATCCACCAGGCCGACCTGACCTTCCCGGGTTCACTGTTTAAAATATACTGTAAAACTGAAAGTTTCTGTTCAGCCGTTATTTCAGATGGAATATTCTATATAAGCCTTTGAGAGAGGAGGTTCTAATATTGTACTGAGGAAGGGTCTTAAACAGAGCGGCAGTATTCTAACACTTGTTATTTAGTTTTTTTGTTTCAAATGGGGTTTTATAAAACAGGGTTATTGAAAACAGAAATATGCATTTGCACATTTGTCTGTTGATGCAGCAGCATGTTAACTCTTGGTAATTTAAAATATGTACAACAGTTTCATCTCTTCCTTAACAGTTAATTTGCATGTTTATATATTTGAATAAATTATTGTTCTGTTTCTGTTCTAAATGGGTATGTTAAATTTATTTAGATTATACATTAAATATCTGTTACCTTCAGTATGCAGTGAGACATTAAGTAGGTAATGATATTTTCTTGAAAATAAAACATATTTTGCGGAAACACCAAATAACGTAGGAAGAGAAGGGGCATATGTGTTACATGTGTTACTCTGCTCAAAAGTGTATGAAATTTGGGGGCAGTCTGTAGAGAAATGAAATCAAAAGTAACATCACCCACAAACAGTAGCACTGTAGAAATATACCTTAATTCTGAACCTTCATTACATATCTACCTGGCCATTTAAATTAGTATCTCAGTAATGTGATGGATGATCGCAGTGTTTATTTTCATTCCACTGTTTTCTTCAGTGTTTGTTGAGAGTTTGGGGGTCAAAGTGATTCTGAAACCTCAGCGTGAAAGCATCCATTCTTCACAGCATTTTCTTTCCATAAACTCCCTTTAAATTCCCTTTAAATTGGAAAACACAAGCAGTATAAAAATGCACTGACAGACCTCTTTTATTTGTTAATGTTGGGAGCACTTAGAGACTGTAGTACTGGAAGCTTCAAGTTGAATAGAAACTGCCACCAATCTCCCTGGTGTAGCCCTTGTTTGAAAATGCTTGTGGAGGAAAAATAGGACATTGTAGTGGTATTTAGGGCACACTTTGCTCCAGACAAAGCCAGATCCTCTCCAGACTCCATGGGTTTAGTTTGGAGTCGACTGCAGCAGTCTAGGATTTGAATCAGAAGCATTAGGCTTGTTAATGTTCTAGACACAGACATTATCTGCTATGATGACAAATTTGGGAAATAAAATTTCACTTGTCTTCACCTGTGCTTCACTTGATGCTGTAAATGGAACGCCTCTGTGGGTCGACCCACACTCTCATGTCTTTCTCTTGTTCCTTTTCCAGCACATTTAATTTTTCCTCTTTCCTGCAAATGAACATGAAAAATGATTTTCATCATGTACATGTTTTTTCAATTAGACACAAATGAACTAGACTCCTGAAATGCCACTGACAACAGAGTGAAGATGTACAGCCAGTCCACAACCTTAACATCACAAACCCTCACCTGTGGTTGTCAGAGACGGTCTCCTTCTGGTACAAAATCTGGTTCTTGCTCCTGAAGAAGTCCTTGTTGTGGTCATAGACTGACTTTAGCTGGAAGTCGAGGCTGTCTTTTGGAGCCTGCAGTCAAGAAAAGAGCGATGCATTCAAAGTACTGACCGTGGGTTTGCCTTGACATACTTTTTTGGTTTCATAAGAAAAGGTCAAAATCATGCTCTGTTACTTGATGCTCATAATGCAGAACACTCCGTCGGGTAGTGGCCAAAGTGCCTGTATCATGGAGGCGACTCCAGGGTTCCTCTGTTTGGGCGATGTGTGTTGGCTTATCATATGTTGTTCTCTGCAACAATGGGAAAGGAGGAAAATTACATTTTAATTTTACAAAGAAATTATACTTGATGAAAATGACAGCAAATAGACATCACATGAGGGGTGCCTTTTATTGCTAAGAGTCATTTTAAGACCTGGGTGGATTCATTTAAGGTGATAGTTTTCCAAAAGTGGATATACTTTGGGATAAAATCCTGCAAATGATTGCATATTAAGTATAATGGACTGCATATAGCCGCAATGGTGCTCATTAATAACTGTTAATAATGGCATTATTTGATTGTATTCACCATAGATGTTAATTTTGTTTTTAACTTTCAGTCCACATAATAAGCCATGTTGCACAGCCATGGTTTAATATAACTACAGGTAATACCTGTAGTTATATTAAACCTAGAATAGAGTTGGTGGATTATGTCCATTTAAAAAAATAGACGTTTACAGTATGTTAGATCGCTCGTCCTTTAGCTCATGTTTTTTTGTGTACCATGAGTAGCAGACTAACAGCAAGTTGTTATCAGTAGAAAAACACACCTGCTGCCGCCTGAAGCCGCTCAGAGTGAAGCCGTTTTCAAACTTTGGAGAAGGGAAAGGATCCCGACCTGACATCTTTAATGACAACACGCCAAAAAAACGCAATATATCCAAACTTTTGTTGTTGTTGTTGTAGCTTCTTAGGTATTCTCGCTAACCCCGGGATGGAAACAACGTGGTTTCTAAGCAACCAAAAACGTCCGGTTAAACCTTTCAAAATAAAACGATTGTTGCCGAACGCCCTCGCCCCACGTCACATTTCATCAGGACACTGTCGATATTAAACCAGAGGTGTTTACAACAGTGGAAGGTAACTAAGTAGTTCCGACTAACTAACAGTTCCGAGGAACTTGTACTTTACTTGAGTATTTCCTTTTTATTCTTTTATGCTTCACTACAATTCAAAGGCAAATATTTTACTTTTACTGCGCTACATTTATTTAGTAGCTTTATTTTGTTGTATAATCATAACAGCTTCTGTTTTAATATAACTGATATAATCTGTGCAAAAATATCCCCTTATCAAGCCATTTTAGTCTGAAAGTGAGGCTTTATTTTATTGAATATTCCAACCAATTTTCAGTGCAGTTTTATTTTTCATAACTCTTGTGCCGCAACCTGCCCCATTCTGTCGGGTTTCAAGCTACAGAGCCTGTTTTCGATAGCATATTAAACAGATTCTAATAATTCTTACGGCAGTAGCAGATTTTTCTCCCCACGCGTTTTGAGCAAAAACGTTTTTAGGGCATAATTCTACTGTGTGGGGAATTGGCAAATTGGCTCCGTCCCCATCTCCCAGCATGCACCACCAGCATATGCATGTAGAAACAGCACCCTGACTCAGGGTGGTGGCTAGGTTGGAAAAGTGTGGGAGTCGTCCGGGACGCCACTATCATAGACTGCATAAGACACAGAGCTATCTTATCTCCGAGCACACTCGATTCCGCCACGTGAATCACGTGATGTGATTCACATGACAAACCGAACCAATCAAGTGATTCATATGACGTTCGAAGCACTCACCTGCTTCGAACATCACACAAGTGCTTCAGACGTGTGTGACCAAACCACACCTCGTCACAGTGGTTCAATACAACTGCCTTATGAGCTACTGCGCATGTGTCGGAGCCACGAGCGTTAGAGAACCTTCGTTTGGGACGACTCCCACACTCTTCCAACCTAACCACCACCCTGAGTCAGGGTGCCGTTTCTACATGCATATGCTGGTGGTGCATGCTGGGAGATGGGGACGGCGCCAATTTGCCAATTCCCCACTCAGTAATATGATAATAGAAAACAGCTTAGCGGCGCAGATGATTTTTTTTTTTCACGTGGTTGTGGCGCCCCCGTGTGATGCCGCCCCGGGCAGCTGTCCGGTTTCCCCGTGCCAAAAACCGCCACTGCTAGAGCCAATCAGCTCCCGGTATTTGTTCCCCCGCCTCCAGCCGCCGGGCGGGCAGCACCTGAGGGCTCAGGTCAGTCCTCTGCTGCTCCTTCCCCATCACTTCAGCATTTACAGCAAGCGACGATGCAGCGAGGCCTGGCTCACCTGAGCCACATCTTACTGTGGATTCTTTTTGCACAAACCTCTGCGGATTTGCCCATGTGCAAAGAGGTGAGGCGATTCTTGTTGTTTTCATTGCTACATTATTAACAATAACACAGTCAAAGCTTAAACTACTAACAGGTGCCAGCTGTTTCTGTCACATGCATACAAAGGTTTCACCTGGTAAACTGCTTTAAAAACTGAACAATGATCTTGCTTTGAGGTGCAGGGAGATGTGAGACATTTTGGAGGAAAGTTTAACCTGCTGTGCCATGTCAATGTTGTCTACCTGAAGGCCTGAATAATATTTGCCTGAAAAGATTCTGTGCATTTCAAATGATAGCTGACCTAAAGCCTCTTAAACAGCTTCACCCCATTATTGTCAATGCAAGGAAATCTGTTCAAGGTCTGTGTTTTTAGTTTGCATCGCCCTAGAACTGACTGTAATTACAAATGAAGAAAAATGTACATTTTCCGAAGGGAGTTTTGAATTGGCACATTACAACAGTGTGTGTGTGTTTTTTTTTTTTTAGTGGCAATAGTGAAACACTTTGGCCTCCTTAACATATTGTGTGTGGGAAATGAGCATATATTTACTTTGCAAGAGTCTGAATTACATTAGTCATTCACTTGTACTTGCCTCAGTGTTGTTACAGTTATCAGACACTTGTTTTACTAGATCTTCCATATGCATCTCCTGAGCTCTCCTCTCACTTCTGTATCTGGTTTCAGTTTGCATAATAACAGTACTGTTTGATAATACGCAAAACGTTTCAAAGTGTGTAGTACCAGAGACCTGTAGGCTTTTATTTTAAGTTTTGTGAGCTAATGAAAGCAGATTTAAGCAAGGTAGGCCCCTGATAGCAGCTACTTTTTTTCCAGGTGAGTTTGTTTCCATGCCAGTTCAGTGACCATGAGACACAGCGGTCACAATGTCCCGTTGCCTTGGTTTCCTTGTGTTTGCTTAAAGGAGGCAATTAGGCTACAGCACATCTCCAGCTTGATGCATTTTTACATCAGATCCTCCCACCCAAACCCATGTTCATCTGATACCTCAACCACAGCTAATGTAGCAGCTCTAATCAAAAACACAGACCCAGAGGAGTGCTGCTGCTGCTGCTGCTGCTGTGTTTCTGTTAAATATTAATCGCATGAGGCTGTGTGTGGGCTTGGATTAGTGCTTATAGACCTGCCTTAGAACATTACAGCTGTCTGTCGACCAGTGACCAAATCTTAAGATTACACTGTGTGTATGCCTTGTTTCAGAAGGTGTCAGATCAACAAGATAACCTTTAACATTATGCCACATCCCAAATAACATCATTACAGGTGGGGTAGTGTTTGTCAGTCACCCACTGTAAGTATCTCCAAAAGGCGTCAAAGCATGACAAACACATCACAAGCTTTGCACCTGAGCCCCTGCTGTCTCCAAAGTTCTGTGAAAACACTGAAATTAAATGTTTACAAAAGGATTGGATGAATCACCATTTCTCTCCTCTCCTTGGCCAAGTAAATAAACCCTGAAGGTGCAGAGTTGCAGCACATCCTTGATGAGTGAGATTAAAACAACAGTTGAGACGGCCTCCCGGGCAAATATTAGCCTAGACTTTTATTTGTAAAAGAGGCTGGTCTAGTTCTGAAACCAAAAAAAAAAAAAAGAAACAAAAGAAAATTCCAGAGGAATAAAGCAATCTGATGACCTGTTCTTACTACTAACCTCATTTCCCTCTCATCTGCATGTTGGTTTGCATCGTTTATAGAGCTGCAACAATTATCCAATAAATTAACAAGTCAATTATTAGAAAATTAACCAGCAACAGTTTGACGTTAGAGTAAGTCTTTTTCTGATTCAAGCTTGTCAGATGTGAGAATTTCATGCTTTTTTTTGTCTTACATGGCAGCAAACGAAATATTTTGATGTTTTGGACAGTTGGTTGGACAAAACAAGACATTTGAAAGCGTTAAAACAGTTGATTCATCAGATAATCAGATTATTTGTGGATTGCTTCATACTGGGCATAGAGTCCTCTGTTATGCGGTTGTGTGAAACTCACACCTGTCTTATGCCCCTGCAGTCAGATTATCACTTTGAGTACACAGAGTGTGACGTACTCGGGTCACGATGGAGAGTGGCGGTTCCCAACAAAGCCGACACATGCACAGGTCTTCCAGATCCAGTCAAAGGGACTCAGTGCAGTAAGTTTCCTGCCCTCACATGTTATTTTATACATTTTTCTCCAAACCTTCAATCTATATTACAGCTTTAATGTGTGAATAATAAACTGAATCTGCTGTGCACCTCTCCATGAAGCTTCTACTCTCTGTTTTTGTCCTTCCCTGGTCTTTTCCTCTCATAGGCTTCTCCTGTAGTGAGGGGGAGTTCCTTGACATGCAGTCGCAGCAGTGCCAGAGGTGTGCTGCCGGCACCTACTCTCTGGGCACTGGCGTGGCCTTTGATGAGTGGGACAGCCTACCGACAGGCTTTGTCACCCATGGGGTCACAACAAATGGCGGGGATGGAAAGACAGACTGCTCCAAGTTAGTAGATACTAACTTTCTTTTGTCTTGACTTAGTTGACCGATTGTTGCTGCAGATGTTTCTTGATTTCTCATCAAACTGTCTCTGCTGCTTAGCTCAACATGGACACCAAAGGGTGATTACATAGCCTCAAACACGGATGAGTGCACTGCAATGATGTCCTATGCCGTGACCCTGAAGAAACCTGGAATCGTGTCCTTTGAGTATTTCTACCCTGACAGCAGTATCTACTTTGAGTTCTTTGTAAGTGTTTTAAATTGATGTTGACAAAGATGGCTGTTTTGAGGGGGGAATATTTGGTGACCTCTTTCTCTTCTCTCCCCCTCCTTTAGGTTCAGAATGACCAGTGTCAGTCTACAGACTCTGAGAGCCGGTGGATGAAAATCTCAGAGAGCCGCTGGAGTAAATACATGGTTTGTCCAAGAGTAGCTTTAACACTACATCACACCTGCTGGTGTCAACATGTTGTCTCTGCTCCCCTCTATCTCTTCTGTTCCTCTTTCATTTTTCAAACTGACTCTGTGCAGGTTGAGCTCAACAAAGGCAATAATGTGCTGTACTGGAGAACCACTGCGTACACTCTGCAGGGAAGCGCTGTCAAACCTGTGCTGTTAAGAAACATTGCCATCTCAGGTAGATTAACACCTGTATAGTGTCGTGTGCAGCAGTTCTAAACATTGCTCCACTCTTCGCCTCCTTTTCTTTTTTGTTAATGATTACAAGTTGATGGTTTTCTTCCAGGGGTGGCCTACACATCAGAGTGTTTCCACTGTAAACCTGGCACCCACAGTGCAAAACCAGGATCTGCCCGCTGTGCCCCCTGCCCTGCTGATACCTTCTCCACTAAGGGTGCCACTGTTTGCCATCAGTGTGAAAAAGACAAATATGCAGGTGTCCATGTTTGCAAAGAAAGTCATATCACTTGCGTGTTCTTTAACTTGGCATCATTTTTTCATCTACTGTTACAGAATGTATACGGCTTGTCTTATCACCGGATCTTAATGTGAGCTGTGTGTTTCCCCTCCGGCTCTTTCTCCTGGCTTGGTCTCTGTTTTTTCAGAGGCTGGCTCAGGGAGCTGCAAACCGAGACCTGCGTGTACAAACAGCGACTACTTCTACACACACACTCCCTGTGACTTTGAGGGAAAGGTAATGTAGACATGACACATGGAGGTAGGTTCTGTAGAGGTGAACACAGGGAGAGATTTCCCTTTCAGAATCCAGCAAGCTACAACCATCTGCTGTAACTATTGGGTTTCCTTAAATATAAATTGTCTGGGCTGACTGTGTGTGTCACATGGCCGCTGGTGGCGCCTTTCATTTATTCATGTCTGGCTTGTTGTGTGTCTCAGACCCAGCTCATGTACAAGTGGATTGAACCTAAGATCTGCAATGAGACCATTGAAGGAGCGGTGAAGCTTCCTGCTTCAGGGGAGAAGCAAACCTGTCCACCATGTAACCCCGGTTTCTTTGTCACCAACTCCTCCAACTGTGAACCCTGTGCCAGTGGTTTCCACTCAAACGGAACAGGTGCAGAATCAGTTTATTAGAACTGAATAATCAACATAGCCATGTAAAGCCAGCAGATAGATAGATAGATAGATAGATAGACGCTAAAACCTATATGTTTATACTGACACAATAACTCAGTATTCACTCGCAGCCTGTGCCAAGTGCCCTGTTGGCACGGAGCCCGTGGTGGGATTCGAGTACAAATGGTGGAACAAGATGCCGAGCAACATGAAGAGCTCCATCTTCAGACGGGAGTTCACCGGCTCTGACCACAGAACAGGTAAGAGACGTAATATTAGGTCGAAAGGCGTAGGTGATGGCAGATATCATAGCAACTCACTATAATAACCTCATAATGATCTCCAAGTACTGCTGAAAGAAAATAATCACTGTCAAAAAATATTCTTAGGTTCCTCTTAAAACAGGAAAGGGCTAGAATTATTAAAACAGGTGAGGATTGAAGCATAGCACAACATTTACACGGAGGAACCATTATTTTCAGAGAATTACTCCACAGTACAGCATCAGCATTTGACAAAATAACCTTAACTAAAGGTCCTGTGGTGCAAAACGTGGTAAGCAGAGCTTGAGTTAAGATTATTTTGACAAATTATTGTCTCCAAGGTCAAGGACTTGCATGTAGTATACATTTATACAATTTATAAGTACACAATCTGTGTGTGTGTTGTTGTTGTTTGGACAGCATGTAGGAATGTATTAGTGTTTTTTTTGTGATCACAGCATGGGAGGTGGGTGGAGAGTATGTTTACACCACCCCTGGGGATCAGGACACAGACTATATGATGCTCACGCTCAACGTCCCTGGATACAGGTGAAGTCAAACATTTGTCTTGGAGGAATTACACATGAAACTCAATAAACAGTATGTTTTCACTGTATCGCAGTGTTTTAAAATAGAAATGAAATGTCATGTGTCTCCACAGGCTGCCTCAGTCACTGGCCAAAGACAGTGAGAGGACTGAACTATCTCGCATCACCTTTGTCTTTGAGACCACGTGTACAGCTGACTGCAAATTTTACTTCCTAGCTGTGAGTGACAGTAGTACATTTTGTCACATGTACGGCTCAGGTGACGATGAAGAACTTAAGCCTAACGTGAGTGTGAATACATCTGAGGTGAATGTATTTCTATGCAGGGTTATAACCAGTGGAATAACGACGTGGTGGAGCAGTGGAAAGGCAGCAACAGCAAACAGTCATACTCCTACCTGATCCAGAAGAACAGCACAGTCAGCTTCACTTGGACATTTCAACGAACAGAGGCATTTAACACGGTGAGAAACAACAACACATCCCAGATATCAGCGCTGATCTGCGATCTTCAGACTTTTTATAAATAAGCGTTCATTGGCTTTTCAGGAGAAATGAAAACAAATAAACAAGATGTAAAACCCAAAAGATAAACAAGAACCAAAAAAATAATAGCACAGACTAAACAATATGACAAACTATTTTTTTTAAGTTAAAGTTTACCTAGTTGCAGTCAGTTGAATTTCTGAATTCCCTCTTTTTGTCTTAGTACTTAGTTCTTTGGTTCATCGGAGAGAAAACTTGCAGATGATCACTGGTGGACTTTATGGTAAATGTAAAACTATTAAGAAGCCATGATAACAGTAATGTTCTTAAACGTCAGAAAGAATTCTCATTATCTGGTGTATATTTATTTACAAAGAAAGGCTGTTTAGTGGAGTGTTTTTGCACTGATAGAAGACGATGGGTTTGTCCCCCAAATGTTGCACTGAACTCTAGAGGGCAGTCTGGAGCCATTTATCTGCTTAAAAACCTGACCTTTGTACTAAATGAACACTGAGTATGAAATATAGTGTTGTGGAAGAAATACTCAGATTTTTTTTACTGAAGTGCATTCATGCATTTAAAGCTTTTTTTTAAAGTTATTTAAACAACAAGTACAAAAGTATTAGCATCAAAATATACTTAAAGTACCACAAGTAAATAAATAGAGCGCGGTAATAAGAACAGTATTTGCCTCTGGGGTGTTGTGGAGTGGATACAGAAAGTGGAAATACTCAAATCAAGTAGAAGAACTTCAAAATTGTACTTGAGTACACTAATTCATTAAATGTATTTAGTTACTTTCCACTTAAATATATTTAGACTTACAGAATGCCCTTTATGCAGAACAGGCAACCACACTGTCACTCAGCTGGTGAATGATACTTAATATTTCTCTTCCCTCAGGAGAGGAAATACAGCGGTGATGTTGCAAAGATCTACTCCATCCACATTACCAATGTGGTCGGCGGTGTAGCCTCGCAGTGTCGCCGTTGTGCCCTGAGCTCTGCTAAGGCCAACTCCGCCTGTGTTCCCTGTCCACTGGGACACTACATGGCCAGTGGGACGGGAGTGTGTAAGAGATGCCCGCCAAACACTTTCATCAGGGCCGAGCAGCCTGTCGGAGAGGCTGCTTGTGTTCAGTGTGGTCCAAACACAAATAGAAACAAGGTAAGAAAAAAAAATCCTGTCCACTAAAAAAGCCTAAATATAAAGATATTACTAAATCTGTCAGTGCTTAAATGAATCTTGGACTGATAAGGACAGAGAGGTCATATCCTCAGGGCAGTTTTTGGGTATTTTATGGGGTTAGAGGGTTTTTAGAGGGTATTAATGACATGAGCACTTAAAGTAATAATGAAATTATCACGTTAAATGAAATTACGTTAAACGTGATTTAGTATTTGTTTCCTTTTAAAAACCGTCACTAAGGGGAAAATATTTACAGACTACATAACTGCACAGATTAATGAAGAAAAGACATTTTTCGTTTTTATTTAAAAGTTGTTTTAAAATAGAATTTTACAAACTGTTTGTGTCTAGGCAAAATACAGTTGCAAGACTTCCCATTAACTAACTTGTTATGAAAAGCAATTTCTTTTTTTTTTACCCAAAAGAGAGAAAGTCCTTCCATATTTGATTTTTAATTGTTTACAGTGCTTTTTACTTCTTTTGTGCCTTTTTAAAAGAGGTTTTATTTAAATTTCCCAAATATATATGGTTCCACATCACAAGTCTTCACACATAAACAAACCCACCATCCTTAAAAAAACAAACAAAAAACTTTTCAGAATAAGATGTTTGAATGCCTCTTATGTTTTAGTTAGTATAAATCACCTGTCTTATTTGGGTTTCCACATTAATCCACCCACTGCAAACAGTATATCTGCTGACTTCCTGCCTCATCCTCCAGGCTTACTCAGCTTGTCTCAGCGACTGTACGTTGGACGTGCGGACGAGAGGAGGAGCTCTGCTGCACTATGATTTCTCTCCTCTGGCCAACGTCACCGGCTTCCACAGCAGCCCCCGCTTCACCAACAAAGGCCTGAAATATTTCCATCGCTTTAATGTGGGTCTGTGTGGGAAAGAGGTGAGAAATCTGTGATCCTGTTGTTTTTCTTTTTTGTAAAATTTAGTTAGACATGCACTTTAAACCGCCACCTTTCTCTTACAGGGCCGTGTGCCAGCTACCTGTGTGGACAATGTAACAGAGAGTAGGAGAGAGGTCAAAGGTTACATATGCCAGTCCACTGTGGTCCCCTCTGAAATCAGGAGTCAGAGCATGGTGTCCTCCCAGCCTTTCCTTATCGGTGACACACTCATTGGTATGGACTGAATGTTGCAGCCAACTGTTGCTGTAAATGAGAGGATGTGTTTGTAAGATTCTTTTCAAAACCAGATTTAGTCATTTGCCGGCAAAATATTAATTAATGCCAGTACACACTGGCAACGCCCTCAGCTTTGTCTGCAAGTCCACACACATAATTGGTCTGTTGCATCAGGATTTTCCACTTTTCTGTTTCTCAGCGTAAGTGTGTGTCAGTGCTCCCAAAAAAAGCAGCAATTTTACTGCATTTTGTTGCTGGATTTTCACACAAGTCTTAAACTTAAATATTAGTTAAGGATGTCTTTCCCAAACTTTTAACTCGGAGTGTAGCTTATGTAGTCATGGGCAGAGAAAAAAATCAGGAGCTTTAATTCCTCTTCCTGTTTTTACTACCACCAGTAGTGCCTCAGCAACTATTTCTTAGCATTTTATCTTTTGGGATACAGGCACATGCCTAATTGCAACTGAATTATACATTATTTAAATTCATTTTTCTGTGTCCCTGGTTCCCAAACTCAGGTTTGAGACATCCCCAAGGTGTCACACACCGTATCTATGGGTTTGTAGAATTTTTACCAGGCTGCTAAAATGTGTTTATTTTTAATACTTTTGTCTCATCATTTCCAACTGTTTTGTGCTCTTTTACATAGTTTTTCATTGGGGTATTAAAACTATTTGGATGAAATAGTCTAAAACTTGCTCACAGACAAATACAGCCTTTAATGAGGCATCAAAGTATACATTGCTTTGTGGGGTTGCTACAGAACGAGGTTGGGAGCCAGTGGTTTACATGACATTTAACAGATGACAGAATATGTTACCGGTACATGTTGTAATTCCGAAGGTGTGACCACTGAGACGTCGCTGAATAGCATCTCTTCACCAAAACAGTTGTTCCCCTCTGCGCCTGGCCTGCCAGATGTCATATTCTACTACAAGTAAATAAGATTGCACTTTATTCTATATAATTCATCCAATGTGATGCTTTCAAATACACATTTTTAATAGTAAAATTTTGATACTGGACATTTTAGCATTTGTTAAACAACATAATGTAACAGAGAAAAAAGTTTAAAATATATCACATGATGGAAGGTAAGACTTTTACATTCATCATGTTTGTGATGTTTCCAGGTCCAGTGAGACAACTCAGGCTTGTAAACAAGGCAGGTCAGCCACCATCAGACTGAGATGCAATCCCTCAGTGACTGCTAAAGACCACATCATGCTGCCAAGGTATGTGATACCATAACCAAATTCAGCTTTTCACCTGACAAGTCATCCTGACAAAATTTGATTTGACACATACACTGTATTTTAACGGCCGTATTTGGCACTAACACATCACACATTGAGCTCTCTGAGGCTGAACTGTGGACAAAGTGGTTCCTCTGAGATCAGTTTTGCCACATAAAGCTTGTAAACATCTCTCTTACCTTGTTTTCCTCCACAGTAACTGTTCAGAGGGGACTTGTGATGGTTGTACTTTCCACTTTCTGTGGCAAAGCCAGCATGCGTGTCCACTCTGCACCAAAAACCACTACAGAGAGATTGTCAGCGCTTGTATCCAGGGAATACAGGTAGAGCTGCAACAGCATGCATGTACTGACAAAAATCACTTAACCTCCTCAACCCCACGAATCTATGTCAGATCAGTCACAAAGTCAAGCTGTGAGGAAAGAAATAGATTCTAAAAATATCAATTCCAATTTGGTAATTACCAATAAAATGAGACACAAGATGGTTAGAATTTTCTGTGTTTTGTGAAACAAAAGAAAATATTCACTTAAAGGAATAAGATTAATTAAGATTAAGAGATACTTTATTAATGCCCGTGGGGAAATTCGTTTGTAGCAGCAGTCACAAGGAGCACTAAATATACTCTATAAAGGAAAAATAAACTTGGAAAAGAAATACAATATATACAGTCCAACATGTTGAGAATTTTTGTTTCAGAGAACCACCTATGTGTGGCAGCAGCCGTTGCAGTGTTATGGCGGAGTGTCCCTACCAGCGCAAAAAGTTAGCGCTTGTGTGACTCTGGATTTCTGGCTCAAGTTTGGTGTTTCCACGGGAACGATAGCTGCTGTGCTACTCATCAGTATCAGCTGCTATTTCTGGAAGAAGACACGCAAGTGAGACTACTGAGCTTCACATTTCCTTTGGTGTTTGCTGAAGCACTGATATGTAATAGTAGTAGTATAAAGTTAAAGCTAAAACTTAAATGAATAGTATGAAAAAAAATCTGAATTACATTTTCATATTCTTGTCATCCTCCATCTGCAGGTTGCAGTATAAATACTCCAAGCTGATGATGAGCTCTGGGGGTAAAGAGTGTGAGCTGCCCACTGCAGACAGCTGTGCAATAATGGAGGGAGAAGATGCAGAGGACGACCTCATGGACCTCACCAAGAAATCCTTCTTCACCAAAATTAAGTCATTCTCACGAGAGGTCAGTAACCGCTCCATTCAAACACACACACGCACATACACTTTCAGTGTAAGGCTTCTTTTCTTGCTTCATGTTATCAACAATGTGTTTTCAGAGGACATCAGATGGATTTGACTCAGTTCCACTTAAGTCATCATCTTCACGCCACCAAAGAGAGGAAGAAGACTCCGATGATGCTTAAATCAGAGGATGAAGAGATCTTTCAACCAAAGTGCAGAGGGAGTGTTAAATTCTAGATGGTTTGACAGCTCAGCTCCAACGGAGTCATAGAGAACAGAGATGGGCTGTGAATGAATTTTATTTATTATAAAAGATATAGGCTTACTGTGGGAGTTTTAGAGCGGCAGTTTTATTTTGCATTAATTTGTCTTATGTTAGTTTTTCCAAACCTAATACTGAAATACAAAGTCTCCATATTGGGGATATTCTGTATTTTCAAATCTCATGGTGTATTTCAAAAAGATCTAGGACCAAAACTGTGGATAGAGTCACACTTTTTGTAGATATGTGCGGCTGTGTACATTTTACATAACTGTTACTATGTATTTCATTTTTTCCACTTTTTTGTCTTTCTTTTCTTGTTTTATTAGACCAACATTTCTAGTTCAGCCTTGAATTATGTTTGCTTGGCTTTTGATAATCTTTTGTTTTTACTGTGAAGTAAAGATTTTCTACACTGAAAAAGCAACCAGTGTACATCTCTAGGAATTAAGAATGACCTTTAATGCTGCCTTCAGGTGCTCCTTGTAAGATCAGAACACAAAAAATTATATCACTTCACATTACGTATGTTATATAATAATTTTATGCTACTACTTTATTTGTTTAAATGTGTTTTCATAAGCTTTTGATTGAAAAATGCCTCTAACTCAAACGTTTTTGTGGTTGTTGGTTTCCCTAAATTCTATTAACTATGCATGACTACCCATGAAGAAACAGTCATATACATGATAAAAACGAAAACACATGATCAGAATTATTAATCAAAAATGTATTCATTGGACCATGAGGCTTTTCTGCAATTTTCCACAGCACATTTTAAATATCACCTTTTGGTCATATGAGTACAAGCAGTGGTGGAATGTAGCTAAGAAAATGTACTCATATTTAATATATTTTACTTTATTTCTTTTCTTTATCTTTTGGTACTGTTAGTACAAACTTCACCACAAACTACACCCTCCAAGATGATCATACAGTTGAATAAGCACCTCTGAAATACTTTCAAGAAAAATTGAGCATTGTGACATTTGTGAAGGAAGACTGCGTTAGTTTTAGCCAGCTGTACCTAATAAAATGCCAACTGAGTGGGAATGTAGTGGAGAAAAAAGTACAATATCTGTCTCCAAACAGAAGTGGAAGTATAAAGTAGCCCAATATGGAAATACTTAAGTAAGTATAGTTATCTTAAACTGGTATTTAAATGCAGTACTTGAGTAAATGTATTTACTGACCACCACCACGGAGTGAGTTTTATGACTCAAAATTTTGACTATTGTGTGGAGAAGGTGTGGTTTTTAAATTTCTCCCTCGACTTGAAAGCAACACGGGTTTCAGTTTCTGTCGGCTCGGAAGGTCCCAACTTTTGTGATCTCGCGAGACTTTCCGTCTTGTTGCAAGCTTTTGCACGGCTGCAAGCGGAGTGAAATCTCGGAGGTGTCTGAAAGCGAGCAACGGAGAGAGGAGCGAACGGCGTGAAGGTCTAAAAACGTGCACGTAGCAGACGGTGATTCTGCATTATTTAGCAGGACGGTAGCCACTTTACTTTAGAGCACATAAAGTTCTCTAACGGCGAGAAACATTTCATTTAGCTCCTCTTTTCGTAACTTGGGGAAAGTTGGACTGAAGCTCGAGGGACCCACCTCAGCGAGCGCAGAAAGTGCAGTCGGTGGTCGGCGGTTGCTTCTGCAGGAATGTCGCAGAAAGAGAGACCCGTGTTTTATCGACAGGAGGTCAACAAGACGATATGGGAAGTCCCGGAGCGGTACCAAAGCCTGTCCCCGGTTGGCTCTGGCGCCTACGGATCCGTGTGGTAAATCACTTTCTTCCCGTTAAGTTTGTGTACGTGTGTTGTAGCCTGGCCACCTAACTTAACCTCCATTCATTTAGACGAGGCCTGCGCTGCAGATGCTAAAGTTAGGTTAGCTCGTCCCGATTGTTGGCTAGCAAGGTGGAGCCACGACGCGTCTTTCAACAAGAAAACTTATCTATCGCGCATTATCCACTTGTAAAACCTGTAATAAGCCTCTCTAACTTCTAATGTATTTGCTCAAGCCGCACTACAGGAAACACTCACTTACAGAAACCTTTAACTGTTGACAAAGTATGTCAGTCTTCATCTGATTAGTGGGCATGTTACAATCACAAAACTTAATCATCAGTCAGCTTCCTCACACACTAAATCTGCACGTAGTATTTCCAGGGGTTAGTTGAATGTCATCTAATTTACATTATCACTGTAAACTCCCAGAAGGTGATGTAATCCTTATTATATATATTACTATTGTTGGCTGACGCTCTTGTGTTTTGGAAGAATCTCGAAACAAATATTAGGGACATGTTTTTGACTCACCACCGGCTGTAGTGACTGTCCATAACCTTTTGATATAAACTATATATCTTTTATATGCAGTCTATGCTTGCGAACTTGATGTTAAGGATGTGAGTAGGGCTGCAACTAACAATAATTTTCATGGTCGATTAACTTGCAGATAATTTAATCATATAGTTTCACAGAGTTAAAGGTGATGTTGTGAAATGTCTTGTTTTGTTCGACCAAAAGTTCAAAACCCCTAAATATACAGTTTACAATGAGATATAACTTCTTTTCAGTCTTTTGCTTGGAAAATGACAATTAATTGCTTTTCAAAATACTTTCCAGGTATCTCTCTGTTGACTGACTAATTGTTTCAGTTCAATATTTCAATTATACAATATCTATTTATATTTCTTACATATAAACAGATATTGTTACAGATAGTGTTGCTGCTAACAGTTATTTCCCTTATCAGATAATTTGCATATTATATATTTTTTTTCAATTTATTGTTATAATAGTTAAAAAATGCCCATTGCAACATATCAGATATATAGGTCATGTCTTCAAATGGCTTGTTTTGTCCAATGAACAGTTCAAAACCCAAAGATATTCTCAATGATATAAAACAGAGAAACTAGGGAATGTTTGACGCTTTTTATTTAAAAATCATTCAAATAATTCAGCGATTTTTGAGTTTCCATTTGTTTATTTTTTGTCAATTGACTAGCTGATTTACTGACCAGTTGTTTCTGGCCAAGTCTCAGTCATTATTAGTAATATTGATAAGATGGCCAAGAAGACAACAGATTATTACTTTCATTAATAAGAGTAGTTTAATAAATTTAGATTTATGATGACATGGTTGGATGAGATTCATTCATTGTAAACAGTTTTATTATTGTCATTTGTTAAGGAAAAATGATTTAGTCTCTTAAATGTGAGGATTTCTGTTTATTTAAGTGAAAACTTTTCTGATGTTTTATAGACTAAATAATAAAGCTATTAATTGTAACAATATTTCACAGGTTAATTAGTGATGAAAATCATCATTGTAAGTGTGTATGACCTAACTGCAGTGCAACAGGAAGACCAGGAAGGACAAATTTCCTGATCATACAGGTCACATACGATGTGTAGTCTCGTCAGTTTATCAAAACCAAGTGCTAATCAAATCATTTTGAAAACTGCTCATCTTCTAAGAAACTCTGCAATGAACGTTTTCATTAATGATAATCAAATCTGCAGCACAAGCGTTTGCATTTACAGTGGGGATAAGGTCATGTTGGTTGATTTGTGCTACTTATTAGAGGACCTTGGTGGTAAGATGGAGTTCCTTAATGCAGCTTGGTGGCAAAAGGATAAGCTTTCGCAGGATGGACCCTTAGCTTTGGTGTGTTGCTTTAATAAGTTGTGCTGTTACTATCTAGGACATAACATTGTCAGCAGTACACTTGATTTAGAGGGCAGATGTTTGTTTTGCACATGGAAGCGAACAGCTGTGCTGTTGCTGGGCAATAGGATAATCTGTTGCTGGTCAGATTACTCACTGCCCACCAGTGTGATTGTTTGTTTGTTTTTTTCAAACAGCACGCCTGGCTTGTGTTGCCAGTGTTTACATGGTGGACTCTGCCCTGAGTTTTCTGTGAATCTCTGACCAGTTATTTTATACTGGAACTGCAATGTCTTAATTGGTTTTGTTGTTTTCAGAAATAGAAATATATATTAGCATTATTGAATGGACTGCATTTATAGATTGCTTTTATCTAAAGTGTCTTTTAATTTATCTCTCAAACTGGTGGCAGCAAGCTGCCCTGCAAGACCTATCCACTAGGAGCAATATGGGGTTCACCGTCACTGACGTGGAATGAGAGGAGTCGGGGATTGAACTGTAGACGCTGTGATTAATGGACGACCTGCTTTACCTACTTAACCACATTCATTCATATGAATTTCTATTTAGTTATCAAAGTAGAAAAGGTGTGGCACCATCAAAGCAGTCAATGGTTATGCAACTTCATATTTTTATTTCAGTTTAATTGCTCACGTATTTTGGCCTAAGGCCTTAGGAAGGTCCTTTTTCTACTTTGATAACTGACTTACATTTTTGAGGTTGAGCATCCAGTTTCTCCCTCTGGAATGCACATTTGCTGTCTTCTTCTTCTTCTTTTCTTTTTTTTTTTTTTTGAATAGTCCTTTTTTATCATTTGGTTGTTGTAGAATTGTCGTCCCTAAACATCTTTCTTCTGCATGTTTTAATAGCTTGAGACATGCGCACATTTGTATTAAGTCATCCTAAAAATCCCCAATCCCAGGGGACCTCTGGTCTCTGAGTCCCGGCAGCTCTCACAGGTTGCTGTCTGCTGGTATTGACTATGGTTGGGTGAGCTGAGCAGGAGGAAGTGTTGGGTTTGGGTCAGAGACAGTCAGCCTTCGAAGTGTGGGACAGCTCCCATTGCGCTGAGAGATGACATTTTCTGCTGATGTCGCCCTTTTTCCTCAGCCTTCAGCAGCTCTTACTTCACCTAATTTGGTTTTGAGAGCAAACTCAGCCCATTCTGAGCCAATTGAAAAAGTTTTTCTCATCTACCCTAAAAAATGACCAGCTGGCTTTTCTAAAGTTCATTTCTGGTTTAAAGTGTTCAGTACAAGTTTGTCAGGTTTGATTCTTTAAATCAGTACATGCTGACACTATTTGTGTCAGCATGTACTGAGTTTTAAGCTTATATGTTGTGTGCTTTTTTTTTTGTTTCAACAGTTCTGCTAATGATATGAAAAGCTGTTTGAAGGTCGCTGTGAAGAAGCTCTCTCGGCCGTTTCAGTCCATCATCCATGCCAAGAGAACATACAGAGAGCTGCGGTTGCTGAAGCACATGAAACATGAAAATGTGAGTCAACTTGTTTCTCTTCCTTTTGTTTTGTCTGGTGGTAAACAGGCATAAAAACAATGTTTCTTGTGTGTGGTTATGCACTGCCTCCCAAAGGGTTCACCTAAAAAAAAAAATCTGTGGCTTAATTAAGATTTTAGTTGCTGCTCATTGTTTTTTGTGTTTTTAACTTGACAGTGGTTTTCATATTTTTGCAGGTGATTGGTCTCCTAGATGTCTTTACCCCAGCTACTTCTCTGAAGGAATTCACTGATGTGTAAGTCAACTGCGTTTATTTAAAATGCCTACCTTGATCCCTAGTCCCACCCCCCCCCCCCCCCCCCCCCCGAGCACTCTGGGTCAGGTTGTCACCTCAGCAACACTTGCATAATTTAACAAGAGTGTTCAACAAACTGCAGCCTTTAGTTTCTCAGCAGCAGACAATCCCATCTTTGGCTGGGAAACACCTGGAGGCAGGCCAGCAGGCTAAACACAGTGGAACATTTCTTAGACTGTCCACTCTGTTAGTTATTCATTCTCAGGCTGCTAGAAGAGTTATTTCACCACCAACTTCCTTCCCTGTGTTTCCTGGTTTTTGGCTTTGTGATACACATTGTTGCTGCTCTGCTGCTGGCAAACAGGTAGTTCTTATTTGTTGATGTTGAAAGTTGTTAGAAATGGGAAGTGGACAGTTAGACAGTGACTCACTTCTCCGACGTTCAAGCTGCCTCCCCTGTTGTGTGTGGAATATCAGATTCTTCCCCTTCTCTGTGAGTAGTTTGTCTCAAAATCACATTGTGACGGATTTCAGTCGACACCCGACACAAGAATTTGCCTGAGCTGAAGTGGAGTCAGATTTGTTTTCCTCATGCATTTTTGGTTTCATACTTTATATTTTCCTGTATGGAAAATTTTTCCTCCCCTTTGACTCATCCTAACTATTTTGGAGCAGTGGGCTGTGCTGCACCCATGGACTTGCTTTGTATCTCAAGCCATGGCCAACAGCATTGGCAGCATTACTTCTAATACCTAACATGCATGTCATTTAGTGTGGGAGGTAACCCACATAAACATTTAGTTTTGATGCTAGACAACGGCACTCCCTGGTTTTTAACTGTGGGGTGTTGCAAGAACTGCTAAACTGAAAATGATGTACGTTTTTAGCTTAGTCATACAAATGCAGAGGAGCATATATGGCAGCTATTTGGTATGTCATCTAAAATAAGAGCAGCCTGAACAGTCTGTCTGTCTGTCTGTCTGTCTGTCTGTCTGTCTGTCTGTCTGTCTCTCTCTCTCTCTCTCTCTCTCTCTCTCTCTCTCTCTCTCTCTCTCTCTCTCTCATGCACTATGTCTACATGACCTTTTCATATCTTACATGAAAACTGAACTGCAGTAAGAATTGATATCTTTGTGAATTAGTAGGTAGGTCAAACTTTGTGTACAGGCCTTTAGAGGGTGCCACTGCACGTTATTTAAAAAAAAGTGGTGTACAGCCTTTTGTGGCTCCAGAGCTGTGTGTAGTTGGATTAATTCCCCCCATCTCATCTTGTGGGTAGAGACTCAAGAATACATTAGCCATACCAGCATAATACACCTGAATCTCTGACCAAACTGGCTGTGGTCAGGTTGCATTATGGGCAATGTAGGAGCCAGGATTTGATAAGGAAAGAGCGTGGAATAAAAAAAGACAACAACTCAGGTTCTACTGCACCTATTTTGATGTTTTTTTTAAAAATAAACTCTCCATAAAAAGTGAGACAGTTTTACAGGAGAACAATTCTATATTGAAGGAGTGCTCTTTGAATGTGCTGCACTATTGCAGAACGGTGACACATCCTTTACTGGAACTTTTCCTCACACACTTTTATTAGCAGTTTGCTGTTGAAATGGAGTGTTGTCCTCGCAAGATGCCCCACCCTTCTCCTTGATTAGCAAAATGTCAGTCATGGAGGCCTGAAGGCAATTAAAGGTCACTCATGTAGACTGTGTGTGTGTAGACTGAGGTGTCCTGAGGGAAAGAAAAAGAGGAGAGAGAGAGAAGAGGTGGGTGGTGCAGAAGCAGAAACTCATGATGTGAAGCTTCTCTTTCACTATACAGGAGAATAAATGCTGTGTCACAGGCTGTCAGAAGGAAATATGGCTCTTTTTATCTGCACATCTGCTGGAACATTGGAAATGTTCTGCATGGAGTGTGATATCCAGGAAAAATCTCAGATATGCAGATGCTGTAAATGTGCCCCCCCCCCCAGCTCTAAAAATACAGACTGAGTCACAACGCTGCAGTAAGGCTCCTCACAGCTCCCGCCATGCTCCTGTTTCTATAGGAGGGAGGAAAACAGAGGTCACTATTTATATCCCTTTTTTCCAAGGCGGGTGAACTTTGGACAGTGTCTGTGTCCCTGTGTGTGCTGCTGAGAACAAGTTCAAGTGTAACCAGGTGCTATTTTAAAGCCTCGCTCTCTGTGCTGTGTGAGAATAGAAGAGTATTCATGAAATGGGTATTTGTTGAGCAGCAGACTGACGAAGCAGCACATGGCTCTGTGTGTTTTGGCTGCAAAACAGCCACTGTAGCATCCTGCCCTTCCCTCCTTCCATTAGTGCAGTTTGGGCATTTTAAACAGCTCTGGGTTTAGATTTGAATGATGCACTGATGTGGTCCCATTAAGCCCATTTATCTTGGTGTGTTGTTAAATGACATTCCATTTGTGAAGGGCTTGGCCTTTCAGTGCCTCTGCAGAGAAGCGAGAGTGAAAAGAAGTAGCAGCTAAACCGGTTTAAGGTCACGTAACCATATGGAAAGTTAGTTTCAGCCTGTAAACAACAGTGGAAAAATTTGTTGGAAGTGTAAATATATTCATTTATAACCACTTGGCTTTTTTTTGAAGTGAGGAAACGATGATATACCTTCTAATATTTTATCTCTCTAACCTTTGATGACCACCTTTCCTGATTGGCAGGTATCTTGTTACTCACCTAATGGGGGCAGATCTCAACAACATAGTGAAATGTCAGAAGCTCACAGATGACCATGTGCAGTTCCTCATATACCAGATCCTCCGAGGGTTAAAGGTGAGGTTATTAAAGGAATAGTTTGACAGTTTGGGGAAAGTGTTTTTTCATTTTCTTTCTAAGAGTTAGATTAGAAGATTGATACCAATCTAATATCTGCTTAGCTGAGTGTAAAGATTAGAGTCCTGGGCCCTGTTCTTTGTATGTCGATAACCAAGTTATTCAGATTATAATTTTGATGGTTTAACATAAGTTTTTTGGTCCTTTGAAGATGGTTTAAAATTCACCTGGAAATGTCAGAGCAACAAGTCCATAATTTTCAGATAAACATGGCACATTTTCTTAGATTTGTAATAAAAGACTGTTGATATTCTAATAATAAAAATAATATTCTAATAAAACATGCAGATTATTGTAAAATCACTGCTGGGGAATCAACAATTGGAATTTTAAAATCAAGAACTACCCATACTGATTAAAAAATAATAATAAAATAAAAGTTTGTAACTACGTTTGAGAAACGGCTGAGAAGACCACAGAAAGCCACAGTGTTTTTACACTTTTTCTTAGTAATTATCAGCAAGAAAGTGAAGCCTGTTCCACAAAATGTGGAATTATTCTTTTAAGGTGTCCCACTAATGATCAAGGAAGACAATTGAATGATTTTTAGATTGTACTGTAGTGCATCTGACATATTTGCAGTGGTTAATCAATATATCTTTTAAGTGATGTAATTTAATGCACATCTCTCCTCCGTCTCTCTCCAGTATATCCACTCAGCAGACATCATTCATAGAGTAAGTACCACTTTGATTTTTGAATGTCAAACGCCACTTTGTCTTTTGCCCCAAACTGGGCGGTGGTAGTGGGAAAAACACTTTGGTTTTAGTGTTAACAAAGAAGGGACTGATTTGTGTTCGTTCCTGAAAACCAGGAATGTTTCTTTGATTACAGATGTACTGTCTATGCAAAGTTATGCTTATCATCTAAACTTAAATGACACCAATTCACATTTATGGCTTTCCTCCCTTCAGGATTTAAAACCTAGTAATCTGGCAGTGAATGAAGACTGTGAGCTGAAGGTAAGTGAACTGCTTCCTTTCTTTTAAAACATCAGTTTACACTGAATCTGCCCGCAAATATGACTATTTTGTAAATGACTCGTTCTTTTTTTTTTTTTTTTTGCACTTGAACTGTTCTCAGATTTTGGATTTTGGTTTGGCGCGGCACACTGATGATGAGATGACGGGGTATGTGGCCACCCGCTGGTATCGAGCCCCAGAGATCATGCTGAACTGGATGCATTACAACATGACAGGTATAGCCCGACTGACACTGGATATTTGAGGCCCATACCGATATTGAGATTTGTCAGTTTAAAAAAAAAATCAGATAACGATAAATCAGCTGATATTAATGTCCTTTATTCAACCCATGACATAAATAAACATTTTTGTAAGTTTCCTTACATTTTTATTTTTTAAGAAATGTAGTGGGCAGGACATTAAAAAACATTAAAAACAAAAACTGTAGAATGGAGACCCACTTTCAGAACATGTCTTTAGCCTCAGTTTCTTTTCATTTATCAGCTGACATAGTATAGACAGATACAGATATAACTGCAATTAACTAATATTGGCTGACTTATTGTTAAAAAGTTCAGTTGGTCTTCCTCGGTGACTTTCTGCATCTCTACATCATGACACACGTATTGTTTAAAAAACAAATCTTAATGTTTGTGTCCTGCTTTTCTGTGTTTCAGTGGACATTTGGTCAGTGGGTTGTATAATGGCAGAACTCCTCACTGGAAGAACTCTGTTTCCTGGTACTGACCGTATCCTTTTCATTTGAGAGTACAGTATGTACAGAGCTCACATAGCTGGGGAAATTCTGACACAGCGTTTGCATAACAAATCAAACAGGTTAAATGCAAACTTTACTTTGTTGTAGAAGTTCTGATTTACGATGACTTCTGCCAGCACAGTAGCAGAAGCTGTTTTGCCATCCTTCTTTTTTGTTTCCACTTATGAAAACCTGCTGTTCTGCTCTTCTCTTCCAATGCTGCCTGAGGCACCTTTACATTAAAAATGAAACACACATAGTCTCTGTTTCCACACTTCCCTCTGGCTTGACACATACTCTCTGCTGTAATGTTTCTACTGGTGTGCTTCAGCTCTTCCTTCCAGCATGCATTGTTGGCTCAGGTTCATGTTCTGCCTGTGCCACTGCCAGTCTTTGTATGGGCCTATCAATCTGCAGTGTCTGAGCTTAGAATTGTGTTTATCTTCCTCTTCTCCTTCTCGTCTTTTCAGACTAATGGCTGTGCTTGTAAGTAGGTGTACAACTGGGCTGCCTCCACGTCTCTTCTTTTCCTTTTGTAAGCTGTCATTATAAAATTTGTTCTGCTTCCACAGGTTCAAATGCTTCCTCTTCTCTTCTCTGTGTGAAACATAAAGGAAATATAGTGAAATTGAATATCAAACGTGGTTTCTAAGTGATACAATTTTCAAAAGGAGGTCAGATTACAAGTGTTCCCCCGTCCTGCCTCTGGTCTTCCTTTACCGTGTGCTTGTAGACATTGATCAGTTGAAGCTAATCATGCTGCTCGTCGGAACCCCAGGGCCCGAGCTCTTGATGAAAATATCTTCAGAGTCTGTGAGTTCACAAAGTTATGAAAGGTTTTTCTTCTAACCGGTTTTCTGCTCTAAACTTGCTACCTCTGCTCTACAACAATTTGATATAGCTGCTCTCTGAATGACAGCATGTTTTCCATCCTTCAGCTTTGTGGATTTGGGACTTGCTTTCTGCCTCCTTAACTGAATGAACAAAATAGTGTTTGCTGTGAGATTATTGTGACACAGGTGATTGAGTGCTGGCTTTCACTGACTGACTGCACTGCAAAATATTGTGTTGTTGTTTCTTTCCTCTGAATCTGACAACCTGTCCTCTTATCACATTTTGCTTCAAAGCTTGAAGTTTGCTTTTCAACATAACATTGTAGTGCGTCTAGAGTTTAGCCACACAGTGTTAGGTTGAGAAGCACCTTCTTAACCAGCTCTGCTCTGTCGCTGTACTCCCCTTGACACAAGCTTCATAGATATAAACCAGCTTCAGCAGATAATGCGTCTGACAGGAACGCCCCCAGCATCGCTAATAAGCAGGATGCCCAGTCACGAGGTGAGCAGGATCCACAATTGCTTTCTTTAGACCAGACAGCAGACTGGGGCGGGAGGACAGTCAGACAGACTGTAATGCACTCTCCCTTTTTGTTTTTAAAGTGACGCAGCCCTTGGCTCAGAATCCTGTGTTTATGTTGAGTGTCACCTCAAAATGCTGTGATAGTGTTTTATGTGAATCTATATATAGACTATAATAATGATTAATAGCTTATGGTTAACAAATAAAGCAAACAAGGTGTTATTGGCCACACTGATAAGAACACAGGACTTAAAGGACCATTACTCCAGTCAGGTGGGGTGTGAGGAGCAACGCCACTAGCAGGGGTTTAAGCTTTTGGTTTTCCAGTTTTAATCAAAGTGTTTGTGTGGTATGTGACACGCTTGTTGCATGTGATTGTAACGATTGCATCAAGCTGCTTTGAACTTGATGGTAAAGTCATTTCTGTGCTTGTCATTTCACTCAAGTAGTGTTAAGAATTACACACTTACACGAATGCAAAAGCTAGGCTCACTGTGTGTGTTACAGTTACTAACTGCATTTTCTGTGTTAAAGGTTCTTCCTTCTGTGGTTTTGTTGGTTCTGTGTGGCTTTCTGTTTGTGTTGCACATTTCTGGAAACTTTGAGTAATGTTTTGTGTTTAGTTTATTTTTCATTTCATCTGATAGTCTGTCTTTTAATTAAACCTTTCTTTCACACCCAGGGGTTACTTTTCAGGACAATTATGAATGGTCAAATAAATGTCTTTACTTGTTAGGTTGGAGTCCAAGACAAGAGCAGCAGGGTCTTTTCTATTTACAGGATACTTGCCCCCCCCCCAAAGATTTTTATTTTTCAAGAAAGAAAATTTAGTTATTTTATTCAAGATTCAGACTCCAAATATCATGCTTTTAATTGGATATTAAAAATAATATTTCCAGCATTAACACTTTAGAGAGCCTCACCACAGTGTTTTTCCTGCAGCTCCGATTTCAATCACAGTAAGACCTCTTCTTGTTGCTAGGCAACACGTCAGGGTTGTCAATCACTTTTTGCTGCAAGCTACACATAGCTCTCAACAGCAGCTGTGTGTGAGTTTTCCACTGCTTGCGTCTCACTTCAGGCAGTCAGACAGCCCAAACAGATATAAAAACCCACCTGAAACTTCAAGCGCCTCAGAAGTAATTCTCCATAAAACGTTTCTGTTTATGTTGCTTTCATTTTGTGCCATGGGCGGCTACTAACAAGGATAGCTCATCGTCACAGGAGATGCTTGTTTACTGAAAAATGTACACCGAACAGCGTTGTCATGCACGAGGAAACACAACCACCTTTGGGTGCATAGGGACATAAAAATGTGGGTGAAGATTATGGAGGGGAAAAAAAAAGCTTAACTGAGGAGCCTTAAGTATACTGCAGAGGGCTTGAGCTTGGACGTTTATTTTCTTTGTGTAGTATTAATAGTCCATCCAAGGTTATGAGATCCAGTAGAATCACAGCTGCAGATATAAATGTCATAACTGAGCAGTAACGATTTGATGCCTGTGGTTACATTGAGTAGAATCGGTGGTGTGAAATAATATGAGCATTATGAAACAGGTGCTGCTGAATGTGGGCGACGTGTTTCTGCTGGTGAAAGCTGACGTTTGATTTACTGTATGTATTTTCCCAGGCCAGGAACTACATCAGCTCCTTGCCACACATGCCCAAGAGGAACTTTGCTGATGTGTTCATTGGTGCTAATCCACAAGGTAATACTGGAAAAAAAACTCAACATCAGCATTGCTCAACATCTGTTCTGCTGTGTTATGGCACAATGCCTGCTACTTACAGTCAGTTATTTATTTTAAAATTCCTCTTGTCCTTTGTGAGTAGTACTGATTTAAATTCAAAACTTTAGGCCACAACTCTACATGACAGGACACTAAGGCTTCTTAATAGACACTGTTTGATATTTAGTTCTGCTTGCATGCTTTTAAGCTGTGGACCTTTTGGAGAAAATGCTGGTTCTGGACACAGACAAGAGAATAACTGCAGCCGAGGCTCTGGCCCACCCCTACTTCGCTCAGTACCACGATCCAGATGACGAGCCTGAGGCCGAACCCTACGACCAGAGCTTTGAGAGCCGCGAGCTGGAGATTGAAGAGTGGAAACGTATGTCCTCTTACTCTTTAAGGAAAAAAAAAAAAAAAAAAGAACCCTGACGTGTTGAAATTTCATAACATTTTCTCATTTCTTGCAGGATTAACCTACGAGGAGGTGTGTAGTTTTGAGCCGCCTATCTTTGATGAGGATGACATGGAGTAGTGAGACGTGCTGCCCACAACCCTCAACCCCAGCATCCGACAAATTTGTAACAACCTGAAACGCGCATTAGTGTTAAACAGACTTTCAGACACTTCTGTCAGAGTGCCTACCAACCTTTGCCAATCTTTATTAATTGAGAAAAACATTCTCCATAATTAGCCTTTGGAAGGAGATCATTACCAGCGCAGAGAAAGGAAGAGCTTGACCAGTTATCATTATTCTCATTTATGAACCACTAATGTTGATGGTCTAACGCTGGGAAATGTCACTTCTTGCCAATAGCTGAAATAATTTTATATTCTTCAGATATTTTTTTAAATTCAGACTTTGATGACTCATCACTGTGACTCTGAGATGCTGAACCACCTGGACCTATAGCTGTGCTTTTTTTGTGTTTTCAATTTTCTATCCAGTAACTTATGAATAAGCTTTTGTGTCTATCAATCAAAAAAAGGAAAATGCTAGTCTACCACTCACCTTGCCACGCTGTCACACATAGCACCGAGTCAGATGTGTTTGGAACATGATTTTTGATTCAGCTATCGCCATGATTGTTCCTGTATTTGTAGAGATAACTTTGAAGGGTTTCCTTTCTGTGACAGAAGTAGGTTTTATGGAAGTTTTTAGATATGTGACAGATTGAGAATGTGCCTGTTATGTGTAGTCACTGACTTTTTGTGCTGAATTTCAGTCATTTTAATGTTTATTTTGATAGTTTAGATGCCCTGGGAGATATATATATATACATATTTTGGCTACATAGAAAAATCTGAGCCTCTTCTGTTTAAGGACAGTGCTTTTAAACAAGGCACCTAAAATAGGAAAAAATATTCATAGGTACATGCTCTGCTCAAAAATCTGTAAATATCTGTGCCATATTTTTTAAATTTCTGACTTATTGTGGTTATGTTATGAAGCAATCACTTTTAGCATGTAAATCAGTTAAAGACTTTGTGTGTGTCTGCGAGAGTGTGTTGTTGGTTTACAGGAATTTTAAGTGTCATGCTGAAACCTTTAATAGAATTACTGCTTAAATGTGTAAAAGAGGGATTATAGATGTATTTATACTTTGTGGAGGTGGTATTTATAAACAGCAATCGAAAGATCCCTTAAACTATTTTCAGTCCAGCAGAATAACTACTATCTTCAAGTCCTTTGTTTCACAAAATAAAGACTTATTTTTAAGAGAGAATGTTTTGTTAATTGTCTCTACGTGTTTTATGTCCTAATTTCAAAATTAATTTTTTATCATTAAGTATTAATGAATTAATTCATGTGAATTATTTTACCAAGAGGACAATTACTTTTGTGTTTTGAAAATTCATTGTGTCACCTCATTTAATGCGTTTACTGCATATCTTAGTCACAACCAAATTTAAGGGAACCTTGCCCAATAAAAAAAATGTTTTGTTTTGTTTTTTTGCATTTGTCACAAAAATAAAAACATTAGAGAATATGTGTGTATGAATCTAGTTTCCATCACCCTCTAAGATAGACCTGGTGGCGTGGGTGGGGGCTTTTAGAGAATTTGCCCCTGCCTGCCCCAGTTTCTCTCAAAGCCACAGTCATTGTCATTTTCTTATTTTTTTGTATCTGATTGTTGTTTTGTGATAAAAACTTAATTTATTGACTTTGTAAAATTTAAAATTTACCACATTCATTTGTCATTATTTATCCATGATAAATAAATAACAACTTTTCAAGGTACTTGACAGGTAGGTTGTCCTGAGCATCATGGAGAACCTGCCACATTTCTTCTGTGGATTTAGGCTGTCTCAGTGTCTTCTGTCTCTTCATGTAATCCCAGACTCACTCCATGATGTTGAGATCAGGGCTCTGTGCGGGCCAGACCATCTGCTGCACGACTCCTCGTTCTTGTTGTCCCTGAAGATGGTTGTCATACTGCAGAATGAATGTGGAACGAATCAGGCACCGCCCTAATGGAACCGAGTGATGGATAAGAACCTAAAAACTTAAACTTAGTGGACCCTGCAGAAACCACGTACGTACCCCCAGAAGTATTTCATCTAATTATTCAGTTGTGTTTCATGGGCACCCCCACTTCCATCAGGAGCATAATTTGACACTGTAAAGCTATGTTAAATGAGTTAACAGTTCTCTATGTACTACATAAAATACGTCATTATAGCAGGCTCTTCATTGTCTCTTTTACCTGCAGCTTCAATGGGAAGTGCATTTAGTCAAGCACTGTACTTAACTACAAATTTGAGGTACTTCTCTTGAGTGTTTTCTTTTCATGCCACTTTACAGTCCTACTTCATGGCAAATCATAGAGAAATATAGTACTTTTCACTCCACTCCACACTCCATTTGACCCCTCACAGCCACCTGGCAGTGTTACTGGTCTGTAACATACTGTAGCCACTGCCATATGTTAAAAATAGATAAAAGGTTAAAAAATGAGTTGGCAGTCCTATCAGTAGTACTACATTCAATTCTTTTATATAGCAGACTATTCACTGTCTGTTGTCAAGGCTGGATTATCAAACTACTTTAAAAGTATAGTTATTTTCTAATTTTGCCTTGTAATATTATTCACTTTAAATCTCTGTCACTTGAAAATTATCAAGACAATGGTCTGAAGAAATATTAAGTTAGCCAAAACTGAGAACGTGTAATTAAGCAAAGTTACCATCTGTCACCCTGAACCTGAGCAGAGCTCAGGGGTCTGTTTGTGCTCAGAGATCTGACATTTTGCCTTTTGTTGTGGAAACTTGACTCTTCCATTCAGTCCCAGAGGACGACAGAAAGTGTCCTGTGTGATTTCGATGAGGTTGACAATGAAATGCATTTTATATTCTTCTGTTCATTCTATCATCATTTTAAGTTATATTTGAGAATTAATCTTTTCCTTAAAATCTGAGGGCATCATTGGCTCCTTGATGTGGCAGAGATGAATGTAGAGACTGTTTATAATGTTTCATGTTTATATACACTCTGTAGCATTGCGTTATACTGACAGCGTGTTTCTATTATTTTGTTCACCCTATTTATATCAGTGAGGTTATACTAAATAACAGAAACACTTCTTTATATCATAACTGCAAACTACATCCTAAAAAAACATTATTGTCATGAAGGTAGGATGTATTGCAGGATTGTTGTATTAGACTGTATTAGTTTTCTCTAGGCGTACCTAAAAAACTGCCAACTACAAGACATTTGACACAGTTCAGTTTTTGTTAAACGCCCACATTCAATGTACGAGAGTGTTCAGATTAGATCTGCTACAAAGTGTATGCCTACAGTCTCACGTATTAGCTTCCCTTTTTTTCCAGCTTTCTCTCGCCTCTGCTAAAAGTAATGTAAGCAGTATCCTCTAAGCTCATGTGGGCTGGGCACCTGAAATATTCAATAACTGGCAAAGAGCAACTGCCCCGGGGCCTCAAAAATCCCAGACTCACTGCATGTAGATTTTTGGTAATTTAATTAACTGCACATTTCTTAAGGAATTTGAACCTCCTAAGTACAATTATATATCAAGGCCGGCACTGCAGCTGATTTAGCCAAATTCTGTCCTGTCTTGCAGAGGAAGGCATGCGCCTACATGGTACATATTAAAATAAAGTGCTTTACCAACACTGGGAGTACAATAGCAAATATTTGCACACAGATGCCTCCTAATAGTTTAATCCGGCCATGCAGTCTGTTGTCTGCAGCTTCAGTGTACTAAAGCCCATTAATATGTTTTGATGCTCAGGTGTAGACTTCATCACAGCTCCCCCCCCACCCTTGAGCAAAACGAACCAGTGCGCATGCGTGGAACATTCGATCACTGTTGGTGTAGCTAACGGCTAAGCTACGGGTCCAGCCAACATGGAGAGGAAAGGTAAATCTTTACACCGACACTTCGCACACTGTATGAGCAATGTTGGTCTGTGTGTGAATGTGTGTGTGAGCGTCGGCGCTGCCGTGGATGTCACAAATGTAAAGTTTAGCCGAGCTGCATGCATTCAGATGTTGGTTTAATTGAACGCGTCTGTCACGCACTGTTGAGCTGGGGCGAGCTGCGTTAGCTCCCCAGACGTTAGCTTTAGCTTCAATGGGACATGCCAGGATTAGCGAGCTGCGTTCAGCTTTCTAGCTCTGTCTGTTTTTATACACCAGCTAAAACGCCGACAACGTTCACCAGCTGCTGCTGTATTAACCGACTAGCTTACCACCAGGGTGTGTAAAATTACTTAATGCCACACAAACGTTGCAGTCTTGACATGAACGGTTATCTTTATAGGTAGCTTAGTGATGTAACTTAACATTATAATGGTTTCCAGTATCAAACTGAGTGACAGATGCACCGCAGTTGTGATTTAAATACTGGTATTTGCTGTAAGACGATATAACGCAGCGCATAATAACCCGAGTATGTGCGCTGTAAGGTGAGGTAGTAGTATCTTTTACCTTAGTGTCATCTTTTTTTGTCTTGAGTGTGAGCCGGAGATCAAACGGCAGCTGTAGACAATGGCAAAAAAAAAAAAAATGTCACTGGTTTCTCCTGACAGTTTTGGCACTCCAGGCGAGGAAGAAGAGGGCGAAAGCTAAGAAGACCAGCAAAAAGTGAGTGTTTACACAAGTTCAAGCTCATCTTCTCCTCGTGTTTAACATGATAACCTCATACTAGCATGCATTTTGTCAGTCGCTCTCAGTCTGGTGGTTGTTTGTTGCAGATGTATGACACATGTGTACATGGTCCAGACGTTTAGATTTGAAACTGACAAAAATACCTTGGTTGCATGCTTGCACTCTTACTTTCTTTTGGTCTGTGCATAATCCAGTAATAAAGAAGGGAAAGACTTATCTAACATATCTCAGAAGTATCATGGTTTCCATGGTTTCCATTTTTTGCATGGGGTGCCAGTGAGAGTAGTAGCATTACCCATAAACAGTGGTTTTAGTAAGATGCATGTTGTAAGCTGTCTGTATATATTGTGAGAGAAACTACCCAGAGGCTATGTCTTGCTATCAAAATAGTTTGAGTGATTCCATTAAGATAATGCAACATTTAGGGATGAAAATAGACCGTTCAAGCCTATACTGATTGTTTGGTGTACCTAACAATCTACTAATCATGCCATCAGTGGCGTCCTCCGGAGTGTTACATAACTGCCTGTGCTATATTTAAAACAAGAGAATGAAGAAGCCCACATCAGCCCACCGAAGCATGGTGTTTCACTGAAAACAGCACTATTGCAGATACTCACCTCTTGACAGTGCTATCTTCATGGCTGAAACTTGCATATCCATTAGGTGTAAGAATCATATGATAACCAAGAAACTAGATGTAACTTAAAACAGTGTGGTTGCATGCCACAATTAGTCTTGTATAATGAGCACCATATTTACCAGAGAGCAGTAAGCACCCTTGGTCTTCTTGAGGACATGGCAGGGTGAGAAGGCTATAGTTAGTTGAATTAGTTGTGTAGATAGACAGACACATAGATAAATAAATTTAATGTGAGACTCTGAGAAAACAGAAAATTGAATATTAGAACCTACATCTGCCTTCACACCCAAAGCAATAAGCACTGGCAAAGAAGAATAGGAGCAACCACTCAAAATTATAATGGATTTTTTTGATTACTAATTGTGTCTGGCTCCATATTTAAGGGTTATTTAAGTAATGATATTCCTGCGGTTCATCCCTGTCTTCATTCTATGATAGTTAGTGAAGGGCTGAGACTGAACTGTGAAGATGAATTAATAGTACCAATTCTGATTGCTTCCTACAAATGTGTGATTATTACAAGATTTGCAGTGATGCTCGAGTAGCGAATGCATTTCAAGTGGAGACACCATCATTAGAAAGTCAAAATTCAGCCAAATGAATTCAGTAATTAATTGCAGCTGTTTGTTCTGTCACTGGTGCACAAACATGCTTGAAAGCCCTTTGCTTCAAATAACCGTGTCAGGCATGAATTTGTGGATTATGTGGAAACCAACAGCCCATTTGTGACACACTGCAGACCAGTTTAGGAATTTATTTGAATGTGATCTCAGCTCTCTTGGCTCCCATAGTGATGAGCAGCCTTAATCTCCTCTGTGGAGGAAGTAACATCAGGCTGTTTGGCTTTTAAGTTAATATTAGCCACTGAACTGCTGGCGAGCACAGATTATGGGATGTTACACATATATACACAGAGAAAGTGCTCGCGTTCCAGTGTCATATTGGTGTTGTTATTTGTACTACTGCAAAAAATGACTGAACATGCTGTTCTGAGATGATCTTTACACATTAGCTGTCAAAAATGCCCAGTTATGCTTGGTTGAAATGCCAGAACTGCTATATTTATATTTAACATTTAAAGATTTGTATGACTAAATTAATGAAACCTCAAATGAGAGTTAGATGTCATTAAATATCAGAAGTACTTTCCCCCAGTATATCACCCTTGGCCATCTTGTTGTACACTGATACCTGCATGTTTTAGTTGCAGTTATTGTCAAAACACCAGTAAATGCAGATTTAAAAAAGTCTGCACACAGTTATCCTGTTATTTGACATGGATTTTAGGCCTAACCCTATATTTGTGTTAAAGGCCAAACATTAATCGTACATTAATCATTAAAAAATCATATTTGAGAGCATCATTTGTTTGTAGTAGTCTACAAAACTATGGGCAATATTCTTAATAATGTTTTCTAAAGATCTTAGTTTTAGTCTTCTATGACTCGCTCTAGATGGACTTTGTCTCTTCCATCTGACTTAATGACAAAATAATTGAGCTTTGTAATTGTGAGACAATCTGTGGCACACAGGCTTGTGCCCTAATCTTTTTCTTAATGATGATGTTCATATATTTCTCTCCTTTTAATCCAGGTGCAGTTTAGTTGTCTTGCTTCTGACCCTAGTGATTTATTACATAGTATGCCAAGTACTGAAGTCCTGATTCAGCAGTGTTTATATTTTCCCACATAATAAAGATACACAGCAGACATTTAGCCTAAAATGGGCCTGCAAGAAAATGAGTACAACCATTCACTATTCAGAGGTGTCGACAGCTCAGTAGCTGTGCATGAAGTAATGTGCCCTGCAGCACAGACTTCCTGAAATGTTTCCTACATTTTGTACAGTGTCCTTAAGTGTGAGATCTGTGGAAGGAGGACTGTCATTGTAGATCTGTTGTGGCAGGAAGGTTTTGACAAGATTTTAACATGCACTCTTTATGGCCCGCATGAATGAGATGTAGAGGTTCAGATGCCTTTTTCAATTATCAGCAGTTCTTTAAAGGCATGGTACACATGAAAAATGTTGTTATAAGCCAGTTTTTATTTGCTTGCATTGCTCGCTTACAGTCTGTGTCAATCTGCTGTGTATTTGTGTTTATTTGTTTTAAAAAAAGGAGATGTATTAATAAAAAACAAACGTGTAGGTTGAATTCTGTTGGTTAGGCCAAAACAGAAACTTACATTCGAGCCAAACCAAGACACTTAAAGGCAGATACAGCAAAGCTGAAACTTAATTCCTAGGTGATGATTCAAATTAATATCCTGTCACAGGTTTAAAGGCAAGATTTGGGTGTTGTTAAATTAATAGGCTGGAGGCAGAAATAGGCTAATGGTTAACATACTGAAAAGATGTAGAACATTTTTGTTACCCTTGTGAAACATTTGTTAAATATGAACACATTTCTGTTGTTAAATGACAGGTAATTGGTAAGAAGTGCAGCGAAGGTTAATATTCAAAGGATTTCTGTCCTCAGGCAGGAGAGAAAATGTTAGGGACTGTGTTCCTGATGAAGTCTATGATGGTTGGTGTGTTTGTCCATCAGGCAGCCAGCCAATCCCAGAGCTCGACAGCAGCCTCAGCTAGAAGCCTCACCTCAGGAGCCTGAAGAACCTGAGGAGATCCTCGGCTCTGACGATGAGGAACAGGAAGATCCTAATGACTACTGCAAAGGTGAGTCTCGTCTTGCCCTGTATGTTTGAACACACAATATAACTCAATTACTGTGAATAACCAGAATAAGACGTTTGTGTTAAGTGATTGCATGGTTTTCTGTAAATAAACTCCCCCAATTACTCAGTTATGCCAGTTAATTGACTTAATTTAACTTTGATAACCTAGTTTAGGTGAGTATATGGGAGTTACAATAAGATCATAATCAGTTATTACATGCACTGTCTTGTCTATGGTTGTTGAACTGTGTAGTTAATCTGCATGTTCTTCTCTTCTAGGGGGCTACCACCATGTGAAAGTAGGAGACCTTTATAACGGAAAGTACCATGTAATCCGTAAACTGGGCTGGGGACACTTCTCCACCGTGTGGCTGGCCTGGGACATCCAGTAAGAGAAAAGCTTTACTGCATATTTTTCACTGCACAGTATCAGTGGACTCTGAGACTGTTGTGGGAGGACCTCGTACAGTGCTTCCTGTTAGCGAACGCTACTTGCTCTGTGGTTGCAGGGTGAAGAGGTTTGTTGCAATGAAGGTGGTGAAGAGTGCGGAGCACTACACGGAAACAGCAGTGGATGAGATTAAACTCCTCAGATCTGTAAGTAGCTGAGCTCATTGCACACGGTAGGTTCTGTGAGTTTATATCACATAAATCAGGACAACAAGACGTTCAGTGTACACACTGTGTAACTGCATGTACAGTACTGTCTAACAACTTTCAGCATGTTAGGCATGTGTGTTTAAGCAGTATTACATGGTTACAGATAAACATTAGTAAGTGTAAATCCTGATTATTTGGATTGCATTGTTCCCTTGCTTTTTCCTCAGGTAAGAAACTCAGACCCCAATGACCCTAACCGGGAGATGGTGGTCCAGCTGCTAGATGACTTCAAGATCTCTGGTGTCAATGGAACTCGTATCTTTTACAGCCAAATAATGCAGATTCTTCCTGGTCTTTTGTGACTCCGATTAGAAGTGTTTAATTTCTACTTTCTGCCGGAAAGACTAAAACTTATTAATTCTTAGAAAAATGCGTTTTCAGGGAAAGGATCATTCTTTCCCTTGGTGTCAAATTTAGCTGGAAAGCAGAGAACAAACAACAAAGTAAACAGCAGGTGTCGACTGGACCAAATGGAACCTTGTGTATCCCAAACAGACCTCCACCTATCACAACACTTTGGCTGAGTAAGATCCCCTGAATGCCACAGGGATAGCTATAGCTGTAATATGAGACTCCCTAACAACAGTGTAGTGTTTGCACTCTCATGACCTGCCCTCTTTTCAGTATAAATAATGCTTCTCCTCATGTAGGTGAATGACCTACTGGTTTTCAGTTTGGCTTTACTTATATTGCCTTTAGAGATGTCCCAAGCTGATCCCAAGCATCAGTGTTGAGGCCGATCCAGGCTTATTTAAATGGTTTGGTATTGGCTAAAAATTTTCAAATCAAAATCTGGTCCTTTCATTACTGTACTCTGCTGTGTTTTGTCCTCCTCAGCCTGATTGTGTTGCAACTCCTCTCCTGTAAGATAGCCAGCCTATACAGTGCAGCATCCCGCTGCATAAATCATTGAAAAAATGAAATACATACAAATTCACTGAGCTCTGACCCTAATAATCATTAGAAAAGCGGTGTAGAAAACATTTAGCTGCAGCTACTCATTTTTAGCCGGTGTCGCCTTCAGTGCTTAAGATGACACACACATTGCAGATGGTACGTCATATCAGGTGTCATTAATTAATGTTTTTTGATTTGTGTGCTTTCTGCACGCTCTGTACTTCTCAAAGATATTTAGTGAGGGAAGAGCCTCCTCTCTGTAACGCTACTGTACAACCACAAGTGAAGAGTTTCTTTGGCTCAAATCCAACAGAGTGAGATGTCTTCTTTCTAGTGGATTGTGGGATGTCTTTGTCAGGGATGGCATTCTCCCAGCTGAACTTTGATTCATATAATATCAATAATTGAAGCTCATAGACTTTATATTTTTGAACCATGATCTTCAGTATGTGGATCAAGAAGCTCATAAAAAATAAGGTGTGTGAGGTTAACCAGTCCACAGCTGTGTTATTGCAGTGTGTCAGATACATAGGATATTTAATCAACATTTAAGTAACATAAAAGTATTGGATCAGACTCGGCAGATACCCAGCATGAACAGTCTTAGATCAGGATCAGGGCCCAAAAACACTTGATCGGGACATCACTGACTGCATTGTTACTGTCTTGACTGCTGTGATCTTCAGATGTCTGCATGGTGTTTGAGGTGCTGGGGCATCACTTATTAAAGTGGATAATAAAGTCCAATTACCAAGGGCTACCCCTATCGTGCGTGAAGAGCATTATAAAACAGGTAATTCACAGCGACGCACCTTTTTACGCGTGATGTAGATTCAGTCATAGCTTCCACTAGTTTCCAGCAGCCATGTAGGCTCCAGGCTGTATGATGGGTGGAAACCATTCAGGGCATACAAACAATGAGCAAGTCAGACCTGCTTCTTGACAGATGGACTGAGAAAAATTTTTAAGTGTTTGCATTTCTTGAGCCACCGATCTTTTGTAATGGAATGAGTAACTTATTCAGTAATATTGATTCATTACATATACGTTGCCACTAAGCATTACTATTTATTCACTCTTGGAAAACATAGTAAATTATTACCAAAAATGGCAAATTACAAGAATTTTATTTTTGTTCACCTCAACTACATTTCTGTCAGGCACATGTATGTCAGCCGTTCATTTCATATATTTTAACTGTATTTTACAATCAGATAATCATTTTCCGTGCATACATTTTCCAGGTGCTTCAAGGCCTGGACTACCTGCACACAAAGTGTCAGATCATCCACACAGACATCAAGCCAGAGAATATCCTGATGAGTGTTGATGAGCCTTATGTCCGGAAGCTCGCTGCAGAGGCCACAGAGTGGCAGAGGGCTGGGGCACCTCCTCCTTCTGGTTCAGCAAGTATGAGACACACACACACACACATCCTTATGTACATTCATGAGCACAGTTTGGTAACATTTTGTACTCTTCTGATGTTCTCTTCTCAGTAAGCACAGCACCTGCTCCAAAACAGGTAAAGCCTTTTTATTATTTACTTTTTGCACAGAACATCAGCCTCCCACATTTCAATATAACACACAGTCCCAAAAATATGCAGCTATCAATGAGCGCCTCCTTTTGTTTCCTGTGATCATTTCTGACAGACAGTAAAAATGTCCAAAAACAAGAAGAAGAAGTTAAAAAAGAAGCAGAAGCGTCAAGCTGAGCTGCTGGAAAAGTGCATCTTGGACCTGGAGGAAATGGAAAAGACCACAGAGACACGATATGAAGATGATGATGAAGATGAGGATCCACAGTCTCCAAAGGGACGGGTGTGTTCTCCTCTCAGACAGGTGTCTCTTCAGGAGCTAGGAAATGAGGAAACAGGGGGTAAGAAGCCAACATCACAGGAGTAATATGTGTTTCTCAATTTTTTTTTGTTACTGATGCTAGTTAAAGTACTGTTGTGGTTGTGGTGCAGGAATAAAATCCCTGGTACGAGTCATTTCCAAAAAAGAATTCTCACCTGTCCTGTTTTTGCACTATCAGAGAGCAGTGTGCATGCAGACCTCATGAGGGAGGGACCAGAGGGGCTGTCGGAGCTGAACTGTAATGGCCATGTGGAGGTGGAGCAGAGACAGTCCCAGTGGAGGGACGAAGACCAACACAATGGCAATGCAGAGCCCTTGGAGAAATGTGCCAGTCAGGAGGAGCAACACAAGGATTCCCCTGTCCACCCCATCTCCAACGGTGTGGACTCTGCCGATGTCAACGAGCTGGACACTGAGACTGAAGGCAGGGCCACTGACAGCAGTGGAGTTACTGAGAGACACCATCTTGCTGGGCTGGAGGAGGGAGAGCTTGAACAAACAGTTTTCCAGGACGAGGGAGAGGATGGACCTGACTGTCAATACAGAAACCAGGAAAGCCTGAGAAACGGTCAGTCAGCCAAAATCAGTGCATCTACAAACAGCAAGAAGGGTTTGTGGTAGCTGTTTGTTCAGGCTGGGCTGCTTTATAAGTTTAATACAGGCTGGGCCATGTGAACTTTATTGATTGTTAAACTCTTTGTTTATAAGATTTTTACCCCATCCTTATCTGCCTGCCTCTCCCTCTCCCTCTCTCTCTCTCTCTCTCTCTCTCTCTCTCTCCCCCCCCCCCCTCTCTCTCTCTCTCTCTCTCTCTACTCTGGTGTAGGCAAGCTAACAGCAGGATCCCTGCTAGTTAACCCCCTTGAGCCACTCAATGCAGACAAGATCAAGGTCAAGATTGCAGATTTGGGAAATGCATGCTGGGTGGTGAGTAGTCTGCTAATGACCTGAGGGATTTCCTGATTAGGGATGAAGCCTTGCAGCGAGGGACACATCCAGTGTCATCTTGTTACCAAAATAGAAAGACTTCGATCTTCCAGCTCTTTGTCTTTATACAGTATATATACGTTTATATGTGATATGGTAGATCTGGCTTGGCACAGTTCTCTAGAGTCTTCACACATTTATAGTTCTTAAATATATTTCTCCCATTAAAACAGGATACACACTGAAGGCTCTGTTACCTACCCATGTTACAGATTGTTGTTTGTTTGAAAGATTTGTTTCCTCTCCTTTGTCAGCACAAGCACTTTACGGAAGACATACAGACACGGCAGTACAGGTCCTTAGAGGTGCTCATCGGTGCTGGATACAGCACACCGGCCGATATATGGAGCACAGCCTGCATGGTGAGAGATTGCACTGTATCAAACCTTCAGAAACAAATCAGAGTCCAGTGTACCCTCAGTAAATACATCCCTTCATACAGTGTCTCTTCCTGAGTTTATGATGACTGTGTTGTCTCTTCAGGCCTTTGAGCTTGCCACAGGGGACTACTTGTTTGAACCTCATTCTGGGGAAGATTATTCCAGGGATGAAGGTATTTGCTGGGACATCCTCTTCCTGTCCATTTTCTTTTTTATCCAGTAATAATTGCACAGAATTAATCCTGTGCTATATTTAGCTGTGTTTTTGAAATGTATGCTTCACTGGTAAGAAGGTTTTAGCATTGTTGGTAACTTTTAACAGTTATTGCTACTGTGAAAATGTGTCCTCCATTAGTGCTTTTTATTCTCATCACGAATTGTTTAATTGAACACTCTATTAAGAATTTCACAGTGAGCATGGCAAGTTGTGACATTCACTGCCAATGTAAGTGCAGTTTGCACAATGAGTTGCAGTGCACTTTGCTTAATTTTTCACAGCGTTAATACTTAAATGAGGTACTCCATTACAGTGATTCTCAAATTTAGAAGAAATGCAGATGTGAATCGTGTGATTTGAGTACCAGCATTCCTGTGTTTATGTCCTCTTTAACACCTCAAACCACATTTTCTGCTGCACTGCACTGGAGACGGGGCCATCTCTTCATTTCCCACTTCACCTTTCTTCATCTCCTCACCACTCACTCTCCATGCTTCCTTGTTCTCCTCTTCATGCTTTTCTTTTTGTAAATGTTGGCTCACTGCATAGCTTGAAGTGTCTGTAATGTCTTGATTCTGCCGCAGCATGTCAGGATTGTGCTTAGATTCGGCCTTTAGCTTATTGGCACATGTCCCACACCTGTGGAGCGGCTTTTTCCACCTACAGTACATGGGCTCATGAGTCCGTTGCTTTTTCTTCTGCCACTCCTTTTTCTGTTGCGTGACTGTCCTTTATTGGGCTTTTTACTAATCGCTCATTCTGTATCAGAATCTGCAGTAAGTGTTTTAGTGCAAATGGCTTTGACAGCTGTGCTTTAAGCCTTGTTTTCAGCCAGATTCAGCCTTAGTGGTTTGTTTTCATATATGAAAGTAAATGGCCTACATGTGTTCAAATGTTTGTAAGTGTGAAAAAAAAAATAACACAGGCTTCCCATACCTTCTTGTCATACTAGGCTGTCATCATCCATTGTTTCTAATACATTGTTCCACATGACCATTTGCCATCTCTCTCCCATCCCCTCTCCCATTTGCCATCTCATCTCATCTCATCTCTCCAAACCTGTTTCCCCCTGACTTCCTATATTCCCTCTCCTCCTCTGATGTGCCTCATTTCCAGACCATCTTGCTCTCATGATAGAGTTGCTTGGTAAAATCCCTCGTCACTATGCTCTGAGTGGGAAATACTCACAGGAATACTTCACCAAGAGAGGTATGCCACCCCTCTGTCTGTGGCCCTCTGTGGGAGCGGTGGTGGACGGCAGGGAGAGGAGTACAGGCTTCTGTCAGCACATTCAGATCTACCAAAGCTGTTGGTGTGCGCAAGCCAGTGGAGCATAATAGTCAGTACAGACCAATGAATGTCTGTTACTTTGAACAGTGCCATCAGACATTGATTCAAGTGTCCGTAGTTCTGCCAACGAGTGCCTGGCAAAGGTACATTCAGTGCCTCCTCAGTTGTAGCCAGTAGGATTTGGCTGGATACTTGACACTGTCTTGATCACTTTTGGGCAGTTTCTCTTAACTCACACTCTTAAGAGTGTAAGGTCAGCCACAGGAGTGGTGATAATTCCACCGTAGCTGAAGTATGAATTTGTCATTTCCAGTGTGCCCCATCCCATGTCTGATTGGATTCAGAGGCAAAGCTGCAGCTATTAATTCTTGAGACAGAAGAATCTCGCAACTCTTGTAATGTCTGATACCTTCATTTTTAAGGTATCCCTCATAATTATCTCTCTGCCTCTCAAACGATCCAGCCCGTATGTGTGCTGTCAGCCTGACCCTGCTCTTTCTCAGCCCTCCATTTACACACCCAGAGTTGGGCCAGTGACTGAGACACTGTCTGATGAATCCGTTGTCTTGTCTGTCTTCCCTTCTCCTCTTGCAACCGTCTGCTGTGTAGACCATATAGCGCTGATCATTGAGCTGCTGGGGAGTGTCCCACGCAAACTTATAATGACCGGCAAATATTCCAAGGATTTTTTCACCAAGAAAGGTAAAATAGAAAGTGTCGGTGTCGAGATTGGAGTTTTTTGAGCGAGCGTTGTCTGTCTGTCCAGATCATAGTCATAGTCAGCTGTTCTCATTTTAATGTATGTTGGTAAAAACCTTTCTAACATAAAATATAACCACTCAAAAGAAATGCCTGTTTGAAAAACATGTGTACAGTTAAAAATATGACATATTTCCTGTATGTAATATCTAGATATTTAAAATGCACGCATCTGATGATTTCATAGACTTAACTACCTTATTGTACTGGGTTCACACACAGTTAAGCGTTGTGCTCTGTTTCTTAATATCTCTCTGATTCAGTGTTGTCTGTCCGGGTTGTCTGCAGGTGACTTGAAACACATCACAAAGCTGAAGCCGTGGGGACTGCTGGAGGTGCTGGTCGACAAGTACGAGTGGCCCCGAGCTGAAGCCGAGTGCTTCACTGACTTCCTGCTTCCCATGCTGGAGCTGATTCCTGAGAAGAGAGCCACGGCCGCAGAGTGCTTGCGCCACCCCTGGCTTGCCCTCTAGTGGAGACCTCCAGCCTTTGCACCTCCCCTCCCTCCCACTTTCTCCAGAGACTGCAACAGATCACTTTCCAGTTTGGGCATATCAGATGAATATTTATTTCTCTTTTTGTTTTGTTGTTTTGGATTTCTTATGTTCTTGTTGTTGAGCTAATGCTTCTGTGTATGTTTGCTTTGTATTTGTTGGATCTTCTCTCAGTGTGATGACGTCGGGAACCCAGTGGATTATATTTCTTTGTGATTATGTTGGCTCCAACTGCTGTGCTCTGTTCACCCATCCAACTAAGCAAACCTGTTATTGTACTGCTAGTGACTCGTCCTTGTTTGTTACACTCCTGCACTAAACCCCAAACAAACCAAGGATATGTAGCCTTTATTGGTCATTTTCATCCCCTTAAAAAGGACTCGCTATCCCTTTTTTTGTACATTTTCATTAGTGCTGTGTTCTTTTTTTTTTTTTTTTTAAATGAGTTTCTTTATCTTATATTACACATGTAAGGTATACATTTTGTATTTGTAAAGTAGGTTTAGGGAGTTGCACACTGGGCTGACATTTACACACTGACTGTGGTAGTGTTCACAGCATTTCTCCAGACAGACTCTAGTTTCTTACAGAGACATCCACTGTCTGATAAAGTAGGTCTTATTTTTTAGCCATTACAAATCCGTTGTCACCTGGTATTTAGTATGGTTAGTTCATTATAATAAATGAGATCTTTCATTCTCATGGGAGGCTGGTATTCTCATACACATTATACAATTCAGGAATATAGTGTTTTAAAGGTTTCAACAAGACGGCATTTTAAGAAGCCCAATTTAAAGGAAAAAAGAAGTGAAAATAAACTGTATATATCTGTACCAAAGAGTTTGCCTTTATGTATATTTCAATTATGTACAGTTTCTAACAAATCTTATATCTTAGCTAAAATTATTTAGCTGGGTAGCTGTGTTTTAATAAAAGCGTATGGAAGATGTGTTCGAGCTCAGTTGTGTGTGTGTGGCCAACTGTTCAATAATATCACTGTTTTTGCCATAGGAATGGTGAGATCTGATGTTATGTAATGGTGTCTCAAAATTGATCATATCAAGTAACCTATGTATCTGTTGAGGCCTAGGTAAAAACTAAATTTACATCAATGTCAGATTCAAGAGCATAGACTTTGTGTGAGCCGTCAATTTACAAAACTGTACAACACACCATACAATAAAACAGATGTTCATACAATACGAAATGTGTCAACCTTGTTTTTCAGAGTTTATTAGGTTTGTGATGTAAAGTACATTATTCTCCATGCTGAATAGTTAGTAGGCCCAATTATTAAATCATTCAACTCTCCAAAACACAAGTATGATGAGCTCAACATTAACATGTTTAGCGAAAAAACAAACAACAAAACTGTGGCTATGTGCTATCTGCAGGTAATGGGAAATAGGGAAGTCAAAAAAGCAATTCACAAGGAAAATTGAAAATTCTTCAGTGCTCAGGAAAATGTAATTAAGGATTTGGTGTTTTCAAGGTCAAGGATGAAGTTTTTTAATTCTCATAGCTCTGATATGGTTTGTAATAGTGCTCTTTGACATGTAACATTAGGAAAATCACAGGTGAAAATAATGAATGATGGTTGAATGATGTTTCAGTCACTGTCCTGGTATTGTTCATGCTGACTCACTGTCACACTGTCATGACTTACTGGGGACACATCTGTGCTTTTCTACTGTGACAAGATAGAAAATGTCCACAGTAAAAAGTCCCACAGGCAGCATTTTTATATTCTTCCAAGGTCAAGCGCAGAGACTGTAACTCCCCTGCTTTGCTCCACACCCTCAGCCTTCACCTTGTTTGCATTAACCCTCACCTGCTCCCTCCACCTCAAAGTCATCAGGCAGCAGTTTGTCCTGCCGGTTGCCGAGAGTGAAGGACAGAAATGCCAGGAGGAGGGCGTCCAGGATGCTGATGATGGCCAGGATGTAGGCCCAGCGTACTGTGCAGTTCCCCAGGCTGTACTTATCCGTCCTCTGGCCACACATCCTCTTCACCTCCGGAGAGTCCCAGCCGTCCGGGTAGATCATGCATCCCATCACCATCAACACGGCTGGGGGTGGAAGGAGGGCACAGAAATGGCAGAGCCTTGCAATAATTACCCCTTGTGTGCTCTTACTCTGATAAATAATTATGAGATTTTTTTTTTTCAGCCCCAAGTGCAGGATATGGGATGATGTGCCCCCATAAAGTGCCAAAGGTTTTATTTATTTATGATGCAGCAGGGCAAGAGGATGCTCAGTGGTGTTGTTTCAATGATGTACTGTTATGAAAGTTCTTAAATGTTAAATGCTCTTCATCGTCTGGTAAAGTTTCCTCTGGGTTTTTGCCAAAACTACCGAACAAACCAAGATTAAAATGTGATCTCCTATGTGCAGGTCAAGTAAGTAAGTAAGTAAGTAGATTCAGTAGATTTACTGAAGAACTAAGATTTACTCAACATTTTCTTGAAAGGTATTGAAGCTGGTTATTTTACATTAAAGTAAAACCCATTGTTAAAATTAAACAAGTGGTTCCCAAGACTTTCAAAACTAAACATCTCAGGTTGTTTTATTTGAAGTCAATCGTCACACGGCCCGTTAGATTTATCTTGTGATCCTTTGGATCCTTAGGTTGGGAACCACTGGACTAAAATACCCCGACTGCATCTGAGGCAGAGAAATGAGCTCCACTTTCAGCAGCTACATCACTAAAATCTAAAATGCTACAGTCAAATTATTGAGTCAGTATTAACAATTTAATTTCACACATGGCCAGTCACAGGGCACATTTTTCTGCAGAATGAGTACTTTTAGTATACTTAAAATATATTTTACTACCTCATATTTACTACTTCCGTACCTTTACTGAAGTGTTATTTTGAATACACGATTTAACTTGTAATGGTGTGTTTTTACATTGTTGTATTACTACTTTAACTGAAGTAAAGAACCTCAGTATTTCATCCACCACTAGCAATATAGGCCTTTGTCGCATACTATTGAATATGGCTTGTTTCCTTGGCCCTTGTATGTTTCAGGTGCAAGTTTAGATCAGTTAACAACACAGCAACACCTGATCTTGTTACATGCAACCAAACCACCATCAGAGGTGTCAGAGTCTGGGCTGAAACCGGATCCCTTATTGGCTTCCACAGTGAAGAACGGCACATCAAGAACAAACACACGTCAAGCCTGAAACCAGAGAGGTGAGAAGACGGCTCACAACAGGATGAGTTTATCACCTCACAGGTGATAAAGGACAGGTCTCACTCATCCTTCTGAGTTTTTACGTTAAGGTGCAGACATCTGGTAAAGATCCGAAAGATATTATTGGATGTGTACTTTCACGACCAAATGTAAAAACTTGAAGAATGTTCAGACATTTAATTTGGATAATTTCATACTTATACTAAAACAAAATATACGATTTTAGCAGAATAAGTTGTAGAGTCACTTGCCAATTTTGTACTTCTCCACAGACTGTAACCTTTGATGTTGGCCCATTTTTTAAAATTAAGGTCTATAAATATAAGTAAGTTTACAATTTATTTTAAGTTCAGGTTTTTATCACTTAATTTTGTCTTTAAGAGGGTAAATAGGATAATAATCATAATCCCAGTTGATGTCCAGCTTCATAGAAACTAATCAGCATCATATTGATTTACATTCCAGTAAATTTAATTAATTACATTCGATTGTTATTTACAAATTTCTAATTTGTAAATAAAAAAATTTACCATAAAATAAAATGTGTCCAGAAACTACAAAATAAGGTTTGCTTGGTGTTTTTTTTTTTTTTTTTTTTAACCCTAAATATATATTCACATGTAGCTGGTGGAGATGGAGCTTGTTTTGGCAACTTTATATGCTGCTGGTTACTTTAATCAATCAAACTCTGCATCATATTTTATGCATGGATCATATACTTTTATGTAGTGACTATGTCAAATTAATGTAGTCAAGAATTAAGTACAATAATAACCTCTGAAATGTAATGGAGTGTAGGTGAAAAGCAACATAAAATGGAAGTGCTTAAGTAAAGTACAAGTACTTCAGAATAGTACTTAAATACAGTAGTTGCCTATTGTAAATGTACCTTCCACCACTGAAAGCCACACTCTCCCTCACCTGAGGCCAGCTGCATCCATGCACAGATCTTGTAGACGTTCCCGGCGCTGCAGAAGAAGAACAAGCTGAAACAGACCATGGTGCCAACAACCAGCAGCATGGAGGTCCCGACGAAGAACATGGCAGTCCTGAAGGCCGGTGAAGGGATGGAGCCGAAGTCCAGCACGCTGCCCTTACAGGTGAGCTCCGAGGTCAGCGCGTTGCCGATGCAGTAGTGGAAGAGGCCGAAGTATCCGGCCTGCGGGGTGTTGACACTGTCCCCGATCCAGTAGGGCTGGATGAAGACCACCACGGTGATGATAGCGAAGCAGATGGTGAACACTGCCCACATGACTCCGATGGCTCGGGAGTTTCTCACATAGTTTGTGTGGTAGATTTTGGCTGCCTCCTGGGCTGGAAGCAGATCCATATTAGCGAGCAGAAAAAAAAGAAAAAAAAAAAAGTTTGTGTCGGATTTTACAGCTGTTAGCTTTTCTGAAAAACTCTCTGTCTTCAGGCCTGTGAAATATTTTGTCGTTGTACTAAATCCATGTGTCCCGAATCTTGATGCACGCCACAACACACGCACACAGACACCTGCTGCGGCTGCGAAGGATTCAGCACCCTGGACAGTACCCCACCTTTAATTCATGACGCGAGTCTGACGTCAGACACGGACAGGTGCAGGACGGTGTGGGATCACACATAAGCGTTTTACTACAGTACTGGAAAATAACTAAATATTATCTTCAATGTAAATGAGCGAGCTTTTTTTCATGTAAAAGCTGCAGTTTCATTTGTCTCCTAATTCTCTTGGTGGTAGCTTAGCTGCTCATTCAGTTTTCGAAATTTAAATAATTGAAAGGTTATGGCACAATCAGGAAGTCATCCATTCAAGTTTGCTTGTAAGTAAGTGACAGTTAAAATTGCAATGTATCTCTTCAGAAGACTATTTTGAATAATTAAAAATGCAAGTGATCTTAATTTGGCCCTTTTTATTTCAAACGACGATTTTTATTATTTTAATATATTTTATATATATTAAATGTCAGTATAACATAATGGGTAATTCCATTATATAATAGTTTAGTGGTATAATGAGTTTCTCAGTTTGTAATAAGCCGTCAGCAATGGTTAGCCAGTCATCAATAAGTGTAAATAAAATCATTAATAGAGGGTTAACATTTATAACTACAAGTCTGCAGTTATAAATATTAATCAGCTGCTTACACCTGGAGTTTGGTCCAGATCTTTATCAGTCCATTTCCCGTAAAAATAAAAACTTGGGGTTATTTTTATAATCACACTGCAGTTTTACCATTATTGTAATTTGGTACAAACTCCATTTATTTCAATATTTTCTAAATGTCATAATGTGATATTTAGTGAGCTTCAAAAATCCATTGATATATGGATTCTGACAGTTTGTCGAGGTTTATGGCTGAGGCACAGGAAGCTTAAAATAAAGGCTCGCTGATATTAAATTCAATATTGTTCCAGCTGAGTCTTCATATTGGAGCGCTGCTTATCTGAAAACTTACTGCCAGTGACAGGAACACAATAAGGATTTTATTTTGATAAGTAAAAAAAAAGAAGAAGGAGAAGAGAGACCACACATGGACGGGTTATGGTTTTTGATTGCTGCTGCTGAGGGTGTTGGGAGTTCAGCTGCATCACAGTGCACTGGACAACAATGAAGTCTTTTTTAGCTCAGAAATGGCACATATTATGTGAAAAACCTAACACTATACACACGTGGGCAGCTTCAGAATCACACAGCACACTTGTGTTTGCCAAAACCATCTGGTCTGTGAGGCTTGATACCAAAGCAGAGATCACTCTACTGCTGGTGAATCCAGCTTTTTCTTCTCTCTCTCTCTTATTAACTGCTGTTTTTTTCCACACTGATTACTCCGCTGTGGGCTGATAAGTTACGACACTGAACACCAGAGGTAAATTTTGGACAAAAATAGTGACTCTCATGTTTGCTACAGCCCCACTTTTTCATTTATCAGTATACATTTCTGGAGTCTTTTTTTCATGTAAATATTTTAAATAACACTAACAGTTACCTTTAAATCACAACAGCACTTATGATTGTGCTCCTTTGCTCTCATTGTTTTCTGTGCCATGTTCAGTTTGGGATGACAGCTATGGCTCGAGGCTGATGGGTGGGGGGGCGGGGGTGGGGCAGCCGCCATCTGTGCCACTTGCCCTCCGGTCACAGTTGGTAACAAGGAGCTTGAGGGCCTCCTACATGACACTATGCCATACTGTGGATAAACAGTATTCAGGGATGAGCGGTTGTCCCACTTCCCCAGGGGATCCCTGATGGCTCAGGAGGGACACAATCAGCTGCTGGTGGGTGGTGGTGGTGGTGGTGGGACAGCAGAGAAGGAAACACCAGCAGCTCTGCCTGAGATGACACAGAGAGAGGGATGAGAGGGAGAGGAGACATCACAATTTAGATAAAAAAGGACTAATCAAAACCAGTATGTGGAAGAAAAATGTGGGGGTTCTGCTTTTGAGTGCTGCTCTAATGAGGCGTAATCCCTGATAAACGTGACAGCTTCTGAGGAGCCCGACTGTCTTGTCACGATTTCATCAAGCTCACAGTTTCTTCAGTGATGCCTTGAAGAGGAGGTGTGTAGATGAAAACACACACACACACACACACACACACACACACACACAGATACACCTTACACTTTCAGGAAAAAAATAATCTCTTTATTTGTTTTCTGGCATAAAGCCTTGTTTTAAAGTCAAAATAATGACAGCCTGTAGTGATATGAGGGAATTAGTCAAATCCACTTTCACTTCTGTTGCATTCAGAACCCCTGGTTGTGAATTAAAAGATAAATCCATGGCCATCTGCTTTTTACCCAGAGCAGTGCTGCTGTGTTGTAACTCCTAAATGAAGATGAAACATGTCTATCTTAAGGACTGATGTGTTGGGTTTATCGCAGACGTTAACACACAGAAAGGAATGAAGCTTTCCTGTGCGCCTGTTGTTTTTCATCCTCTTTTTTCATCACAGACAAGGTCTGACATTAACAGAATAATAAAGGTGTTTAACTGTCTTACCTTGTTACAAACTGAAGAGCACTTGCAGCTTTGATTTTAAAGGTGCCGCCGTCTCCTGAACATAAATTAAAGCTGCATTTCTCTTTTGGTTTTCTGAGGACAATGAAACACTGTTTGCATTGGCTTTTCAGTCATCCCACCATGCACCACTCAAAGTTTTTATGCACTGAAGAGAACAGAAGAGGCCCTTAGCTTTGTTTTAGGTAAGAGAATTTCACTTTGTGCCACAAAACAATTCAGTAAATTTTTGGCAAACTTGAGGATGATGACACTCCATGTAAAAAGGCTGGAAATGCACAGTCTTCCCCATGCAGCAGCCTTCCTGTGGAAGCAGATAAGGGCTAACATGATTTTAAATTCTTAAACTATGAAATTTAATCACTTCTGAATATGTGATTTCAAAATGAAATGCTAATGAATTTATAAAGCATTGAATTATTTTACTTTGAAAGTCATCTATCTGATTTGATGTGGTTTGAATTCTCTTTAAAATAGTAACACAGTTAACGTACAAAGTCAATGGAAAGACACGAATTCGCGTCCGTGAGGGTCGAAATATGTCAACTTGAGCGAAAACTTCGCGTGACACCGTGTCGCGAGAGCCTATCAGCGTTCAGATTCTCCTGACGTCAACGACAATTAAAAATGGAGGAGACAGTTATCGTTGCAGTTTGCAGTACGACAAAACCTCTATAATTTACAGAGACAGAACAAAAAACAAGAGGACATGGAGAAAAAAATCAGTCAGTCAGTAGACTGCAGGACTAGGACTACTAGGTAAGTTCTGAAAATCTGTATCCGTTACTTGATTCCAGCTGTTTGTTGTACTTTCCTACAAGCCAAGTTAGCTTTAGCGTTAGCTGCCTCCCCCAGTTAGCGCAAACACTGGCGCAGCCGGCTTTCCTGTACACGGGTGCAATAGAGGTCATTCGGTTATTCCGTTATGTGGTATCGATGGAGGCAAGCCCCTCCTTTCCGAAAGGAGTACTCCCATTGGCTGTTAAAAGTGCGAATATGTGCGGACTGCGAAATACTCCGAAATCAGCTGCCTGCTTTGCCTCATTGGAAATACATCCTAGTAATGACCAAGCCTCTACTATTCTGCCTAAATATGGGTGGGTAGGGATATGACATGAAATCAGGAAAGAGAGGGAGAGACGGGGGAGATGACATGCATCAAAGGTCTTCAGCTGGACTCAGGCATGTTCCAGATTTAGACCTTTAAGATACCAGGATGCCCCAGCAATACCCTGTTTGCTTTCTGGTAACTACCTGTATTTTAATGTCTAAAAAGTTAAATTGAAAACAAGTAATTGACATTGGAATGAGAGTCTTTAATTACTGCATCATGTACAACTTCATGATTTACCACCTACATATGAGAGCCACAGGCCTCTTTACACTTAAAGCACTTAAGAGGTTTGAGCATACATCTGGGCTCTTTACCTCCGATGAGCGAGTTCTTAAGCAAACCTGATAGCTAAGCTCCTCTGCCTTGTCACTCTCATACCTCAGGGAGTCAGGTTTGTTTATCCGTTTGTTCAATAATTCCTGTGCTTCACCGCAGTTCAGAGAGGCTGCTGAGACGATCTGCCAGTTTGGTTTCCTGTGCAGTAAATTCACAAGCTACAGAGGCAGGCAAGAGAAAAGCGAAGAGGGATACAGGTAAACACCTTTAACCCGGCTCTCTGCAAACCACAGATCACAGAGCACAAATAAAATGATGGATAAGCACACGGTGGAGTGAATGTGGGGTGCTGTGTCTCGCCTTGAAAATGGCATTGAATAGAGGGGCAAGAAGGTGAAAAGCTCCAGCTTCATCAGGGTTTAATACACACAAGGTCCAGCGAAGGGTTGGAGCATGTACTGTATTCTCACATGTTGTCTGAAGCGTTAATATATAATGTGACTGTAATTTTAGCTTCAAAAAGGCAACACATTAAATACAAGATGCTTCAGTACATCCTGGGACCTGCTGTTTTTTCTCCCCACAGTGTGTCTTCCCACAGTGTAATAGTAGCAACGTCAGTTTTTTTTGTTTAGTTGCATCCCCATTATTGGTTACCTTGGCAACAGCCTTCTGGGGTTCATATAATCAACACATTCAACACTACATGAAATAAATGATATAGTCAGACCGATGCTGTAATAGCATCAGGTGATACTTGTTTTTTTTCACAACACCTAACAGAAATAAACTTAAGTTATAAATAAATTTAAGGATCCCCTGCATCTGTTTATGAAAGCATCTTCAATCAATATTTATATGTTAAATTCATCACTGTGCTAGAAACACCACTCCAAAGAAATGCTAATGTTGTTCTGTATCTGCTAGATTTGTAAATAAGGTTGCGTGAGCTTTAAAGAGACAATTAGTTATCAGTTTAATTAGACTGTGAGGCTGCAAAAATCAGATCAAGTCCATCCCAATCTGAGTTAAAGAAATACTTTTAAGTGCTGTTGCTTGTGGCAACTCTAGAACTTGATCAACTCTAATTAGTGGACAAACAAATAAATGAATTGCTCCTGAAACTGAACGGTTATTACTGACTGTGAGAAGGTTTGCTGGGTGTAATCTGTCATCAGAGGTTATTCAATGGACTGTATGTGACTGTATGTGTCTGACATGCACAGACAGCTGAATTGCAGCACACCTTAAAATGATGTCTGTGAGTTTTCACAGCTGATGATAAACCACTGCAGATTGTCACTGCTGTAAGAATGAATGTGTATGAATGGGTTCAGTCACAAACCATTAAACCTCCCATGGTCCTTTGTAAAATGGGCAAGTTCTACTTCCTTGTTTCATCATATTTCTCTCCCTAATCCAATACGAGGTGTGTGAGTAAAATGGCCTGTGGCAGTTCTAATAACCTTGGCAGCTTTATTACATTTATGGCCAACTTTCATCAAATGAGCGACATGCTTATTCCTTGATGCGATTAAGGTCTGCTGAGTGCACCATAATGTTTTCCAGAAATGTGACAGATCTTCAATCATCATCACCTTACTTCTGCCGTATTATTGTTTAACATTATGTGACTCATCTCACCTCCCACCAAAGTGTGTTTGTCTTTGTAAAAGCTCCTGCTTTCAGGGCTTTGGATTCAAAACAAACAACCAGTTCTCACCACACTCGAGCAGATTTAGATGCCATTGCCAATTATAGATGTAGAAGCATTAACAGTCTTTTAAACTCGGGCAGTGATTTCTTTTAAGACTGACCCTGATTCTGGTTTGAGGAGAATACTAATGTTTAGTTCGTCACCTCTAATTAGTATTCATTGAGTGTATTTCTAGTATCCCTTTGTTTTTGTAGTTTTAATCTCACAGGGGTTGTGGGGTTCTAAACACCTCCTTGTGTTGCATCAGTAACCCTGACCCTCAGCTGTACTGCGGCTTTGTTTCCCTGCAGCAACAATGTGTGAAGATAATGAGCTCTGTGGGTTTAGTTGCAGGTGTTGTAATGGTTGCAGCAGCTCTGCCCTGGACAAGAGACGAGCAGCCACATTTTTGTGCTGCTCTCAGAGCAACAGCTTGCGTCCACGAAACAGCCCACACCCTATCTTTCCCTCCCTGATGTCTGACCCTGCAGTAATGTTGTCTCACCGTCCTTACGGCAGCGCTGCTTCATAGATGCTTGTCCAGTCAGCTCTCAGGCCAATTTTCTTTTATCCCATCTCTGGTAGAATCAGCTTGGTTTTGGCAGCAGAAAGCAGGAGGTGATCCAGAACTCAGCCAGACACATCTTGTTATTTCAAACAGAGAAAAGATGCACAATGGGCTTTCACACCTTCAGCCACCCAACACCACTGTATTTGGGATAACTGAAGCATCCACTGTGGTTGCAACTCTTGGAATGTGTGTTTGGTGTCACACTAATGAGATTTTTCCCCCCCTCCAGTACAGACATTCATCCCTTGTGCAAATAAAGAATAAATGAAAACACAGAAAATGCCTCAAAGTGGTTTTCCTCTGTGTTTGTGAGCTCTCACTGCCTTGATGAAAAAATCTTTTATTAGCCAAGATTGTCCAAGAGGGGGCAGTATGCCATTAAGTGTATTGAGTGTATTCAGTTATTAGCGTGTATGCACAGAGGACAGATTATGCGAGTACTCCTCCCATACTTCCAATGAAACAAACAGCCAGATGAGGAGCAGGCCGTCCCTGTCCTTTCTGTTCACACGTGTATTTACATACAGTGATTACACAGATTCAGTTGTCATAGACAGAATCTGTTTAAAAATCAAATGTAAGCATATGATTCGACAGTCCTGTAGTGTTTTTTTTTCTTCTTTCTTGCAGGTGTTATCTTTTGATGTTGAAAAGGACCCTGGGTGTATTTTATATAGTTCTTTTGTGGTGTGATTCTCTTTGAAGTAGCTGTTGAATCCCCCAGAGTGATTGTATTAATACACAAAATCTTCACTCACATTGATTTTAATATTCAAACATCTGCTATGGGAGTCGGTCCCTCACTGCCTCTTTCTCTCTGTCTTTACTCCTCATTTGGAGCTGTGAGTAATGTGTTTATTTCCCTGACATTTTGCAGACGCACCTTTTTGCTTCTGGGACCAAAGCCCAGTGTGTGTGTGTGAACATGATATCAAGTGTTAGATGAGGGTCATCATTCAGTTCTCCTGACAGACTGAATCCCTGTGAAAACACTGCCGCCGCCTTTCCCCTGTACCCAGCTGCTACTGGTGCGACGACACCGGCCTCATCTCTGAGCTCACACACGCTGCATGAGATATCAGGTAGGGGTGCAGTTATGCAAGGGCACGCGTGACAAGGAGGCATATTTATCTCGGGGGCGAATCTCATCACTATTCTTTCCCTTCTAACCTCCCTTGGTTGCCTCGGTGGTGTGCAAAGACCTGAGGCTCTGAACTTTGATTGCATGTGTACGCTCTCAGTTGATTGATTAAAGAAAACGCACCCATAATTTCAATCATGATGTTCAGTACCCTTTTGAAATGCCACCGTCAATATGTCTGTCAGGTGCCCTGAACAGAGGTGAGTGGTGCCACCACACAGCAATGAATGCTCTCTCTCGCTACTCTTGTAGGAGGAGCTCATTTAATTTTTATGTCATTTCTTTGTCAGAGCAAATGTGTTCACTTTTAGACTGTCACTGCATGTGTCTCTGAGACTGTTTTCAGTTAGTGTATGTGTAAGTGATGCTCCAACAGTTATATAACCTTGTAGCAGAAGTGATAGGACGAAGCCCAGATCCCCTCCCCCCACCCCCGTCCATCCCCACCCCAACAGTAAAATTTGGGGAGGCGGTTCTGCCAGAGCTGTGAGGAAATTCTTGCTGTTAATTGGACTGTGAAGGATTTTTACTGCAGATTCAGCCCACTCTCCATGTCACCCTTGTTCTTCTGCTAGTTCACACCATGGATTGTGAAAGGGTTTTAGTTTACAGCATGCCCTCAATTTCTCTCTCTCTGTCTCTGTGTCCCCGCTCCATATTGTATCTGTGTTCAGTGTGTACCGTGAAATATTCGCACCATATGGCCTATGCTTTTACTATACAAGAAATCAGTGTATTTTACCCTTCTGTGAGCTGCTAACTGTAAATGATGCAAGACATGCACTGACAGACATCAAACAAACAGCCAATTTGGAAAGCTGCTGTGAGCTAAAAGGAGCAGTTTGACATTTTGGGAAATACGATTATTCTTTTTCTGGCTCTGGCTGAGAGTTAGACGAGAAGATTGATACCTTTCTCAAGTTTGTCCACATGAGGCTAGAACTTGCAGATGATGATCTTAGGTCAGCATATAGACTGGGAGCTTGGGGAAACAGCAAGCCTGGCTCTGTCCAAAGTAAGCCCCCTAATTAACACATACTGTTGTGTTTGTTAAATTTGTAAGAAAAAAAGTGTAGAAACAAAGACAGGAGCCTATGTGTTGGACTATTTCTTGGCTGGGCACAGTCACCTCCTGGAATCTTGATGTACCTCTGAGGTTGTCAGACAACCAGCAGACACTCCAGGATGTGCTCCAGTAAAATTTAGAGGTGAAGGTAGGTGGATTTTTCCCCTTTTTTACCTTTGAACAAAGCCAGACTGTTTCCACCTGTCAGTTTTGCCAGACTGTGATTGGTTGGGTAAAAATGGTTTTGGATGGCTAGTTACAATTTGAGCTGCTTTTTGTATCATTTGGGCAGTTTCCCCAAAACAAATAGTGAGCCCATATTCCAAAAATTGACCCCTCCTTTTTTCCAAATTAGTATCAATAACATATATATAAATAGAAATTCAGTCAGAGAATATAACAGGGATGCTCTGAGTAAATGGATGAATGAAAAACCCAGTCTGAGATCCACAAGAGGGAAAAAAAAGGGTAAATTTATAATAATTGTGTGGCTTTGAGGCTTTTGTTGGGCTACTTTGGTGTCAGTCATATCTGGAAACCCTGCTCCCTGCTTCCAGTCTTTATGCTAAGCTAAGCTAAACAGCTGCTGATTACTACACAGACACGAGAGATCTAATGAGATCTCCTCTCAGTAAGAAAGCAAACAAGTACATTTCCCAAAATATTGTGGTAGCCTTTAAGAAAAAATAGTAAAAGTTTTCTTTAGATTTATTTATTTATTTTGTCGTTTTTTTGTGTCCTCACTGGAGCTGCCTCAGCACCATCTGCATTTTCTTTTCATTCTCTGCAGAGTCCTTTGTGCATTTCATTGTGGGACAGGAGAGCCCATCAAGTGAAGTGAATTTACAGAGCATGCTTATGTCTTTGAGCGCACTTAATGTTGTCACTTTACAAGTGTAAATGCACATATACTCAAAACCCTGTTAGCATTAATGTGCAGCATGGAACTGGGGCACGGCCACTGTGTCTTGCTCTCTCTTCTTCACACATGTGCTCACTTTTTCAAGAAGGCGGTTCAGATGAGCGGCAACCAAACAAACACAGTTTGCATCAAACACTGATGAAACAGTGACAGACGATGATGCCAGTTCATGTAAACCGACTGTAAACTAGAATGAGAGCGGGTGGATCGAGCTTCAGCGGCGTTACTGGGTATGAAAAGAAATTTCTCTCTCGTACATTTGGCACTGCTATCTTTTCTTCAAAGTGTATTTTGCCTCTAGTAGAGATTTCTGTAGATTCACAGTGGCTTTGTGAGTTGATTTATCACAGTAATGGTGGGGCAACCAGAAAAGAGCACAGAAAAACCAGCTGAGTTTTGAATCACTTCACACTGCTGGGTTTTTAGCCATTAACTACTTCTCTTTTATCCACAAAGGAAAGAAGAGGTGCTCCATCACATAAAGCAGTGGCCATGGGTAAATACCGGATTGAATGAATGGGGATCTATGAATTTTATTTGGCACTCGCTGACTCAGAACAAGCCTTCAATGTTCAGCTTTCCTGCTTCTTTTCAATCACAGAGAGAGACAGCCTTTAGATATCTACATTTGTGCAACACATTGATGCTTATTAATAGCATCCAGATTGTCTGCCCTTTTCTCATCTGGCCAGCAGGTTGCTCATAAAAACACCTACTGAACAAAGTATATGTCTTTCACAGAGGATATACATGAAGGGAAAGGTGTTGACTGTATAAGCTCTGCTTATGAAGGGGACAAAGTGTGAAGGAAACATTGCATGATTGCAAAAAAGTAATGAGTAAGTAAGGAGCCCCTTTTACTTCATCACCTCTCCACTGGTTGGATTGTGGAGTATAGTGGAGGCGAGCAAGCTGTCATTTCAGTAGATATTGTCAAGTGACAGCTGCTGCTAGTGGGGTGGTAAGAAATAGCTCAAGGGGTTAAAGACTGCTGGTGTCAACAACACCACAGCAGGCCTGTACTGCTACCAGCACTCACCACTGATGAGTTTTTACTTTTTTTTTTTTTCCACAGGGCTGACTTCTCCAGGCCCCTGTGAACATGTGGATGCCCATCAACTCCTAAAATCACGCTGCTTCTGTAATGAGGAAAACCATAATGGCAAATCCTGCTCAGAGCATCCTCCGGCTGTGATGGCTGCACCGGAGGGCATGTGCACAGACAGCAGTGGGTGCTTCAGCTAGCGAGCAGGCTTTCCTCATTATCTAGATGTGAGCGCCACAAGGGTCGAATAATGCGGAGGGTTTGGAGTCACATTAATCATGCTGTCACACATGTACGGGTCCACTCCAGAGACAGGAGTTCATGGAACCTCATGCTGATGCTCTGAGGACAACAACTGGTGTCCTCACTCACTCAACTCCAGTGCTATTTTGCCACATTCTACATGAATATGGCACTCGATATTTTTCTACTACTCTGTTGTAGATCACTCTTGATAACATTTGGGGCTCTGTACCGTTAACCGCATGATAGTCCACCTTTTGTATAGCTCTGCCTCAGCGGTGCTCTGCTGCACCTGCATCTGATCTCTGAGTGGGAGGAATCCTGCTATTTCTCCTCGGAGAGCCATTGGTGAAGCACTGTGCCTGCTGTGAGCCTTACCATGGCAGTGTTCACATATCACTGGCTGTGTGTTCATTTCCACACATACTACACACGGTGCACAGGGGATATATGCAATAATTTGCATGGATATAGCTTTGAGAAAACACTGTGATGAAAGTCCCTCCTGCCCAAGATAGAAAGCAAACTTTGTTCAGGGGTAGGAGGAAAATGTCTCTGCGCCTCCTGGCATCGCAGGGGCAGGAGGCTACATGGGTGCAGCATACAAGATTAGACCTACTGCTTGTCGAACAAATAGATGTGGTCAAAATGTTTTACGGGGGGCTCGCTTCTTCTTTTCTCCCTGAAGGTTGTAAACCAGTCGCGGCCGTGGTGATGGTGCCACTGCCACTTAAAGCAGTTTTTTTATTAAGCACCTAAATCATTCTTATTTCATTAAAGACGAGTAGTCGAGCTGCCGAGTTTCAGTCAACACAAACTAAATTGCTTCAGTTAGCATCCTGAGGTAGAATGATTAGTGGGTGTTTTGCTGTTGCATGAAGAAGCTGAAATGGAAAATTTAGATGATGCTGTGGCCTGGGATTCAGTGGATGAACAGATGATACATTTCTCTCAGGCTCCCTGGCTCTGAGGCAATTCAATTCATTTTCTTTTATTGATTGACACTGGACACTGTGCTGTTTGCGGTTCATGCAAGCAGGCAACAATAATGAAGGAATTTCTTGCAATTCAGTTTCTGAAAAATAAACAGTAACTCTGTGGAAGCTGCCAAATAGTAACAAGCTCTATATTTGTGAGAGGATGAGTTTTTGCAAATAGGAGAGTGTGGCCACTGCTCACTATTTCTAGTGCATGTTTTAGGACTAGTTTTTTGTTAAAGTTATCCACATAATTGTGACGTTGATGATGTTTTTCAATCACTCAAGTGCAGTAATACCAACATGTGTAACGAACTTGTCAAACAACAGTATATTGTATATAGTGTATTTTTTACACATAGTATTTGTGTCCACTTGGCGAATATAAGTCCCATATTAACTTTCCCTGTTTCACCGACCCTGTTTTTGTTTTCCACCAACTCCTGAGGGAAATGTCAGACTTTTAGCTGCTAAATGCTCCACTATGTTCATCAGTTGGCTGCTAACTTTGTCTGTCTGCCATTCGGTGCTGAGCAGGTAGTGTGCAGTGGGTTTTTCTGAGCCGAAGAGAGTGGTTAGAGTGAACCAGAACAGTAAAGTTTCAGGCTGAAAAATTAAAGCTATGAGCTCAAAAAGGCACAGCTGAGGGAAACTGAAGAGGTGAGTGTGAAATTCCCCATGGGTTCATCACTATGAGAGAACGAGAGTCCTCATGACTATAGAAATGCAAGAGCGTGTGTGTGTGTGTGTGTGCTTGTTAACAATGATCAATTTCTTTTTCAATTCTTCCTGGAGCTAACAGGAGGAACCTGTCAACTTTGGGTTGCCTTTGTTTGTTTTTCTGACATTTTCACTTTTTGCAGCCTTTGAAGATATTAGGAGTTTTTTTTTTTTTTCATTAAACTCTCTAATGCGTCTGTTTCTGTCAAACTTGAGACGGGAAGAAGAACAGCTCACCTTTTATTCTGCAGCAGGAAGTGTGGCTCTTTCTGGGTTTAAAGATTGTCTGAGTATTTTGACTGTTGTGCATAATCGTGTCTTGAGGACTGTCTCCATCCTCTCAGGAGCTGTCTAACCACTTTGGTGCCTTAACTTCATGACTTATGAAGTCTGACCTCAGGTGTTTGCCCAAAGCGTACTGGGAAGGATTTCATACTTGTGAATTACTTTCATATTGAAGAGCTGACTTACTGACCTTGCTACGATTTCTGAAAATAACCTGCAATTTATAGGGGCAGACCACTGATTTTACATGTCGAAGTCAATTTACCAGTAATAGAGAGTGCTCAACCCTTCTGCCAGACAAGAACGTCAATACTCGATCGTTCTGCAAAACCCTGGATTACATCCAATAACATTTTATTTTTTTATTATATCCCATGCCAGTCTTTTTTACAGTTCTTGCTTTTTACATTATCTACACACGACCACTTAGAGATGGTTAAGAATAGGGAAAGACTATGATTACAGTTCATAAGAAGGCAAGCATCAATGGCAGGACTGTGATGGGACACAAACAGTGGTCCCCTATGAAGTCCGGGATGGTCTACCAAAAGAAAAGACTATATTGAGATGCATCATGGGAGGTGTAGTATCCAAAGAACCTTGACCTCTGCTGCACTGATTTTGATGCATCTTTGTTTAGCCTGTCTCTCGCAAGTTCATCAACTTTGTAAAAGAGCAATGCTGCATACAAACTACTAACACTCTTAATTTAGATGCAGAGCAGTGAAATGTGTTGTTTATTATCATGTAAATGTGTGTGTGTCCATAACAAATTTGTTTCTTGCAGGGCCAAAATTGTTTTATATCTTAGTAACACAACGTTTTATGATATTTGATACTGGTATGGGCTTTACGCACTCACACAGACACCGTGGTTAGGAATTTCTATGCAACCAGCAATCTCATGCAATCTACTGTATCTGGTGGATTGTATTGTAGAGAGCTACCAATTTCATCAGCCTACAATCACAACTGACACGACAATCAGTCACTTTAGGAGCAGCATCAAGGTAAACTGCGTGTTATACATTTTGGGTTCTTCTTTCCTTATTTACAGGAACAGTTTGCATGAATGACTAGTAAGTGTCCAGACTGAGAAGAGAACAGTAACACACTCTGAAGAAGGCAAGCATACATCTTAGTTTCATTTCTCTGAGAATAAGCAGCAACAAACTTCAATCAGTCAGTCATGTGGTGTGGTCTCTGAGGCACCACTGCGACCGAGCAGCCAGCTTCGAGCACACTTCATGTGTTTACTTTGCCAAACGTAATATAGCAGAATGAGAGTCACAGGAATGCATTGCGACCCTCATTTTACAAGTGACCACAGATACGGCAGATGACAGCCAGTCTAGAACCTGCATGAAAATGACTGCAGCAGCACACAGAGACAAAAACGCGTGGCAGGCAAGACAAACGCAGCCCAGTGAGCTGCCATCGGATGATAGCAACTAATTAGAGAGCTTCTCTTCCGCTCAAGGGGCTGTCTCATGATTAAGAGAGCCCAATGAATATGTATACAATGTCAGCACAGGGATGGCTGGATCTAGGTCAGGCTGCTGGTAGATGATGAGTTGCCTGTGAAGTGAAGCAAGGAGACGTGCGCCAACACCACGCCATTCAGAGAAACCCTCAAGAGGCATGCAGATGTTAGGGACCTTAACTTTTCCAGATTATGTCTCTAACAAGTTTATGGGCTCTTGGCATTCAGAAGGAGGTGGCTCATCTAGCTGCAAAGCCCTAAATGACTTCTCTGGGGATCATTTCTGTCTGTTACAGCTTGGCATTTAAGCAGAGCAACTGGATGCATTGATTGGTTCATCTACTCACTGGTAAACAGAATGTGAAACAGATATTTCTTCAAAGATGGTGAAGTGATTTCATATGTTGCTGGAGCCTGGAGATAATTTCACCTTTGTTGTGGTTTGCGGTTTGTAAAGAAGCTTTTTATGCAAACCATTCATAGTCAGTGAAGACGAGTGAGTGAAGAAGTCAACTGCCATGCTTAGGTGTCTCACTGACCCATCTCTAAGACAAACAGCATATGCAGTGAGAATAGCTAGCTCACAGTTTTGCTTACATTATCAGAGTTAATTATCCAATTGCTCCAACAAGCTGAGTTCAAAGTTAAAGTTTGCTTTGGATATGAGGTGGAAGAGAAAAGGCCTGTCTTTGGCTGCCAGCCCAACACACAGCCGAGTCCTCCTTGCTGTCACAGATGCCTAACCAACAGATCTGTCAGAGGATATGAGAAATGCCCCCAGTATTATTTTCTTTTATTAAAATGTGCAAGTACTTTTTTTTTCTACCAATCACACTTGGGAATCATGAAAGGTAATATGATTCCGTGATGCATGACAGCTCTCAATAAATGCAATGATTTCTTTCAGTTTATTTTTTTTTTCTTTTCGAGGGGAAAATGATTTGAATGAATTACCCTGCGTTACGTGTACAGCATTTCAAAACAAACAGAGAGAGCCGAATCTGCGATCCTGAGCTTTTCAAAGCATACTTACATAACTGTAACTGTACCAGTGAAGGTAATTCTAAACCTATTATCACAGGAGAATTTCTGAGATTCACACTGCAAAATGGTTTTATGTGTGAGTTCTGAAGCAGGTTTCAGCCGGAGTGTACAGTACAGTAAAGTGACAGTTTGAAATGTCTCCACTGCACTCTATAACAAGAAATGCCTCCACTTTACAGGTCTGTGAATCTCTTTCTCAACATAATGAACTCCCTGACAGCGAAGTGGCAGAGCTGCACCACAGTAAAACACGGCTGTTTCCCGTCACCACCGCTGAAAACAGCCACGCTCCAGTGTTTCAGTGATGGTTGGCGGAGCGGCTGCCGACACCACATTTCCTGCTGTTCAATCAGTGTAACGGATGAGTCTCTGCTACAGACAGTGATGCTGCACACACATGTACCCATATATATATATGTCATGCCAATACACACATTCCCAGCATAAAGAAGCCTTGTCCTGTGACACCCCCAGTAGTGGTCACACCTCACCATTTCTCTGTCACTTGATAGTAAGATAAATGAGCTAATATCTCATCCGCTTCTTGCACAGAGCTCTATCCACCTCACCTCAGTGAAGTGGAGCAGAGATGGACTAAACACTGCTTCTCAGCTGAGGTCAACTGTTCATTTGTTTTCTGTATTGTTACGTATGACTGGAGAAATTCACGCTGCTCTTCTCATTACAACTTGACACTCACACATGAGGGATTTGATGCTCCCTGTTTCCTTCTCCTCAGAGAAACCACAGGACTGACAAAGTGATCAAATCGTCTGAAATGGAGAATAATAAATGTGCTCCCAGCTCAGCACAGGGGCATTGCTGATTGCTGTCCCAGAAGGATGAGGGTGTAGCCGTTCTTTTAATGTTCAGGTTTCAGGCATCATATATAGACATTACGTTAAGTTCAAAGTCTAAGGTTCTGCTTATTCTGAAAACATGTTAATGTACAACATTTACATACATTTGCATTTACTCATTTGCTAGATGCTTTTTCTCCTAAGCAACTTACAAGTGAGTGTGTAAGTTGCTGGTGTGTTTTTTGTTTTTTTCATCTTTTCATTTCCTTGTCGTTGCACATGGTCCTGACTTTGTCTGTCGGCTTTCTTGTTTTCTGTTTCCTTCCCTATTTTGCGAATGAAGCTGCAGAAGTTGTAGTTGCCGCAGGGGCTGTGTTTAACCAATCAGTCTTTTTCAGCACTGACTTGTGAACTACCAGAAAGTACTGCCCCTGGACTTTTTTTCCCCCCACACTTCTGTATTCCTCAATGGATTCTTGGTCTATTAACACTGACCTTTTTATAGTTTAGTTTATAGAAAAAACAAAAACAAACAAAAAAAAAAAAAACAAAAAACAAAATTCAATATAAAAAGTTACACAGTTAACTGAAAAATAAAAATAAAACTATGCATACATGGGATTATAGAATTATCAGATTTACCAAATGAATCTTTAAAAATGCCTAATGGCCACATCAGTTACAGAACAAGTTGCTGAACAAAGTCAAAAAATAAAAACTATAGTCAAAGTCAAAACACTGTACAGGCAAGCAAAGTAAATGTAAACAAAGATGAAACAGTAATATAACCTCATATTAACAGATTTTGGTGATTACAAGAGGTTCCACTCTATTTTCTCTATTTACCTTGTGATCTTGTACTACTGCTCTCTTATAGTAGTAGGCTGCAAATTTGTGCCTTCTACTGCTAAACTTTGAGTCTGGGCACTAGAACACAATTTATTCTCGGTGGGAAAAGAGAGACATTGAAATTCATTAATCAGTAGTTTGTGCACTGGTACACACAAAAAAACTTTGCCACAGATGGCATAACTTGTCCTTGAAAAGTGTTTGCTTTTCCACAGAGACGGTGAAAACTGAAACAAAATGTAAAACTAAAACAAACAAAATTCCACTTTTAGCAACAGTCGTCTAAAGAATTCACATCCAATATTTCTTCCACGGTACATTTACAGCATGTTGCTTCACAGATGTTCATTTCCAAGTCGATGCATGGAATGTTTTCAGACTGCACAGAAAAATAGATGACATTGCTTTCTAGCGTGCTCGCATAAAAACAGGAAATGCCAGCAGCATGCAGATGCTCATATGTCCCCCAACGCTTTTCTGTATGTAGGTGTCAGGGGTGGAACCAGTACTCACATCATTACTAAAGTAGCATAGCAGTGCCCTAATAGCAAAGTACTCGATTAAAGAGTAAAACAGTTCAATTAGACACATTTATCCAGTGACTTACTACTGCTTACAGGGAAGGGTAAAGGTAATGTCTAAGTGCAGCTCTATCTTACTTTAATGAAAATTATAATGTTTAGTTTTTACCGAAATTGCTTTATTTGTCGAATGACTCGTTGTTTAGTTTCTTAGTTTTGGATTCTGTGTTATTATTTCCTGTTTTGGATTCTGTTATAGTTTTATTTTGAAATGACCTGCCTTTTTGTGTCTGTGGCTGCTTGTCTTCCTGCTATTGTGTGTTTCCCGCTGGTTTGATTGACTGCCCCGCCCCGATTAGTTTCACGTGTTCCCAATTACCTTTGCCTTCCTTGTTTATTTAGTCTCTGTGCTCCCCTTCTCGCTTTTTCAGTTGACCTGTTCAGTTTTCTGGAGTTATCTCGTGCTTTTGTGTGTTATCCTTCGTGTTGCTCTTGTTCTTGATCTTGTGTTAGTTCCTCACTTTACCTGTGTACCTGCTTCCGACGTTTGTTCCCCTTTTGTTTGCTCCTGGATACCTACCTGCCATCTCATCTGCCAGTAAGCCTAATATTTCTACCACACCATAACAGATTCAACTTTATGGAAATGTATTGCATTTTATGGCCATGTGTTTTTATTATTCGGTCTATCTCGTGTGTATCAATGGGGGTAGCTCAAGTAACAGAAACACCGGTCTATAATGTAATACAGCTCAATAGCATCACAAACTACATCCTCCAGAATGACCATAGAGTTCAATCAGCATCTCTCTGAAACATTAACATTTTATTCTGCATGAAGGTTGGATTTATTGAAGGGGTGTTTTATCTTGGTGTGCCTAATGCAGTGCTGGTCTAGTGTATATTAAATGGATCTTATGTAGTTGGTCATTGTCATGTTTGAGTTCTGCTAGTTTGCAGACACAATTGTTATCTATAAAGTTACTCTAGCTTAGTACTTGAGTAAATGCACTTAGTTACTTTCCATCACTGGTTATTGAATTGGTTGTGAATTTCATATTTGTATAATTAGTTTCTTTTGTGTGTTTAGTTTTCTATTCTCTTCCTGTTTATCATGTGGGACCCTTGAGTAATGCATCTTTGAAGGAAAGTAAGAGCACCACAACAGAAAAATACTCCATGTTTCAGAAATTGTATTTGAATAAAAGTATCAGTAAAGTTTATTAAAAGAAGAATAACCCCTTTCTTTGTGTTAAATTGTTTCTGCAATCGCAACAACCGGATGATCCCTGGGGTTCTCTTGTGGTCTGGGATCTTTGTACTAACCTGTATCTCTTCACTCTGCAGGTAGTTGATTTGTATATCTGGAGCGCCTGTGGTGCCCAGTGTGTCCCCGGTTATATGGGCTTTGGCTGCAGATTAACCGCTCTCTCTACCCCACTCCACAGGCCCTCCACATCCTGGGTTTGATTATGTCTCCATAGTTTATCCTTATATTTCATTTTGGCACCTTACAACACCCACACTTGTAATTTCCACTCATTCACATCATACACCAGTGACCTGATTTTCTCATCCCGTGCTATTTAATTTGGTATTTCAATTTAATTTAATAAAAATATTGCCTTTTTAAGTGTTTTCTGTGGTGTCTTCCTTTTGTTGTGGTCATTTGAGCCAGGTCATGACAATACCACTCCGATGTCTGTACACTAAAAATGAAATCAGAGTTAGCAGTTGGTTGTTTTGGTTAGCGGCAGGCCCTTCCTGGAGTCTTGTCGTCTTAGTAAAGTTGCCAGACAACCAGTGGAGACTGCAGGAAGTTACTGCACCTGTGCAAGAAATAATCCAACACCCAGTATACCCCTGTGAAACCAGTGTGTTGTGTGCACCTCTGCCTCTGTACAGAGATATATTGTGTTAATTATTGAGCTTTGGACTTGCAGGCAGCTTTTGTTTCCCTCAGACAGGGTCTCTCAAGCTGTTTCCAGTCTGTCTGTAACTGTCTCCTGTCAGAACCTCCATATTTACCATTAGAGTGGTATTGATCTTATTTCTTAACTCAGGGCCAGAAAGCAAATAAGCATACTTTCCAAAATGTCAAAGCATTCCTTTAATGGTGTAGCTTGTCCAGATGGTGGACTGTATGTACACATACAAGCAAAATTTAGACAGCTAGTTTGGAAGCCAATCATGGTTCAGTATGCAGCTTACACAAGTGTGATGTGGAAATCTGAAACCTACAGCACACATGTGAACAGACTTCTGAAGTAGGGGGAGGTGGGGGGGGCGGGAATTCTGAAACAAATTACTATTCCAAATAACCAGAAGGAGGGGAAGTAAAATGTTTTCCTGTCAGCTGTCAGATAAATGTAGTGGAGCAAAAAATATTCTGTTTTGCTCTGTGATGTTGTGAGGTGGTATAAAGTTAGAATGAGAAAGTAAAAAAAAAAAAGTACAAAAATGGAAATACTTGTACTCGAGTAATTGTAATTGAACTTAACTTTCAGCCTCTGCTCTCCTTGCTGTATAGGTCATTCCTTTCTGCAGACCACCGGCGGTGCTGGAGTTTGTACCCTGTCATCTGGCCTCCTCCCCCTGCTGATGCTGAGGTCTGCTGCTGATGCTGAGCAGGTCTGGGTGGTACCACTGCACACACACACACACCCTCCCCGCAGAGAGGTTCATACAGCCGTAATTACTCTCTTGCCAGAGCTATAGGAAGTGGGGCTGCTGCGGGTGGGAACAGTGGAGAACCTCTCAGCAGGCGGCTGGGAACAGAGCATTGAAGGGAGCTCAAAATCAACCAGCTAAGGGCCATCGCGAGGCCTAATTACCGCGGGAACATGACTAATGACGAAGCTGCGCTCTGGTGGTGCTGTGTCCGAAATGCGCAGCTCTCGTCGCCCAATCAGCCCCAAGTCTCACTCCCAGGTGTATAATTGTAGCTATAGCAGTGTGTTACCGCTGTGCACAGACCTCCCACAAAGCCTGCTGCTCAGAAATGATGCTTTGATAATAATGGATGGTCTTATGCATGGACCATATAGCCACAGTTTTCGTGGCTGCACGAGTATTTATGTGTGAGCTATGGAGCATATGCAGATTGTCACAATCCGAGGTGGCTCTGTGCACCTGCAACAAAAAAAATGTATTTGTAGAGAGTTTATTTTCCGTTTCCATGTGAGGAGGTTTCCTATTTGCCACTGATAACTGTGTGAATGGTTTCAGGGGACATGGGGAGTGAGTTAGAGTGATTTCTTAAAAAGCGTTTTTGCAAGAGAGAAACAATCACTCTGCCCAGTGATCCTCTCCTTGGAGATTTCCCGCTGGTTGGTTGCGATGACTGATGGTAGTAACCCCCCCCAAAACAATCTCCCCCCTCTCACTCACTCGCACACACACACACACCCACACAAACTGTATTCCTGTCCACAGAATCGCCACAGCAGTTTACCTTTGAATTATTCGTTCGGCAGGTTGAATTCGTCCACGTTTCACGTTGAGTTGTGATAAATCGGAGATGGAGCTCCCCTGGGAGAGCACAGCGCCCCACCCCCATCCCACAGTCTCCCAGTGATCATACAGTAGGTGTGTGGGGGGATAAACAAACGTCACTTTTTATTGGCAAGATAAACGAGGAAGGAGTCTGTGACTGGAGCTGCAGGAGTTTGAGAGGAGCTGTCCAGATGCTGAAAGAGCATCAAGCAGCCTTTCAATTAGTAATAAGAGCTGGTGGCTCTGGAGGAACTGATGTCATTTTAACACTAGGTGAAAAATAAACTATTCATCCGCTTCATGTCACCTTAAGGTTCAGCTTGAATATTTTAGCTTGTCGTTAATCTGAGGCGGTGGTTTCTCAAACCAAAACAGCAAGTAAAGAAAATTGCACTCTAAATATTTTACTTATATCCGTCTTTTTTTTTTTTAAGGGATAAATTAAAAACCAATGCCATAATCACAACCCTCGTTGTTTATTTTTTATAGGCTGTTAAAACCGATTTGGGCCAAAACGATCCTTTCAGCCATAGATCAATAGCTTGAATCTGCAACGAGTGTCAGTCGCAGCCCAGCATGTAAGAGAATGCAGACACGAGGGGTGGAGTTCACAGCTTCTACTTTTCAAACGCTCCTCATTGAGAAGAGCTCATTCTTTTCCTGGAAAACAGCAGAGTTGGTGCTGATGCGTCCTGGCATGTGATCCCACTTCAGTCAAATCAATCGCCTCGCCGCTGCAGCCTCCCATTCAACTTTCCATGCTGTTGCCCGTCCAATGGACAGCACTTAGGAGGTTTGCCTGGACATTACCCGCTCCTGCTCGCTCGCCCGCTGCGTTCCGGCTCTCCACCGTCGGCTTTCCAGGTTCGGAGGGACTCACGCGGGCCAGGGAGTTGGCCTGGGTCTCCCGCACGCATGGAGGGCGACGTTATGGACAAAGTGGAAGCCACGGCGACGGTCCGTGACTTCGACCCTCTCAGTGGGAGCATCCCGGCCACCAAAGTGGAGATCACCGTGTCATGCAGGTGAGTCCAAGCCGGTGCCGCCGCTGCTGTGTCTGCGTCATGGTTTTAGGGGGGCTCCGCGCGCGTTGGCTGCGTTTTGCTTTGAGAAGACTGGACATTGTAATGAGTACAACCTCGCTACATGTCAATTCCTTATGAAAAAGAAGTAGTTTTCTAGAATAAAAACTTTACAAAAGGTAAAATGACAAAGCCCTGTTGGTAAAATCCTCTGAAATCCCGTCTTTCCGGTAAAGATCTGCAGACAGACCTCTTTGTATTATTCTTGAATTTTACAAACTTTATAATTTTTGACTTGGAAACTCAGACAGCACCCAATTACCGTTGCACCAATGTCTTGAATTTCCCCCACTCACAGAAAACACTCTACAAATCTGACCATCCCCAAACTTTTACGCGTTTCTGTTTACCCCGTTCATGGTGGAGATTGAGGCTTTGGTGTCTATTATAATAAATCCCTATCTCCGTCAAGAGTCTCGTGAGTCCACAGCGTCGTGTGTTTGTGTTTTGCGCGCGCCACGTCGCGTGTCACGGGAGATATCGACAGTCGTAGAGTTTGTTGGCGTGCCTGTGAGGTTTCCCCTGAGGTAGCGACTCATGTGTGAAGCTTTTGCAACCGCTTGACGGGCTCAGAAAACGACACTAATTTGTTGCAGAAACGCGAAGTGCACAAATAACACTAAATATTCTTCCTTCTTGTCTATTGGCATTTTAACTGAATTCCTTTGCCTCCCCTACTAATAAACCCTAAATACCCCAAAGATGGCAAGTTCTTCGGCTGGATAGGGTGGGGCATCGCCGGTTGCAGGTAGAGTCAATCACTGTATACAGTGTGCTGCTGCAACACTGGCGGCTTTATATAGGTCGACAAGCATAGTTGGTGCTGTTTTAATCGCTGTTTCTCACGGAAATTGGTGTTAATTTGTGTTTCCATGCCCTCCCCAGCTGTGTGTCATATTTTTGCCCTAATGCACAGTGTTTAGCTCTTTGTACCTCCTGGCCAGATCAGTCTTATATGCATGAAAATGATGTGTTCCCTGTGCACTGCTGTTGAAACCGATCCCGTGGCGAGTTCTGAAATTAGTGCACGTCAAGCCACAGGCCAGAGATTTAGCAACCAAACACCCCGCTGCCATCGTTTTCTTCTCTCATCTGCATTCTTCTGGAAACCTCGGATCACTGTCTCAGTTGTTTTGGAGGGGAATCTGACTGATGGTTTATCTCGTTGAAAACACGGCTTCGTCATCCACTGTTGCTGTTGCACAACTAGGCGACCTTTTAACCCACTCTGGATATTAATCAATTAGTCATATTTCAAAACAAGTCTGTTAACTTTTATAGAGTGGACAGGTTGAGAGGATGGTGCAGCAATGGAGGGTGGAGGCTGTCTGAAGAAGATGAATAGCATTACATAGGCCTGCTATAGGATCCTAGATAAAACTGAGGCAAGTGTGAGTGTGTGTGTGTGTGGTAAATTTGTGCAGAAGGTTGGCATATGGAGCACAGGTTGTTTGTGTGTATGTGTGTGTTTTATCCATTTTGGGGCATTTGTTGTGAGTCACAGCTGGACTCTGTGTTATTTCCCTCTTGGCACACACAATTGTTTTTTTCCCACAGACCTTCATTCTTTAAGCTTGGATCTGTGTTGATGCCTCCAGGCTCTGTCGATCTGCAGCTCCCTTGTCTGTCATTAATGTCTCTCCAAACAAAGACTTGCTCCAGGACACAGTTTGATAGAGAAGAGAAAATTCATCCCTGCTTTCACTGGGCCTTGAAACATCGTCTGTTTTTAGATGCAGAGACTTCAGGTCCTGCCTTCTCTTCTTTGTGACTTGGGGCGATTGCTACAGTAGCTCATGTCTGACCTGAGCGCTTCAAAGAGCGAGCTCTGGACAGCTCGAAAGGTGGACACATGTGAAATACATAGCCATGCATGCAGCCATTCCTCCCACTTATCAGCAAGTGTGTATTTGAACCATCCAATAGAAGCAAACAAAAACAATGGGTGTTATGTGGGTGAGAGGCTCAGGCTCCACAACTCTGTGTAATTGATTTAGTAAGCCTGAAAGCTCAGAGATTGCGGCGCACATGGAATTGAATTGCAGCGTGCAGCCCTACAGGCATTCTCATAACCCTCTGCCAATATTGCAGCAAGCCCCCTGACAAACTGGAGGGACTGAAGCAGACAACCCCGTATCAAAACAAGTGCATATCGCTGTGATAGCACATTGTTCCCCGTCTATGGCTCTGATTGGTTTTTGCTCACAGGTCAGCCAGTGAGCTGAGCCCACGGCATCTGCTTCTTAGCCACAAGGGCTACACTCTAACCCAGCGACAAGATGGCTCTTCAAGCTCAAGTGGCCTCTATTCCAATATCAGCCTTACCAAAGGCATGCCAGTGAATACAGTTCAGTGCGTTAGGGGCCAGTGGCTCCCTGGTGCTTTTACAGGCTTGATCCCACCTCTTACGTGGCAGTAATGAGTGTGTTCATTAGTTAATATTTAATCAGCTCTGATGAATATTTGTCTGTGCATAAGTTTGCTACATCATGCTTTACTTTTGAGCTAAGTCGTAACCGTGAATCCTTGTGGACTGTAGAATGTGCCCTTTTTATATCTCAGCTTACCAGACTGTCTCAGAGTTCCCATGTACAATGACTTAAGGGAAACTGGGGCTTCAGCTCTGTGGTTCCACTGTGAAGCACACTTTTTGTAATGAATGCTGCAAAAAATGTGCACACAGACAAAAAACACAAAGCCCTTAAAGGCTTGACACATGGATTTTCATTTAATGAACTGTTTTTTTTCCCCTATTTCTCTTGGGTTCATCACAGTACAGGATCCATGAGCAGGATGTTAGTAATTATTTTGTAAATGCACTGTTTACTGTGTGTGCCTCTGTGACCAGAACGAGGGAGGAGGATCCTGCTGATAAGCTTGACAACCCTGACGAAGGTTTACAACCCTTATCAGAGAACAGCGAGGGAAAGAGAATTTCTTGCCCCCGAAAGATTAGAAAGTTGGCATCTCATTTTTTTAGATAGTTACCAACCAGAGGAGAATGAGGGAAAAGAAAAGAGCAGAATGATTTGATGAAAAGCCCAGATTTGGACACTATCATTTTAAGTACATGATGTGCACTTTAGTCCCAGAAAACCACCAGACACAAGAATGTAGCTTGAATTTTTATTTTACTTCCCATTTGAAAACAGATCCACAGGGGGAATCTTATAAAAATCTATTGGTCCTTTGCAACGTGTCAAAAACACACCACACATATGCTGTTAAAAGTGAAATCAGCTGACAAAGCCGCCCTCCCTTCCACTGCGCTCAGCCTCCCACCTGACAGCTTGAACATCGAACTTTATCAGCCCCCATTGCCCATTTTATCAGGACGCTGCATCTTCTCCATCTCCTCCTAGTCTCTTGCTGATGCTTCAGAGCTCACTGTAACCATTCATTTGCGGTGATAGATTGGTTAAGAGTAGCAATGCATCCAATCAATGCATTCCATAGCTGGAGGGATCTAACTCAACCAGGCCACTCTGCTCCCGAGGGATTCATTACCTGGTGAAACACACAAGAGGTCACATGACTGCCAGCAATCCTGTGACAAATGCTTTGCAGGGGAGGAATCCTGGTGCACAAGGCCACTGATTGCTGTTCCCTGGGGTCAGTCTGAAAACTTGTGGCATGCTTCTTAAGCTGAACTCTTCCTGAGGCAGTCCTTGCAGCAGAGGAGGAGGAGGAGGAGGAGGAGGCTTAATGAAATCATCAGGACGATTAGGGTGTGTGGCATCGCTGCTCGATCTGTCAAAAACAATTGCTCGAGCAGAGCAATTGGGATTCAAGCTGTGTAACCAACTTATTTTTTATTCCCGTGCATTGTTATGGCCTGTAACTCTGCTGTTGTTGCTGTGTTAATAACTGTTGTAACCGTTGATCTCATTCAGTCTTGGTTACCCATTCAATCAAACCCTGTGACCTGTTTTTTCTGGTTGAAACATCCTTTTGTTTTGCCCTGGCAGACAGCAAGTTTGAGCTGAACCAGTTTGCATTGTGCAAGAGCATAAAATATGAATTAAAGATCTCTCTGAGTAGGAGAGAAATTTCAATTTGCGGCATTTTTACTGTGCTGTTCTTTTCCTGTCGTGTTCTGCGTTAAGACTGACCTGAGGCGAGCTCGAAGCTTTTATCTTGTAGGATGACTCTGGCCTGTGAGTGATGTGTCGCATCTGTTTTGAGGATCGAGGCTGAGAGACATGAGGAGGCAAATTTTTTTTTTTCTTCCAATTTTGGGGATGTTAAGATTGGAGCAGGCGAGTCTCACAGGTCGATGAAGCGGATGATTATGCATGAACCCCTGACACAGTGAAAATGAGTTTGGATCCCAGACACTTGGCTTGTGGTGGTGTCAGTGTTATTAATATATTCTCATTTGGGATGTATGACAGCAGAGGGGGATCCTATGGAAACACAGTTGTGGTGCCATGCCAGTGGTTCATAACACTCTGCATGTTGCTTGTGTCATCTGAAAGTGTTGATTGGAGTGACAGGAAAAGTCAAGAGTGTGATGTAGCAAAAAGAAATCAAGGCAGTCCCTCTTGGCTCAAAGATATCAAGCTGCCTTTGTTGCTATTTTCAGAGAACCTTAAGGGTCAGCAGAGTATGTTAGTGGATTTTTGTGGCAGGGGATATTTGACCTAAGATCCCAGCTTGTCTGGGAAATGTGAGAGCTGGTGAGGGATTTGTACAAAGTGTGACAGATTGCTCGGTGAAGATTTCACCACATTATGTTGCATATGCTAAAGGTCTCTCACTTGTTGACAAGCTTTGCCGAAGGGCTGAACGAGCCACTCATTGTCAGATTAATGTCACGTCTGTAGACGTATCTGAGTTAGGTGTTAGATGCATTAGAACTGTCGTGTATACTGTGGTTAAAAGGGACATTTCTTCTTGTGTGGATGAGAATGTGTATGTGTATCATTGCTACAAAGCTGTATGTAGAGCTGAAACATGGTCTGATAAGAACAAATACAATTAATTTTGACTGCAGAGAAATGGCTTATCAGTCAAAATGTGTGCCCTGTATAAGATAAACTTACCCACAAGCTACTAAACTGGGAAATTATTATTTCTGTAGAAGCCATGAGTTAGTTTAGTTTTAAGTTTGTTTCCAGTGCTGTGCTGTATTTGTGTCACGTACCTTTAAATGGAACATACAGGCTCATATCTTTGACCTGGGAAGTCAGTGCATAACATGCTTGTTGTTTAAGTGATGAGAACAGGTTGCTAGTTAACTGACCTGGTTTAAAAGTAACTTAAAGAAAAAAAATCCTTACAAATGTCATACATCATCCCAAGTTTTGGATTTGGAGATTTCAGATAATTTATGAAGTTTTGAATATCACATCTATGTGTTATTTTGGGTGACACCACATCATTCATTGAACAAAGGTTCTCCATGGAGTCAAGAGCCACAACACTGCAAAGAAGAAACTCATGAATTCAGAGTATAATAAAAAGCCTTTAATATTACATGGCTGACATCACTGTTTTTCTGCTGAAAGCCTTCGTCAGGGTGTTGATGAAAAACACAGACAATTCAGAAGCACAAAGCCTGTGTGGATAGGTGTGTGCTGGTTAGCTCCCAGAACACCCATCCTCTGTGTAGTTTCACAAATACATACTTCAGATAAGCACGTGACAAATCAGAACTTAATAAACTGGATGAAGAAGGGATGTTCTCTTGCTTCATAGCTATCTGGCCATCAAGCTACACGGATGAAAAATAGTGTTAGAAAAATGGCAGCAAGTGTTGATGAGATCAACAGAGCTGTATGGTTTTTCGTAAGCTGGCTTCTCTTTAATAGATGTAAAAACATGAAGTGGCAGCCACTAGCGCAGCTTCCATGTCGTGAAGTAAAATAAAATGGAAATTGTGTCTGATTATCAGACTTTCTGTTGAGAAATTTACTTCCAGCCCAGTGGGTACGTTTCAAGTCGATTGGTGTGTGTGTTTGAGTGTGTAGGTGCGCGTGTCATTAGGTGGTCATACCTCTGAAGACGTACAGTGCTAGTTAGTGTTCGTCAGTTCATGCTCATCACGGTTTGCCACCACCTACCTGCTGTGTCTGCTTTCACCTGGTGAGGCTCAACATGAGCCCAGCACCAATTAGACAGCCCCGTTTCCCTGTTTCCATCCTATAAGGTACGCTCGCAGCCATCTCATCCCTCACTAGCATCAATTAGTGTTATCCTTAGAGAGAGTTTCTTTATATGCTTTATCATCATGATCACTATTGAAATTGACCCTGCCCTCCCCACTCCACACTTCACTGAATCCACGCAGAGTTTCTTTTCTCCATTTTCTCCATTTAATGATCAGTTACTGTCATTTCAAAGCCAAAATATGTATGAGCTTAGAAAAGCTTTACTGTGCCTAATTTGTTCATAGTGTACAATTTAAAGTGCTTTATGTTGCTGGTCTGTGAAGTACATGGTTGTTGTGTGCCTGCAAAGATATTTGCAGCTTGGGTTTTTTCATGTGGCGAGGAGAGATGAAGGGAAATTGGCATGAATTCAGAGTAGGCTAAGTGCAAAGTGCTGTGCCAGGGTTATAACAGCCATATACTATCAGTGTGTGCATCTCCCTTAGCGCCTCACAAAAAGAAAAAAAAACCTTTCTCTGCTGTCACAGTGTGCAATTAGCAGTGATATTATTCCCAGGTCAGACATTAGTCGCACACCAGAAGCCAGCCCGAAACAGGGAGTCATAGCATATGTGAATTCTCATTTATTATACTAGCAGAGGAGCGGTTTTATGACTGAGATTCTGTCACTGCCCATGAGATGGCCACCCTGGGAGCACTCTGCAGCAGGTATTGTCGACCTGGAGGGATCCCAGGTTGGACAGAAACTGAATAATTAAACAGATGGAGGAGAAGAAGACACCTGGTGGCATCACAGTGAAGGTCAGCAGATGGGTCTGTCACTAATAAAGGGACATTCAGGGGCTGAATGTAATGGAGGGGAGTGTTTGAGATCCAGACAAAAGCAACTGTACTTTGTATCGTCAACATCTGTCACCATCCGTGGATCCAGTTATGCAATACAGGCAGAGATCCTTTATGTTAATGAAACGCAGTAGTGCCTGAGATTTTTATCAGTTGTCGTTTTAATGTTTGTTTTAATTTCAGCAGTTTTCCCTGGTACAAGCCTTTATCTGATGACCTTTCCTGCATAATACACTGTACTGTTTTTTTTTATGAATTACAAAAATGGCCCCAAGGAAAACTGAATATTTCAGTCTAAATAGAGGAGTTCCGCTGATTTGTAAAGGGCCAGTCGTCCTCTGCTGCAGCATATATAATCCCCTATTTGGTGCTCTGACCTTTTGACCCCTCAGACACTGCTTAAGGTTATATTAGACAAAAAGTAGACCTACTGACCTCGTGGTGTGTGAGTGGAAAGAAAATGTCTGTCCTCAGTCAAAGAGGAGAGGGCCATAGGGCAAGAGAGAAAGTGAAGTGAGAGTAGACTTGAAAATGCAAACCATCCTTCACTTTCTGCTCCCAGCCATCTCCCATTGTTTCTAATGTAATATAGAGACTTTCCATCCTCTAACCCAGTCAGAGACTTAGCTTTTAAGCTTGCATTTGTCGTGTCCTTTTAAGAACCAATGAGGCAGCAGTTCATACAGGCACTGGCCAGCCAAACTCAACACAATTTAAAACCTCTTTCCACTGAATTAGATGCTATTTCTCCAAGGTGCCAATTATGATTTCGACAACTCCAAGAAAGTGGAGGAGAATTAAGGGAGTGCTGACAATAAGGCACTGCAGGTGCAGGAATTAATTCCCACTTTTCTTAGTTTAATAATCAGTCACATGGACGAAGGAGCTGCTAAAATATCTCCAGGGATCTGACCGAGAGGGAGCACATATTCCTAATATATTCTTTTAAATTAGAGTTCAGCAGCCAGCTATGTTTTAGAGGTCAAACCTCCTTCACACTTGGCTTGTAATGGAAACTTTTATCAATATTTTAGCCAAACAAAACACTATTTTGATACATTTATACAACAAAAAAAGAGTGCAGATTTGATTGAATTTCACTTTATTTCTTGTAGTTCTGTTTGTACTGGGTCTAATAATACACTCCAGATGAGATCAAGAGGAATAAGAACAGCGATGTTAGCTGCTGTCATTCACTCATTTCAGGTTAGATCATCATATTCATCACAAAAGTGCTACAGTCTAAAACAAAGTTGATACATGAAATCTGGTGTGGATCTAATTCTAATCTAAACCAGTAGCTGGATCTAATTACTTTTGTCCTACTTTCAAAGAACTTCATCTTCATCAACAAACTTTCCCTACATCAGCTTTTGGGATAATGATCTTCTCTTATCCCACTGAGATTTGTAGAGAGGAGTTGCCTTGTGAAATAAGCAGCGTTGCTTCAGTGAAAGCAGATAGATTATGTGAGACGTTAATATCCATCCTGCAGTACCGTTGTGTCTTCTCTGGCCATGTGCACACTAAGATGATGGATTAATTTGTATTTGTGTATAAATCTGTGTACTAATCATTTTGTCTTGGAACAAACATGGTCTGTGAGAACAAAGTGAGGTTGAGCAACTCAAATAAAGGCTTGTTTTCTATGGTAACATTGTGCAGAAGTGAAAAGAGGATGTCATGTTTTCCTTTTTCCATGTGGCACACTCTCCTCCGCACTGAGGGATAAGGTGATGGACAAGCTAATTGTCTGAGGGTAATGGATGCCAGACAGTAACAGGTGGATACAAAGAGGCAGTTAGTCATGGATGGCTTTGTTATCTCCAATGATAATTACACTGACAATGTTCCAACTGTAGTCAGGTCAGCCCAAGGCTAATACCCAACGAAGCTGCATCTATTATCCCCCCCACGTATCCCTGTGACAGAAGATTTTGTGTCCAGGAATGCAGAATTACGTGTACATGAATGATGTCCCGTTGCTTGGATTCAGTCCTGAAATCTCATCTATATTCATTGAAATCCTGCCGTCCCCTAAAGGGATGAGGATTCTTCTGAACTGCATGCAAGTTATTTAACAACACAGCTCACAATCGGAGAAACAGAAACAAGACATATTTATAGGCTTTTGCATCACACCGATGTGCTAATGAGATGGGTGAGACCGTCGAGAAAATGTCTCTCGTCTAAAATGTTGAATGAAGTGACTGATGGTGGCACTGTCTTACGTTTTGAAGGTAATGTCAGTTTCATTAGATCTTTCACAGATCAAATGAAACAGACATTTCATTAGATCTGTGAAAATACTTAAAGGAAACTCTCAGAATTTCCCTTCGTCTTCCCAAAAAACACACAGAAATCCAGGCTGGAAGAGAGAAAAAAAAAATGGCATGAATAATATTAATGCTGATTGCGGTTCTTATCTTGAATGAGTCAATCAGTGAAGTGTCTGGCTGCTTGAAAAGGTGTTGGATGATGATCAGTGAGGAACTGGATAGCTCCTCCACAGCAAGCAAGGTTGTGCCTTATTTGAGGATTTAGAGGCTGTTGAAGGTATCCTGACATGCAATAGTAACCTTTTTTTCTTTGATTGTGGTTCAAAGTGGGGTAGACTGAATGAGACCTGAATGAGTGTGACTTACATAATGACACCGCTGCACAAGAACTGGATCAGAGTGACACTCAACAATATGGCCCACATGGAGCGTGCTCTGGCCTCCAGCGACTCCAGGATACTGCCATGGATGCTAAATGAGCATCGAATCTAATTTAGCCCATGGATGCATACCGATGACCCTGTTCAATGTATTGATAGTACCATGTTGCTGTGAGTGGCGAAATAAATCCTCATGCAGTACGTAGTGTGTGTGCTGCGGATTGTTGCTTTCAGCCCTGAGCTCAGAGTCACCAAGACAAAAACATCTAAGACTCTTCACCTTCACGCTGCTGTACATCTGCGCTGCAACAGAGCTGATTGTGCATTGAATGTCCCACTTTCCTTTGTGTTGTCATGGATGCATGAAGGGATCTGGAGATTGTGTTCCAAGATAGCCCATTCATTCCTATAAAAGCTGCTCGCCTGGCGGTAAGCCAAAAAGTTCTTCAGACTGTCACATTTTTTCACCTATGTCACATAACCATTACAGTTAAGACCGCAGCCAATAATGATTTTCATTATCGAATAGTCTGCCAGTTATTTTCTCGATTGATTTGTTTGTAAAATCTTAGAAAATGAGAAATTTCCCAGAGTCTGATGTCTCTGACCAACAGTCAATAATGCAGATATATCCAGTTTACTGTCATACAAGACAAAGAAAAGCACACAATCCTCACATTTCTCTCACAGAACATTTGCCGCTTTAATTGATTTGTTGATTATCAAAACAAAGGCCAATTATTTTTTTTAATCAATCACCTAATTAATTACTCACCTAATGGCGGCAGCTCTAATTAGAATCTCTCTCAGGCTGACCTGGGTGACTCCAACACACTTGAATGGCAGGGAAATAATATGCAGATTCAGTTGTTTGAGAATTATTTTTATTTTTTATGAACCTGTTTTCTTTTTATCACTGTTTCTTTTATAATTGTCGTGATTGGGGAAAAGGTCTTTCTCTGCTTTCTCTGTCATGCCAGCTGTGACGTTTCTTGTTGAAATATTGTGCCTCCTTTGATGCATAAGGCATAGTCAATATAGAATATAAAGCTTCATGAGTATGAACTGAAGTAACTTGTCACCTTGTCATCATTCAAACACCTGGTTCAACAATTGGTCCCATTACACTACAGCAGCATCTGTCATTTGTGCCATATTTCAACTGGTTAGTCACCTATACAAAAGAGGTTGTTCAGTGTTTTTTGTTCTCTTGATCTTTTCTTTTTTTTTTTGATTTTTATCAAGAATGCCTCATTTTAAAATTGACACTTGTGAACATTTTTATTGTTTTGTCCTGAACAACCTCCTTTACTTGAATGGAAAAAATTTGGCATGTGCATACCATGATTTTCCACCGTGTGTGTGTGTGTGTGTGTGTGTGTGTGCGCGCTCATGCACACACATTTTTTAGTGATAGAGATAAAAACATTGTCTCCTCTTAGAACAAATGTGAAGGATTGTGTTGCCTGTTTTCATACCCATCTTTTCACTGGGGCACCTCTGCCTCTGAGTCTTCTGTGTCCTTTAACTGAGCTTTTCAATGTGCTTATTGTTCTGCTCACTTGGAAATGAAAACTCAAGGACAGTATGGTTTATGTGTTAAGTGCGGTTGTGAATTACCATGCAATTATCTTGTAGCTCTTTGCATATGGCATTTCTTGATTAAACTGCATAAGAGAGGAAGCATTTACATAGGTCTACAAGATGGAATTTTCTGATGTTACTCTGCAGTCCTGAAATTCAGTGAAATGAATCAGACTAACATAAACACATGCTGGACTCGAAAATATGAATTTGATGTATAATTGTTTGCTTCTCCTACAGGAACCTCTTGGACCGAGACACTTTCACCAAATCTGACCCATGTAAGTTTTTTTTTACGATGCTAATTGCAGCTTAGCTTTTCCTCGCTCTGAACACGGTTCATTTACACCTCCTCTCCTTTTGCGAAGCTTTACTTTTTACTTTTGCTGAGCTTAACTTTGATTCAGTTTACTCTGCTATTTCAAAGTGTTCCTTCAATAACTGCATATCATTTGCACAGTAATGTGACAACCTTTCCTCACTGAGAGCTACAGAAAGTACCTTAATCTCATGCAGGGTATAAACGCCAGCCTTTGAATACAAATGGGTATCTTTTGGTGAGACACATGGGGAACTGCCATAAAGGCATTTTCTTTGATACTCCCTGCAGGATCGAGAATGAAGGGGGACATTTAACATAATAGGGAGGAGGTTCGAGCCCTTTGTGTAAATAAGCTACTGGGAAAATATCACACTTGCCCTGTTTTGTATTCGCCTGAAGATGAACCTTGGGATATGACAGGTCACATAGCATTCGACCGCCTCTGCTTCATTTGAAGTCGCGAAATCAAATAGGAATCAGGAGAATCCCACCGTTGAGAAATTGTGTTTTGATTGCATGCCTTAAATTGTGCTCCAGGAGCTTTCAGTCTTGCTTCAAAGCTTTGTTCTGTGCATGTGGACATCATACCCAGAATTTGATGCAGTGCAGCATCATCAAGCTTGGCACTTCATTATGCCGTCAGGGCGTGGCAGGGTAATTAATGATGAATGTCAGCAAAGGAGGAACAAAACAAACACTATTTGAAGAAGTGGGCTGCTTGATTGAGATTGTTTAGTGACAATGTATTCCTCTCTCCCTTTTCTTCTCTCCCTTTCTGTTTCTCTTTGCCACCACCTCCACTTCCTCTCTCCACAGTGGTTGTGTTGTATACCCAGGGCGTCGAGTCCAAACAGTGGAGAGAGGTAAGAGATCACAGGCGTCCCTCTGTCAACACAGCTCCGTCAGCCTGTCTCCTCACCACGACAGCCCGCTCTCTCTTTACAACCCCCTGCCCCTGCTCACTCTCAAGGTAAATGCTGTGAGTGTCAATCACTTGCAATTGATTGACCCTGTGAATATCCATGCGCTGGTCAGCACTGTGTTAGCTGTGACTGATTGGCTGATTAAGGTGACAGCTACACATATTGATAAAGATTTGCCTCTGTCTCAGAGTTCCCTCTGGCTGCTGACCACTGGGCCTTAATTAGACCAGAGAGGAAGGCAGAGATTTCAGAAAGACAGAGGGTCCTTCTGGGATTATTATTTGTCCCTGTAATCTCAATGGAAGGACATAAACTGAAATGGCCATTTTAAATTGCTTCTCAATGGGGAATACTTAAGATTTTTTTACACTCTGATATTCTTTTTCATCTAAAGCAGTTGAAACACTTTCAGTCAGAAATATGCAACACAACCAATGCTGTATATACATGCTGCTGGACAGGAAGACAGATACTTCATAGGCTTAAAATATTTTGCTTCTGCTTTCACACTCAAATACATTTTGATTGAATAGGATTTTTAGTGACTCCACCAAAAACCTTGCTGTCACGCTGGTGCACAGACGACTGTCACAGGAGATTTTCGAGATATTCAAGATACAAAGCCAGTTATAATCTTGTGTTTCAGTGGGTGTGGGCTCTGAAAAATGGAGGAAGGTTTTAAAACGGGCTTTAGTTGATAACATACAGTAGATTTCAACATACAGTACATGAGAGAAACTACATCTAACCTTTACAAAAGCAAAGCAACACGGACTATTTCTTGGCTAGGAATCAGGAATCAGTTTCTGCTGGTAATCTGGTCCAGATACTCCAGAGTGGTGTCACTCTTCCCATCTTAGTCTCAGGCAAGATGGTGAATGAGTGTACTTCCCAAAATGTCAGACTGTTGCTTTAACTCTCAACCGTCGTCTGAAGAAGTGAAGATGGGCCAAGATGTCACAAAGACAAGAGGTACGCGCACACACAAAGAGGCAGGTGCATCACATTTGATCTTAAGTCATGGATTGTTTAACAAGACAGTGCTGCTAACTTTCACACTTTGTTTCTCATGTTGAGACTTGTCCATTTTTTTATGCATTAAATTTTAGTGTGTGTAATAGTTGGTTGTCTGTGTTATCTTAGCTTGTGTGTAAAGTGGCTGCGATGTTTTTTTTTTTATTCCAAACTGATTGCAAAAATAAATAAACTTCCCAGCAAGGACAATTAAGATGAATGATTGATAGATCTGTGGAAAGATCTGTTGGATGTTTAATTGTTTAATTGATCTGCTGATAAACTGAGTGAGCTGAGTCTTTCTCTTTATTGCTTTATTTAAAAAAAAAAAAAAAAAAAGGTTCAGCAGTTTTAATCACTCAGAGCAAATAATACTTGAGCTTGGTGTCTGATTATAATATTTGCTCACATGTCTTTCAAGGGCGGTCAGCAGAAAGAATAAATCTCCCTGCTGTTGCAACACAGTGATATTCTTTTCTAAATCCAGAGAGTAGTTTTACTCATTAACATGCAAATGCACAAGAGCATCAAGTGCAGTGTTCAGGCGAGAAGAGCCTCCTACACCTGTCACCTCTGGTTACACTGCCCCACCTCGAGCTTTACACATTGTGGGTGCAGCCTGAACATGTCTCACTGAGAGACGTTGTTGTTGTTGCAGATGACAGCTGACTTTGTGAGCACCAGAGTCAAGCTGTGCGGTATTGATAAAGCTATGCGGCTCTTTTGCCCCTCTGTCATCTAATTTGTTTTTGTTCTCCCGAGAGTAGATGTGGCTGGTCAGAGCACCTTTCACTTCGTCTCTAATCCAGTTACAGACTCCCCCATCGGCGGCTAATCGCTTATATTCCTCCATCAAGAGAAGAATATGAAGACGAATGTTATGGATAATTTGCTTTGATTCCAGGAGGATGTCATCATCAGCTCCTCTTGAGACCTGTGCCCCCGTGACTAATTTTTGTCAGCATCCGTGGTTGAATATATAAAACTGTGGCTGCAACCCATCATTCTGTTACCACATGACTTTAAAGTCTTAATCTTCAACTCCCTCGTCTGTAATTACTCCTAGTGCATGACAGGTTTTCCTCAGCCCACCACTTTAACTCAGCTGAGTAGCTGATACAATATACCCTCCCTAAATTCAAGGAAAGCCTGCCCTTTCCACTTTTAGTCAAACTCCCAGACATTAATCTTTCACCAAGATGAATTTTCTGACATTCCAGCTCACAATTTCTTCTGGTTAGGGTTATTGGAGGGGAAGAAGTGCACACTGCCAGTGCCCAGATAGCCCCTTACCCATTTTTTTTTTCTGTTGACAGTTAATTGTAGTACTTTCACAACTCTGGCTTTTCAGGCTGACTGTCTACTTGCCAAGGTAGGAATAATATGTGGAGTGGGAGATCTGTTATTTCCTCGGGTGGCTGTTCTTTGTTCTGGTGCTGATTCGTCTTCCTTTGTTAAGTCTGGCCTGAGACCAAAGCGAATATGCTATTGGCCCCCTGCTGCCACACTCAGCTTCTATCATTGAAACAGACTCTTGTTTGCTCAGTGGATATTTCACCTCCTTTGCATCTGCTGGAACGGAGCTCCCACACTTTCTGACAGGAAGAGCGAGAGAAGAGGTAGAGCCACACGATAGTTAAACTTTTATAGGCTTAGACACACTTTGGTTTGATGGCAGGTTACACTTCAGCAAACCCACTCTCTCGGACTGTCCTATGTTACACACAATACAGTCTGACTGTCTTCGCATTAGCATAGGCGTCCATCTGTCCATCCAGGTGTAACGTTACTCTGGGTAGCTCCCCTCTTAAGTCCCACTTTGAGTTTTAGCTCCACTGGATGTAATCACAAAGGTGTGACCCTGTAATCCTGCTGTTTCATCTCTTCATTAAGCCCTAACACTGCTATTATTAATTCACTGTGTCAGTTTATGGTAACACCTTCTACCGGGGATGTTTTATTTATGCAGCTCAACATCAGTTCTCTGACTCTGAATTATTCATTTTGGATACAATTAATGTGAGTGTGCTTCTGCGGCGGGTGCAACGCTTTCTGTGTCTGTTGATTTGTTTATCAGCACATCACCTCATCAGAAGGTCTTGCTCTGTAACACTGACAAATCCTTTCTCGGTGTCTGTGCTGGCGGCTTTCCATTTTCCTCTTAACACCAGGGAACAGGAGATAGTTTCCCATCACTTGTGACAGTTTCCCGGTGTAAAGGACAAAATGCGAAAGCGACAATTTTTCTTTGCCTTTGTTTCATCACCCCCCCAAAATCCGTCCCTTGTTTTGAAGTGGCTCTGAGAGTGACAGTGGCGTGAATGTGGTATTAATTAAATGAGAGTAACTGGACTCAATAAAGTGCTTTCCTCAGGCTGGCTCATCCCCACCACAATGAGAAGAGGTGGAGAAAAAAAGCTGACACTGTGCGATCATTGACTTCTGTTAATCAAATCTGAGCTTATCCGAAGCTGTGAATTCACACGGCTGTCAGGGATGAAGATAGAGGGGTGGGGTGAGGTGAGGTAATAGAGCAATACATGTAGTTTCTGAGTGACTGCATGATGTGTTTTTTTTTTCCGAAGCTCTGTTCTCACATCTTCTTCGTCTTTTTTTATTTCCTCCCTTCTCTCCTGGTTCTGACCTAGTTTGGCAGAACAGAGGTGATAGACAACACGCTAAACCCAGACTTTGTCAGGAAGTACATCCTGGACTACTTCTTTGAGGAGAAGCAGAACCTGCGCTTTGACGTGTGAGTTATTTCGTTTGATCTGGTCCTCTGAGGACACACGCCGAGGTGTGTGTGCATCAGATGTTCCGTCCTCTTCAAACCCAGTCCTCCAGTTCCTTCTCTTGTTTCCACCACAAGCTTAACATCTTCCTCCTTCATTCTCCCTCTTCCCCCTTCCATTATTGTCTTGTCTCTGATTTTCTTCTCTCTTCCCTCCCTCGTCACCAGCCTGGCTCTCTCCTGAGGAATTATTCATCAGTGCGGTGTCTCAATAGTTATTCGTTGAAGAGAGATTGGTATAAGGGTGATAAATATTTCATATAAAGTTTTATCCTTAATCTCCCTGCTGCTAAGCAAAGCAAACGTCTGAAACCCATAAGTCCCATAAACCTCACTGAGACCCCTGTCCTCCCTACTTTCACATATAGCTGCCTTTCTCCTCTTGAAAAGGCCAGACTAGTGAGAGGGTCAGGAAGGTGCTGTTTCATTTTGAGATCTCCCAGAACAAAGTCCCCTCCCCCACCTCTTTTTTTTTTTTTTCAAGGAGAAGAGATATGCTCCCAAAAACCTGTACATATTTCTTTTCCCCTCCCTTTAAGCATGAAGTCCCTTGTGGACTTCCAGGATGTATCCAGGACCGCACTGCAGGTCTCTGAGGATTTTTAGACACTGAATTCATTAGGCGTGCCATCATGATATGACTCTGGAACAGGAAAGGAAGGAGTGCATCCCCTCACAATTAGTGTTACTCATTTACATCTCTCTTTTATCACTGAGGTGGGAGCCTGGGCATACTGAGGCTTAATTACTTTTACATTAAGTTTGACTGGCAGATGCTCAAAACTTTCTATGCATTGGTAGATTGTTTCAAAACGATCCCCTGAGCTTAGAACGGAAATTACATTCATAAACTATGGAATGACTTCCTTAATTAACTGTCACATTATTGCTTACGTTTTTCTTTTTTGGGCCACTCCCCTCTTCTCCCCCAGTGACCTAGATGTGTGAGTGACAGGCACAAAATGCCCACACTGCAGTCAGGATCCTTTTATTGGAGTCAGTAGTAATTTGTAATGTCTTCCGTGTTTCTTTCCCTTCTTCTTTGCCTCTGAGAGTTGTGGTCTCTTTGTGATTTCAGGTATGATATTGACTCTAAAAGTCCAGATCTGGCAAAGCATGTAAGTGAAGACCTTTTTTTTTGTGAAACAGGACCTTAACTTTATATTGTGCCCTTGAATTTGTTTGAATTGTCAGTGCATGCCTCTAATATTTAGGTTCTGTGCAAACCGAAGTTTGTGGCATCTAAACGCTCAAATATATTTTGGAATAATGAGTGAATTATGCTTCATCTGCCAGAAGAAATGTTTACTTTTCTTCACCTTCCATCTGCTTCAATTTGTAAAATGAAGTACTTTATTCCTCCAGAGCTATAATAATAAAAAAATTTCATCTGCATCTGGTATATCCTCATTACTTTTTTATTTTAATGAGAAATGAAGCATTGCACATCATTATCAAAGCTTTTCAATGCATTTCCCCATGTGCTCTTTATTGTTGTTTGCAAGTTAGATTGTAATTTCCAAGACTGAATGTAGTTATTCAGAAAGAAGCTTTGTCTGAAAGGGACATTGCTTTATTATAGAACATACATTCAGCTCATTCAAGGTAAATGTATGTTTATGCTTATGCTTAAAGCTTTGATAAAAAAAAAAAAAAGAAAAACTCCCACTCATACCTTACAGACACATAAAGAATATATTTGCAGCTTTTGGTTTGCATAGGACCAAAATTTTCATCATTTAACTATGCTTCTGTCACTGTGATGTTTTTATTGTCATGTTTTTACATTGTGGTCCATGCTCGGGAAACAAACTGCTCTTTGTGTGAAGCTCTCTCTGCCTTCGTTGCTTTTTCTTCTCATGTGTTCTTTCACTTTCCCTTTCTCTTCCTCTGAGATCTCTGTGACTCTTAACCCTCTGCGGTCCCCATTCTGCCTATCTGCGCTCTTTCACATATCCACTTCTGCTCTTCTTTCTTGCACTTTGTTGATGACAGTCTGGTATTTGAGTCATGTGCCTTCTGTTCCATGATATGCTCTGTTGTGTCACTGCTGCTGCCTGGTCTCTCTCTTTTCCTCCTCCTCCTTCTCCACCCTGGAAGCCAACCGACTTTAACGTACGTGTTTGCCTCAGATGTCCTAATTTATCACTGTACAATGCTTGTGACGATGCTTAACTCCTCACCGACTCTCCTTGTTACCCCCGTGATCCATCTGAACACCCCCATCCTTCACCCCAACCTGTGTTTCTCTCCATCCCACTTTATGCCTCCCCCCATGGCAGGACTTCTTGGGACAGGTCTACTGTACACTGGGAGAGATTGTGGGCTCACCTGCCAGTCGCCTGGAGAAACCTTTGGGGTGAGTGTTCATTTTACTGTATTCACGCTCTGATTTTGCTCAATCCAGTGGAACGAATAAGGGCCACTCAGACCTAGGAAGAGGTTTTTACTTTACTTATCCTCTCAAGCAGGCAAATAGAACAATTTTAACTCTGCAAACATGACTTTTCAGATATTATCAAGTAATGAAAACTCAGTGCCACCTCTCAGTCCATTCAAATGTGACGTGGCTCTCCTCCAGGGTTTCACACATTCCAGCAAAGATGAGGCGGTGATGAATATGTCTGCCTTCTAGAGCCATCTGTATCGTACATTACACTGCAAGATTAGACCCGTGTGCTTGGAATGGGAATGGGTAATTGAACACGACCGGGGGCTTCCTCAATGCAATTACTGTCATTAGGGAGGCGATCTAGCACGGAGAGTGGATTGGAGAGCCCCAGGCAGACGTGATGGACAAAAGTATTGATTCTGCAGCTTCAGCGGGGCACCTTGATCGCTGCTGAGACTCTGCACTGATGCAAACACCAAATTTAGCTGCAGCAGTGGGTGATGATGATGATATGGTTGTCTCTACAGACCAGTTTCCAAACTGAAGAAATGAGGCCCTTGTGAAAACATTCACTTGTGTTGTTATTAACTGTGCCAGCAGCTTTTATGTCAGCAAGTAGCAATTCAGAAGAGCAGAAAAATATAGGCTTCTTTTGATTTTCATTCAGGTAAGGGTACAGTTTTATTCAGCCGTGTCCTTTTTGAATAGCAAAACAGTATCCATCAGTAATGGAGTTTTCCTCCCCTCCTGTGATAGACGATAGCTCAGAACCTGTTTAATGGCTATGTGCTCCATCTCCTTGTCTTGCATGCTGACATGACAGTACCCCTCTGGACTGCAGCTTTGAGGAACAGCTCCCACAGGGACTGAGGAAATCTGTTAGCCATGCTTAAACAAGCCCTCCCAAGGCACACTGCATTCAATGACTTGCTTAAGAAGCACATCAGCACCCCTTTCCCTATTTTCCACACTTCATCTCTCATTTATTCTCTCTCCTTCTGTCCACCAGATTCTTTTTCTTTTTTCTAGCTTGACCCCTTTTCTCCTCATCGTGTTCTCGATTTCTTTTTGTTCCCTCAAACCTCTCCCTCGCTCTCTTTCTGTCTTAATTTCGCTCCCTCCTCTGTCAAGCACACACAAATGTGTATTAGTAGACTTGTGAGAACATCATGTAGATCACATTTTACCTGAAGGGTAACGTCCTTACACAGCACTGAAATCATAGGGAGTAGTTTGAGCTTGCTATTCTCAGATCACTGGGAGACATTGGAGACCAGGGTTCATGTCCATTACACTAAGTTTGGGGAAAGATCCTGGTTTTGTTGAGATATTGAACCAGTCAACGTGCTCTAGTGCTACTTCAAGTCAGTGTTTTTCAATACTTAACCAAGACTACAGTCTTTCTGTTACCCTAAACCAAATGCTTTGTGTTGCCTAAACACAACCATAAAAACATAAGTAATGCTTTAGTTGCTAGGAATTGATATTGTAGGAAAACAGTGGAAATAAGTTGGTCACAGTGAATCTTTTGCAAGTTGGAAAGTTTAGTATGACCATTTTGCATTGGCAAATTGTTGTGCTGATCAATAAAAATGTAAAGAAGAAGCAGAGGAGCATTACACTGCCTTCAAAATGTGTTTGCCAGTGCAAACTAGTTGTATAGGAATGTCAGGTTCCATGTTATAGTGACATTGACATTGACCATAACCACTATGCGTTTAATCAAAAAAATCGAACTCAGCCATAGTTTTGATTTTAATGATTTACACATATACACACTTGCCTTTTCCCTTCATATTCACATAAATATAACCTGCAACTCAAACCTTGGCTCAGTGATTTGCCTCAATCATTTCTGAATTTGTAAATGTTGTGCACATGGGCACAAACATGCCCATCTTCTGGCATTTGCTTCTGAGCTGATTTTCACAGATATATTTGTCTTGGGGGCAATAACAGCTCAGATGAAATGTATAGCTTTTCCCATGCGACTTTATTAGAACGGGAATTTGTGCCAAGTGGAAGGAATGTGAGCTATGATGCACTGGACTGACACAGTGGTACAAATCCTTTCTGTTTATAATGTGGTTTTAATGAGAGGCATGTATCAAAGTTATTGGTAGCCAAGGAAAATGCAAAGCTAAATGATTGACTGATGCCGGTGAATGACATCTTTTACTGAAAAACATGTTTGCTGTCATGCAGCTCTTTTGGCTGTAATTATGTGTATGGCCTGCGGGAAGGAATCATACTATGGCTGTATAGTGATAATAGAGTTCATTATACAAATAGCAGTAACCTTTTCCATTGGCATGGTGAATTATTGTATACCACACACTAGAGCATATGAATGCAGCATAACATTAGCATGTCAAACCCATTAGCCTACTGTGATTGTGCCCTCCTGCTGCATGTTTGAGGCAGGAAATGAACTGTAAGCAAAATCACAATGACTGTCGTGGGTGTGCTCGGTGCACCCATGGGAGCCACGGGAAGTAAGGGATTCGTAGAAATGTAGAAAAAAAAATGTGTGTGTGTATGTACATACATATAAAAACTGTGCATGCTCAATTGAATAAATTGAAAGCTGTAGCTCACATCAAAGGCTCACCTGAACTGTGTCCCACCTGTGGGAGCCAAACCATCATCAAAGGGAATAATCTTATGTTTTTTTAGTTGTCTCTGCAACTCTGAATATAGAGTGGTAACTGAGTAGGAAGTTTAAGAAAAAAAAAAAAAACACAATAGCAAGGTATAGTAAGCGACTTCTAGTGTTATTCACTTTTTAAGCTCACATTAGAGATCAGCTTGTCTCTGTGCCTGTCGGTACAGTTATGAGAAAAGATAAACGACCTCCAGGAGCTAATAAGTAATTTTTGTAGTCTGATACATTAAGCCTGTGCATTACATAACTAAAATTTACTCCATTTAAATGAAAATAAGCTTGAGGTTGAATTCATGCTTCTAGAATATATCATGTATGTCGAGATACCGTTGCAGTTTAATGTTATATTGACTTTATGCCTTCAGTTCTGTTATCAGAGTGACAACGACCGCTTCTGTATTTTCTTTAAACCTTCACCATAAACTCTGGAAATGTGTCTTTACAGCTCAACAGAGGCTGCCCCACAGTGGTACTCTGAATTCAAAACTTCAGAGTCAAAGCCCAAGCAGAAACTCGATTTAAGCGAACCCAGTGGTGGAACTCAAAAATTAAATGATAAAAACAGAGAAGATGAAAGTGTAGTTAAACTGATAAATTTTGTATTTAATTTTTACTTGTTCTGATAAAAACATAATTTGATTAAAACGTGCCAGATTCAATAAAAGCAGAGCCGATATTTGATCAAAATTGCTTTATTAATTTATTTTTTAATCGCAGCTTTTCTGTAAATTATTAGTTTTTCTGGTGTGGGAAGATATGGCTTAATATGTGCACTGACCAGTGTGTCACAGGCCACATTAACATCAAACCTGCTTTCTGATGACAATAATTAGATTTGTTTTAAATAACTGCTATCAAGAAATATATTTGCTAGGCCCACCTCTTTTTCTTCTGCTCTTCTTTATTTTTTTGTTAAAGTCTTGAGAGAAAAACAGCAAAAAGATAATTTCACACTGTTGTTGCAAATTAGAAATGGCTCCAAAGTGGGTCTGTCACATTCATCTGTGTGACGAGGCCTCAGGGAGCATAGCATCAGAACAATCAACAATGATCTTTTTTAATGTTATGCTTTGATTGACACATTGGCCGGTGCACATGTTAAATGATGACTACTCACACCAGTCCAGATGTTATGATGATAAACAGTGAACAGAGTGATGAATGATGCTACAGTGAAGCACAGTTCTGCTTTCAACTGTTTTAAAACACAAGATTGCATCAAATTAAATCAGTTGTGGTATTAAAATATAAATGTGAAATATTTTATTAGTCTCCCTCAGGCTCTCATCCTTGTGTTCCCACTGAGGACTACACATTCTTCCAACATTGTATCTGCTCTCATTTTTCTCTACAGATCCTTTTTGCTCCCTGTAATCAAGTTTTAAAACAAGTATTAAATACAGCAACACCCACCCAATGTAATGTAATGCAATCCAAAATAACAGAAGTGCAGTGAATATTATATCTGTGAAACCTATGTCTGATATTTGTTCAGTCTGAGTCAGAGGTGTTGATTCAACTCTTTTGAGCTGCGGTTTCTATTGTTGCAGTAGATTGCATTTTGTAAGTTTAGCTATATTACACGCAGCATTAAGCTATACTGTACTGTATAGCTGATCAGACTTCAACATGCTAAAAATTCTCCTTTTGTCTTTAGTACTGTCATGAAAATATGGAACAATATAATTACTGATGCTCAGAAAATGCCTCCATTATGTAAGTCCAGTTTAGTCATGAAAGTGGCAGATTGACCTTCAAAATTCAATGCAATTTTTGAAAAAAATGGGTCTTTCATTTCACACAGACATAGACCAAAGCAGCTTCTCATTTCTCACTAGCAAGCATCAGTTTTGAGACTGAAATGAAATATAGCTGGACGATAACCTAATACACAATTGCATCACCACATAATTATCAAAATCAACAATCACAAGATATATAAAAAGGTCAAATACATCTTTACAGCGTCACGCTCACTAGATTTCAAACTGCTGTGTTGCATCAGAGCTTTATGATTCACCAGAAGTTTACTCAGAAAAAACTGAAGCACAAGGCATCACTCGTCTCATCTCGACTTCAGAGACTCACTTCTTTTAAAGTTGTTGGTTAATGTAGTTGGCTGACTGACTCCGGGCTACACAGCATCAGTTCCTCTGAGATGGGGGGGGGGGAAAGAACTTACTCTTCAGATTTAAATAATGAGTGGGAGTAAGAGAAGTTCATTTTCTGGTGAAACTGAGAAATAACCGATCTAAGTATCATAAGTAGAATTGTAAATGGACAGAGGGAAGCAGGTAGAGTGTTTCTTTGCCTGTTTAGCCCAGTGTTTGCCTGTATTACTTAACTGGTAGGTGAAGTGTTTTAGACGGCTTACAGTAATCAGCATCCTCTGCCTCGGGACATCACACACAATTAGAGCATTCTGCTGCCTCGCTAAATGCCAATTTGGGCTCCAAGGCTGAGCACTAACAAGGGTCCCTCTCTAATAATGTGTGTTCCTGCTTAGGTGTGGAAAACACCAACTGTGCTGATTGTACAAGAACTCTTTTTGTCCGATGAAACAGGGATTTATTCTAAGAGGCAAAAACGCCTCCCCTCTCAGCAGCACAGCTCTTGTAGCAAACAGTTTTTGTGGCCTTCCCACTCTGAATGATTTTGTTTATGAGCCTTCAAGGACTTTGCAATCACATAAAATCTAAAAATCTCCCCCCTTTTTTTTCTGCCATGAAAAGAAGCAGTTCATTAAAAAAAAAAAACCCCAAAAACTATGGTTGTTAAAGGTCTTGGTTTTTTAAAGCTCTGGAGATAATAAGGCAATAGATTTTTTTTGTCTTCACACTAATGATAGAGGCCTCAGGTGCAAGAGCATCCAAGGACAGTGGAGGTTTTTATGCCGCAGATAAGCTCAGCTGATTTGTTTTGCACTCAGAGAAAACAGTATTCACTTTGCTAGAAAAGGTGAGGAAGCATCCTTAAAGCATCTGAATGAGTGCTCCGCCACCCTAGTTTAACGCTCCCACGTCGTTAATCCATTCAGCAGTTGGTAAACGATCTGTCGGCACTCAGATTGCAATCTATAGTCAGCAGTAACCACCACAGAGGAGGTCAGGACGACCCAGTGTAACATGAAATGAATTCCATTATTCGCCTCCCAAAGCCAGGTGAGGGGGCCAGAGGTGCCGTGGCCTCACGACACAACAGGGATAAGCAGAGGAAAATTGGCTGTGTTTTGATGTCATGCACCTGCAGGGGTGGAAGTGAAATAAAATGCAACTTACGACATATGTGTAATAACAAAGAGCAGTGGGCATTTCTCTTTGCCTCGGATAGAGAGGGATGTTCTGTTCTTGCCGGTGGGGAATTGAAATGGTCTCGTTATGTCCTCTAGAGACAGGTTTTTCTTGTTGGTAGGAGAGAACACAAGGAAGGAAGTGAACTCGCTGTCATGACTTTGAGTAACTTTTGTCTTCAGACAGAGAAAGTTTCTTTTTGATTGACAAGTTCTCCTTATCCTCTCTTTCTCTGTTTCAAAACAAGTGATTTTTAGTTTGCAGGTGGTTGATGAATGGCTCATTTACCAATAAATCAAACACTGTTGAAGTGATTAGAGCCTGTGCCGTAATTTATGTAATCAAAATGTCAACAATGGTCTCATTGCATCACTACACACTCGTAAAATAGGATGCATTCACGATGTAATCGGATTTCATATTTAGTGTTCATAATTAGCGAGCACATAGGAGCAAAACAGAATTCACATAACAACAGGATTTGTTTCATTCATTGAGGTTGTGATAGTGGTTGTCATGCAGCAGTGGGAGACTTGAGGTATCCAATGAATAACACTCAATACTCAACACATTGCACAACATGACTCCAACAGAAAGAAAAAAAAAAAAGATGACATGTTGGTGACAGTGCTTTCTCATGACTTGCACCTTGTTTCCACTGTTAAAAAAAGCAAACACATTCTTTTCTCATGGTTGTTTTGTATGTGACATTTTTCTACACCACGTTTTTTTGCCCTATTTACTCGCTTTGTGCTGATTCTAACAAAGCTTCAAAGACCTCAGCACAGGTTGCCTGTAGCTACCAGCTTTATACACAAACACCTAGCTCCTCTCGCAGCACCAGTAGGAAACCGCTCTCTTTTCCTCTCTGAGAACTACAGTAGGTATTCTGGTGTCCTTTTGAATTAGCTGGTACACTTTTCATGCTCTTTTTTAATCCTAGTGAGGTGAGGGATTATGGATGCTTATCAGTGTATGAAGATCAAGAGGATTAGGGGAATAATCCCATTTGAACCCACACAGAGTTTTGGCAACCTTGTTTAATTCTGTTCGACTATGATCTGCCAACTGCCCCGAACGTTTACTGTGGCACAAAGCCAGATTATCTGTCTACGCTCCGTCTCCGCTGGTCTTTGACTCAACTCAAACCAGTCAGATTTGTTCATTTACTCTCCAGTCACCTTGTCAACCAGAAAGATTCACTGGATTCACTGACCTGGACAATCTCAGTGAAATCATTCTTTTGTTCACTAAAGATGATCCTATTTCCCGTCTTATTTCTTGTGTGCATGCTCATGCTCCACTTTCCTAAGTAATACCTTTTAATTTGCTTATCCACACTAAGGTGTGAAACTGTAAAATAACAGTCTTCTTAGCATGATAACACTGCAGTTATTTTGCCTCACAGGAAAGTATGTAGACCCACCCTGCAACAGCTGCAGTGTGGAGAAAAAAAAAATCATATTCTTCTTCTTGGGCTCTCTCTCATATTGTCGAGCAGATAACCCTCCCCCACTCTCCTATGCATGACACGTTGCAGCGTTGTTAAATATCAAGACCATTCCTCATCCTAATGACCTAATGTGAACGGAATCAACAATTGCTTCCTTCTCTCTCTTTGGACTTTAATCTCGCCGACGTCCATCCGCCCCACCTCCACGCAGATAGGTAATGGAGAATACAGGCCGTTGTGAATCACCATTTCATGACAGCAACTGTCTCTAGATGGGAAATTATAGAGGCCATACATTGAGCGTGAATATCCATAATATCACATGTCCTGCACAATGATCTTTGATACCTATTTTGTGGAGGAATAAACAACTAGAATGTGCTCTCTCCTCTTCCAGTGTTCTCATTGGTATTCTGCAGAACAGCAATATCAGAAACTTTTACCAAGTAATTGTGGTGATGCTGAAATATGCTGCTTGATCTCTTTCCATTCAGTTGATCAAACAGGGGGGATGTGTCAACACAGCTGTGGCTAGCTCTCTGTTTCAGTATGAGCTAAGAGCATGACAGCACTCCTTCCTTCCACTTCATTCTGGGGAAAGGAAGCCACTGTGCTACAAGGCCCTGGTTCAGTTCTGTCTGTACTTGTTTGTTTTCTTTATGAAGTTTTGTTTGATCCTCTGGGTTTCTGCTGAAAGGGAGAAGCAGCAGAGGAGGTAGTCTCACTGACACGAGGATAATGTGACTGTAAATATGAGGCCCGCTGAGGTTTTCAGGCAACATCAATACACATCACGCAGTGGCAATGGATTGGTCAGGACCATATGGCACGGTTTCTGCTGAGTACCAAGGGAAGCCTGTAAGAGACTGTATGAATTATAGAGAATTGCGAATGGTGTGAAATATCATAGCTACTTAGCGTGTGGTTAGTGCCGTCACTACTCACTTGCATTGCTGAGATGGTAGAAGCCTTAATACCTTTAGTATGTCACATTAATCAAACACTGCAAGCACAGAAGCCATGGATGATAACAGGCAGTCATCAGTCATCAAAACTATTCACTGCATTTAACTCTGAATTCAGATTTTATTGCTGCTTCTGCAAAATTATCTGTTCTTTACTATTGTTTCTCTCAACTGTAAATTGCATTTAATCTTATAAAAAAATAAGTAATAATGTTACATAAAACTTTAATTTCTGCTCATCAGTTACACTTAAGATTGTGACTGCACTCATTTAGTACTCATTCAGATGTCATTTAGCCTGAATCACCTCTTTCTGGCTTGTTACAAAGTTAAAGAATATTTAATTGTTTTAACCAGTCCCAGAGTTGATGTTTGGTGGTTGGGCATCAACAAAGTCAAAGACATGTTGGTGCCCAACATTGGGTAGTTTTACAATGGGTAGTTATTTCACTTTTGATTGTACCTGGAATGGTGCAGAGGAAACGGTTTGATTTAAGTATCAGCCCTTTGTTGCTTGCAGTGATTTTGCTATTTTTACAGCTTTCCCCCGTAGTGTAACTAAAATGTAAAATTTGGAGCATGGCAATCATCCAGTACGATTTTAAATCAGCAGCTGCTCACCTTGAACCTTGTGTTCATTTCAGTTTAGCTCAAATGTTTAAATTTATTGATCGATACGAGACAGTTAAAAGTCTTTTTCATAATGGAGAAGGCCTCCTTCTGTGGTGAGCATTAATTTAGTGACAGGCCTTTGATATTTCTTGTGCTCAAGTGGACAATTGTTGCCTGATAGTGAAAGAAGAGAAAAGGTCAGGAGGTCAATGAAAACATGAGCAGGGCATTGCAGTATTGGTTGAACCAGGTCTTGTTCACTTCCCCTCGGCCCATTCAATAGTGTGAAAAAGTGAGTGGAGCGCTGTGAGATCGACCCTCTGAGGGAACGAGTGAGCGATGGTGGAGAGTCAAACTCTGTCTTACATTGTTTTTGATTCTGTTGTTTAAACCACTCTGGCTTTTCATATTTCTCATTATTGAAGACGCTGATGAACTCACTTTATATTGACATATTGCAGTGATTAGCTGAAACGCAGTCTCCTCGTTGACACTAATTGGTTTGTGAGATGAAGTAACTGCAGTTCACAGACAGTTAGGCAAACGGCAAATTCATCACTGAATAGTATTTGTTGGGTTGACAGATGAGGCTAAGTGTGCTCCATTGTACTAGATCTGCGCACCACCCTTACTCATTAAATGGTGCTACGTACTAGGTTAACATCTGCTGATGTTAACCTCGTGTTAACCTATTAAACGTAACCAACATCTAATTAATAATAGCCTTAATGATCAACTTGTTATGTTAAAATCTGAAAACTCATAATGATACAATTTAGGGAATAATTTGATTTGTTTATGTCGTCATGGAAACATCTTTAACTACATTGCTGCAGCATTCACACTATAATGACAACGTTATGAAATGACACACATTAGTTGACTTTATTTAATATTTGACATTGCAAATTGTGATAACATAACTTTTTCCCTACACGACAAAAACATGAAATCAGCTTGAAGAAAAATACTGAAGAGAGAAAGACTTAAAACATATTCAGTGTTTACACTGCATATAGATATTGATATGGATGTGATGATGTAACCTGACACATTGAAGCTGTTACTTTATTGTTTTCACACGAGCTGATTAAACATCACAAAATACCCTGATGTCGTTTTACTGTAGAAATTTGAATATTCAAATGTTGGAGCTGCAGCAGAACCAGTGGAGACGAGTGTGACACACATTTACACAACCGACTGATTAAAGCCCGACAGTTTCTCACTGCAGTCAGGCTGTGGGCCTTGTTCATTGCAGATAGTATGGGAAGGACCACAGCAGCACATTTCACATAATTTCATCATCAAAGAGTTTCCCCGCTGAGGAACTGCCAGTGAACGAGTGCTGAGCGAATGAGGCCTCCTGATGCAGGACACTTCACATCCCCAACAGTCGCATGTCAGTACAGAAGCTGTTAGAGCTAGCAGAAAAAATGTCAGTCTGGGCAATAAAAGGGAACTCATGTGCCACAGATAAATGACAGGAACTGTATTTATCCATTCAGTGCGTGCTTGCTCTTCAAGTTAACTAGTCATTGTCAGAGAAAATGCCACACTCAGTAATGCATGCTTAATTTAAAAGACCGTTGCCCTTTTGGTACCTGCTCTCGTCTCAGCAGCAGATTAGAGCAGGGCGGTGCATCTTAATGCACCTGGAGCTGAAAGCTGAACAATCGCTGGATCTCATTTCCCAGTTTGAAAGGCGCACTGGTCATTACCGTGATCTCAGGGAGATAACTTGACCTGTGGAGTGTGCAGGGTTTACTGGCCTCAGTGGTTGAGGAGTTTACTGGCTCTTTGAGGCGACATCAAACTGCGCGGTGGGGACTCAGAGTGAAACATCAATAATTCAAGGACAGTTAATTCACCTTGAGATTGGTCTCCATGGAGCTTGAAGGTAGAGCCTGAGAATGAAGTGCGCCTGCCCTCTGAGAGTGTGATGGCTTCATTTTATATTTTGCCTCACTGAAGACTGAGACTGTGATAATTCTCTTGCACATACTGGTGGATATGCAGCATCTATGGCTGGATGCTTTGGCCAGTGGATTTATATTAAGGTATTGATCAAAGTTGATTCATCAGGGGCAACGGTTGCTTTTATTGAGCAGTACACTAAATGTCTTATGGTCTTGGGAAACCTGAGTGAGGCCAGTAAAGGTTAATGGAAACACCCCATACCAAATTTATTTATTTTTTTTTAATGCTGCAAATGCTTCCAGCTCCAACAGATAAGAAAAAGGAAACCACACACTATCTCTTAATAGGTCCCCTGGCATGTCCAGTACCAATGTTTAGCCATTTTAGGTTTGCGCTTTAAATTCTTCTTAGTAAATAATGCAAGATTCAGCTGCTGTAGTCAAAGACTGCCTCCCATTTAGCAGTATGGAATCCAGTATTACTGCCAGTCAGATCAACTGTCACAGCTTGACTCGAGGATCAGCAGCAAGTCTGACCTTCTAATGATTGGTCTCCAGCTAAGGCCACAGCAGGACTCCCGTGTAATTTCCTTCTTTATCCGGAAAGATGACAGGAGTGTCAGCAGCTGGAGAGCTGCTGTATGATTGGAAAGGAGATATGTTGTCTCTCTCTGTCTGTGTTGGGTGGAATGGGCTTTCTGCTTCTCACAGCCTCAGTGGATGCTGAAAGTTGGTCGCGATTGGATATCAAAAATATCTCATTTTGTTCCGCTTCAAAAAATACAGCCAAATAACATTTAGGACAAACTCCGGGGGAATGTTGTCTCTACTTTTGTCAGGGCCATTGGATTGGAAAGCTACTGAAGAGGTGATGTACAGAAACACGAGGATGCAGGGAAACTCGCTTGTGCTGCGATATGTCTTGATCAACTTCTGTAGCACAAATAAGTGGTAAACAATGGCAGACCTGCAGAGCTTTAAAGTCTCAGTGTGGTGCTGGCAAGCGGGGATCAGAGGAGTTCTATGTCTCAGCAGTTTTATTCCACAATGTACTAAAAAAACTCAACAGCCAGTATTTATAACCTGTTTTTGATTCAGTCGCAGCGGTAAAACAAAATAAACCCTGTCACATTTACATTCTGCATTGAATTATTGGATTAACGCTGTGACTTTATGTGGAAAATACATCTGTATTATCAGCCTGAAATGAAATGTGTGACTGTAGACCTAACACCTTATGACCATTAATCTTTCTAATTATAATTATTTGTATGTCTGGTGTGCTCTTTGCTGGAAATTCTTGTCAACATATGGGAGGTAACAAATCAAAACTCACAAACTGAATCTGAAGCTACTGCTGAAATAACTCATCTCCTGCAGCCATTGAGAAATTTAAATCAGGGGAGTGCGCACTTAATCGATAACTGTGTGGCTTGACAGTATTGCAAAATGCAGCATGAGTGCCTCTCAATGCCATTTAAGCCACAAACCTTAAAATAAATTATCAAGTGGATCTTCAAGGTTGGGCTGTGGACATTTTTTATTTTGCTGAAAGAGTGAATTGGATCTGTTTTGTTTTCACAGTGGCATACCAGGGAAGAAATGTGGGACCATTATCCTGTCTGCCGAGGAGCTGGGAAACTGCAGAGTAAGTTAAAAAAAAAATTTTGCCACCAGTATAGTTTTTGCTCACTGTGATGGCTTCATAGTAACTGCTTTGCAATATCCACTGATCTAATTTGAAACGGGCCCCTTAACAGTGGTACATTTGAGATTAATTGAACATATTTACTGTAGCTGATAGATTACTGCGTGTCACTGTGAAATTGTATGTGACACTAGGAGAATGGTGCATGTTGTGTGAGGTGCATAATGCATGTTTAGCAATGTTCACAAGCTTGCTGAAGTGAAGTGGGCTGTTTAATAGCCCTGACTTCAGTAAGATCTATTGCATCATAACTGTCCCCATTAAACCAGCAGGATATGCCATGTCACTACGCAATTGCGTTTGTCATTTGGAAATTGTGTACATAGTGAATACGCTATGAGTTTGAATAGCTATCCAATCAGCCCCGCGCTCATTCCGGTCACTAAAACGGCATTTTCTCCAAAGTGTGGTGTGTTAATCCATGAATCTGCGCTAATAACCTGTGTCCACTAATGCCCATTGACTTTCTCTCTGCACTGCTAAATGAAGATAGTAAATAATCACATTATACTGCTGCCAGTGGAGCATGAGAAAGTAGTAGGACTTATTGGCCAGAACAACTGGTCTCCCTCAGATGCTATAAAGCAAACCATCGAGCTGTAACTACTGTATAAATGTTTTATGATGTCCTAATACATGTAAACATTTAATGTTTAAAAAGTTTGTAACTTCCTGCCATACATGTGGAGGAACTTTAACAGGAGTTGGACCTGTCTTTGGGGATCTTTTTTGAGGTTTTGCTAACAGGATCATTTACTTCCTGACAGATAAACAGTCTCCTGTTAGAATGAGATAGATAAAGCGTGCTGATAATAAATCTGCCATGATAACCATTACTGATTCGGTCCTGCTGGATTGAAGTGTCAGTGCTCACAGACATTGAAGGGCTGCTGTGAGTCATCAGGTGCACTGGATCTGCAATGATAGGAGTTAACATCATCACTGCAAAGCACCACTTCAAGAAGGGAATTTGTAATATAAATGCAAATGATTATTACTGGTACAAATGACCATTTCCTTTCTCCCAGACTCAATTAGAGACACACAAACTTGACATGTCACTCCAGACCTGCCTTGTTTACACAGAATTTAACCCTGACTGGAAATATGTCTGGTTTGCTTAAAGAACACGATGATGAAATGAAACAAAAGGCAAATTTTAGTTGAAGACACTGCTGTCAGTACAATTCCCACACCTGTGAATTATAGCAGTTTGGAATTGTTACCATCCATCTGGATGGTGTTTATTCTATAATCCACCTGTGACCAGTAAATAGAGGCAGCAGAGTTGCTGTTTCGCCTGAGGTAAACACAGCAACTCTTGTTTGGGGAAACTGAAACCAGCAGAGTGGGAATCGACTGGGGAGCTTCTGCGGGGACTGTTAACCGATAGGCAGGTTGGCTCTCACCTTCGTGGTGGATTTGCCAGGTATCATTAGACAGAGCAACAGCCTCTGCATGGATCAAAGGCTTCCTCTTGGCTGTCGTTATCTGTGGCACATAAGACATGCTGAGCAGCGGCTGCCTCCCTCTCAGATCCTCCTCACAGTCCTGCCGCAGCTCTGGCTGATTTAAATCTGAGTGAACCTGTTTGTGTATGAGGCTGAGCATAAGTGTGGGTCAGTGTATATGAACATATGGGTTAGGGTTATATGCACTATATATACACAATATATATTTGTTTATATAACCCCAAAAACAACAGATTTGCTTGAAACTGGGCTGTTCAGTAAGTCAGAAGATTACCCTCTGCTCTTAGACCCTCAATTTGGAAGGAAAAACTCTGCCCTGAAAAACAAAAAGAAATTATTTTTAGTGCTTCTTGTCCGTATGCACGGTACACACTCACCAGCTTACTCATAACTTATACTAAGCCTAATTACCATTGATGTTTCGGACTGAAAGATGGATTTCCCTCGAACAATTATTCTTCAGTTTATCACTGCAGTCAGAAAATAGAATTGAGCCTGTTACTCTTACTGTATCTGTTTCCATTTTTCTTTCTTTTCATGCCATTTTCTTTTTTTGTGCTCTATCAAACTGGTCCTCATATTGGTAAAAATCCTGCACCTGAGGTCTACAGTCATAATAGTCCACAGTGAATGGAGGGATACGTGAAACATAGAAGGGAACTGTGTTAATTTCTGATTTATAATCATGATAAATTTGGTGATTCACTACAAGATGTGATCTTGAGGATGGTGTATACTTCTGTAATGTGAATTAAAGCATTGTCTGCATTGCCTCCGATTCCTTTGTAAGACCAGTCCCACTTTCTCAAAGTGACAGTGTGCATTGCTCCGTCACTTACACCATGCAGCGATATCTTGGTGGAGCAGAGAAATGGGAAGAGGGATGCAGACTGCACTCAGTATTCCCCTGCTGTTCCTAAACCTCTGTGGCTGAAATGAATGTTCTGCCTTTTTTCCCCACTTAATGAGAGAACACTGCTAGGCACCAAAGTGGGTATGTGTTATCTGTGCCTAATGAAGGCTTAAGGCTCCGTGTTGCCATGATAGTGTAATTGTGGAGGCTTGTCAGGGCTAAGCAGGACAGTTATAGGATGGTTCTATTTTTAAGGGCTTTGATAACTGACCTAAGCAAACTCCTCTTAAATGGTGTGTTGTTGTTGTTTTTTTTAAATCCACAAAATGAGCCACAGTGGGAACTTGGAAAATGAGATGTTCCCGTGAAAAGCCATAAAGGGAGAACTTGATGCACTTCAGGTACAAACTGCACCGTGGATTGCTCTGTAACTTGGTTGATCCGTATCCAACTACCCAAATTGGAAAAAGGGAAAAAATCTTCCATTAAGATACTCTCTACCTATACTGGGTAGAAACAGATAATAAATGCTAGTGACAGTAGGAGTTGAAATCAGATATGCAGCAACCCATTTAGCCACCACTGACTGTTATAATCAGTTCTTTACTTCGCCTCTGTTTCAACATTTTAGCTATGTTGTCTGGAATCAACCTACGGCTGGAAACAACAGCGATAATCAAATTAGCTCAATTTTCAGGAAGAATAATTATTTTACTTATCTGTGTAGTGGCATCTATCTATCTCTCTGCAGTTGCCTTAGAATGAGAGGCTGGTTTGTGTCGTGTCTGCATCCAGGGCATAAAGTGATGTGATGGGGGTTAGTGAGAGGCAGGTCAGAGGCAGAGTGCACCACACAGATGTGGGTCAAAGCAGTCGATAAAGGCCCTGCCCAGCACCATGCTGATTCAGATCTAATAGCCGCACTTCAAAACCTAAAAACACCAGAGACCAGCGGGGTAAAAACAGCCCCTCTTTTTGCTAGTTCAAGGCTCTCAATGTCTTCTGATATCACAGCTCGCCCTTTAAAATATGATAATTAGACACTTGACTTGCATATGCTGTAAGTTTCAGGGCTAAAAAGTTTTTTAAAAGGCTCATACAGCACTGAGATAAAGGCCGTCAGCGATAGAGAACACAGAGTTTGCAGTTTCTTCTGATGTGGTCGTTTACCTATCCAGTCTGTGCCCACTATACAGCCTCATTATTATATACAGTGCAGACTAATACCTTGACCACAGGGAGACTATCTGGAACCAAGGGCATTATGGGGCATGTTCATTGTCCTTGTAATGGCAGCAAGCATTGAAATGCTGCCTAAATGAGTATAATTATGGTAATACCAGCCTTTCTAATGTATCATTAGCTGCACTCACACCCTCCACATCCTTTTTGTACACAACCCCCCCTCCTCCATGTGCAGGGTTTTAGAATCCATTTCTATGCCTCTGCATGGCCGCTCATACTATTACTATGATTATATTCGGCACAACAAGGTATTTTCAATTTGATGTCCCATATCCCATCCACTGTTGTTATGCAGGAGTTGCATATTAAAGAAATGGTAATGAATGCATTTGCAGGTTCTGGAAACTAGAGGCCAGTGGCTGGTTTCACTCTGCTCTTATTAGGATTCAGTCTTCACTTTGCTTTTATTTGGTGCTTCAGTGCTTTTATATCCTGGCACGCAGCACATATAAACAAACAACAGGAGACAAACAGAGGCAGAAGCATGGATTTACAATGTCATTTGCTTTTTTGTCTTTTCATTTCTCCGACTTTCCTTTTTCCCCCTCTGTTTGTAGGATTACACCACCATGCAATTCTGTGCCAACAAACTGGATAAGAAGGACTTCTTTGGAAAGTCAGACCCCTTCATGGTCTTCTACAGAAGCAATGAGGATGGCACGTGAGTTTGCTTCTTGCTTCTGCTTCTTTCTGGGTTTTACATTTTGACTTATCAAAGCCAGGTAGGAGGGCGTGGGGATCAAAGAGGACGGGGAACCAAGGACAAGAGAATTAGATGGAGATCCCTTGAACTCAGCTGCCTACAGATACATTTATGCAGGCATGGTCCCAAAGCAAAGCACAGTGGGGAGATTTCATCAGTGGGTTTTTCTTCATCAGTGAGATGTGTGTGTTTTAGGATTTTAATCCCTGATGAATCTCCAGGTTCACCATCTGCCACAAGACTGAGGTGGTGAAGAACACGCTGAACCCTGTGTGGCAGCCCTTCTCCATCCCAGTCAGAGCGCTCTGCAATGGAGACTATGACAGGTAGGATGAGTGATGTTGTTCAATAAAGTCTTCTGCACACACGCATGCGCACGCACGCACACACACATATGCACACACACACAGATGGAGTGTGATTTTCCAGTGGAAATCAAAACCACGCAGAGGTCCAATATGCAGTGTACTTATTTCAGAATGGGTTGGGTGTGTCCAAATTAGACATCATTGATTTTCTACCGTTATTTTATCTGCTCCTGAAATAGAGGATTATTACAGGCCTATCTCTGACTACATGCTACCTTGCCTGGATGTTCATTGATTTGCCCACGACTAGCAAGAGGCTTTCGGAGAGGCTTTCAAATTTGTGATTGGCTGCACCCGTGGCATCTCCTATCTTATCTGAATCTCTTCAGAGCAAAGGGCCGTGCAGGACACCTGAGGAGCAGGAAGAGTTTTGGCAGGGAAAAAAAAATAAGAGGAAAGAGAAATAAAGTGTGAGGGGGAGCTAGAGTGGCTGTACTCGTCATTCTATAGATGTTGACAGGTAGCTGGAACAACAGAGGAGCCCTGCTGTGTGTGTGTGTGTGAGAAAGTGAGAGTGTGTGCACGCGCATAAGCGCTAGAAGTGTGCTGACCCAGACAGCCACGGGAGTCTGTAGAAGTCATCAAAGACCACGTCAAACCTCGCCCTCTCCATCACACTGGGTGTCAACAGAGGTTCTTCACTTCGATCCCGTGTCTGCTCACCTGCCCGAAGAAGCTAATTGGGTCAGACAGAAGGAGCAAACTATGAAAGATGCCCAATTCCCTCTGAGGATTTTGATGGCTGGAGAAATATACAGCAATTTAGGGCCTCCCTGACCTGTTATGTGAAATACTGTACCTACAGTTTGCTGTTTTCTGACCTGGTTTATTTCCAGTGTATTTTCACTCCAGTCTTTGCAGCACAGCCACTGTAATTTTGACTCATTTGATTCACTACTTCTCAGCAAATCAAATTTTAGTTGGTCATGAAATCAAAAATTGGGTTTAAAATATAGTGGCTCTGTTTTACAACTGCCCTGGTTTTGACCCACAGCATGTGCAGTGATTCTGGGGCATTTTGTCACAGCCCTGTTTGCTTTATAGATAATACAGACTTCCCAGTTTCAGCTCCTGTGCACTTTACTTGTATTCTTTCAAATCTTTTCAAGTGAAATCTATTTTGTTTTTTTATTGTCCAAAGCCACAAGCATGCCTTAAAGGGCTTTACAATCTGTACAGCATACAGCCCTCTATCCTTAACCCCTAGATTTGGATTGAGAACAAATATGAAGAATATTGCGGATCGCAAAGACCTCAAGGACACCATTCAGAAAGAGTTAGAAGAGACAAGGAGTGAGGCTGAGTCACCTGGAGGACAAAGAACTAGATCCGAGACATCTGACAGGAGCCAAAGGAACAGTGAGGGACAGAGGTCTCAGGATAGCTAAGGCAAAAATAATCGTGTTTACTTGCTCTCCTCAGCCACGTCTGATGGCTTCATGTGAATCAGCCAAATCTCTTCTAATCATATGGCTTCAAAAGGGATCAGAAAGTGAAATCTTTCCAATTTCCACTCAAACATGCAGTGAGAACAGAGAGTGAAATGAAATAGATCCGGAGGACTCATCCCCTGTATCGTGTCCAGTAGATGTGATCATGTCGAAGTGCTGCGTGTGACCCTGATCATTAGCTGCAAGAAAATGACATTAGAGAAAATTGATAGCGACTGACACATCACTTGGGAATCATCTGCCATGTCGGCCCTGACTGTCAAAACACATCATAAGTTTTTTTTTTTTGGTCTGTCAGTCAAGAGTAGAGGGAGGATTTGATCGTTTTCTCACTCTGACTGTGAAATCTGAATATCTGGCTATGTTACATGTTGTTTCAGTATTTAAAAGGGAAAAAAAAAACACAGCTGCTCTTAGCACGGATTCACAGTACGATCCGTGTCTAATCTCTCTCTGCTCTACATGGATCACGCACATTTGTTAGGTGGGGAAATACGTTAAGTGCAGACAGAATGAGTTCAGAGGGGGATAACAGGACAGCCCTCTATCACCCTGTATCCTCCTGGACCCACCGACAGATGATTGACAGCAGCTGATGGTGGGGGGCGGGTGGGGTGGGATCACTGATCTTTCCGTCAGATTGAGTAGAAGAGAGGAAGTGCTTCCCTCATTCTCAGTGAATTCTCTCAGGTTTGCTTATTTGGTTTCTCGCCTTCCAACTTATTTCAGGAACTTGCAAAATATACTCCCTCCCAAGAGGTTAGTTTTCTATCTTTGACATGAGGGGAGAAAATACTTCACCCAGGCTTTGGCAACTCTATCAACCTGCTCTCTCCACTGTAAGAAACACAAATTCACTGGTAAACAATTCATTATAATCCTTGATGCTAGTTTACCAACCTGCCCTAAAATGTTAGACTTCTTTTGTTTTTTGGATGCACGGTGGACAGAAACTAAAAACAAAAGCTTTATGGATTTGTACTGGTCCCAGTCTTTAATGATTCATTAAAGATTAAAGATTTGTCATTAGCTAATGTATTTTAAAAACAGACCAGTCTCAGTGTGCAGCACAGCTTCAAAGATGTAACAAAATGTCACCCTTATCAGATCTTCAGAAAGATGCTTGCGTCTTTTGCTTGCAAAACGCAGAACAGGCTCTCTTGGATTGATTTAATTCAACCTTCACTAACAATTAATGAGCTTTAATGGCTTGTTTTGTGCTGTGTCATTTCAGAAATGTTCTCTGTGAAGTTTTCCCTCAAGGACATTAAGGTAGTGACTCACAAATTAGTTGAATGTGCTCACACAGACTTTTTCCTCTGTTTTGCTGTGTTTCACAGGACGATCAAAGTGGAAGTGTATGACTGGGACAGAGACGGGAGGTAATGGATGCACACACACACCGACAGGACATTCATAATTACAAATTGATTAAAGAGAAATTAATGTCATTTAATGTCTTGCCCGGTGTATATGAGCTTCTCTTTGAACTCCTCTGTGAACTAAATTGTATTTCTTCCTTCAACAGAAAACCTACCACCACGTACACAATATTTTTGTCTTGATCGCCATTAATTTTTCATTGAAAGTTGATTATTACCGTACATTTGCGGATCAGTGGTTGTAGTGTAATTCCTCCAGCTACTCTTATCTTTCACCTCTCAGCGTTGACCTACTGTGTCTGAATGACCAGTACGTGATGTGTTTTTTTTTTTCTTCTCTCTTCCCTCCAGCCACGATTTCATCGGTGAATTCACCACAAGCTACAAGGAGCTGTGTCGGGGTCAAAGCCAGTTAAACGTCTACGAGGTGAGTGGAGATAAAGGTAGCTGATAGTGTCATCACCCTCTTGATTTTCTCTCATAGAAGAGGATCTTCATATAAATCAGCTATTGTTTCAATTTGACTGTCCCATGCAAACCAACTCTGAGGGTGTGATTCATCTACATGTTCAATATAAGATTTTTACTTAATGTGTTTCATGTCATGTCAAGCACAACAACCACATTGTAGCTGGACAAATCTGTGTGCAAACTGTGGATGCACCTTTGGAAGAAAAGTTATCCTGTGAGGGCACAACAAAAAAAACCATGGTGAATTTCTGGGTGCCAGTGTACTGCCAGTGCTTCGATTATAAGGTCAAATGAGTGCACCCTTTGGCTCGGAAAGTTCTTGTTATCCAAAAATGTAATGACAGGAAACTCTCCAGGCCTTGATTGTTTGAGCCGTTTTTTTTTTGGCTGTTTGAGATTAACAACGAGCCTCCTCCATCTTTCCTCGCCCTACCCGGCATTAGGCACTGGAGAGGTTAAGTGGTGCAGCAGACCAGATGAGGAAGGGTGCTTCTGTGGTGAGAATACAAATGGGAATGCAACAGGACTATGCTGCTGATTAGAGTTTTTTTGGTTGGTCCTTTGGGGGTCAGATTGGGTATTACTGTTAGGTGCTGGGAGGCTCCTATCAGTCTGTGCTCATTAAAATACTTGCCATGTTACATTAGCCTCTGAATTAGTCATGGCTGTGGCACCAATGAAGAGAGTGAGAAGGGGAAAAGATGGTGGGTACAGGGGAATAGGTAAGGACGGAGAAGAGCAAAAGACAGTAAAAAAGACAGAATGAGTGAGTGGCATGCAGAGCTGCCTTGCTGATGTGGCAGAAGAAGGTGCATCCATTACCCTTCACCAAACCTCTCTGTATTTTAATTAGAATATGAAACACAGCAGTTTCTTCAGTTTCTTCATGTGCTCTTTGCCAGGTCAGTGCCCTTGAAACAGTTTCAGGATGTGGCCAAAAACTGCACGAAGTCACCTTTTCAGAGTTGATAAATAAAGAATTTGAATAGGTCACAGGCCGCAGAGTTCGACTCCTCGAAGATTCCTGTGTACTCAACATGACATGCACGCGGCCTGCAAACATTAGCTCTGTGAGTTGAGATGACAGCTGGCTAATGCTAACGGGGGCTGGTGTAATTGAGGGTGACGTCTGTGTGACGTAATTCAAACCTGCTAGTGACTGAGTGATGGCCATGGCGCTGTGAGGAATCTTCGGTGTTGCGGGAACTGAGGAGTAACCACAGAGACAAGACGGGGGAGTAGAGCCCATGGAGAGGAGGAAGAGCATGGGATACATTATACTAGACTCTACATCACATTTTCCTCCAGGCTTGTGCTTTATGTTTGTGTGCAGACCCACAGTATGAGCTGTAGAGATACCTGACCTTGATAGCTTCCCGTAGGATACACATGTTCGGCTGCAAGCTTTAAATGTAACATTACATTAAAGCAGAGAGTGCTGTAATCGCTCATAATCAGCTTTCCTTATCATCCCCTATATTTGTGCATTTTTTGTGAATATTTCTGCACACACTACACATAATTGCACACCTGTGAATTTGCACACTATGCAGTTCAGTCTGTATGTGATTATCATTTTGTTTATTGCAAATAAATGCTTTGGGGAGAGATAAGCAGGCATGTGCTCCACCATCCCAAAGATTGGTAATGTGCATGTAAAATGTACAGCACAATATACAGTAGGTACCCCACCCCCCCCCCCCCCCCCCCCCCCCCACCCCCCCCGAATAATCTGTGTCTTCCTGCGGGGCATGATCAATGCTATCTCATTCTCACCCACTGCAGTTATTGGATTCAGTCCCTATGCTCCATTACCCTTACAGACATGGAGTAGGAGGACAAAGATGTTTTTATTACTTGCCCAAGGGTGGATAAAAAGAATTGTGCTGCAAGTTTACATTATCATTATCCTTCTATTTTATTCTGCCTTCATACCAGGTGGTGAATGCCAAGAAGAAAATAAAGAAGAAGAGATACATCAACTCTGGGACGGTGAGACTAAGTTCTAAGATAAGAGGAAACCTCCTGGTGCACTCACCACACTGCCCTCCTTTGCTTTTGTATTCATCAGGAAGTTTCCTCTAAGTGAATTGCATGAGGCAGTTCAGCTCTGTTAAATGTTTTTGTTCCATTCCCAGTCTCAGGGCTTTTGATCCAGACAGTGAATTTAAGTAGATGGGAAAACATTCTGGTGACCTGAAACGGGGTGACAAAATCCATGGTAATGCATGAACAGACATTTGTCTTTGTCCTATTACTGAAGAGTAGTGATGGATTTTTATAAATTAGCCACAGTTTTGTTCCTGCCTGAGTACTTTGGCTGCTCTTGCTGTATGTTGTGACTCTGTAATTAAAATCTCTAGTTATCCATTACACTGATCATCCATCAGTGTGCAGCCACTCCAATGTTCTCAGGGCTTGCGATACTAGTATGTTGCCTCTGCGTAAAAATCTTTCTGCGTGGATAAAGTCATTTTGTGGGTTATTAGCTCGGAGGTCAGTGTTAATGTGTAGATTGGTAAATTCTGCTTTCCTTAATCACTGAGCATGATATAAACTGTTTGGACCTTTTTCTCTCCCAGGTGTCCTTGTTGTCATTCAGTGTGGAGTCAGAGCACACTTTCCTGGACTACATCAAAGGAGGGTGAGTCTACTGTATGTCTACCAGTTATGTTGTTTCTGTTTGTAAGAGTTACATGGTTCATTAATGTATTACCTTTGTGGCTGACTGCTTAGAGCAATAACTAAAGCCTGACAGCAGATAATTGATTTTTGTAAAGTCCCCCTGCATTCAAAAAATGTGTTTTGCTTTTTGTTAAATAACTTGGATGTTTGAGCTTCACTGTGCAGAATGATGGATGTGCAAAGTTAGATGGCTCTTTTTACCTTGATCTGCTGAAGGGGGAAAGTTTCTCTGTGCTCACTTTAAATCTGAGTTCAAGACATCTCAACCAGTTTGGAAAGTAGCTTTTGTTTGTTCAATATTTAAATTACACGACTCAAGTGAATACTTGAAACCTCACGAGAAACTTTTGAAAAGAAAATTATTTGAAGGAACAGTAGATGCTGTGCTTAATTTGTAAATCAGGAGCTCCTGAAACACAGAGAAGGTGGCTGCTCCGCTGGGTCAAGTCACGGAACGCATTAGAAAATCAGTCACAGTAGCTGGGGCACATTGGACAACTCCCAGGTGCTAGCTGTTAAAAGTAAACAAAACTGTCATCACAAACAAAACATTATTTATTTACATTTACTAATGAGAGCATTGACAGTAAACACTCAAAATCAGCAGGGGGAGACAAGTAGACAAGTGTCTGTCATTTGCTATAATGGGGGGGAAAATGGAATTAGGGCTGAAAGTTCTATTTACAATCACGAAAAGCAATCAGACTAAGAAAACACACAAAGTGACGTGTTCTCTGTCTGTCTGTCTATCGATCTCTTCCTTTAATCACAGCACGGCAGCTACACACAACAAACAGCACCGTCCGTTGTTCTGAAACGACACCTAAGTAATAGTCACATGTATCTCGGGCAATAATTTTGTTGTTCTTGCTATTTTGACCTGAATGTCTAATATCTTTCTCTCTCTTTTTTAATTAGGTTTAAAGCGCATCCAAAATAAGCAAACAAGCAATTTACGAGTAATTTAAATGGGGGGAAAAAAACACAGAATAGATAACACTAAATTTATTTACACATTTTGACAAAAGAAGTGCTGGATCCAATCAAATAGGTGTCGGTCCCAGTCTGGGAGGTCCCATTTGTGCCGAATCGTGTTATAGCAGGATCTGGCACAAATCAAGCCCCTGAGTAGAATTTTTAATGTCTTTATTTCAAGCACTCCAAGCATTTTGGCAAATGACCTAAAACATATCTAGAGAGGATCTTTAATCACTTTTATCTTACTTAGCATTCAGCTGTATAAATGTCAGCTGTAAAATTACGAACCTTTTCCACTCTGTGTGAACTGCGTGCAAAGCTAAAGACATGTTGGTCACAAAGAAAACAGACAGCGTGACAGTTGCAACAGAAAACAGGAATTGCCGGATTATCTCTGTCCCACTGTAAAGGATGAATCTTGCTGTTGGTTATTTATGTTCATGCTCTGATATCTTTGACTTGGCAGAGCCTAATAAGGAAACAAATATGGATGCCTCACATCAGCCAAAGACTGTCATTCAGTGTAATTATACCCAAATTGAATGGGTCTGGTGTTATATTGTTAATGCACAGTATTTGAATCCTCAAACAACTGACTCTGGGACCATACAACTGGTTGTCTTGGTGACGTAGATATAGCATGAACACAGCGTTAGACCTTCCAGAGTGGCGATGGCTGTTTTTATCTCACGGTTAGAAATAAACTCTGAAGTTCAAACACTGTCTAAAAGCTAAAGTAACATTTCTGCTTGCCTGACAAACACAACAGGAACTAGCATGTACTGTTACAACAAAGAAACATAGCCACCTTTGTTAAAGAGGGGCAGATAAAAAATTTAGCACATGAACTCTGCTTGCTACCACAAGCAGCTCTTCAGTACCTACAGTAACCAACAGCCCTCTTGTCCCTGATGGCACTGACTGTTTATCTTTAAAGAGGATCCAAGCTTCGTGTTCTCTCAGACTCCAGTGATCCTTCTGCACTGTACTCTGCAAAAGAATTGAACAAAAACAGCACAGTTAAAAAAATCATTGCCACATTTACAGTGTGTTTGTGTGTGTGTGTGTGTGTGTATGTGTATATGTGTATATGTGTATATACATATATATAAAATAGCTCCTCACTGCTAGTGTGTATTGTCATAGACAGTGATTCTGCCTTTTTCGTTCTCACAGTGGCCTTTTGATCTAAGACAAGAACTAACTGCAGCATCCCTGCTTAAAATTTGGTTGGAAACCTTTGTTTGATGTCATCCCACTTTCTTGCCTGCCTCTAAACTGTTAAACTATAAAACAAAGGGGAAAAAGCTAATATTATCTACAATACAGTATAAGGTCTTCTGTTGCTGTATTTTTTAGGTTTTGTTTGATTAACCAAAAACTCTTGTCTAATGTGAAATTATTTGCATACCTCAAGGTCACTTCACTGAACTCTGTAGTTTCACTGTTCACAGATGCGGTATTAGACCATAAGTCAATAGTGGGAGTTAACTAGTTTGATGAAACTTGCTGCAGGAATACAGAGACCATTAGTGAGCGTTGTAGGCATCGTAGATGTGTTGTCGCTGTGACTAATACATGGAATTAAGGTAGAAAATCAGTGCTGCAGGATTTAATACAGTAGATTTAAATGCATTACTTTGGCTCCTCTGACTCATTCCCTTTCCCATCTCTCCTGCTGCCCATTGCAGTACAAACAACCATCCACGTTTTCCTCAGTGTTATTGACTACAGTTACTGAGTGGCCTGGAATTTTCCACATGTGAGTTAAGTGTGACCCCAGAGGAGAGAGTCTTGTCCACAGCCACAACTACACTGTGAATGAATATGGATGACTATGATAAAATATGGAGAAGATCTGAGAGCTTAATTAAGGGCAGACAACCTGTCACATATGGAAATGTTTCTCAGTGGATCAGTGGCTGCCCTGGTTTTAGTGTTGTGCTGCTTTGCTCCTGATGGCTGAGTGTCCCAGATCTGTCCTATTGGTCTCTCCCCAGCTCACACAATTGGTCACACATACTGTAACTGCATATATACACACACTAAAAGTACCTGTGTTTTCACCCTTACCTTTACTACTTGTTTGCCTCAGATCTAGTTTGTCTTAGGAAAAAATGTAGGAGGAAGGAAAATTGACTCACAGTAAACACTAATACCCTGTAGGTCCAAATCAAGCTGCACAGCATTTACACAAAAATGTATTTACACATTTATTGGGTTTTTTTTGTTTTTAAGTCGGTGCATCTTGACATCATTTCATACTCACTAAAACCCAGATAAACACTTATCCAAGTTCTAGGTAACCTAAATATGAGGGCTGGGATTTGCTGATATTGGGGTGTGTACTCATGGTACCCCCACCACTGTTCATACTTCAAATTGGTGCAGGCATATTTCTGCATGACATTTGGAGGAAAGGAAGCTTACAGCCAGAAGTGAGAGATAACATACTCACACGTGTGGAATAATAAATGTCTCGAATACGTCTGTCAGATGAGACCTTAAAATGAGATAAACAACAGTCCTAAATTGCCTGCAAAAGTTTTAAGACCACATCGTACCATGTTATCAGATTTTTCTTTCATGCACCAAATGATGTGTCAGAACAGATAAATATCTGCAGAAACTCAAATTTTATGAGGAGAAAATCACCACAGAAAAATCAGAACATAACGAGTAGCACAACCCATGAGGAGATAAAACTGTGAAAGCTTTTCTTCAGATGACAAAATGATAAAACGGCTTGATTCTAAAATGTTTTTGAAATGTAGGGAGAAAGACACCATCACTAAGCTCTTGATCAAAGAGGCCATCAAAGCTGCTGCCCAGATTTCTGGGCAGAACAACAACAACATGAAAGTTTTACTTTACTACTTGTAATTGTTAAATTACTACTGCTGGAGCTATTGAACAGAAGGTATGCCTTCTATTTGGCAATAAACTAATAGGTCGTTCATAGATGGTTCTACCAAGAAAGACTCTTCCCAGAGGACATCTTGGACTTAACCCAAGTTAGTGAACATATGCAGGACAAGAACATGAATGAAATTTCACTCTGGAAGAGACATTTTATTCTGATCAAAGTGTTAACACGAATCTGATTGGGCTTTTTAATTGTGGTTATTATTGGCTGTCGAAAGCACCAGTTACTTTCACCAAGGACAATCCTTAGTTAGTCTCTGTACTACAAAATCAGATTGGAACTGAATTATTATCAGAGCTATCAGTTCGAAGGTTGAGCAGCTTTTTTATCCATCATGTTAAATGAGAAGTGGTAATCTTCACTTAAAACTTTCAGACAGAGATGAGAGATTAGCTCATTAATTACTGTGACCCAGCACGAGGAGTGAAGTAGTACAGAGACTGGTACCAGTGGAGGAGCAGTGTGTAAGATTTAGGGGATCTATTGGCATAAATGGAATACAGTTTTTATAATTATGTTTTCATCAGTGTATAATCACCTGAAAGTAAGAATTGTTGCGTTTTCGTTAGTTTAGCATGAGCTCTTCATATCTACATTGGGAGCGGGCGCTCTTCCACAGAGCCTGCCATGTTGCACCGCCATGTTTCCACTGTAGCCCATGAAGGACAAACTAAACTCTAGTTCTAGAGAGGACTTTTTGTGTTTTTACGTTACCTGAAGGCCACTGTATGTTCTCCAACGCACTTTGAAAGGGAGGGATGAGGGCAGGGGCATTCAGTTGGTTGCAACCTCACCACTAAATTCTACTAAAACCTACAGAGTGGTTCTTTAAAAGCTCATCAGTTCTCTTGTTCGGTTTTAGTTCTGCGTCTGGGAGAGGGACTGATGACAAAGACTGTTACTTAAAAAAACAAAATAAACAAAAAACACACTGTGACCACAGCACTTTTTTAGAAATACGAAAATTCCCGAAAGAAAATCACTTCAGCATCAGATGTTCTGATATTTTCTCTTGAGGTCCTTAAAATCAACTTGAAAGATTTGCTGCAGCCTCTGTGCTGTCTGTTTTGTTTGTCTCCCTTATGTTTTCTGTGAGAAGTGCTCTCTCAACAATGGCAATCTTTGTTTATTAAAATTCTCATAAGGAGTCCTCATAAGGGTCCATGGAGGCAGAGAGCTGAACATAAACCCACTCAGATGCATTCTTGCATCCATCAGCGCTGTCAAAATTAATCTGAAAATGATACATGGGTGTAAATATTCAACATTTTATTCATTATGTTAATGTATCAACCCAAAATATCCTTACTTTTTAAATGTGAAAGACAAAATGGATCCAGAAATTAACTTACGCATTCATTAATAACTTTAATTAAATGATGCATGCATTTATTTTTTCATTCATCAGTTCTTACTTTCATTCACGTTCTCAAAGAGCCTGATGGATCTGTCCACTTATTATTAATGACAACGTTGTGACTGACGACACACTGAATCACTTCCTGTCTGCAGTATTTCTGTGTTACCATATGTCCTTGTTTCAGTTACCCCTGTTGTAGAAATAGTTGGCGATGTTGGGAAACATTCCTAGCCAGGAAAGACCTCATACATTAAAAGTGCCCTGTGGAGTTTTCTTGTAAACAAACAAAACATTTATATTCACTCTTACTCACCAAAACACATTTTGTGTCCTTGATCTCTAACAAATGTGTTAAATGCATTTGCTTCCTCAAAATGCACTTGAAAAGGTGTTTTCTCAAAAAACTGTTTTATATCCCGCATTGCTTACATTAGCGTTTACTTGCTAGCAGTCTTCTTCTGCTTTTTCTTTGCTGGCATATTGCTGCACATGCTGGTGCGTTACCACAGCACCTGTACATCAGTGGGATAGTGGGAAACCATTGGCAGGACTGTGTATCACATCAAAAATGCTACTTAGAACTATTACACAGGGAAGCTTTAAGCCTATATGTCCACATAGGAAACAGCAAATTCAAAATAAACAACAAAAAAAAAGAGTAAAAATCACAAAGCAGAAAAACATGGATGCCTATATTTACTCTAAGCAATGAGCCTATAAAAACATTTACATGTCTGAGTTAGTCAGATGGCGCTTATAGTTAAGTGAAGAAACAGCAAAGAATCATTGTAAATGATCAATCACAGAATTTGACCTCAGGTTATTTTTATTATTTATTTATTTTTTTTGTGTTTCTTTCAGACCCAACTAATAATTTGTCCTGTATGATTTTCAGTGCAGTTCCTCTCAACACATCTCTTAACATATCATACTCAGAATATTAAAGATTAAATGCTTGTTTTTGCGACTTAGATTAGATTTACGTATACTTTTTTGATAGGTGTGCTCTGATGTATTATATTGTAGACTTACATTTCTTTTATTTCCGTATAGTATGTACACCCAATGTGCACCTACAGTGTGGACGTTTTGGTGTTGGAGGTGTTTCTTGGCTATGAATGAGCTCTCTGTGCACTCTGAATCTATGTTCAAGTTGGTTGCCCTGTGAACTCAGTGATTTGAATCACCTGACCTAAAAACTGTTCATAAATATGTTATTAATAGGAGTTCAAGCTTTTTTCCTAAAGATGACCTATATGAGCTGAAGCATTGATTCATAAAATTAAACCTATCAATATTTTATCAGTTTTAGGATGGTGCATGGCTTTCCACTCCCTCCTTTGATCTCCTCTTGTGAGCCAGCATCTGGCTAGAATAGCTTTTCATTTTCTTTCAGTTCATTGTAGAGCATCTTGAGGCCATTGTATGTATATTTTAGACATGCAAGCCTAGAATTTAATTTAATACAATTTGTGAACAGCTGTTATCCAATAGATCTCTATGTCGGCACCAGCTGTGGTAGAAATTTGTGACGCCAGTCATATATGCTGTAGCCTAATTTATCAATTAAGAGAAGGAAAATAAAAGATATTGCTTTTAACAGATTCTCAGCTTGGAGCAGATTGCATGACAGACTGATTAGAAAAATAAACAAGATTACTAGAGCTGGCAGTGGAGGGATGAAACAATGAGCGCGCTGCTTATCCATGATGGGAAAGATTAACTGTGTCCATGGAAAATGAAACACCAGATTCAGTGTGTGAAGAGCTCAGGAAAAGTAGCTGCTGTTGTTTTGGTCAATTAAACTGGAAAACCTTCAGGCAACTTTGAAGTCTCATCAGTCTTTATAGATGGAGCCTATTCTCCACTGAACGTTCATCCAGTTAGATCAGGTTTATTTGTATAACCTTTAATAACTGTTACTGTCTCAAAGGGCTTCACAACACCCACATTTTGAAGATAAACCACACCCCCACAACCTTAGCCCTTAAACAAAGGGTGAGAAAAACTCACATAACCTCATTAGAACAGAAAAGATTTGCCCCATTGGGATCGTCAGACATTCAGTGGGTGCTGAGCGTGAGCCAGAAAAGATTAAATATATATGTCCTCTAAGGATAAGATGTATGCTGTTTAAACAAGCAGTTCACATTGTTACCAAGATAGAAAAATAAGATGTTGGATATCTGAGCAAACAGTCACAAATACTGAAAATTTAATGAATCCTTTTGTCATGTCCAAGTCTTACACTGACATCAAAAATTATCTTACTTAAGCTGGAAATTGGAAATTGATGTGCAGTAGGAAAGTTTTTTTCCCCATCCATTAACAGATGCTTCTGGTCAAACACAAGTTGCAAAATATGTTTGAAACGGATCCAGATTTAATTCTACTTTTGTTTAAATTTTATGCATTCACATCCACACATGGCAATTTATGGGTTCTGGCACAGAGCACTGTCTCTGGCATAGTTTTTGGCATTTGTACTAGCTGGGTGAAGGAGCTGACTTTTCTTCAACTTATGCAAATGTATAAAATCCAACTAAAAAAAAAAAAAAAAGAAGCTGAATCTGAATGCCTGCCAACACAGCCATTCAGAGAGATGATGAGAAATATGAGTGAGAGCCCGAACAGCAGGCTGGATAAATTTGATCTGAGACCCAAATTTGATATTTTAGATTTCTGCTATTGATTCATGTCCTTTCATGAATGTTTGCTGTACTGCTCCCTTTATAAAAGGTGATGACTAGCATGATGCATTTTAGATGATTTCTGAAGCGAAGGGTAAAAAAGCTGTTTCTTTTCTAGATACACCATCACTTCCTGACTGGTTTCACAGTGAATTGGTTTCTCATTAATTTTCATTAACGTTCAATTGGGGCCGAGATATAATCAAATAGAGGTAATTAAAGTCCAAAAGCCACATACTGCTTTGACTCTGAGAGGCTAATGAAAGATTTATATTCTTTTCATCACATGTTGAAATGTTTCTTTTTAAATTAAATCTGCAGTGAGATCTGCCGTGTAATGGCTTGTGTGGAGCCTCTATTGTGTGGAGATCTTATTAAGGTTTAATAGTTTCATCCCAAAATATCGTGTTGTTCTGAAATGGGAGAAAGTGGTGTTTTTTTTTCTCTCTTTCATTTAATTTAGGTTTATGGTCAGACTACAGAATGGGAGTTTTTACAAGAGTGTACCATTTTCTTTTCTTCCTCTTCTTCTTTGATATTCACTGACTCTCGAAAACAAAAAGTATTTCTGAGCTGTGACACTCATTCTTTCACCAGGTTAATATTTTTCTGTCTGCGTAATGTTTTTTTTTTGTCCAGTCTAGACCTCCCTGATCCTTCTTTTAGTTTGTTTTGTGGCTGCTTTTGCTGTCACAGACTGTATATCCAAGGGCTAAATTTCCACTGGGAATTGGGGAGGTCATTATACACCCCCTTCACTTTTGTAGTTTCAGGTTCAAGATCTCTCTGAGCATTGTTATCTTACTGTCCAGCCACCGTAGTCTAGATAAGAGAAGATCTGAGCTGCTAAAATGTTAAAATGTTGATATTTAATCTGAGTCATGTGCTCACAGTTAAGACTAATGAGCAGCCTGGGGTTTTGCTTCTCAGGCTACATACAGTCTCCCTCCTTATCTTCTTGGTGAAGGTTGCTGAGGCTATATGCAGCCTTAAAAGTAATACCTGTAGACACTACTCAGGGCCAAAAGAAGGCAGGATAACTCCTCTACATGTTTTGTGGGTTAAATAAGATCATTTGATCTGTATTTTTGTTTAGACCTACAGTTATGCTGCTAAAGACGCTAGAATAGAACATCAAAGATGAGGCTTCAAAGCACAGTGCTTTGTAGTAAAAATTAAGATCACAAAGTATCAGGTCTCTATTGAAGAAAAATAAAAATGACTTCAAGGTTATTGCATTGATAGTGATGCTGTGTACACCACTATGTCCGACAGCTGGAACTAAGAATTAAATACAATGTGCATGGAGATGAGGAAAGCTGAGGAAAGAAGGAATAATGGGGGGATTCTGCACCAAAAAAAACAAATTTAAGGAAAAGCAAATTAATTTTTGTAAGAAACTGGAGTATGATGGATAGATTAGGACCAAGAAACATTAAACCAATTCCCATGGAATTGTTGCTGGAAAGTGGATCCTATGAATTTGTTACTGATTGTGTTTGGGGAAAAAAATGGGAAACTGATTTTACTTCTCTTATTTTCTGCAAGTAATTGCACATTTGATTGGGATGATATTTTTCTTGCTAGGGTACTCAACATTAAGAACGCCATGGAGGCTAATGTGCCACAGGAGGCATATATCTGTAATCAGTATTTAAATGCAAGTTTCACAGAGGTGGAAGTTAAGAAGGGAACTGGTGACCCTGAAATGAAAAAAAAAAAAAAAAAAAAAAAAAAACAACTGCTACTGACAACATATCTAATTAATATCTAAGTTTCTTTGTCTATTTTCTGTTCTGTATCATCTCCTTTTGTTTTGAAAATAGTCTGATTCCCACAGTTTGGCTTAACTTAATTATATAGTTGGTGTAAATGGCAGTTGAAGATGAATTAACATAAAAATATGCATTTTAGAAAAAAGGGAATACACAAAAGTAAGTTTGTTTTTCATATTGGTTCAGTTCTTTGTCATATTCATGGAGTTAAAAAAAAAGACTCACACACACACACACACACACACACACACACACACACACACACACACACACACACACACACACACATATATATATATTTATATTTAGGTTTTACCTTAAAATGATCATCTTACTTTTGAAACAGGATTAAGCATCCTGTAAGACTCTGCTAACATGGCTCAGGGGTCTGTTGTAAATAAGATTAGGTTTTATATATTTTTTTTGCAACTGTATAAATCTTGTGTCTGTCCACATTTAGACTACGCTGCTTTAGATTTGGATTACGATATGGGTTTGTTGGGGCTGACAAACAAAAAGTGGTAAAGTGAAGACTCAGTGTTGCGTCAAAACTCGTGGTATGTGGTGAAATGGAATGGGAGCCGGGCATGCTGCCTTTTGTTGTTGAAACTTGATGCTTCGATTCAGTCCCAGAGGACAACAGGAAATGTCTCCTGTGTGATCTGGATGAAGTTGAGAATGAAATACACTTTATATTCTATTTTCCACGCTATCATCATCTTGGAGTTAAACTTTTCCTGAAAATGTCTGTTTGGCATCACAGTCTGCTTGATACGAGAGATGAATGTCAAAAAAATTTACATGTCTACTTACACCCAGTTGGCAGTTTTTTAAATACACTTGTAGTCTAATACAACAGTCCTGCAATAAATACTACATGAAGAATATAATGTTCAGTTATTTTTAAATTATTGAACTACTCTCACTGATATAAATGGGGTGGCCAAAACAATAGAAATATCTGTGCACATTATGTAATACAATTCCACAACACCACAAGCTGCAGCCTCCAAAATGACCTTAAAGTCGAATCAACACCTCTGAAACTAGTTTCAATAAAAACTGAACATTATAACCTTCATGAAAGAAAGATCAAACCCTGTGTATATCTGCCTGCATTTCATTAATGAAGAAAACCCTGTGCTAATCTGTGCATTGATGTAGTCTGTGTTGGATGATTTCCAGCACATACTGATTTGACTGTAGCTAAATTCTTTGTCGCAGTGTTGTACATTAAATACAATATCCCACCAAACCCAGATTGCCAAGACTGCAGGGATTTCACATAACAAAGACTCCCGCCATATGGTGTTTGTCTAACTGGCACTGGGAAGTCGGTATGATAGAGATGCATTTGTACCTATTTTAAACTATTGCAGTAATTCAAGGTGACACCGAAACTGGTTGATGAGCTGTCATTTTGGCTGAGAAAAAAAAACTCAGAGAAGACGAGACACTGAGCAAGTTAGTGGTGATATGAAAGGAGGAAGTGAAATTATTGGTCTGTCTGTTCTGAAGGATTTGTACTGAATCAGGTTGTAAGAGGCCGTTTAAAGGCAGATTTATGAAGTCCTGATCAAACGGAGGAAATGATGATGGTACATTAATTTGTCAGAGGAGCGACATATAACTCAAGGAAGAGTCTAAGAAATGAAAGATTACTGAAAAATTACCTGCTTTCAAGGACTATAGATTGGAGGATTGCAGGGAGAAAAATTGTTTCTTCATCCCAGCCATCAGCCGTTGATTCTTTGCAAGAAGACCTACAAACAGACAACTCTGCAATCAGTCAACATCAATCCATATTGATTTTGTAGTCTCAAAATAATTTGCAGACTCAGGTCTTAAACATATCCCCACTACAAGTTGAAAGTTGAATTTTAAAAAAGAAAAGGAAAAAAAAAAGCTCATCCCCAGTGGGCTGAGTGTGTCCATGGTCTGTTGATCTGTTTGTTTCACAGTACTTTTCTCTAATAGGAAATGGCATCACTTTGTGAATCTGTTCACCCAGTGAATCCTCATGGAAAACTACTGTACAGAGTGGAATAGAGGGATAGCAGGGTGAAGAAAACAACCCTAATCATAACCACAATCTGAGCATTAGTCCCCAGGGAAATGAACTATATTCACCTTGGGCAGGGTGCAACTGTTTGGTTTGACATTTTTCCTAGAAGACACTGGTCATATTGTCGTTTTGCTTGTGTTACAGTGTGGTACCTTAAGTTAAGCAAAGGATTTGAATGCTTCTTCCATCACTGAAAGTCACACAGTAACATCATCATTTACACTCCAAACCATGGGAAAATTAAGGCCCAGGTTAAAAAAAAATAAAATTTCTCTTTAAATAAATGTTAAATGACTTAGATGATTAATTGATTATCACATTGATTTATCAACTAATAATTTCTTTGCTACTGTTTTTAAGTAGTTTTATCATTGTTCTGTCTAGTTGTGTATGTGTTTTTATGCTATGTTTTTTAACTTTTGTAAAAGGATTGAGAGTTGTACACAACATTGTGCTATTAGTACAATAAATTTAGTTCAGCCGACTGCAGTTTAGCAGCCACTGTGTAAGGATGAACTTCAAGGTAATGCTCTGATGACCTAATTGGCATTCTGACTGACAGTTCCCTTGTGGCCATTTCTACTGTCCTGCATTCAGCCTTAACTCTAACTCACCACCACTCTTTTCCAGCCAAACATTCAAAACCAACCACGGAATTCAGCTTCAAATTGAGGACTTTCAAATAGAGGCAGCATGCCATTGTAACAACTCCCCTTTGTCAGCTGAGCAGTCCAGCTCAATGCTGATTAATGAGCTGGGGTCAGACTCTCCCCAGGAGGAAGCCGCCATTATCTCCGACACTGTGCTTGTGGGAATTTCACAACGGACGCAAAGTCAGAAAAGGCAATCAGTGTTAATCACAATGAAAGAGCACACACTTTGATCTAAGCTCACCTTCCCTTCGCTCTGCGTTGGTCTCTCTAGGGAAACGGGCAAATCCAGCAGAGACTAGTTAGACCATGTTTAGTTTCTTTTAAAGGTTTTGGCTATCATTACAAGCTCATGAAAAAAAAATGTCCAGTCATTTCTGGCCATTTTGTAAGGTTGCCTTTTCACATTGAGACAGTGAATGGAATACCTCAAATTTCCCATTGATCGTACCATAGCAAGTAAGTGAAACAAAAGCAGCAATGGTGATTACAATGAAGATAAAGATTATGATGGTGGCTGTGCCAGATAATCTGGTGCACAGTGTATAAGTGTAAATGTTCACATATCTTGAAAATCAAGATAAATAGTCAAAACAACTAACGAGGAAGTGGGATTATTTTTGTTTTGCAGCACTGATGCCTTGTTAATAATCATATCTTTCCTGATGTTCAGTGTGTGATGTTCAGTCAAATCATTAAGCTGCAGCAACTCATTATGTGTTTGTGGAAACCATTTGGGAAATTACTGTGGCTTTATCAGCGATTCTAGGTTTTGTGGGATGTGTTTGTGGTTTTGACTTTGCCACTGTGCTGTTAAATCTTTAAAACCATGTGTTATTTAAAGATCAAAATACTGGTTTGAATGCTGTTTGACCATAAGTAATGCGTACTCTGTCTGTTTCATAAATTGAATATTAAAACCCTGATTAGATGCCACAAAGAAGCAGCTGTGAGACCATTGTGAAGGTAGAAAGTAGGTCTATTATCAGCTCTGTTTTGGGTGTAGTTTTGTCACACCTCACCTCAGATAGATTGAGAGGGAGAGCAGAGAGCAGAGTGAAACCAGGGAGAGCCTCATTAAACTGCAGCCCTTGAGTTTTCCTGCCTCTCTTTTGTTAACACCATCCTCTCCCCTGTTCATTTGTTTCAGGACTCAGATTCACTTCACAGTGGCCATTGATTTCACTGCATCAAATGGTGAGAGTTTCGACTACCATCACCCTGCTCCGCTTCCATTTGTCATCTGATGTTTGACTTTGGCATTTTCCATGTATCAAAGGGGGGGCTGGCGCCCTGGCTTGTAATATTTTCTCTTTTTTCTTTGAAAACTATTTTTGTTGAAGTGTTCACATAGTAAACAACATCAAGTACACGTAGCAGAGAGAGGAAGTAGAAAAAACGATTATAAACACAGTTCAGAAACACAATGCTGTACCCATTGGAAAATACATAGCAAACAATGAGCTGTTTATTTAAGGGAACAACACAAATCGTTGAATAGTTAAATAAGATGACCGTAATGCCATGTTCATGTGATGTCAGACTAATTGTAGTAACAAATTTCTGATGTGTAAAGACTGTTCACCTAAACTGGAAAAGTCGGAATTGTTTGACAGCTTAGATATGTTCAACTTTTCTTCATAGAACATGAAGAGAGAACATGCATGAGAAGCAAACAAACATGGGGACCCTTTATGTCAGCCTAAGTGCCACGTTCAGTCTCATTAAACCCAAATTTTCTGTTATAGTGTTAATGCACACTGAAATTAACTCTCACATGACCAGCTGCAGTCACATGCCTTTTCATCCTAAATAAAGTGAACCTGGCACAAGATATTACCCTGTTAAGTAGAAGTGCATAACTCTATTTAGAGATTTTGATATTATATTATATTATATTATATATAAATTTCAGTCGATGGCTGCCACATGCATTCACACATTTCAGTCTCATCATTCTGAAAGTATCTTGTTCTCTATGCTTCCACTGAAGTGAGCATATTTCCGTCATATAATATTTTGAGTGTTACTGTTTCGTTCTTATACACAAGGGAATCCTGGAAATGAATATCTATCAGACATACTCATCAAATTTGAGAGTTCAAAATGTCACTACAACTTCAAAAACAAAAACAGTAAAATATAAACATGTTCTGCATTTCTCATTCAGTAACCATCATTACATGGCTCAGTTACAGTATTGCTAATAAGCAAGACAGTCGCATCGAGCCCCACCTCTGGTTCAGAACATCCAATTTAGTCTTGGTTCACTCATGTTCACTCATGCTCGCTCTGCGGCTGTCAGTTCACTCTCACTCTGTTGGTTTACATCACTAACTCTGACTTCTCTTTTCTTGAAAGGGAATCCGTCCCAGTCCACTTCACTGCACTACATGAACCCATACCAGATGAATGCCTACGCCATGGCCTTGAAGGCCGTGGGAGAGATCATCCAGGACTATGACAGTGATAAGATGTTCCCTGCCCTGGGATTCGGTGCTAAGCTGCCCCCTGATGGGAGGGTCTCCCATGAGTTCCCTCTGGTGAGTAAATTATGAGGTTACTTCAGATGCAGATATTAATTTAGCATCAGAATTTGTGATCTGATCTGATGTGAAAATGATTTTTGGCCCACCCAGTGGAGCTTATCTTAGCATGTGATCCCTCCTCTGTGTATTTATGCTGTCTCCAGCATGTATGGGTAAGCATGTTTTCATGTGCAATATGGATGTGTGCATTTTGAGATGAATGCTGCTACACCTCCGACATGCATAATTCAGAGTGAATTCCATTTACCTTTTATAGTGCAAATTATGTTCTGTAAGGCTGAAGGATTCTTAAATCAATTTGGCTTCTCTCAGCCAGCTAATATGCTTTGGCTGCTGTGTAGAACAGCCTAATGAGGAGCGTGTCTACAGGGTAACGTCTGCATCACTCCATATTTTCATTAGAATTTGCAAATTAAGATTCATCTCACCATATAATTGAAGCCTCATTCTTTCATGCTCCAGTCTTGTAAGTGGGTTTAAAAATAAAGTTACAGTACTGGTTGAAGCATTTGTTATATATGTTTGGTTAGAAATTTGCCTTGTAGCTAAGGAAGCTAACCTTTGAAGCAAACTTTGACAAGCACATCTCTGGGAGCAAAGAATGTTTTCAAAATGTCATTCTGCCCTTAAAGAGTAATTCTACACTAGTTTTTTTTTTTTTTTTTTTTTTTTAATGGAGGAGAAACATCTGTGGTACTTGAGAAAACATCCATCTGCAGGATCTAGTCACCAGGACTGCTTAGCTTAGTTTTAACTGAAAGCAGTCTAAACTAAAGTCTAAGCTTAAGTTTTCTTGCCTTAAAGGCCACCTCGAAATGCTTTTATTTATGTACTTGTGCTTTGTATTACATAATTCTATGTAAAATTGTATTTGTATGTAGAACTACAAGAAAAGAGGCATTGTGTTAGCTTGTTTTTTAGCATAGCCAGGTGCTGCTTGTCTCAGTATTGACATGTGTAAATATGACCTAGGTGACAGCTTTGTGGCTGTTTTCACTTATTCACAACACACTAGGAAATATACAGTGACACACAATATACAGTATGTATACTTGGAAGTCTGGGTCATAGATGCCTTTGACCATACCTATCCACATTAAGATATGTTTTGGAGCATATTTGAACTAGAGAATATTTGATAGCCACATATTTCCCTCAAGAGTTGGTGGAGACCTAAAACAGAGCTAAAAGAGAGTGAATATTGGACTTAACATTCCTGAGATGGACAAAGAAATGACTCCAAAAGAATGTTAATGTTGCTTAATAACTGCTGTATGTGTAAATAAGCAGCTGTGTGCTAACATGTTGATCATATCAGCTTAAAAGGTGATTATAGGTCAGCGTTGTGTTTAAAACTTTTCACTTTCAGAAAGACGCCATAAAAAATTCACTGAGATGTCAAGCTCCATTGTTTTCCATTCTGACTGCCATGGTGGTGCCATTCATGTTTTGTTTTTTTTTTCAGAATGGCAACATTGAGAACCCGTACTGTAACGGCATGGAGGGGATTCTTGAAGCTTACCATCAAAGCCTTAAGACGGTTCAGCTATATGGACCCACTAACTTCGCCCCTGTTGTTAATCATGTGGCAAGGTACGAGCCCATATGTCTGTCCCAGTGAACATACCAGAGCACAGTCGTCCTTTCCTTGAAAGTCAATCTGTAGATAATCTTCAGCATGCAGACACACTGTCAGACATATTAAGACAGTGAGTGATGGTTTCTCTATGAACTGAGCAAAACTAATGAGGGGAAAACAAGCAATCAGCTGACAGGCTGAGATGAATAGAAATGGTAATAAGCTAAATGTTGTGCCAGACATATTAGAGTGCAAGTGCTACAGTGCTTTTTAAACATATACTGTGGTGTAAGTGATTAGTTAAGGTGGTGGGATCGACAGGGGACTTGTAATGAATTCATGTCATGTAGCCTTTCAGATGTGTTGATGAGTCACATTATTAAGTCAATAAGCTTTGCTCTGAATGGAGCACCATGTTCTTTAAATCACCATTACAAACATTATGTCACTGCAAATAGAATAATTGCACATACTGAAATTATAGGATTTGCTACAAATGGGGATGTATCACAATAAACATGCAGCAGATGTAATTTGTTGAACATTGACTATTAAAAGGTGAAATGGCAGTGAAATTATAACAATAAGGCAGTAAAACAATATTTCACCTCCGACCTGTGTTTTAAAACTGGACTCTCAGGCACAAGCTAGTACTGAGGTCCCAGTAATGAAGTTAAGTGACTTATGACTAGGCTTGGGCGCATATTTGTGCATGATGGACCAAAGCTTGAATTTTTAGATTTACCTTCATGACCTTAAATTTATATTTAACAACTGACAGACTGATGACTGGAATGAGGAATAATGGGGTGCCCTGGGCAAAAGATAAAGCAACTGCAACTTGCTTGTTTTCATCTAAAACTTCTGAGCTCTTCAGCAGCTTTAGATGAAAACTTATGTTACTTGTTAGTTTGACAATTTTATTAGCTTTTTTTTCACTCACTCATGCAACAACAACTACAACAGAAACATATCCTTCCCCACAGTGAGAAGATACATAGACCTACCCTAGCCCTGTTCTCTTTTCACAGAGACACACAGGCATAATAATAAAAAAACCTAAGAAAAGGTCCCCTGCAGACCTCTTTGCATGATTTCAAGAAATAAAAATGATAAATAAAAGTCTTAGAAGAATTTCATATTCAATAAAAAATGTCACATTATGACTGAATAGTCTGGGTCTAAAGCAATCAGAGACTTAATCCATTTTATATTGTTACACTTTCTACAGTCTCTCCATGTCTAAAGGGTGCCGTATAACTAAGGGTGTAGTAAAACTCAAATACTTAAAATTATTCACAGAGAGACCTTGAGAGATGCTACGCTACTGAGAACAAGTGAAATAGGTCATCCAGTAAACCAGGGAAGAAAAGCTTGAAATGACTCTCTGCATGACCAGAACATTAGAATAGTAGGAGTTTACATTCACTTTATGTTTTGCATGAATTATAAAGAGAAATCTAACTAATTAATGAAAACACTGGCAATGCTCTTTAAAGGGAAAATGTATTGATGCACAGTGCACACTGTGTACTAGATGTACAGTATGATCTTAAATTGTTAATATGTTAAATGTGCTAGTTCTTCGCTCTCATCTGTGAAGAAATTTTAATCTTAAAGATGTAGGCGTATCTGTCATACAATATTGTGTTTGGTGCTGCAGTTAGTTCTCTGCTAACTTGGTCAAATGTCTAAAGTGAGAGTGCCCTACATTGTTGCAGATGAGGAAGACAAATGTCTCTTTAATCTCCTAAACACCGGTCATCTCTCTTGCTGTTGTCACTGACTGGGCACGCTCTTTGATTAAAATGTCAGCGCCTCAGAGTCAAATTTACCAAACTGAAAGCGGGAGTAAGGGGTCACCTCAGACCTGTCCTTGGCTCTCAGCTCATCAAGTCTGGTCAATTGAGTGCTGGGCAATCAATGATGTTCTGAAAGAATAAGACTGCAGCACTTGCATAAACAGTTTAATAAATTATTCATAGAGCAGCCAGCGATGGGCGATTGAAACTAGGCCACACTCACTGTGTTGTCTCTGATGGGTTTCGTAATAGTGTCTGGATAGACCTCTGAGACTTGAAGAGCTATACAACATATTTTATTTCTTTACATGTCTATATTAAGCTTTTGTGTCACACGCTAGGCGGAAGGGGAGTTTGTATCTGAAGAACATGTTTTTTTTTTTTGTTTTTTTTTTAAATCGCTTACACAGTGGTTGCTTAGATTTTCTCTCTGGTTGTTCAAACCAATCTCAGAGTTTCATGTAAATCCATGAACATGTAGCCTGCATCTGTTTTCAACACTGAGCTGTGTGGTACTGTCATAAACCACTCTGTGCTGATGATTTCTCTGTTTCAGGTATGCAGCCGCGGTTCAGGATGGATCTCAGTACTTTGTCCTGCTCATCATCACTGATGGCGTCATATCAGACATGGCTCAGACCAAGGAGGCCATAGTGAATGTAAGTGCATCTCTAACACTACCCGGAGGACGTTCAGCTCTGTCTCTGTGTCTCTCTCCCTCTTTCTCTGTGTCCCTTCGCCATTGCAGGTGCTTTTAGCTTACTGTGGCACTACTCTCAGGCTTTCTGTTACTCTGAAGGCTTTATAAGCCAGTAGCACTAGGTTTGAGGATTTATGGGATGTTTTCTGCTCCACTTGTCTCAACCCTTGTGCTTGGGTGCTCTGCTTGTCCAGTGTTTTTCATTCTTATTGAGACCCTCAGGAGGCTGAGGGGCTCAGCTGAGATTCAGTCTTGGGTCAACAGGGTTCACCATGTTAGAGGCGGGGGTCTTATCTAGTTCACCATCTGAGGCACCTGATTGCTCAGATTTTTAAGATTTCATTGTTTTTGTCTTGCCTTTACTGTATTTTGCATATTTTTTGTGTGTCATGAAAACCTTTATAGTCAGAATATGTCTACAGTGGAAAGGCTGGCGCTCAGTGAGTCATCGCCGACCAGGTATGCGGTGCTCTGACCCCCAGCAGACTGGGTTTAAAGGGAATTTGCGACTGTTAATCAAACCATTCGAACAGCCACACCTTCCTTTTAAGATCTTGTCTGCTGCTCTGCACCTGCTGTGTCCTGCTGCCTCTTCTCACCTCTCAGTTTGGACCTGGCAACTCTTTTCTCTGCCCACAGAGCAAAGGACCAAATGACCTGATTCACTTGGCATTTAGCCTTTGCCCTGCAGAGATGAATCATAACGAAAGAGCTTCGTGCGACACTTATCTCTGCACTTTTGCTTTCTTATTTGTTCTCTCTGATGCTATGATGTATCTTTAGAGGTGTCTTTAAAGACTGCACATAGCAGATTTCTGTTGCTAATGCACTAAGTACTGCTGCTGACCAAACTCTACTATAATGTTCATTCTGGTTTTTCTTGTTCCCCAAACCAGCACAGCTTTGCCTTCAGTGACTAATGTGTTCACACATCTAACAAGACAGCCTCTGGGGTAAATACAGACTCCAGCTCTTCTCTTTGATATTTTCCCTTTAAGCTCCAAATTTCATTTTACGATTATAAATTATAAAAGAGGGTCTCTCTCTCTCTCTCTGACCTGGTATGCCAAAAAATAAATTAATTTGTGCTCAGGTATAAGATTATGTCTGCGGTTGTCAGTTTGTTGTCATAACGGCTTGACCAGTAACTTCATAAAATCCATGAATATTTTAAAATTAAACCCAGCTGAAGGGATTGCATTTGGCAGGGTATCTACCCATTTTGAATCCACACAGCAAAACTTTGGACGCTTAATTGACAAATAAGAAAGTTTTGTCACAGTTTTTTCTTATTTTAAAAATTTCCTAATCAAGAAAGCCAGTTTACATGTAGGTTATTGAACCAACAATTATCTTTTCAGTCCCTCAGTACAAAGTCATGCCTTGCAGCTAAATTTTGTTTAAATCCTCTAAAACCTGAGTTTACGAACATACAAAATATGTCAAGATGGAAATATTTGATGGAATGGTGCAGACATAGAAAATAATGTCTTGGTTTTGAATATTTAATTCAATGTAAACATCATACAGCTTCAATATGAGTTGGAACAAGTTGATGCAGAAACCTTAACTTTTGGGGAGAGAATTTAAAGGAGAAAACTGGATTTTAATAGGTTAATTACATGTACTTAACATACTAGATGCTGAAATGTTAGCACGTGTACTGGAAGCAGACACACAAATGATTTTAGTGCCAGTTTTAGTTGGTATAGTCCTTGAATCTTCAGTGAAATCCTATGAGAACAGGTATCAGCTGTCAGTCTCCGTATGTTTGTTGTGGTTCTGTGCAGTGAGAAGAGGAAGTATGTGTTCAGACAGATTGATGGAGTGAGATCCCCTGAGTGACTTTACAGTACAGGCAAAGTAAAAAATGGTGTAGACTGAATAATTCACCTCTGGATATAGAATCTGATCTGGCATTTATAGGTACAACGCATTCAGAAAGTATTCAGACACCTTCAGTTTCTTCAAATTTTTAAAATCAAAATATATGCTCATTACCTATAATGACAAAGTGAAAACTGAATTTTAGGAATATTTTCACATTTATTAAAAAGGAAAAACTTAAATATCAAATTGACATAAGTATTCAGACCCTTTACTCGGGACTTAGTTGAAGCACCGTTGGCAGCAATTACAGCCTTCAGGCTTCTTGTACATTTGGATTTGGGGATTTTCTGCCATTCTTCTCTGCAGATCCCTTTAAGCTCTGTCAGGTCGGATGGGGACTGTCAGTGGACAGCCATTTTCAGGTCTCTTCTAGGTTGTTCGATTGGGTTCAAGTCAGGGCTCTGCTCGGGCCACTCAAGGACTTACACGGAGTTGTTTCTAAGCCCCTCCTGCGTTGTCCTGGCTGTGTGCTTAGAGTCATTGACATGTTGGAAGGCACACCCTCCCTCAACCCTGGCTGGTCTCCCTGCACCTGCCCCTAAATACACCCCCATAGCCCGATGATATTGGGCAGGTGATGAGCAGTGCCTGGTTTCCTCCAGACATGATGCTTAGAATTGAAGCCAAACAGTTCAATCTTGGTTTCATCAGACCAAAATCTTGCTTCTCACAGTCTGAGACTCTTTGAGGTGCTTTTTTGCAAACTCCCAGCAGCTTTCATGTGTCTCTGACTGAGGAGAGGCTTTCATCTGGTCACTCCCATCTCCACACTGGATCTCTGCAGCTCAGCCAGAGTGACCATCGGGTTCTTGGGCACCTCACTTACAACAGCCTTTCTCCCCCAGTTGCTCCGTTTGGCTAGGTGGCCAGCTCTGAGTCCTGGTTGATACAAACTTCTTCCATTTAAGAGTCATGGCGGCCTCTGTTCTCATGGAAACCTTCAATGCAGCAGAATTTTTTTTTGTTACCAGATCTGTGAACACAGTCCTGTCTCTGAGCTCTGCAGGCAGCTCCTTCCACCCCATGGTTTTGTTTTTGCCTTCATATGCATCTCCAATAGAGATGTCGAAACATCACAAAGATGATCAACAGAAATGGGAGCTAAAATGAGCTAGAATTTCTTAAAATTTTCTTTTCGCTTTGTCATTATGGGATGTGGAGTGTAGACTGATGATGGAGAAAAAAGGAATTTAAACAGTTATAGAACAGGGCTGCAACAGAATATGTGAAATAAGTGAAGGGGTCTGAATACTTTCTGAGTACGTGGTATATGCCTTTTGGGTCTTCTGCTGTTGGAAAGGGACAAAAAAGTATGCATTTTTGTATAGAGACTGAGAGGCCGCGAGGAATGAGCTCGGTGGAGGGAAGGATAAAATGGGAAAAGAGATGGAAGGAGAATAATGATAGTGAACATGGAGAGGGTGGTCCTCCTCAGTCTATTTACTCCTATCTGTGACAGGCCTCTCCCCTCGGGAGGTTTTTCCAGGAAAGCTGACCTACTTTTACCCCTGTAAATGCATTTCTACCACGAGCATATATCATTTATTCATGCCAGAGCTTTCACATTCTCTACATCAGGCCTGTGGTCTAAATTCATACAGCTGAGTAACCTCCCCGCCACAAACTATTTGGAAGATAAACTTGATTAAACCTTTATTATGCAGGTTTGGGTTTTGTGTAGATTGGCATTAAAGAAGCAGGACATGTGGCTTTCTTTTTCTGACAGTAACAGTATTTGAAATATGAATGGTGAATAAATAATGTTACTGTGCAATGTATGTGTGTGTATGATGAAGTAATCATGTTTTATGAATGCAACGTTTGACTTCTCCCTGTTTGCACATGTTATCTTAACAGTTTTTTTTTCCTCCACCGCTCTTATTTGGGATCATAAAATACAAGAACATTGTGTAACCTTTTGTACTTTATCTCCTTTGGTATTCCACATTGTAAAAGTTAGCTAAAATATTCTGTTATATTCTGGCTGTTGTAACAACCTTGGGGCCCCTGAGTTGAATAATGTATTTGCTATTTTCTCTCAGTCCCTAGGAAATACAAACTATGCAACATAATGTGATGTGAAACACAGTCAAGAAACTGTTATGATGCTATGTGTCATTTATATTTATCTGGTTTTATCTTGTTCATTATTGTTTCTGTCTCTGGCTTCTCCGGAGAACTGTGCTTTCAGATTAATACTGGCTTTGTGGAATGAGAAATGAATTGGGAGAAAAACACAAATAATTGGAAATGTATCCCTTCAATACTCTGATAAAAAACACTCTAATATCAGACTTTTTTTTCAGAAAATAGTTTGTGCTCCTCCAGGTATCTGAATGACAACTGACTGTTTGCTTTTCCTGTTCATGACAGGCAGCTAAACTCCCCATGTCTATCATCATTGTTGGAGTTGGTCAAGCTGAGTTTGATGGTGAGAAAAAAAACAGAACAAAACAGTGGAAACCAGTTTGTTGAATCGTTGCATCAGTGGTGGTTTGTTTTATTCAAACCAACTCAGACTTGCCACGCAAGTATAACAGCTATTCAATGCACAGCATGAAAATATTTTTTCTTCTATTTTCATCATTAACTAGAAATTAAACGTGCCAATTAGATATAAAGGCATACTTGAGATGATCTTTGATAAAGCATCTTTTCTCTGTAGCCATGGTCGAGCTGGACGGCGACGACATCAGGATCTCCTCACGGGGGAAGCTGGCAGAAAGAGACATTGTACAGGTGAGACGTTCCTAATGTTTGGTGTCACTCTTTGCTCATCATGGGAATGAAACGGCTCATTTGACACAGACACAGTGGTTGAAAAGCATAATTTGTGGTCCATTAGTGGACATGTCTATAGATGGTAATGTTGTTTGTGTTATTCCAAAGCAAAATTTATTGTCTTGAAAAATGGCTTTGATGGTCAAGATCCTCAGAAAATCATTTCTAGTCATTTTGGTGACCCACTGATCCTTCATGTAGCACTGCCGTCAGCCCAAAACCCGATAACTGATTACTTGAACACATGTAATATCAAAGTCCAAGGAGCATATTAACATTTACCAAACACATTCATGCCCCCAAAGGATGAACTCTTTCCATATTGAACACACCATACGTTTTCTTCTCCACAGCCCACACTTGCCCCACAACGTTAAGTTTGTACACAAGATATCAGAAACAAATGGATAGAGACCCCTTGTCCTTTTGTCCCTTTGCTCTTGCTTTTCATCTTCCCTTTCCTCCTTTCCAGACTAAAATGTAAACCCTTTCTAGCATGAAGTCTTACAATCGAACGGGCAAATTCATGCTCAAAAGAGAATAAACTTAATTTCTTCCTCACCTCTCCTCTGTTGCCAGTATTAAAAAATGACTTTCACATTCATTTACATTTGTAACCCCTCTACTGGTAGCTTAATTTGTGTGTTAAGGGGTTATGGCATAACTATGGAGGCTATGCAGGTATCCCTCTTGTATGCCTCCTCAAAAATGGACATATCGGGGCTGTCAGTGGCCTGCTCCAATGCTAGAAGCTACTAAAAGGGCTTTAGCCTTTTAGACCAAATCCCAACACAAGGCTGAATATGTGATACAGTCCTTCCATAGAGTCATACCTTTCTTTCCCATGTCACAACAGTTTGTCCCGTTCAGAGACTACATGGACCGTACAGGTAACCATGTGCTGAGCATGGCAAGGCTCGCTAAAGACGTACTGGCCGAGATCCCCGACCAGCTGATCTCCTACATGAAGAGCAGAGGCATTAAACCCAACCCAATCCCACCAGTTTACTCGCCCGGCGACCACCCCCAGACCAACCCCGTCTGAGCCACCCCCACACACAGCTCTGCGTTGGGGTGAGGCAGGGTTGTGATCAATCGGAACCCGCCTCCACCAACCGACCTTTGAGGGGAAAATGGAAACGCTTTTGAGGCCCTTTCGTAAATGTAAATCCGGCTAAACATAGAGATGATGAGATTCTATTTTGGTTTAGAGGATTTAAGACTGTTTTGGGGGAACCTGCTGATGATCAGGGAGTTTTTTTTCTCTGTGAGTGATTGAAGATGGGAGCGTTGTGAGGAGCCCCGGTGTAGAAGGAGGTTTTAGTTGTTCGCTGTCAAACCTGTCAAAGTGGTGATGTAATGGATAGCAAGTAAACCCGCAGAGATGGCCTGTTTGAAGGCATAAATATATTAGAATGTGCCAGTGTGTATCATGTTTGTGATACCTTTTGGAGTTGATGTGTGTTAAACTAGGAGATCATATGTATACTAATTTATTTATTTATTTGCAGAAATAATTTATTCCTTTGAGAGGGGTTTTAAAGGGTGGGGATTAGAGTCTAATTTCCCTTGTAGTTTTCCATCTTATATTTTGTGACCAGTGTAATAAAAAAACAAGCAAACCCCCATTTCTACTTTGATAAGGATTGTAATATAAAAGCATGTGATGAAACCTATTCAGCGGTTTATGAACCATTTTCACTGGTGGATAATTTTTGATTGCAAGCTGTAATGTAGAGAACCTGCTGTGAGCTGTTGCCATAGTAATTTCCCAGCACCACTTCTTAATAGGTATTTCTAATATTTATATTAACAGAATGCACTAATTACTGACCTAATAAAAAGCACAAAGGTTATAATGTTAATAAGCTGAAAACCACTATTTTGAAAGAACCAACAGCTACCACAATGAAAATAATGGAAAGGACCCCACATTTTGTTTTCAACAAGGCTTTAACATCGTCTTCCACCGTCATTTTAAACAGGATGACAACAGCAAGTATGTTTATAAGAAAACTATTTTACTGATGTATTAAAATGAACTAGTAATTGTCATATAAAACAGTATATTTATGGAAAAATAGATGAATAATTCACACCACATACTCACTTTTCCCTGTTAGTATGCAGACAGGTAAATTATACTGCTCAAGTCACGCTGCCAAATGTCATCTGTAAACTTGATGTTAGTGTTTCTTTCCATTATATTTGTTGTGGGTACAGTTTATCGTCTGGGATTTACCGCAGTACTTTTAAAGGACGCTACAAATAAACTTTTGAAAGACTGATGTCAACTAATACCCACATTTTTTCCCCTCCCTAACTTAATTTATTTTCCCAGAACGAAAACTGAACAATCACAAATCTTGCAACAGAGTATGAGATATTTGAATGATTTTTAAGTGAAAATAACAAGTGATTGCACAAAACAAGACCTGTCCATCTTTTCTGATTCAGTCAGTGTCTTATGTGTGCATTGTGTCTACTGTGTTTTACTTTCTCAAATTAGTGTTCCCAACGTTGTTTTACACTAATGCACGTCAGCCCATTTTATAACAAAACATTGGGATAACATTTTAATACCTAAGACACACAATTTTATTTTCCAACTTAATTGAAGTTCACTGGGTTTCTTTTTTAGTGACTGTATATGAATTTTTTTTAAGACAGTTACAGCCATCGTGGCCCAGTTGTGTACATCCTAAGTTATAGATTTATAATTGCCATTATTTTCACAATTATCTCTCAGTCACTCAATATCTCGATCCAAATGTGCCTATTATATGGAAACATATCCAAATTCAGTTACCCAGGTGTTATTCTGCCAGCAGCAGCAGGTCTCATGTTTAAGATGTACACACAGAAAATGTTGGACGATGATAAAACTGTTGTACGATTAGGACTATTACAGCCTCAGTGACTGATACGCACTATCTCGACCAGTGTTGTGTACTTTTTATACCTACAGCTCTTCACTTATGATCTTTGAAGTAATGAAAGTTAACAGTGTCGCTGAGCCTTGTTGTACGCTATTCGAAGTCAAGACTTGTTTACAATTTTACTGTGGCTATTTACATTGCCTCAAGGAAAAGGTAAACATACATGGGTTTCATTAAGAAATTAGTTTATTTCTGTTTTGTGGTGTTATCCAGTCTCACTTTGTACTTAAAGAGTTTCCTTGAACGACACTGGAGAACTAAAGTTTACAAAGATTTGTTGTGTTGTTCTCTGAGAATGTGAAGCTCCTATTTCTCACCGTTGTTATACTTTTTGTGTTTACACAATTCATGTTGCTTTATGATCTTTGTAAAGCCATTTAATGTTCTTCGACTCCCACTGCTTTAGTTCTCTCAGAGAGCAGATAGTCTGATGATGCAGCAAAAACGCAGTTCAGAGGCAGTGGACTCCTTCTGTCACAGCCCCAGCTCCATATCTCTTTCTTTTCCTCTTTTAAGTTTTCATTAATAATGACATTTCTCCCTCAGAAGACGAAGCAGCGTTTAATCTGCTGCCAAATTCTCTTGTTCATCAGCATTGAAATGAGGCTAACACTCATAAATACCGGTATACCTCTACAGAAAGCCATTCAAGCCAAAAATAAATCATTACTATACAATGAATACATTTGTTATCAAATATATTTAAATAAGTATTATGAATTACTAACTTAAATATCATTAAATTATAAATATGATATATTTACTTTGCAAGTAATCTCTTTAAACTCTACTTTTCAAAGTGATTTGTATTATTTTTGCATTTTTTATTTCAAAGCAAAGACACTCATTACTAATTTTACTAACTTACTTACTAAATTAACTTAAGTCATTTGCAGGTATGGTGCCCGTTAAGTCAGCATCGCAGCACGCAGCTCATATACTGAATGGAATTGCAAATGTTTGTGAGAAAAAAAAAAGACGTGAAGTGGAGGTGGGGTCCTGTGTTGTGTGCACATTTCAAACATATTTCATATAATTACTACTAATCCAAAGTTAGTTTAAGTGGGATTAAATGGCTAATTTGGCTGTTCTACTAAGATTACAACAAGCTGTACTCTTTTTTTTTTTTTTTAACCTGAGGTCTGTTCCAAAACCACAAAAAAGCTATTACCCTCCAAAAGCTACTACCCTCGGTAATAAACAAATGAAATGAGCACAGTAATGACACTTATGCAATTGTGAAGCATTAAATTATTACGAAATATATTTTTCAGTCTACAAGATGTCTTTCCAACAATACAATAATTTATTTTCTCTTGGTGGAAATGGCTTTGATTATCCCTTCATTTTGAATTTTCTTTGAGGCTGAACTCTAATTATGTACATAAGCCCCATATAAAGACTATTCAGTGCCAAAATGTGTTCAGATGAACTTGGCCTCTTTAGACAATGTGCATGTTTGTGCCAAAATAGCAGGAAGTTTGGTAGTCTGCCTTCATTTCACCTGATTAGTGAATCTCCCACGTGCTTCGTTTGTTAAACCGGATGTTATTTAGATACAACAGCCACTTCTCGCATGTTGCATCTCTGGGTTCTTTCCATTCTGTTCTTATGAGACACATACTGTATGAGTTCTTCTTTCCACTACTCCTGTTTTATCCCAGGTTGTTTACATACCTCTCTTGGTCTCTGACTTGCATGCTGAATAATTTCCAAACCAGGTGTTGGACATGATATTGTCGTCATACTGTGGTTTGTGAAATGCTTTGTAATGGATTGCCTTAACTGAAGATTAATAAAATATTGACAACTTTGGCAGAATGCAAGATGGGTTTTTTGTGTTTTGGGTCACAATGAGATGAAGCAAGTGAAATGGAAGAGTAACTTACATTCAAACCTGTAATAACTGTGTTTTGGTTTACCACTTTGGGGCAGTGATATATCTTCACGGCAAACATTAGATTCCAATGCTCAGAAATAGGCAATAGGTTTGGAACTCTTCAGGCAGAACCAGAAGAGTGAACATGTAATAGAGCATCTTGAATGTAGCTTTTAAATATTAGATGTGATTTTTCTGCATTAATTTGAGAACCTGAAAATAAATTACACTAGAAATAAATTTTTGACATTGCACAACTTGAAATTGAGAGCACTGAGAATTTGAGAAAGTGAAATTCTGACCTCATGAATTCAGAAAGATGGTTTTCTATTGCTTCAGTGCCATAAATTCTGTGGTATTTAAATTTTGACACTATGTATTCAGTAGTGATTAAATTTCAAAATGTGGTGTTCAGCTGCTGAAATAAATCTAATTATTCTGAAAATGTTATGTGAAATGTTACCTTATGTCTCGATTAGCCACAATACTGTCTGTCTGAGATTTAGATGTGTTATGCAGGTAATGACTGAGTTTGCCTGCAGCCACTAGCCTCAAGCAGAGATAAGCGGTGGACCACAAAGGTTTGGTAAGCTCACTTCTTTCTAACTCCACACCAATGGAATTTTCTTTCATTTTAAACTTGTAGTCTTCAGCCCCAACAACTTAGCAGACTTCACACCACTCCCTCTGGAGCCACAAGAGGCTTTATACAACTTTTTTTTCCACACATGCAGTAATACTCCCTAAGACCTGTAAACAGACTTTCATGTGTAAAATCAATGGAGTTCCCCTTTAAGCTCAGCTGTCTTAACTACATTTCCTTTTTCTTTCCTTTTTTTGGATCATACATTAGAAAAGCTGCTGTCAAGAGATTTTTACTGCATGCTTTTTTTTTTTTAACAAGATGGTTGATTTGTATCTGCACATCTATCCCCCAGAGAGACTGGTGTCCAATCAGCAATGAGCGCTGTCCTCTCGCAGAATGTGTTCCCCTTAGAAATGTGTTTTTCTCCCTCTAATAAGATGCACTGCTGACGAATCAAGCTGTCCACCTGGGGAGAGGGAGACAGCAGCTGGAGTCATAAATTACCAGCCTAAGACAGAGCCAACACCTCCCTTGCCCACCCACTTACTGCCTGAACAATAACCACCGACTGGCAGCCAGGAAGAAATCAACAGCTAATGACATAGAATTATACCCTACTTATATATAACATTTCACATGTATAATGTGCAAAAATCATTCACATGAGAGTACTGCTCAGAAAGAATTACACCAATTACTCTGGAGGTCTGACAGGCAACATTTTATGAGCCAAAATATATATTGAAAAATCCACTCTCACTATGGTCTGTAGATGGCAAAGACACTTAAAGGACTAGTTCAACATTTTGGGAAACGCGCGTGCGCACACACACACACACACACACGCACACGCACACGCACATGCACATGCACATGCACACACAACCCCTGTTCATTCCTGGCATTAACATGCGTGTCAGATCTCACTTGTCGTTCTCAAGTGGACAACTCAACAAGTACATCACTGCACACCTGACATTAGAATGTGTCTCCACATGTGTCTCGAGTGACCACACTTAGAGTTAGATGAGAAGATTGACACCACTATCATATCTGTACAATCACATCAAGTGTAAAAACGAGTAAAAATGTGTAAAAAAATGTTTTGGCTTTACAGGGGATTGTATTCGCTGGACTATTTCTTAGCTGGGTGCCATGACTTCCTGAACTCTTGTTGCTATCATTGGAGCTTAGTCTTAGTCTTAGTGCTAAGCTAAACTACCCAGCTTCATAACTATCCACCAGATATGAAAGTGGTATCAACCTTCTCATTTAACACCCTGCTAGAAAGCTATTAAACTTATTTCCCAAAAAGGTAGAACTAGTCCTTTAATACTTATTTTCAAATTGGTTAAATATATTTGGCTATTGACTTGTCAATGGTAAAAAAACATGATAGCCTGTATGACTGTATTAATTAATGTCTGTGTGGGCAGTTGGCAGTGTAGTAATGCTTGTGTTCATATCAACATTTTGATTGCATCAAGAATTCAAGATAAACAACTACAGATGAAAATTAAACCCAATTTGCAGCTGCTTGCAACTTTTAATTTAACAACTGTGCATTTTTTAACATAAACAAACTAAGTATGTGTTTGTGAATTAATAAGGTCAACAGTCATTATGGTCAACAGCTAACAAATGTTCCTCTGGGCTCAGTGTTTTTAATCTGTTCAACAGGGCGAGCAGGTATGTGTGCACTCCAATCAGAGAGCAGGGTGGACTGAAGTTTCAGTATTGACCTGGAAACCAGCCAGAACCAGATCTCTGTCACAGCACTGCCAGATCTGCCCTGTCAAAACAGCCTCCAGGTTCTGCAGCAGCAAGGTGAGCTACTTTGTGACTGATAGTCAGTGGAACAACATCCACCTATTCTTAGAGCCAATTGAAAACATACAGCTTGGCCAAAAAATTAAAGGGAAAACCTGAATGAATGAGCAGAGAAACATAATGAAGGCAGATGTTTCCACACAGGTGCACTGCGTAGTACAATTAAGCTATTTCCATCCAGTCATGCTCATAGGCATGTATAAAGATGCTGAGCAGGCGCAGTTGATTCTGATTTTGTATCAGAATCAGCTGATTCTGATTTTAATAGAAAAAGATCGAAGTGACTTTTAAAGACAGTTCGTTGTTGCTCCTTACAAAGATGAGAGTTTGGTGGTGTAGAAACCAGACACACTGGACTATAGAGATGTGGGAAAAGTGATATGGTCAGATGAATCATCCTTCACCATATTGTCAACAAGTGGGTGAGTGCATGTGTGGCGTACACCAAGAGAATGGTACAGGCCTGAATGCTGTGCAGTGAGGGGACCCAGTTGCTCTGTTATGCCGTGGGGGCATTTTTCTGGCATGGTTTGGGTCCTCTTGTCCCCTTAGAGGGAAGGGTCACTGCAAATCAATACAAAGCAGTTTTAAGTAATCAAATTTATCCTATGATGAAACATTTCTATCCTGATGGGAGTGGTCTATTCCAGGATGACAACGCTCCCATTCACTGGGTGAGAGGGGTCACTGAATGATTTTGAGTATGAAAATGATGTGAATCATATTATATCGCCTTTGCAGTCACCAGATCTCAACCCAGCTGAACACCTGTGGGAGATTTTGGACCGATGTGTTAGACAGCGCTCTCCACCACCATCATCAAAACACCCAATGAGGGAATATCTTTCGGTGTTCCATCGCTCCAGCAGAGTCCAGAGACTCAACTCCCAGGTGCTCGGAAGCTGTTCTGGCTGCATGTGGTTACCCAACATCTTACTAAGACACTTAATGTTACTTTTTCCTTTGATTTATCACCTATCTGTATATCTATTTCTTTTCAGATTTGGATTTGGAGTTGGTGGAAAGTACTGTTACAGCTTCTATTCCTCACTCACACTAACTGTATGGTATAGCTCTCTTTAACCTTTCTGCTCTGCTATTCAAAATGAACTCCACTCACCTTGGGGCTACAGCACACAGGTCTCTCTCAGCAGCATAAATGGACTCACCACCACGATTCACTAGCTGCCCTTGCATTGGCTATAAATCATCATTAGGCTACCATAAAGAATGATATTATAAGAATGAGTGAGTTTTCAGTGCACTGTAATGGAGCCGGCGTGGAGCAGTGGGTGGTTTTCTATTACCGTCCATATGAGATAATATGTTGGAGATTTGTCAGCTGGGATAGCCAAGCACATAGACTATAATTGTGATGAATCATCTTAATTAGTATGTCAAATTCAGTGAAAAGAAACACAAACATGCCATATGTTTGTTTACCTTTTCACTTTACATTTAAAATAAAGGACAATAGATCTATTTAGTTTGGAATAACCTCAGGCATATCACATCAGTAAATAACCCATCTTCTGCCTTGAAGGGATGAAAATTGACTTAAAAAACGACACAGCACAGGTGATGGACTGACCATGCCCATTAATAACATCAACAAATACAAAATGGAGAAGAGCTGAGTACCTACAGTACAAGAGAGCTGACTTCTCAGGGGGAAGTCTGATGTGCTGAATATCATTACATCCTGGCAGAGTGAAGCTTATTTACTGTTTGCTGCATGGTGGAACAGCCTGTTCCCCATAAAAATGCATTCCCATTATGGACAAAAACAACACAGAAATTGAAAATGTCAGGGATTTTCAAGATTTTATTTAATTCTACATGCCCATGCAAAACTGGACTGCATGAAAAAAAAAGGTAAATAACCCAGCCTGAATCTATTAAACTGAATAACAATACAGTTTTAATTTCCTGCAGGGGTGAAACAAATAGTTGATCAATTGAGTAATTACTCAATGGAAAACTGATAGAAAACTGCAACCATTTTGATAGTTAAATAATAGTTTGTCATGTTTAAGCAGAAATCAAATATGATTATTTACTGATTTTCTTATCTGTCTTTCACAGTGTCTGTACCATGAAAAAAAGGACTTGCACATATTCATTTCCCATTTTCAGTCAGAGCTTTTTTTTTCTTAATTCATGACCTTGTTGTTCCATAACCTTAACTATGTGTTTATTATTGTCAATTTGATGACGAAGCTCCCCTAATCTTAACAAAGTAATCATATTAACCCAAACCATGATGTTTCCCTAAGAATTACAAAATCTTCCCCATCTAATAGTTTTCCTGCAGTACCTTAGAACCATGAGATGTCCACACTGACTCGATCTCACGCAAATCAAATGGCAGTTACATCTCGGAGTGCTGATGTTGCTGGCAGCCATAAACCATTTCAGTGGTGAGAACTATTCCCTGGTTGATGTGTGCCATTTAGCAGCAAACTGAAAAGTGCACACAATTCCCAGCTTGACCAGCCCTGTCATGCAATAAAAAGCTTTGGAGATTAAAAAAAATAATAAATAAATAAAATAAAATAAAATGTGTAAGTAGGTGGCAGTCTCACGTAGGGCTTAGATGATGCTTCCTACACTGGCAACTGCTCTCTCTGCTGTGGCCTCTGCATGTATTTACTGTAAACCTTAGATCACCTCTTCAGCAACCCTGAGCCAGGTCTCTAATCTTTGTGGCTGGTGAAGAAGGAGAAGAAGAGGCTGGTAGAAGAAAATATATTGGAGGGACGAGATGATGAAGGGGAGAGAGGGAAACGGTGACTTTAAAGAGGAGAGAGAAGAGCATCGAAAGGGAAAGAAAAGCTGGCAGGAGGAGAGAGGACAGAGGGAGAGGGTGGGAGGCTGGAACGAGGAGAAAAGGAGATTAGAGACAGCACAGAGGAGGGAGAACGAGCGTGGCGAGGAGGAGAGAGAGCAGGAGAGAGCATGAGGAGTACAGTAGGAGAGAGGAGGGGAAGACGGAGCCCCCCCATAGGGAAGCACTGTCCTGTGAGTCATCCACAAGCAGCTGGATCTGTGCCCGTGTAAGCCAGAGACTCCCTCCTATGGTCTTATGGGATATTAACAAAGAGGGAGTGATGAACGACTGCTCCTTGGATGAAGGGAAAATAGACCAAAAAAAAAAAAAATCAAGGATGCCTGATCGTGGCTCTTTTGATGTGAAAGAATGTGAAAGAATACAGTGAATGAATTAGACCGTATACCAGAGCGCTGTTTTTTCTTCTGACACTCAAAAGCTTGATGCATGCAGAAAATCCTGAATAGCATTTAATGGTGAAGTGACAAAGCTTCTCAGCTGATGTGTCTCCAGCATGAGGTTAAGCAGAGTGGAAAACTCCCAGTTTTTAGTGATGGTTTGTGGGAAGGAGAATTGCTCAAATTTCACATCTCACATTTCGCAAAATAATTCTTTTTTTGGCTGAAATTTGGCAGTTTTTACCTCCGCTCCCCAAATCCTTCTTTTCTGTCTTCTCTCCAGTCAACAGAAATGTTTTGTGACTGCTCTGCTAACTCTCATCCCTCTTACTCCTGCTCATCCTTGTGTTTTTACCCCCTCAGACGACACACAGACACATACAGTACATTGCCATATGTGTGCACATGTACCCACACACAAAAAAACACTGGCAGGGGCAACAGAAATAGCAGAAGACTGTGAGCAAAAAGATAACAGCCTCTGCTGCTGTGTGGGTTTGACACAGCTCAGCTTCTCACACAGCTCTCTGTGACAGTCTGGGAAAAAGGGGGGACTGAGAGAAATCACTGCAAAGTGCAGAAACCAATGGCTTTCTTATTGTCTACACACAGCTGGCTGAAAGACTTGCGCTGTTCTACTGATATCACCTATACTGAGCTCTGAGCTGGCTCTTATCTCCCACACAGCTCTGTCAGAGAGGGGTTTTCTTTGAAGAGCCGCCAAAAATTGACACACTCAGCATTTTGAGACGTTAAAGTGGAAATCAAGTCAGTCAGGAATCAAGTCACCCTGTTGCTCATCGGTTTTGCCTCCAGGAAAGTCTTTGTTTCAGGTGTGCTCAGTCAAGCGCCCTGTCAGGCTGATACATTTGCTTCAAACCTGTGAAGTAAAGATGTGATGCTTCACTGGGGGTGAGGACTCCTTCTGCATCATGTATGAATGTTTCTCTAAACCTCCTCAATCCAGCCTTGTGGAAAATGCATTCATTTGCACTGTAATATTTTCCAACCCACCTTAGCCCCCAGAGTGTGAGAAAGAAAAAAAAAGCCCCAGGTTAAAATAATTTTAGGCTGATTTTTTATTCAGTGAAGATTCATGGTAATGGACTTCACTGGGTGCTGTCCGTGGTGCTGAAAAGCCATATTTACATGTGTTGTGTATAGTCAGGCTGTCTAAGGCGAACGTGTACCTCAGCTGTACTTCTGCAGAAGAAAAAATGCATTCACGTGTTGATTTAGCTGTAACACCTGCTGAAATTGTGAGTGCATGCTTGTAACATGATGGGTGGTGTTAATGAAGAGTTACATGAGATCCTCTGAGGAGATATCAGTGGTATTTGCAGTTATCAGAGGGTAACTGTAAAGATGTGTGTTAAGGAGAAAAGCAGAAACAGGATTACAAATGTTTAGGATGCTGATCTTTAGTATGACGCATTGAATTTTATGAGACCCTGAATGCTTTGTTTTAGCGAGTGTTTCAAATATTTTTATTACAATCTTTATGTAATCGCTAACATTCCAGCTATGAAGCTGACACAAGGATATCCTTCAGTTTCACACTGACCTGAGTCAGTTGTAACAGCTTAACACCAAGTGTTAAGAGTACTCGAGCAGAAAAGCATCCAATGTTGTGTTTTCTCTGTGGTGAAATATCACTGAACAATTCCTTGAATTGAAGGCCATCCCATCTATCTATGAAGAGGTATTTGAGTCCATCTGGGTCAAAGTGCAGGCCATCAGAATTAATTCTGAAGGTATTGTCAGCAGTGACAAAGGAAGACGTGGACACTCAGCTGTTTTATTCATGACCATGTCAGGTCATGTCTAGTGAGGTCACAGCTGAATCGTCTTAGCGATACACTGAGATACAAAAGAGACTATACGTGACCTTGACTTGAGTAACAAGTTATTTATTTATGTACAATACAGACCTGACTACAGAACAATCCTATTGTTAAGCCTTGTTCAAAGAATCAGGGAGATTTACTTTACAATAGCAGTGAACCTGCAGGCCAATGAGAATCTGGGACTCCCTGTGATTTAGTGCTTCGACACGCAGAACAGGAGTTTGGTGTGCTAGCTTGTCAAGTGCGTTAACTTTTTTATTTGTGGGTCTTGGGGGATACTGAGTTTTAGCCCCTAGTAACAGTTGAAGAATGTATTGAGAGCTCTTAGTGGAACAGAGCTATAAATTACACAACTGAATCCTTCTCTCCTTTTTTTTTTTACCACACAAAGAGAAAAGAGAAACATCCTAAAACACACACTGTGATTCTGGGTGAATTTTATTGGCATACATGTTGCCAAGCAAGTCTTTTTGTTTTTTTTTTAGTTTTAATCTATAAGATACATGATGAGGTAACTGCAGTCTGTGTTAATCAGATCAACATTCCTTAATGGAAATAAACTTGAAGGGAGAGTTGGGTAAATTGCAAATAGCCACGTTATTCTATAAGCAGTTTTACTCCTGGTAAAAGGTCTTGGCCTTGCAGGTAGCAGCGTCCTCATGATTTCCACTTTGAAGTAATGGTGTGTGTGAGGAATCCATTACTTTAGCCCTAATACCCTGCTGTGATGCTTGTAGGGCTGTGTGACACTCCATTTCCTTTCATTTCCTAGACTCACTGCTAGAGCTTTATATTCTCTGTGTAAAAAAGAGAAAACATTTTTTTTCCCTCCCAAATTATTGTTATTATTTTGGTCACAAACATGTTTTTGCAACACAAGTGTGTTCCCTTAAAATAGCAGTTGGGCTGCAGGGGGGAAAAAACAGGCTTTTGTGAAATATGAAGGAATCTTAATGAAAATTCACTCTCTGGTGTTATCTTCCCCTGATTACAATTCAGCCAGTCTCAGGAGTACAAGGGTTTGTTCCCCTGGGCTTTTGAGAAAGATTACAACTCACTATAATCCAAGTCACAATATCAGCAAACTAAAACAATGTGAATCTGATGATCTGAGGAGTCCCTGGTTACATCCCGGTCATGAATAGGACGGCACTCCTCTGCTAGGCAGTAGTAGTAGATTCATCAGTGGTGGAATGTAACTGCTGTTATTACATTTACTCAAGTACAGAACTCAAGTATAATTTCTGGACTATTTGTATTTTATTTTATTTTATCTTTTTTTTTTTTTTTTTTTTACAAACCAAACAATTGGTTTATTGAGAAAATAATCAGGAGATTAACCAGTGCAGGGTGCACTTGTAGTGAAGTATAGTGTGGTATTAGTACTGTTACTGCAGTAAAGGATCTGAATGCTTGCTCCACCACTGGTCATCATCAGTATTCGGCTGCACACAGTTTCCTCTCAGCCTGTCGCTGATTGTTAATCCCAGATCTCCCTCCTCCCACATGCAGGCACCTTTCATTTATCCTTTATGAGCACAAGAGGAGACTCCTGTTGGCAGCTCATGTCAATGTGACAACCCCACTGATGGTGACTATACGATGTCTCAGCATGATGCTACCGAGGTTTCTGAACTTCACACAGAGACAACTTTTTACAAGGCACTTTTTCAAAGTGCAGCCTGATGGGACGTGCTAGGATCAGGGCCAACCAAAAATGATTTTACAGCTGGATCGGGCTGTAGTGTTTGTTCAGAGCGATTACACTGCTCACAGTGACTGCTGTTCTGGGGAGGTGATGAGGAGGAGATCTTGTAACACAGCAAATGAGTGTCCTATTTAACCCTTAACAAGGCTATTAAAGCTCTGAGGACATACTGTATTCCAGTGAATTAATATTCTTCCTTGTAAACATTGTTGTTATGTTGGTTTAGAGCCCATCCTCTATTCCATTGTGGATTTTGGTCATGTTTCATTAGTGGATGGTGGATGAGGCTCTCTGTGGTTGTTACTCAGAACCAGAAAGTATGCAGACTTCCAAACTACACTTCTGTGGTGGCTAAAATGAGGGACAGCTGCTCCCATTATGTACTCAGGTAATGCAGCATGCATGCTTCAGTCCTGTACTCACATGAACAAAGAGAGTCTTTGTACAAATATGGAAAAAGAGTTTGTGAAAAAAAGTTTTCACAATCAGACTGAATTGGTTCTGAGTGTGCTAATTGCTGTCATATAACATTTTTATGATCTCCCTTCGCAATATGATGTTAATATAAAAACCATGGAGGGAAAATGGGATTTAGTTGAGAGCCGAGTCATTACTGCTCAGCATGCTATTAGCAACCAAATATACATGATTTTATGATTTTATTTTATTGTTTGTTTTTTTTACAAAAATCAGACATGCTGCACAAACCTATGAGCCTAATTAAATGAGAAGCAAGACATAAAGAGCATCTGCTGACATTTTTAACAAACTACTGCCATCTTATGGACGAATAACAGCACTGCAGCAGGAAACAGCGGTGGATCATTCACTTACATGTACAGTGGATGCTAAAAACAGTGGATGCTAAAAACAAGTCTCTGAGCTACAGTATGTGGAATTCTTTAGTTATCAGGTTTAAACATGGAATTTTGAAAGAGACACCAAAGCACATCAATATGCAAATAATCTGTAATTTACTGAGGAAACAACTGGTACATAAGGAGCCTGAATTCAACATACATCTGTATAATAGTTACATGTATTAGAGTTTCCTCTTCCTTTACCTCACAAGAGAATCTGTGTGAAGTTGGACATTTTCCTTTATCATAAAATGTTGCTTTATTTAGAAATATGGAACAAAGATAAATACAGTAAGTAGTGGTGAATCACAATAGACAAAGGTTTGGATAAAACTACAGAACAGGATTCCTCAAAAAAAAAAAAAAAAGGTTAAGTGTGGCTTCACAAATGTTAATAGGTCAACAGGTGAGATTTATAGTACGGTAGTACACCAAGTAAGATCTGGGATTAACACTGCCAGCGTATTAAATTCCCACAGAAGGCAGCCGAGCTGCACACCACTGGTTTATGTCACCTCTAATCAAAACATGTAAAAAGGATAATAGCAGCTACTTTTTGGAGTTGGCAAAGGAACAAAGAACGCGTTGAACCACACATTAAGCTGTAGTACGAATACAACTGGAAGCAATATTGCTATTATACATGCAGCTAATTTAACACAGCTTTTTCCTAACAAGTGTACTTGCATTGTCGACTAGTATGACTAATACCTTCAAAAAATAAAATCTCAGGGTGAAAGTGGAGTTTGCTGAGCAGTGTTTCACACTAATAGTTCTTCAATGGTGGACTAATGAAGAAACAACCTTTACCATAGCTGCCAAATACTATATTAGAAAAAATACTTAATCATGTACAGTATCTTCTCAAAACTTAGAAAAGCATACCGTTACAAGCAAAGACAGCCCCAGGAAGCATTCGGTTTTTTTCACTATGAAGTACCAGCACAACAACCACTCGATTCAAAACTGCAAAATACAGATGATACCAAAACCACACCAAAAAGAAATTTATTCAAAAGGGGCAAGACTCACACCCACTAATAATATAAAAGTTAAAGTTTAGGTGAAAAAGGCTGATCTAGCATTTGGCAGAAAAAAATTCTCACTTTGTTTCAGATTTTAGGCTAAAACTGAATTAAGATTTTGGCTCAAAACCCCGCTGATATTTCAAAGCACTCCAATATCCCATGGCTCTCATTTTCAACTGTTAAAAAATGAAGGATTAAAAGTGACCAGTGTTTCAAGACAGCTGGTTCTCAAGGCAAAAAAAACCAAACAAACAAAAAACACAGTAATTCACTTATCTATTTTAAAAATGTGACTTTACAAACATCAGTTACTTACTACTGAAAGCTGTGACTCTGCCTTATCCATAGTATACATTTATATACTGGTCCATAAAGGTCACAAATATTATATAAAACAGGAAGTTACCAAGGACAGAGCACAGAAAGTAGTGTGTTGACTTTAAAGTGCTTAAACACACACACAGAAAACTCTAGAAGGCCTCTAAAGCAAGGCAAAAACTTAGACGTCAGGTCACATTAATTGCCTGAGATGTCATCCTCTTTTGCATCATTTAGCGGACAGAGGGGGAACTGTTGCACAGAGCTCTGCTGCAGGAGGCCCCAGGGCTTAAAGTCCTCCTCTGTGAAGGGGAGACTTTTTAAAATAATGTTTTCAAGCTCCTCTAAATACTCCTCCTCCGTCAAGAAGCTAGATGAGTTGGAGGAATCTGGGCTGTTCTGCAATGATCTCACGCTGCTGTCCTGATCATTTTCACATCCACCATGCTGACTCGTGTTATTGTCATCTGACCTCATGTCGTCATCCTGGTCGATTCCATGTCCACTGGGCTGACGCATGATATCATCGGACAGTGTGTAGTTATTCTCAACATTTCCATGTCTGCTCTGTTGACTATTGTAATTTCCACTTGATGCTGTCTCGTTAATTATTTTGGCATTCGTTTCAAAAGGCCTTCTTATGGTCCTGACAGGCTTCAAACAGGCCTTGGTGTTTGTCAGAATCTCCACTGGAGCAAAGCTGTTCTGGGTGAGTTGACTGAGCGGCACTGACTCTGCCAACACCATATCTTCAGAGACTGTTTGGACGATGTCGAGGCTCCACATGTCTCCAGCCCCTCTTCTGTTTATGTTTGGGGTGAGTTTTTTGCTAATGTCTATAAGGATACAGTCTTTTTCACTACTTTCTGTGTCCATCTCTTCCTCTGAAGCATCCTGCTCCAGGCATTCTGCTCCCCAGAGACCTTCGCATGACCTACTGGATGCCCTTACAGGAGACTCGAATATCACCCCTTTAGGAGTTAAAGGTCGGAAGTGTCTGTGGCGAAGGCTGGCGTATGTAGATGAGCTGAGCTGGTTCTCAGGCTGTCTCAACATGTACAGTTGAACTGACTCAGGCACCAGGAATTCGTGGTGCTTTTTGCTGGGCAGTAAGGCAGAGAGACTTCCAGGTACGCATTTTCCTGCAATAGGTATAAGGGAAGCAGGTTTAAGTGCAGAGACAAAATCCTCCAGCTCTTGATAAGAGGAATGGTCAGAGTATGGCACCACATGGACATTGGGGTGGAAGGAAACCAGGGGCCTGCTGGTGGGCAAGATGCCCAAAGTAGGCTGTTCTTTGTTCCACTGTTGGAAAGTGGCAGAACAAATCGCTGACTGATCCACAACTCGGATACGACCGGCTCCGGGGTCGGTGGTGAAAACGTCAGGCAGCTCCAGAGCTTTGAGGGTCTCCATCCTCTCAAAGCTCACCTCAATCCAGGTTTTAAACTCCATCGCCAGCTCCAACAGCAGGGACTCCTTTCCAAGTGAGTACAGACCTGTAAAGCACCACAAAGTCAGCTAAATAATGGTGGCACATTTGATAACATGATAATTATATATAATTTTTAAAAATCTGTCACAATACCAACTATTTACATTTCCAAATCAAGGCACAAAGCTGCAATTGATAATTGTATTTTAGCTCCTAATGTTTACCATCATCCTAAGGGTGATGATAATGATAAATTCTTAAACTGAATATAAACAGCAATTAGTGACCATTTTGCAATGGGATCACACCAGCTGTGATGTCAAATCAGGCAGCATGAGAGAGGTGAGTTTAGAGAAACAGGTGAACTGTGCAAGATTTATTCAATATGCCCAAGGAAGACTACAAAATTACCTATAACAACATTGTGGTTGGGGTGGCTGCGGATGATCTCTTTGATTTGTTGAGTGGCTCGCTGTCTGGAGGGAAGAATGCGGTTGGGGTCACAGTTGGTGCCGTCCAGGTACAAGACATCTATAGTGGTGTTCGTCCTTAGGCATGGCTCACGCAGCATTGTGGGAGTATATCTGAAGTCACCTGGAATGAAAAGGGTGTCGATGCTGACTGTTAATTACTGCAATGCTGAACTCAATATAGTAGCTGTGCATATGTTTCCATCATATTACAACAATTATGATGTTGGAAAGGAAAGAAAGAAAAAGAACCACAAGACATAATTCAAATATCTCCGACATCCTAAAAGTAGTAGATAAACTGTTTTCCCTGTGTATTCAAACACTGACCAGTGTACAGTATTGAGCCAAAGTAGCCTTCAAAGAGAAACATGACGGCCCCTGGACAGTGGTTGGCGTCAAGCAGCGTGACCACCAGCCTCTCCTTGCCGATGTCATCTAGTGGCAGCATGTATGGCTCGCTCAGCTCTAATGGATGGATCCACTGTTCTTTCACCTGAGTAAAATAATGCAAAATAATTCAGTTTCACATAGTCTGACAAGAATATACACATGATTTGCAGATATATTATAAATCTGCTTATTCTAATTCCCCACTGAAGCAACAGATAAGCAACAAATTAAAGGAGCATCTTTAACAAATGAGTGCATATTTTTCTGTACACACGAGAGGTGTGTTTTTTTTGGCTTCTGTTTGACATCCATCTGTATATTACATACAGTATACTTATTCAAAATTGTTTGAATGGCTGCACCAGTACATTAAATATGCACCACTTTCCATTTCTCTTTTATTGATGATAAGAGATATTCTTGTTATTCTTTTAAACTTTGTGCTTTTGATAAGAATCTACAGTGCATTTTACTTATTATGTAAAACTTAACCAAACTACGTTAGTTTGTAATAATGTTTGTCATAACAAACATGTTCACAAAGTAAAAGAGGACAGCCACACTTTACTTATTCTGAAAATGGTTCGGTCAATGCTGATCTAACGTTCTAAACTTAAAAACTGACGTGGCTTTGTAGAGACATAAAAGAAAAAAAGTTTTTTTTAAACAATGTAAGATATGAACAAAATTTTAAACCCCATCGGGATGCATGCATCTTGGAAGAGTTTGAGAAACAGTGTGAAATCTGAACTCTGATTTGAGACCTAGCGCAGGAATATATTTTCACCACGCATGGCCGCCTGGTTAGCTCAGTTGGTAGAGCATGAGACTCAACCTCTCAGGGTCGTGGGTTTGAATCCCACTCCGGGTGGCACCACCTCCCATGGGCTCACCACCCGTGGAGGTGCCATAGGCCTTCGGTGCATTGTGAAATGGGCGGGCTGGACCCAGATAAGCGGTCTGGACCCAGATAAGCGGCAGATGATGACATGACATCCACGTGACACCCCTCACCTGTAGTTTGAGTCTGAGCAGCGTGGCAGTGGTTGGTGAGCAGTAGATGGGCCGGTTGCTCCAGGTGGAGGTCAAACCCACCGTGTGATCGCTGTGCATGTGGGACAAGAAAAACAGCCGGGTGCCTGGACACTTCCGCACCTGCCAGAAGTCTACGGCAAGCGGAGTATGCGGGATGACTTTCCCATTGACGGACATGGTCTGTGGTTTCACTGGATGTCCAACACCCAGCGATGCGGCAGATGGGCTGGTGACTGGGCTGGTGACTGACGGTAAAGTTATCTATTTAGCTGCTGTTCATTTATGTTATGTGGCGATTCACAAACACATCAACAGAAGTCACAGTAGTGAGTTGTAATATTAAGGTTGTTTCAGTACATGGCACAGATCAAATTACTGCCGTGATATCGGTGACAACTTAACAGACTGCTGGCAGTAAACAAAACAAAAACACAATCCACTGGCAGCTAACCTTAGCTAACCGTAGAGGGAACTCCCAACGTCACGTCGCCAAACACAGCGTGGCCAGTTTTAACGCTTTATCCAGCTTAATACTCTTTATTGCTTCGCGACACCATAGTTTTGCGTTTTGAAAATCTTTTCCCTAACCTTCGGCATCACATATAGCCAGTCGTTACATTTTCACAGTTGCAGTGCTAACCGCCATTTCTGTTTTCAATTTAACACTCAACGCCTCTTCCGTTACTTCTTCTTCTGCTTCCTTCGCGCTGCAGCTGGTTTTCTTCTTCTTTTTGGGTTTATTGGCGGTTGGTAGCTTTTGGGTGCATTACCGCCACCCACTGATCTGGATTGTGGACTAAAGATTCACTCTTTCCAATATTAATACCAAATACGAAAAAAACGAACCGCATGAAAACAAATATAAATAAGTAATATAATATCTCATACGTCGTAAAACAATAAAACGTACTCCATCGTTTCTTACTCTCCACAATAGTCACACTTACCATTACTATACTTTCCACTCACATAGAGAGAACTGTTTAGCTCAGAATGATGATTCTTTAATCTTGTTTTAACGCTTGTCTTTTTCCTATTTCGCCCTCCAGTCCCTTCACTCCCAACTAGTGGTTTATTTTTAAAAAGATGTCTTCTTTTACTTTTTTGTCCCATACATTCTGCCGTTTCCTTTTGATTGGTCCCTTAATCGCCACTTTATTTTATTTACAATAATGTGACTGCTCCCACTCTTCAAAGTCATTTTGCTGCTTTATTACCTTCTCATTCCCATTAATTCCAATATTTAGCAGAAATCCACACAAAACTAACAGGCAGTCGCATCTGGTGAATTCTGAATAATAATTGTAAGTCCAACTGAAAAACGATTCAAAATTAGACTTAAGACTGACTAAGTCTAACAAAAAACAAAAGTCTAACAAAATCAATTGTGATATAACTTAAAAATATAATGTACTACAGCAGGTCAAAATTATGAGATTGGCAAACTAGAAACTAAACTAAAAATGTACTAGACTGAACTGGTCGCTGTTCTCCACAAGATGGAGCCAAAAGAGAGGCAATATGAGAGGAGTTATGACAATTAGATTTTTGGGAACAACAAAATGAGTCTGTGGGACGTTTATTTTTAAGATGGACAGAGAAAATTATTTTTCCAACAAATTCAAGAAAATGTATATTTGTCATCTCCATTTTGATTTTATAGTGTAATTTTAAAAACAAAAATAAACTTTCAATTGTAAAGTAGTGCATTGTTTTTTTCCTCAGTGTGACATAAACAAAACAAAACAAAATGTGAAAAAAAGGAACCACCTTGATCATATCTCACAGATCTTTATATGGAAGCTTCTTTTTTCTTTCGCTACCAAAACAAAAAGCTCTTTGATGTGTAAATATTGTTTATCTGACTGTGATATTGGATGATGGATTGCTTCCTCTCTAAAAGCTTAACTGACACGTCTGCCATGATGCTTTTAACAAAATCACATCCAACTGTGTTTGAATATTTGTAAATGGTTTTTACTTTTTTTTAGCTGTGTGTGTGAATGTGTATTGGGGGGGGTTACTATTAAATGGGGTCGTTGCTATGGTGACAGGGACCCATTGTAGCCCCCTCCCTATCCCCCTCCCCCTCTCCTTACATCTGCACACTGCTCACTTTTCAGGATTATACCTGGGATTGCTACACATTCCTCTCTTATCACACAGTGTGTGTCCTCTCCTCGTACCCAGAAGCACATTTATCATACTCTGCTTTACAGTTAATTATCTATCTCCCCAACACACACACACACACCCTGTGGAAACCTTACGCTGGAGATGAAATACATTGTGCTGGTGATTAACTGAACAGGAGTGGGTCGAGTTCAGTCAGGGAAATCAGTGGAGCCCCTGTTACCATTCACATCTTATGCTTTATGACACAGCTGGTTGCCCTTTAGATAATTGCACAGTGCAGTTGGGGAAGAAGTTGGCAAGCAATTAATTGCAATTTTGCTCTAAGTGTATGATACCAAAGTTGATTTTTACAGTAATGCCACAATATTTGTAAATTGTTTCTCTTGGTTGTGCTTCATTTTTAGTTACTGGATCCTGCTTTTACCTGTACTTGTTTTACGTTTTGGCGTATGAATTGTGGACACAGTCATATCTAGCACATACATACTTGCATCTACAATGTAGTAGCAGTGCATCTGTCAGAGAAATATTTTTCATATGGCAAATATTTCTAATATATATATCAATGCAGGAAAAATAATTCCATATACCAAATATACGCCACATATAATGTATCCATTATCAATAAGCAGCACTTCCATTAATAAACACCAAAAACCTCAGTCCCAACTCATATTTTTACTTTTACCAGCACATCATACATCCATATGCACTGTTATATACTTTAGAAGAAGAATAAGAATATGAGCATGGTGATAAGAATAAAAAAGCAGCTCTGTTTACATGTGTCAAGCCGAAGGTTGCTGAGGTCAGGAGGATGAGTTGTCTTTTCTGTCATGTTGTTATGCAGAGGAAAACAACAGTGCTGTCAGACAGCAGCAGTGATGCTTGGAAAGCAGATGGCTGCACAGTCTGTGATCTGCCACTGCTGTTATTACACTTCTGCTGGCTTCAGGATGCCAGTGTGACCTTTTCTTTATTTTCTTCTATGCTATAGAAGAGTAATAAATTTGTTTTAAGCATTGTGGGTATAAAATGTTGGGATATTCTCAGTGGTGACATTGATAGGCTATTTGGTGACTCTCAAAATGTCCCTTAAATCCAAAAACTGTCCAATCCAGAGCTTTCTCTCGTCTGTGGCATCACTATTTATCGATCCTACAAGAATAAGAAAGAGTTATCCCTTTTGCTTCCATTCATCTGAGTCAACAAATTTGTACAGTCAGGGACGATGGTGGCTTTAGTTCTCATCCCCTCGGGGATAATGCAGCGGTGCAGTACACACACTCTTACAAAGATATTTATGGACGTGTGAGAAGCTGAAGATGTCCCTTGGGGGCTAAGAGCAAGTTGTCTGCTAAAACGAGCTAGAGAGAACACATATTTTAATTTCGGCACGCGCTCTCTCACTTATTTTATCTGTCTTTCTCTATTTATCTCTGACTCTGATGTAATGATGTGTCTTTGTTTCGTTTTCTTGACTTCAGCCGTTTCCACTCTGTCATTCCCGTTAGGGTTTTCATGATCTCTCTTCTTGTGTTCTTGCTGTTTGTCATTTTGACACGCTGGCACAAACACTCACACAATACCACCTCGCAGCAGCATGATCGCTGTCTAACCCTCTTTGTAGTCGGTCTTGATAACCACCCTTTTTTCCACGCTGCTGTAACACCTAGTGTCAGAGGTGGAGGAGCTGCTATTTCAAGCCAGGCTTCAAGCCATGATATACTGTGGGTTATGGGCAGGGCTGGCTCTAGACAACAGGGGGGCCTGGGAGAGATTTTCTCTGGGGGCCCTCCTTATTTTGCTGGGAGCTGAAAACAATGAAATAAAACTATAAACTACACATGTAGAAAGGAGGTTTCCGATGTCCTTTAAGTGGAACTGCCAGAATGACTGGAAGGATTTAATTATGCTTAATGGGCTCTTAATTACCCATGACGACCTCCTGGAAATACCCAGATATCATATAGGAAATACACATGGCCACTTGTGACAAACAATTAAAACAATTTTGCAGCTTCTGTTGATGGCAAAACTCTACAAGCTTCTTCTCTTTAGCTCATCATTACACATACAACTGAATCCACTTTTCTCCTTTGTTGTTGCACAAAAAATGCACTAGACTAATTAAGCTAGCTGCCCTTACTGACCTCGTTCATGCTATTAGCCCTGTAAGTTAAGTTAGCTTAAGGTTCACCGTTTGTCAGCAGCAACTTAATTGCTTCTGAAAAGAATTAGCTAATACTCACCTGTGAAGTGCTACAAAATATCTATATTGGTTCTTTCATTTGCAATAAATGACTCAATGATCCATATATACCTCAATCCCAACTTCTGCTCTCTGTATTAGTTTTTCTAACCTTTCTTTTGGCAGTGCTGGAGGCATATTTGCATTTTTTGAGGCACCACCATGTCGTATATCATATTGTACTTTGGCAGCATAATGACTGATTGGACAGCTGCTGCAGCACCTGTGCCAATCAAATCTATCCATTCACATATTTGACATGGGGGCCACCTAGGTCAGAGAGATGTTTATTGGCTTAATATGGTTTATTCACTGAGGCAGGGACCCCCTGTATCAGAGCCCCTGATTGGCCTCCCGACTACTTTATTTATTTAAAAAAAGAAAAGGAAAAGGTATTTGCGGGACCATGCACAACTGTGTATTCAGCGTAAAGGGTGGGGCAGCAGTGAGAGCCAGTTGATTCCCCAACTCATCTGATTTGATTAGTTCAGTTCATTAGACTTTCAAGAGTGGGCTGAGTGGCGTAGCATGCAGTCAGCCTGCCAAAGATCCCCCATGGACCACGAAGGGTGCAGTTTTAGGGCCTGCATTATGAATAGCGATGTGCTCATAGCTTGCTGTCATGGCAACACTGCATACTGAGAGAAAGATGACTCTAATTGTTTTCCTGGAGGGCTGCAAGTCTTTTTGAAATTTCTCTCGGTAGGATGCAGGCGAGGGGAAAATCATAGCCGATGAGGACTGAAAGCTCTCATAGACGGTGCTGTCTTAATCAGCGTCATAAGAGCTGAACAAGACTGGAGACATTAATCCGCTCTATCTATGGGCGGAAACCCAAAGCCCTGGTCAATTTATTGACCATATCAGTCTCACAACAGCCATAATCTGTGCACCTGAAGGAGAAAGTAAACATTTGCAAATTTATCCTCGGCCTTCCAAAAAAGGAGTATGAACAGGATGAAAATAATATGGAATCTTTTTTATTTATATATATTGTATTGTATTATATTGTATTTGTGCTTAAATATTTAAAAAATATTCAAAAACATTTTGTTGTTCACTGCCCCCACCTGCACCGTATTGAATTTGTGTAATGTTGTGTGTAATAGTCCTTTCACTCTGGCACAGGCATAACTAATATTCCTGCCCTGAGCAATAGATAAAATCTTTTGTGCAAAAAACAAAAAAAGTAAAGTAAGTTGGGTCCAAAGATTTGGTGCAGTTTTGCTGAAGCTGACAGTTTTGTTTATTACAGAAAGCTCTTCTTGTTGTCCCTCACACAAATAGCCCTGACAGCTAGCTGACAACACCTCATAAATATACTGTCAACAACAACAACAACAAGAACATCCAGCTGTGTATCATTTTTTCCCCGCATGAGTGAGGAAGAATGTGATCGTCCAGTGAACAGATTTATATACATTGTCTCAGAGCACACATGTAACATACTTTGCACGACTGGTTTGCTGCTGTTTATGAGAGGTTTTCAGTGGCCATGTCAGTTCTCTTGATTATTTTCTATTATTTTTAATGCAGATCAGGACAAGATTTCACAGAAGTTGTGAAATCTAGATTAAAATACCCCATGGAAACAAAGAAGAAGAAAAGGGATTTTAGCACTAAGAGGCTTTTTAGAAACTCCATTCTCTTTACAACAGAGAACTAATATTGTAGGTGCATTACTGAAATGGCCCAGAGATTGGATGACGGTCAAAAAAATGAAAATCTGTAGTAAAAGCATCATTCACTGGGAGTAGAAGCACTCCTATTCAGTTGTGAAAATTGGATTTTTGAGTAGTTTCATGTCAACTGGCTTCAGGCTTGAGTGAAAGCACAAAATGGGTGAACATGGTAAGGAAAAAGACTATATTAGAGCAAAGCATGAATCCATTGCACATCTGGAAAGTCTTCGTGTGAGGCAGTTACAGAAAGTCAGAGAAAATCAATGTCTATGGGAAGTTTTCAGAATTTACATGATTCCAGTTTATCAGACGTAACCACTATGTTTTTGCTTTTACTCTTTACAGATGTCACAGATCTAAAGAAGTGCTTATTCGTGCCAATGGTACCCAGTACACTAAACCATAATAAAAGGCCCGATGAATAATTGATCATAAAGGCCCCCAAAGAAGCTGTACTCGCAGGGCAGCAATATGCTTTAGTGTATCAATGTGCATGACAAATTATGTGGTAGCTCATGATTTAGCAAAGTGCTCCCAATGTGCATAATGCATGTACAGTATAGAGCTGCGTTTACTGCAGATGAACTGTTCGATCATTTCCCAACACTGTTATAACATCCTTGAGACTACAAGAAAACATAACTGTGACTGCTTCCCTGCTTGTTTCACACACTCCCTGTAATATTGCCCAACGGGAGTAGGAAGGAGAAACGTTCAGTTATTGTTATTGTGAGTGAATGTGGAGGTGTGGTGTTTTGTGTGTTCTGTTGGTTAGTTGCCGACAGCAACCTTGAAGGGGCTGGCACTGAGCAGCTGCAGAAAAATGGGGGTAGCCTTGCTTAGGCCTATTACACTCTAGTTGGTAAAGCACACAAATGTCAGAACAACACTTTGCCCTGCTGCTAACGAGGCACCAGGGCGCGCACGCACGCACGCACACACACACACACACACACACACACACACAGCAGGCCAGTTTGAGTGTATTATGTTGATGAGAGTTTCCCCTGTGAGTTTATCAGCAGGTTGGTGAAAATGCAGGTATCAGCGCGTCAATCTGTACAAGGCTGTGGGGTAACAGCTCCTCATTACCTGCTTCGTTATAAACGCTATGTGGCAATACAGCCATTCTGCTGGGTGCTCCCATGTACCTGCAGCTACAGATTGATTTACAGTAAATTAAACGGTAGCTGTGTTCTCATGGGACTGCAAGACAATCAATACACTGTCTCTGCAGTATTAATTTACTGCATAAAAGCAGGTACAAGATATGTTTTATTTCATATACAATCAATGAAATAACATTTTACAACAACAATGAGCAGCGAAGCCACAGTGAAGTACAGATTGACACACTGATTTTGGATGATTAAATTGTCACCAGGCCTTTGAAGCGCTGGTGATTCACAGCCTTTTATTCCAAATGTCCTGCCAGAGCAGTGATCTACGTGACCTTTGTCTGCAAGGTTTACAATCCCGTAAAAGCAATGTTAAGTCAGGAAATATCAAATATGAGATCAGTACCACTCACTTTGATAGCAGTTTAACTCTTATCTACCCTTGTAGGTTTAGGCAGCTGAGTATATTTGCACACAAAGACAGAGAAAGAGAACAAGTGAGCGAGTCAGTTCTGGATTAAGTGACAGTAGGTTTCATGTACTTTGACTCAGTTGGACAATAGATTTGAAAATAGAAGTTAAATAGTGTCATCAAAGTATGGATGTTGGCAGTTGTCACTACACTACATAAGTACTGCAGCTCTTTCAGCTTCTCAGAGGGTGTTTTTTGGGTGATATGAGATGGCTGAGGGCAAACTGAAATGAGTAATAGCAGGGTTTCCAGTACAAAAATAACCATAGACGATACCTCTGGATTTCCTGTTATTGGCTTTCTGGCTAACCCACTTTTTGTTATGCTTTTGTTATCATTTACAAAATTGTGGATTTGCACAGTGCAATATAAAATAGTTGAAATTATTCATGCAGCTCCAGTTGGGCTGACATGAAAGACACTTTTATGGCATCTCTCCCTGTTTTTTTTTTTCTCCCAGGATGCTTCTATTCTTGCCCTCCTTTTTTCAGATGCGTGTTGTCTTTTCCAACTGCAGCCTTTTTCATCTAGCTTCACAGTTTTCTTGGTTCTTAAGCCACAATTCCCTTTTTATTGTTCCCACATCCTTATATATACAACAAATCTTAATTTCGTCACGATATTGATGACACTAATTCATAAGATGAAAGCACAGAGGAAAGCATTATACTATTCTACAAACTCAAAGAGTTTGTCACTTTGTCTGCTTCAAATATGAGCAAACAGACTTTGACAGAGTCGGATTATATTACAAAAGAAACACATAAAAATGTGTATTTTCTGTATATCTACAGTGCTTTGGTAAATCAGAGGAGCTGCATGAATATGTAATTGTTGTTCTGAGGATTACATTTTGGCATGATATATTTACTTACATTATCTACATTAAATTATCTGTTGAAATTTATTTGACTTCTTCCCTGTTAAATCTTCTGAAAATGACTGTAAAACTCAAACCGTGCCCATAGATGACAAAATTTGCATAGATTTTAAAAGAGCCAGATGGGTGCCCATAAAAAAAGAAAAATGCTCAGGTAAACATCCTGGAGTGCTTCCACCTCAGAGAGGGGAGTGAATGAAAAATGCTCTTTTATCTCATCTCGCTCGCTCTTCCTGTGCCCCAGCCAGATGCCAATATTTAAGGCTCATGGATGGCCTGTTCAGCGTCAGTTACAGCCAGTGTAAAGTGAGGTGAATCAGAGCTCATGTTATGGCTTCGTGGGGGACTGAGACAGCTGATACAACAGTTTTAAAGGTCACGCAGGGAGGTCTTCATCTGACACAGGCAGGGGCAAGGAGAGTGAAGAGAGTGCACTGTAGCTCTATGTAGAAGTACTGGACTCTTCATACATGACTGCAGCAGTCGTGTTGTATAAACTGAGTGACCAGCTTATTGGGTGCATCCGTGCAATAAATGCAACACATCCTGTTTATGTTCAGATTTTGTTAACACTGTTTACAGAGACGTGATGATTCACCTCTATGGTCATTTTTAAAGCTCTAGTTAGTGGTGCTGTTGTGCCCGACTGCTCTGTAAGGAAAGGTGTTTCCAATTCATTCATCCAAATTAACATTTATTGACAGTGACCAATGCCACATACCACAGCATTTATAGCCTAAGCTTGTTTGCAACGCCCGTGTACTGTTCTGTCTGCCTCGTCCACCCCTACATAAATGGGAGTGAATGTAATGCAGTTCAATACAAGACCACAACACCGCAACACCAAACAGACTGTAGAGGTAAAGTAACTCCTTTTGGACAAAGTTTTTATTGCGGGGTTATTTCATTATATTGCATTAGACTGTGTATCTAATTAGCTGCTATGTCAGTCTACGTTTCTCAGATGAACATAAATAACCAATATGACTCAGCCACGAAGCAAGCGGCTGTACCCCGAATGAATAAGATCACTGCAGACGTTCCCTCTGAAGTCTAAATACACAGAGCTGTGCATTTATTTAGAAGAGTGATTCCCAATAATGAGCCTGAGCAGCAAGCCTTCATTTATCTTCATTACCTCTTGTCTGGAATAACAGACTTCAAAGACTGAACTAAAATGTAAAAAAATGCACTTAGGCAGTGCAGCTGACAGCATGACAGCAGACCCCACAGGTTAAATAGAAGGTGAAGCCATGCACACTTTCACTGTAGCTACGTTAATTTATTAGGAAAAGAAGCCCACGTTTTGACAAGGCTTTCTCTGTCAAGGTGTAAAAATGTCAATTCAAAGGTTCTATAGGGTATGAAAGGATTACAGTCACTCATGTCATTAAGTCTAACTTGGAAATATGAATGAAACTAGAACTACACGACACATAAAATGTAGAAACAGGATGATATGTAGATGAAATGAATGTAGATAAATATGTAGAAACTACCCTAAAAGCAGACAAAGAAAACAAGCTTATTCAAAATGAAGAAAGGAAGTGGGCACAGCAAAATATATAGATTTAATAAATTGATTATCCAGGCAAACAAAAAAAAATGCAATCATCATTAAACCTGCAATAAAAGTTGTCTTATTTTTTGGATCAAATTTTAACAAGTAGTCATGTGATCCGTTATTAATACTGGTTTAAAAATATTGATTATAGCTGCTATAGTCTTTATTTTCAACTGACCATGCAGGCGTCACTGGTCTCTTGTCAGAAATGAATTAAGCTGTGCTATGAAACAATACTCTTTCCTAACTCAACCCAGGCACAGTAGCATCTTGGAGGTAGTTTACACAGTAGGAGGCTCTTAATTCTTTGCATCTTACTGCACAAAGAGGAAGGGCAGATTTCCATACTCTACTCCACTGAGATGGAAAAGGTTTGGCTCCACATTCATCTCCCCCCATCTGTTGTGTCAGCTGACCCTTTAGATAAACACTCTCTGTCAGTTTGATGGTCTTTTAAGTTTTATCTTATGTACAGTGAGTGAAACATTAATACCTTCAGTAGCCCCCAGAGAGTTGAGGTCTGACACAGGGCTCAAAGTGTTAACAAAAGATGTTTGCTATTCACTGGGGACTGCAGCAGAGAGCAGCTAGATTACAGAAATAGCAGCCAGAGCGCTTTGGAGCTCACTTCACTGGAGCTAACGGAGCTCTTGAGTTTTTAAAGTGCTATTCCCGAATAGACAAGTTATAATAAATTAATTCTCTGCTTTGATTTTTGCTGCTGTCAAATATGAATCATTCTCAGCTGTAATGACAGAAGAAGTAGGACACACAGCTCATTTGCCAGACCAAAGAGCTCAGTGTCAACGAAAGCAACTGCTCAGTTCTGAATGAACAGTTTTTCTATTGAAGACACTGAGTCAGACAGACAAAGTCAAGCTATCAGAAATATATTCTCCAGGCCGATTCGCTTTTTCAGTATGCAGCATTTTTCAAACAGTGAAAAAAGCAGCCAATCTCGTTTTGCTGCCAGTGCATCTGTGTTAGCTGCGTCTATCTCATTGTCAGCAGCGTTCTCATTACCATTTTATGAGGCCCAGTTGGCAGAGAGTGTTTGGCAGAGAGCTATATGCCTAAGAACTCCATTGGAGTGAATTAACTTAAAACAGGAATCAGAAATTTGCCCTAGATATTTTTAGTATCTTCTTAGGAGCTGCAGGGACTGAATGTCCAGAGCTCAGTCAGTAAAGGGCTCAGGACCAAGAAGCTGGCATATGTAGATCATCTGACTTTTACTTTATTTCACTTCTCCGCACAGGTACTGACCTAAGACTTCAGAATCTACATTCTCAACATTTGGTTTCCTAATCTGCAGGATATCATCAAAGAAAAAAAAAACACTAAGGTTTCTATCGACTGCAGCAGGAAGAATCAATACAAGTGTGAAACTGAAGCCTTTTTTAAATGCAATAGCCCAGTGTTTCTCACTTGTTAAAACTAAATTACTGCAAGGAACAATGTTTTTTAATAAGAAAACCAACAAGTGCTGGCTTGCTGCGATGCTGCAGTCAATTATAATCATGTTCAGTGTGGCTTGTAGCTTAGAGTGTTTATTATCATGTTGGTTGCTTGGATGAATTAGTCACACTGCTGAGAAAATGAGTGTACAGTACCATATACTGGGAAGTGTGTGCTTGTTCACCGTGCAGGAAAAGATAAGCTCACTGAAAAGAGAGGGAAAGACCATTATTGCTGGAAAACTCAGCCCCTCAGCACTTTTAAAGGGCTGTTAACCTTATCTCTCTGTCCAAGAATTTCAGTGGATTGTTTGACATTCACTGAGCCAGTTATTATGCAGACAGACAGAGGATGAGAGTTGCGTGTAAACATGAGTGATAGAATATTTATATTTATATACTTATAAGCTATATTTATATAGCTTATAAGCTTTTGAAGATAGGGTTATTCAGAGTGAGGCTTAAACCCATGCAGAGACAGCATTTTCAAATACGACCTGATCTCTATTTTGTCAAGTGTGAGGATGAGGAGCAGGAATCCTTCAGATCTTCATCCACAGAACCTCTTTCAGAAAAAAATGCTCCTCATATTAAGATCATTCATTGAGTTGATTCTGGAAAGTGTGAGCATCAGCCACCTAGAGAATCCAGTAAAACAAACTCCCACGTTCCCACATCTACCCTCACGCCGTTTGACTCATTAAGGAGTGCTTGTGCAGTTAATGTCAGAGAGTAGCAATCCCACAAGGGAGAGCTGTAGTCTTACTTAATCAGAAATCAGCCTTTGCTTTAATGTTTTCCTCAAGGCCAGTTTTTCTAATTGTAAGACAGAGCTACAGGCAAGTGGTGAGATATCAGAAACACTTACGTCTGCAAAAAACAGAGTATGTTTTTTTTTTTTTTTAATTTTAGTGTTCCTTTCTTGATTATTCATTTCTTTTCTTTCACCAACATTAAGTCAGTGAATTATTCTATTCAGAGCAATTTTACCTGTGCACTTGACAGTTTCTCTCAGAGGTGGGCCAGAGTTGGAAGGCGCACTCCACTCTCTGTATAACCTTGAATCTCCTTTTCATTTTGGTGCGTCAGATTCTTAGCCTGAACGTTGACCTGCCAGCTATTGATTGCAGCAATGAGAGATGCAATCCAATATTCAACATCCTCCTTCTGTCATGCCAGGCTGGCATGTTGACAGAAGACTATTTTGAGAGCAGCATGAGTGGGCATTCATTATTCATGTGTTCAAGAGCACTTGCTGTATGTATGCAATTTATGTATATGTATTTATGTATGTATATAACGTGTTGGATTTTGTTAGGATAATTATTATTGTATGAGTAATAGAAAATATATTTGATTTGAACCTAAGATAATCTTTTGCTTGCTGGTGCTCCTCCTGTCATAAAATTTTCAATACAGTCCAAGAACTTACAGAAAGTACAGAAACTTTTCAAACCATCCTCTGCAGCTGCTGGTCCCTTTATCCACCAGTGGATAACCTGCAATGGTGAAAAGAGCTGCAGAATGAGGCACTGACATGCCATCAACCCTGACATGTCTCAATGCCTCAAGAGAGAGGTGTTCACTTTGTAACACAAGATTCCTCCAGGTTAGTGAGACAAGCGCTCCTCAGAGCAAACCAGGTGACTTTCAGAGCTGTTAGTGATGGAGCTGAGACAGGATAGGCTCTCCGAGGATTACTGCTGTTGGTTACACCTGCCACCATGTCAGGGTTGACAATGTTAGCGTGTGCCATCTGCAGCATCTATTAGCAAGTGACATGACATGAAAGGCAAATGTCGGCAAGGAGGAAATTAAAAAACACACATTCACATTAAGTGTAATGCACAAAATAATGTGGCAATGGATAAACCTCCCAAGAGGCGGGGAGTAAATACCACCACCACCATTAAATTGGCATTTCTTTGATGGCATGTCAGGGATTAGCCGTCAGATTCATGGTTCAGCTAAGTGTCATCCCTGATTGTATTCTGATTGAAATGGCGCTTAGCTTCCCGTTGAGGCACCCCAGAGTTTTACATTACAGCCCTCCTCTAATTGACAACGCCCTCATGTCAGCGTGAGTGTAATGCTTACACTGCGTGGCAGCAGCTGGTGAAATATAAAACATAGGGTTACGGGAATGCAAAAATGTGTGTCTGTGGGTGGTTGGCGTGGGAAGCGGGCTACTGAATGTAGTAATAGTGCAGGAATCAAAAGATAGTGAGCTGAAAGTAAAGAGGGGTCAGTGAAGTGGAGAACTGTGGCAGAAACGAAAAATCATCCGTCTGAGGATGAGCATGGGTAATGCAATACTAGGATAAAAAAAAAAAAAAAAAAAAGACTGTGGGACTAGATGGGAAGAAAATCTCCACTGTGCTACATGTTAGATTCAGCTGACTGGCTGTCAGCACAGGGCTGCCACAGCTTGAAGGCAGGCGTGACCTGTGATTGGTCTCGGTGGGAGCCAGGGACTGAGATTGAGGCTGCGGCCAAGGCCACGAAACACCTCGGAAAAAGACAGATAGTCTGCTCGAGCAGAACTCGTCTTGTCAGAAACAGAGTGGTAGAGAAAGTTAGAGTGAGTGGATACAGAGGGAGAGAAGGATGAAATATTCATTCCAAACCCACCTCTCTCCCCACCGAGATACAGACCTTCGGTTTTTAAAAGAGCTTCTCTCTCCCCCACTCTCCCCATCTTTCTGTGTTGCTTAAAAAAGTTTTCCATTAAGAGAACTGGCTCTTTCAGTTGTCCAGGTCATCTATAATTTAGCAGGTTTGTCCCACGGAGTTGCTTACTTTAGAGCGTTTGTGTGCTCTTTCCTGTCTCTTTGTCTGTGGTACAACCAGGAGTGGGCCTGCTGAGTGCTGCTGATTTGATTTTAGATCAGGTGTTGCCTCAAGTGCTCTCAGGGTGGAGTGTCTAATTAACTCAATTTGACCTTTGGGTATTGAAGTCAAACCTCTGTGTTAAACTGAGGAGCCAGAGATGGGTTAAGATTTTTCCCGGAAAGATTCATGGAAAAATTGAAATAAAACAATGATTTATGAGTACTGTACTCAATTAGGAATACATCTGTCAAAATATGAAAAAAGCAGGTGAAACCTTTACCTCTTCCATAATGAACTAACAAATAAATAAATATTCAACCTTAATGTTGATGGATCAATGCAGGTTAACAGGATTCACAGTTGTACACACTACTGCAGTTTAACAAGGGTTAAATACTGTTTGACTTTGCTCTGAACGGCTGAACACAGTTTATGTTATGCAGAATGATCTGACATCTAACCCTTTAGCCATTAATTCTGTTCTGCCCTGGTTGCTGCTATGGTGTTTTCTAACCAGTAATTCAAACATGTCAACAAAATACATTGCCTGCACTTGCCCTCCAGGATGACGCATATTATCTTTTTTCTAATCTGAAGTCCCTCTTAGATATACAACATCATTTGTTACAGTGTTACAAACTGACACTGCTACAGTTCAGGTTTACCCTACAACCCTGTACTTACCCATCAAAAATAATCTACTATGAATGTACAAACATGGAGTTAAACCTGTGTTCAGTGTCTCATGTCACTGGGTCTGTTTGTGAAAGGTTGTGTACTGTAATGTTGGTTGGCAATCAGTATGCAGAGAGGCATGATCCTCATGTCCTGCCCTTGGGTAAGGACCTGGACACTTCAGTAGATCCTTTAAAGAAAATTGATAGAAGACCTTGACCTTGGCATGTATTATTCATGTGCATTCACAATGAGGACTTCTAAAACTAAAAGCAATCACAACCTGAGGGCACACATTTGAATATAGCTTATAAACACATTTATTCAGCTTTAGAGAGTGAGGAATTAAATTATTTGTTCACTTGTCTTGGACTTCAAAATTTTAAAGAGTGTCAGAAGAGATTTTAATAAATTCTTCTACTACTTCGAAATCTGTTGTGGAGGATGTTGAAACTGAAACCGTGTCCGTGTCGACTTGACCAGATAAAGAGAATCTCAGCAGATACCTTAACAACACTGGGATTATCTGGATCTCAGCATCATGACATCTGTGTGTGTGTGTGTGTGTGTGTGTGTGTGTGTGTGTGTGTGTGTGTGTGTGTGTGTGTGTGTGTGTGTGTGTGTGTGTGTTTTAATCTGTGCCCTCATTTGTCAGTAAACCATACAACATGAATCCAGCCGAGACAATCTCATTCCTCCTCACAAGGCAGTGTGCTCAGAGTGCCATGATACGGAAATTTTTATGATCGATAATAACAAAACCTATGAAGGTAATATATAACACGCTGTGCTCTGGTGCATATATTTTCCAGGAGATGAATGGTCATCTATAAATTGGAGATCATCTTAATTTTTCTGCCATATTTTGGCAGAAATATGGTTCCAAAATGTCGATGAAAAACAAACTAAACAAACAAAACAAACACAGGAATAGAGATGACCATTTGCAGCATGACTTGGGGTATAAATCAGCCAAGTACATTCAACTCATCTGATGCAAGTCAAAAGACTAAGTATAAAGCTCCACTGGTGGCTCCTACAGGCTGCAATATTTATTACAACCCACTATGAAAACAACGTTCATACTGAATGACTGAATTCAAGTAGGACAATGAGTATAAATAAAATGAAAATATTAAACTTTATTTAAATAGCTCATTTTAAATCAACATCAACAAGTGCTTTACAAAGGGAAAGCAAAATTAAAACAATTAACAATTTATTTGCTGCACAAAATCCAGCAAATAAAATGAAATGGAACAAATACCAAAATACAATAGAATAATAAAACAAAGAATAATTCATACTGGAATAACTCAATAAATCTTTGGGATAACAGTAATGAAAAGTTTTTGAGTTTTAAGTTTTAAATCTTTAAGTTTTGAAAGGTAATTTCAAAACTATCCATTAAGGTCATGACAAATGTCAGTGTTTTGGAAATTTTGACTAGAATGTGGCACTAGAGGAAAGTTTAAAAGGTCACAAAAGTATTCATCGTCCGTGACTATCTAGAGTGATCAAAAGAACAGAAACCCCTGTAATGCAATATATTTGAACAGTCATGCAGTAAATATGACCGTTGAAAAAACAGAAAATATTAGAAACCTGATTAAATATAATGGAGCCACATACCGCAAACTATAACGACAACAAATTCTCCAACTACAACAACAGACTTAACACTTGACGCACTATCAACAAAAAATGAGCATTAACATTTTCACAGAGCTATATACTGTCATTATATTGTTGCAGACGTACGGTTGGTCAAGTGCACACTGGACACACTGGACATCAGGCAAGTTAATGCTTTTGAGATTGTATGAAAGTCATCATGCGAACTAACATAAGTTTTTGAATAAGTATTTGAACAGTGACCTTTACATTAACGTGTTGGGATTGTTATTCTTATATCTTAACACTTCAGTCACTGTCTTCTACATGGACGTGCTCCAGCCCCATTCCTACTGAGAAAACTCATGTTTTTAAAATGTGAATTAATCTGCCAGTGTTCCCACAATCCCCTGAAACTCATTTCTCATGGAATAATGCAAGTCAGTCCAAGACAGAATCAAGGGAAAGTAAAGAAATGAAAAAACAGCTTGTGTTATGAATATTTACGTCTCTGGACTTGATAAGCACACGAATGTGGAAATCATTTGCAGGGTACAACCCATGCCTTCCTGAAGTATGAATGTATACCGCCCTATGTGAACAGAGATGTGTACTAAATATTCATTTCTTCAAATTTTTATTATGGGTGCATACTCTTGTCCCATGTATCATGAATTGAGAAGTATTTCATAGTTTACACCTCTGTAGAACATTTATCATATCTTCTAACCATAGCAAACTCTTATTAGTCTTGTTATCCGGTCTTGTGGGTTTAGGGTTTCATTTAGGGATCTGCCGGGCCCAGAAGGAAAACAGTGACCTTCTCATTCTGAAAGCAGCAATAAATCTCAGGAAGTTACAGTGAAAGTTGCCGTTCCTGGAAAAAAAAATATTATACTTTTGTTTCATCTTGCATTGACTCTTCCTTATTCTTATCTCACTGAAGAAGCTTTTCAGTACCTGTGGTCAGCTCAGAATGGAGCCAGGTCATTTTAGATGTGACTTCAGGTTTTTAATAACCTTACAGCAAAGGAAAGAAAGCTTGTACTGATCAACTGATATGACACAATTTCAGGTTCACAGACAAAGCTAGACAAAGCTATTCCTAGATGTAAACGGAAATGTACTAGACCACAATGTACCAAAAGATTTACAATTTGAGGCCCTGAGACTTTGAGGTTAAAACAGGTATTTCCTCTAACGTGGTTTTGTTTGTGTGTGTTTCTGTGCAAGTGGCAAGGCTATAAATTTTGTCTCTGAATTTAATGAGATAGGGAAAATTCTTCCAAGGCAGTCTATGACCCTGATCTCAGGTATAATTAATGTGTCGACCTAGCCAGTCTGTGAATGAGGGGTCAGTTTAAGCCAGCAGAGGTTTTATCTAGATGAAGATATTCTGGCAGGTAATATTTCACTGCCCAATGTGGTTGCATAGGTAAACTAACGTATAGAAGGCATTTTACATTGTCACCAAAGAAACGCATTATCCTGGCTTATACATGACAATATATTCACTGCCGAGATGGTCTAAATGCTTATAGCAAGACAAACATAATTTCAGCACTTCTCTGGCCAGAAAATATAACATTTCTGCCCGTTTAATCATTTCAAATATAATATTAGGTAGCACAAAGCCTTAGGTTGCAGCTGCAGTGCGTGTGTGTTCAGTTGTGTCAGACAGAACCAATTCCTGCACATGAATATGTTAATTGAGGAGTTAGATGCCACTGGCTGTTTCACGGTTTTGTAACACCTCAGCTTTGGGAGCACTGAGTCAGTCAGCAGTTTGTCCGCTGCCAGCATTGACAGTGATTGGTTTCAAGGCAAGGAGTGTCCTTAATGCATTCCAGCGGCTCTTTGGGGTGACTGATAAACTCAGTCTCTCTCTCCATCGCTGCGTAATGAAGCATGAGCACTCCAACAGCCACTGGAAAAGCAACTGTCAATTGAAGGAAATGCTGAAGTTATTCTTCCCAGGGACAGTCATTCTGGCTAAATTCCAAGATGTTAAACACTTACCTTCCTTTCCCCACTGCTTCCCATTTACTGACAATTTCTGCCTTTTTTGATCCCAGAAGGCCACAGTCCTCAAATGACACCACTGGCCCAGTATCTTATTCCTACAGCCACAGTCCATCTGGTTCTTAATGGTCCTGTATGCACCTGCTAATAGGAGGTCTTGACACCTGAGGACCACCTTGCCTTTTCACTTTATTTTCACAAGCCTTATCCACTCTCTCCACTGCTGTGTGAATAGACTTGTCCATGCGTGAAACATTTAAGTTGTTTGCTGTTGTGGTCCAGATGCTTGGGTTAAAAGGATTTGGGGCAAATGAGGGGAAAAATGCTAACTGGGTGGTTTTACAAAAGCAGTCTCATCTGTTTTTCTCGGTGTCTACCTCATCTGCCCCTTTCCATGGAAAACTAAAGCATTCAGCTTGACTTCACTGCAATTAATAAGAACTTAGTGTGTGTGAATGTGTGTGTGACGGTGTGAGTGATTTTATCTCTAAACACTGTGAATGTTTTTTTTTAATACATTACTTCCCGCATTGATATCTGTTGCCATAGAAACAAACATGAATTCCCACATGGAGGGTGGTAGATGATGGAAGATGCATGCATCAGTGCACAAGGAATGCATTTCACTCCGAACAAAGTATTTAATCAAGAGCTTTTGCACGGCTGTCACGTGCAGTGTGAGGGTCGCTGGGTCAAGAAGTAATCAGAGAGAATTTCTTATGAACATGCAAAGCCATGAAGCAATTTGCATATTTGCAAATTTGCATATGGAAATAATGTGGACAAAAAGGACAGCACATACTGTATGTATACTGTAACCTCTGAGTGGGGAGTAGAGTCACATCAATCTATCCTGGTGTCATATGTGTTGGTAAATATTCATGGTTGGTGATAGATTTAGGAGGGAAGTAATATCTCACAGAACCACCAATGAGAACCTCCCAATCAGTGCAGAAATCAGGTAGAATTAGTATCAGTCAAGTGTCAGAGGTAGAAATATGGATGGTTTTATGGAGGGGTGGATGGATGAATTTTAGATGGATGGATAGATGGACATCAGTGAAATGAGAATTAAGTTAAAGGATGACTAAAGTTGTTTACATCCTAATTTCCAGAACTGCCCTCTGGTCTCTTAGATTAAAACTCCGTTTCCTCAGTCAAGCTGTCCTGTGATTTAAAACTCATGAAAACCTGCTTACATTAGATCAGCCAAAGCCAAACCCAGTGAAGTGTATTTCAGTTTAAAGATGCAATGCACAGTGCACTACATTGTTGATTGCCTTGATAATTTAATCATGACAATTCAAATCTAAAACAGTGCCTCCTCTCCTCTGAATGTTAATAATGCATCCTCATATTTCACTGGGATTTTATCCCCTCCCCTGGTGACAGAAGCTCTCACTTTGCAGATGTCTTTATTGCTTGCCCCTTTCCAGCATCCACGCACAAGCAAGAATTAATGCATTTCACATTGCTGTAATTATTTCCTGTTCTTGCTCCAATATTTAGCACACACACCACTCTAGAAAATGGTGCTTTATAGTCTCAGATCCAACAACAATTTCCTTCATTTGCAATATTGCACTTAAATTGAATTGGCAAGTGGCCACAGAGTACAGGGATTTATCTCATTAATAAACTATCACCCTTCCTATCAGGCCTTAGATGGCTTGAAAGGAACTCAGGGTGGCAAGAGGCAAAGAGGACCTTTAAATACAATTTTCAGTTGCTCTTTCAGGGAGTGTAAAGAGGGTGAACAGGCTACAAAAGTTTGACAGGGAAGAAATGTATCTGGGTAAATCTATTTGTACAACCCTCACCTCCCTCCTTCTTTCTGACGTGAGTGGTTGTTTGTTTTCAAGTAGTACAGATAGTAATATTTTCTTTCCTCGAGGCAGTCCACTTTGAATAGAGAGGCCAAGGAGAGTATTGGTTTCTGGAGTGCCTACATGTAAACTATGTCTGCCACATTGAGGTAAACTTCTGGAAATTGTCTAGCTTGACCAACAGACAATCTGACCATGTCGCTATTTTTATTTTTTATCTGAACAGCATAACAAGGTAGGCGGACTGTTTTTTGCACAAAACACAATGTCTTATTTATAGAGATTTGTCACTGCTGGTGGCTATAAAATTAAAAAGATTCTGTCTAGCCCACAGTGTTTACACCATGTGCTGGATATTTCAAAAGCTTCAGAGGACCCACATAACTCCCTTTTACATTTCTACCTTTCCACATTTTATTCTGGGGATTCTTACGACTGAGAGGTGGTGAGGCAGAAAAATGCTGCAGTGAGCCATGCAGGCTGGCATGCAATGTGAATGCAGCACACATCCAATGAAGCAGAAGTATTCTGCCTTATGTATTCTGTGGGAGGAGCAGATGTTGGCCTTAAGGATGGTTTTCTATATACCAACAAATCCCCAAGGGTTGTTGGTGGTGGGTTTTGTTTTATAGAGACTGGGTAACACATCTTCCTAATGCACAGCTGTGTGACAGATACAGTAAACAGAGACTGTCCTCCTGTAAAAAAAACCCCATAGGTCACGGTGTTGTGGGGTCGCAGCCCACAACACAGTCAAAGCATTACACAGTCACCAAAAGGGTCACCAAAAATCAATACGTGTTTATGATAGTGTGAACATGCAAATAAAGATCATGCATGGGAAGTTGTTATTTTGTAGTTGCAGTTTGTCTTCATCACAATCTCCTCGCGAGAGCTCATTAAACAAACACTGCCATGCCTGCTTTCAGCCAATCAATGTAGTTTTAAGACTCAATGCAATACAGCAATGAAGGGCCTTCTCAAAACTGAGTCTGCAGCATCCAATACATTATGCATGACACGAGCCGTAACAACAAACACAGAGGCGCACACATTTGAGAAATCAGACTACATTAGGAGGTGAAATGCCTGTTACCCATCTAATCAGCCACATCCAGAGCATGTTTGTGTATGATGCATTATTCCCCAAAGTCTGTCAGAGTCTGATTAGTGGCATCCAAACTGTTGTACATGATAGACCTGGACCAGTCCACAGTCCCAAACCAATTTCAGTCTGTGGTACAGTAATGGGAATGAACATCCTGAATTCAAACACACAGACTTCTTGGAACTTCTTGATGTAGCCAGCCTACAGAAATAGGTCTGATTATTAATTCTTTCTTTACAACACTGGATCCGTGCAGCCTCCAAAATCACCGAGCTGACATCAAAGAAGCTGGAGCTGGGGCACAACGTCCTCTCCCACAGAGAACCAAAACTACACGTTTGACCCAGTTTTCTTTTACTCATCAGGACCTGCTTTCGCAAGGCATCTTTTCAAAGGAACATCACAGCAAAGTGGGCCGACAACAGCCGTGACTTAGGAGACACATTCTGAAGAGATAAATGCACAAGAGGCCACATCAAGTCCTTTGATTCGGGATTGACCACACCTCTTAAATAGATTAGGTTCAGAGTTTTGCCGTTAACCCACACATTTTTCCACCTCTCCCTCAATTTCCTTTCATCTGCTCTCTCACTGCGCAGAGCCCTAACCGATGCCTCTCTCTTACTCCTCTACCTAATTATATTATTGCTCCCTTTCACTGATTCTCCGCCAGTTTCTTCTGTGTTGCCTTCTTACTCTGAGTTGAGAGCCAATTCAGAGGCTAACAAGAGTCTGATTTCAAAGGGAAGGGCTGACTTCCGTTTTGAAAGCTATAATTATTCAGGTCTGGCTTTATTCCTCTTACGTCCTTTGAATTCAAAATGATCCAGTTGTGTGGTGAGACTTGTTTATGTTGTTTTAAGCAAATATGGAGAAGATGCCATTTCACATTATACTCTCCTAATTGTCATCTTTGTCGACAAATTAGAAAGTTGCAATCAACGGCTGATATAATATAGAACATCAATATTTCATGTGCAAGCTGTGATCATGGGAGGGATGTTACTGTACATGCTGCTGTCAAAGTGCTTCCAATTACTGTACAGTAACAGGAGCACATGTTGGGAAAAGACATTAAATATTCCTTCTCATTACCCATACCCCTTTTGATACGCATGTAGCCACAAGGAGAAATTGAGACTAGTCATAAATCTTTTCTCCATTGTTAGCTTTGGCTATACCCGGCACATGGTGGCCACTGAAAGTGATCTCAGAAATAGAAATGAGCAGTGCAAAACAAATTAAAATAAATCCCCCACCTTCATGAAAACAGGATGTGGGTTCCACTCATTTGTTTTTTTTACACATTTGTCTACAGTTAGCTCATATACTATTTCACGATTGGTGTGCAGGCTGGAGAGTATTTGACTGTAAAACCACCTTCACCCAAATCAACTCCTTATCAGTGAGAAGGGCAAGCGAAACCGACTGAGTACTGAAAATGTCAACATGCAAGGTATAACTTACATGTTTTATATTGAGATTTTAAGAGAAGCAGAAAATGGCTCTCTACTGTCTGGTTTTCTTTGTGTAGACGGATGAAGTGAGGCGCTGTGGGAGATACAGCAGAACATTTGAGAGGCTTGGTATTTTCTGCACAGTAATCTTATTTGGGGCTGGTGTTGGATGACGTGGAGGCTCTCGCCCCACAGAGCTGCATTAGAAAGCTTGTGGTTTGGTTTTAGCTTTTCTGTTAGAGTGGACCTCCTCTTCACATTTTAGCACACACACACGCTCAAAGGGACAAAAACACACTTGGAAATCCCCTATTATGCTCCCACTATTTAGGAAACATAAAGCAGTCTGAAATCACATAAACATGCCTAAATTGCATGCTTGCTTACTTTCCCATACAAATATTTGAGGAGAAAGATATTGTTAAAGGAATATGTTGACAAAGTTAGATGAGAAGACTGATCATCTTAAATCTTTTTTGGTTAATCCCAGGCAGTTAATACTTATCAAAGTTATACATTGGTTATAATGTGGGTGAGAACAAGATATAATCTGCTAATAAGTGAACTTCAGAGGTGCTAGTGACTTGATTTTGTTCCCAGGCTAGCTACCTCTCCCTGCTTCCAGTGCTAAGCTAAACTAAACTGACTGGCTGCTGGTGGTATCTACTGCCACATCTAATTCTCAATGAGAGAGAAAAGCCATAGTTTACCGAAACATCAAACTTTCCATGTAAATGAGACATTCATTTTTTGGAAAAAAAAAACAAGATACAAGATGTAAATTGGTGAGCTTTATGGGTGCTGTTGGGTGGATTTTTGAACTTTGGAGAGCCAGGCTGCTGTTTCCCCACTTTCCAGTCTTTATACTTAACATAGTGACATAATTAGCAAATAAGGGAATATTTAGCTTTGCCTCACATACAAAACAAGTCTCTAGAGCACCCCTCTTCCACCCATGCAATTTTGTGAAAATTTGAAATATCCTGTCTCAAAACGATACTGAAAAACTATTCCATGCATTCGTTACTTCCGCACTGGGCCACTATATTTCCTTATCATCAGGATGTCGCAATAACTCAGTCAAAAGCCATGGCTTAAATGGGTCCATGTCCTTGTGATTGTATTTGTGATTTGTGAATTTTAGGGTTTTAATGACCTGAGGAGGACTTAAAAAAAAATAAAATAAACAAGACCAGGGGATTCAGGCTTCTATTTTGTCATCAGAAGTATATTCTTAGCAGGGTAGAGAAGGCTTTGAAACAGCAATTAGACAATCATGTAGGAAGATAACATTTACAAAAAATGGGTAAATTGATTCTTAAATGAGGGCTCATTATCTCATTATTTTCAAAATCCTGACTCTGGTCGTGTCAGTGAAGTATGTTATTTGGCAAAACCTCATCAGCAGGTCAGATGAAGGGACCCACACATCAAAATATCCGTTTTGATGGTGGGAGGACTTTCTGTGTGATAACAGACAGCGAGCTGCTGAGCTGATATTTTTCATTTTCACCCTGTCAACTCTAGCTTCAAGTGGGTGTGGTGGTTAATTTCCCGGGCACATTGTGGGCCATGTGCAGGCGAGGTGATGTGGGGCGTCCAGCCGACAGCTCTGAGAAGAACTCTCATACCAAAATCAGTCTGCCCACAAGGTTGTTTTATCTGAGTGTTAATGGAAAATCAAAATATATTAAAGTACTTTCCACCATTTGTGGTTGTGTACTAAATTATGCATATATATATATTTATTATTTTTGTGAAATGAAATGCAGAATCTGGATCACAAGGATTATAAAATGTAAAAATGAATTTGTCCTGCAATCAAATGAGAAGTGTAGAAGAAACAAGCTGAGTATATGATGTTTGTGGGGAAAAAAAAAGATTAGTTTGCTTGAGTACACATCAGTTTTTCTTTTTTATTTTCTGTGTTGCACCATTTGCCAGAGGTCCATGTCCATTTCCAGCAGCTGCAATAGTTTAAAGGCTGTCCGGGTGCTTGTTCAATTATCCAGGGGATACATGGGAGAGCTTGAGTGCTCTCATATTGCCTTCTATTTGAGATTTTCATTGAAGGTCTTCTGAGAGACAGAGCCAAGGCTATCCATCTTGTGTTGTTTTTCCTGGAGAGTCCCTTATAATAACACAGCAATTTTATTCCTCACCGTCTCCAGTCTTATTTGAAACGCATAAACTGCTTTCCTTGAAGGAGTCCTGGCTAATAGGACATGGTCCCACGTCCTTGTTGGTTTTACTAATGTTATTGCCGTCTTGTTCAGCGGTCTACAGAGAACACCACTGCAGTTCATCGCTGGGGCTTTTTTTCTTTTTTAATGACTGAGCAATATTGTTTTTGAACCCAGTTCAGCAGACGAGACACTGGGGGAGGAAGATGCCATGTGATCTTTTCTCATTTGAATATGGACATGGCTCAGTGCTTGGTTATTCATCCAGCCAGTTGAAGCCATCATATAAATTGTGCTGTGTCAGAACAAAAAAGGTTGATGTGCTTTACAAGCTGTGAGGGCGTCACACTGTGCTTGTGGGTTTTTCTGTCATCTAAACCGCAGTTAACCTCACAACTGAACAGCTTCCTCACCACCCATTGACCACTCTGAGCTGTTTTTTCTAAAGGTTACATGTAAACTGTGGACTTCTGTAACTGCTGTGGACTTTTGTAACTCTTTGATTCTGTGCTCAGAAGGAAAAATGTCATCTGTCTCATAACATTGACGCACTCTACACTTCACTGGTCACACATCCCCAGATGGAAAAATCTGACAAACATTTAGTGAAGCATTTCCTTATTTCCAGGCTCTATGGACAAGGCAGTCAGTGTAACTGAATTGTCTGTCATAAAAGAACTTCAAGTAAGAAAGCTATTTTAGGAAGTCTGAATCAGATACCAGGAAGGTTTTACACCTTACGCATTGTCAGGTTGCAACGATTTCCTCTGAGAAAACACTGACTGTGAACAAGCACTAACAGCATTGTGAGGCCTGTATTTTCCATGTTGAGCATGACTGTGTTCCCAGCTCTGAGTGTCTAAGCTGCTAAAAGGAGAAACACAATGAGAGAACAACAGCCTCAAATGATGGAGTAATCCCTGTTCTACCCTCAATTGAGGCTTGACATAGCAACATAACAGTGGCTGTCATACAGACTGACATCCAACTGAAAAAGTGCAAGCAAGAAATGAAATGCCAACCTTGATGGTGAGGCTTATTTCAAAGTAAAAACATTCAGAATCTCTTGATTGTCAGCCATGTTGGCCTCAGTGTGTTAACTCACACCATTTGCTCTATAATGATTGATGTCTCATGCGTTACCACGATGCTGTGCTCATTAAAATGCCACAAGTGGGTCGGATGCCAATCACTGCCACGAGACCATATGGCTGCTTCCTTCCTCAGCGCATATTGGCTGACCTCTATACCATGTGCTGACGAATCCGACCGTAGCACTGCTCACAGATGGAAGCTGTCTTCAGCAGAGCTCCTGCTGACTGTTGGCTGTCCCACCATCACATAGTGTCTCCTGGTGTGAATGCTGGCTACAGTATTACCCTGCTTTACCTTTTGTTTTTGTTTCACTCTGAATCACATGCCAGTGCTCAGCTGAAACTCAGGACCTCCACTCTGCCTTCCTCCATATTGCATAACTTACAGTGAGTGAGCACAGTGCACCATCTGGGACCCTTTCACATCTAGTCTAGAGTCATCTAGAGTCATTCCTGCCTGGATGTGAAAACAGTAGCTCTGTTCAAACATAACACTGATGCCTCTTGGGAGATCCGATCACAAATGGACAGCTCTAAGCACATCATTTCGCACAAACTGACACTGAAATGCATCTCTACTTGCATCTCAAGTGACCACTTGTGATCAGATCTCACTTCCCCTCTTTATATGTAAACAAACATGTACACAAGTTCTGTTTGTAAAGACCAAATGAGTTGTTTTTTTTTCCAACTGGCAGGAGGCAGCAATACATTCACGATGCCTAGTCTCCCCGTAATTAAAATAAGAAGAAGAAGAAATCAAAATGATACGGACTGGGTCTATTCTTGGCCTTTTCCAGGCAAACCAAATTGCCCAAGATGTTTGACACAGTGGTAATATATCTCTATGGGCTATGGGCTTTTTGAAAATTTCAGATGTGGTGGACAAATCCATGTTATGTGATTCAATTCACACTTCAACGTGATGCCATTGGCATGCAAAAGAAGTACGTACTCCAGCTTACACAAAGGATGTCAGTTGAGTTGCTGCTCCTTCCACATTTGCCCTGGAGACCTGACAGTGTGGTTTGAGCGATAAGGTCTCAGTGCGTCCTCAATGTGCATTCTAACCTGTGATCACAGCTGTCCACTTGTGTGGACAGTTCACACAAGATGCATGCTAATACCAGGTGTGAACGGGAGTGGAGATCCACTTACACTGCTGTTTGCTGTTGACCTTTGAACCCAAGAGAAGGAGCATGAGATGCCAGTGCTGTAGTTCTATCCTGCATTTTTGCACTGCTCAAGGTTCAGTGTGTGTTTCTCAGATAGCGACAGTACAAGATACTGTATCAGGGGTCTTGCTCCAGAATGATCAGCAGGAAATGTCCTTTTCATAGACCTCTTATAGAGAGTTAAAGATGATTTGTAACAGGCTGATCAATAAATCTAAATCAGTCATAAGGTTTCTGGTCTTGCTGTTATAGATTTCCCATTAGTTTGGAGGATGGGGTTGGCTTCAGGCTCAGTGTGCAGGTCTTTGAAGTCTGAATCACAAAGATATATTTAGAATGACCTGAATATCTGTTTTGCAATACAGATACTTGCTTCTGTGAGGTGTTTTGAATTAAATGAAGTGTATGTTGGCAAAAGAGGAAAGCAAGTGGGCTCCATATTGTGTGCTTCCATAATTGCACCACTGTTGACTCAGTACTCTATCACTTAAGGGACTTGTAAATATGCTACGATAATTGCTGCCATTTTCAATATCTTTATCGGCTGTTTTTTCTTCTGTTAATTGTGGCAATTCACCGCCTCACCTCTTATCTGAACAATGAGCAAGTGAGCAAGGTTCATTCGCATTTGACAAGGCGTGGGAGAAAGGCGTGCATGGCGTTATAGAGAAAATAAGTGGGAGTTCACATCACCTCTGCACTACCTGACTTCCTTGGGACGGTCCCGCAGAGGGCTACAGCGCCGTGTACTTCTTTCTGCATCAAAAATGAAGCGGTCGCAACCACCACTGGAACTCGATAAGCCTGAGGTGAAACCAGGATTGCAATCTTCAAACTAACAAAGACAGCACAACTGAAAGCAGAAAAAGAAGAAGAGAAGGCGAGAAAATTCACAACGCTATTTTAGGCGGCTGCATTGCGCTGACTGAAAGCACAACGAGGGAGAGAGAGAAAGTGGGAGCGTCCGCTTGCGCAGGAGCTGCTTTCTTCACGAGATAGTTTTCTTTTTTAAATTAAAAAAAAAAAAAAATAGACTGCTGAAGATAAAGCGCCCTCTTGGATAAATCGGAGCGCACGGGAAGGATGCTGCTCTCAGTAGGAGCAGGTGTATTCAGCCAAGTGGAGGCGCAGGGCACAAACCAGGAGCGATGCACAACAGCCTTCAGACCACAGCACCTGCTCCAAAGGAAAACCCCTCATGCTGAGATATGCTGCGGCTTCTTCTCTTAAAAATAATTATGACTGGATTTTTTTCCTGCAACTTATAAGCGAAAACCATGAGAATGTGGTTACCGTGGAACTGATGAACGCACAGCTCATTTGGAAAACACTGTACGGACACACACACTCACGCAAAATCAAGGAGAGCTCTGTTGGCTTCTTATAAGGGGCGCTTCACTGCAATCAGTCTTGTTCTTATCAAGGACATAATCATCTGCAAGGATGCCCGTAGCACTTTTATCAGCGCAGTCGCTCTACATAGGAATGGAGGTGGTGATTGCAGTCGCGTCTGTCATCGGGAATGTGATGGTGGTTTGGGCGGTGAAAATTAATAAATCGCTACGAGACACCACGTTTTGTTTCATCGTCTCCCTGGCTCTGGCGGATATTGCAGTCGGAGCCCTCGTCATCCCTTTGGCCATTACTATCAGCATCGGACTTCAAACTCACTTTTACAGCTGCCTGCTCGTGGCGTGCACGGTGCTGGTGCTGACGCAAAGTTCAATCCTGGCCCTCCTGGCTATTGCGATTGACCGCTATCTCAGGGTCAAGATCCCGACCAGGTAATGAGGTTTTCACAACCCATTTTTGGAATTTAGGAGATTCACTTATTCTCAGTATATGTGCCACATGGAAAGGTGATGGTGTTTTTTGATTGTGGCACTGTTTCCCAGACAATGCCTCCTCACACGCAGCAGAAGTCACTGGAGATCCAGCGCTGTGTTGTTTCCCTCATGGGTCATGTTTCACTTCACAGGATGCCAGTCCCTTTATGTGAATATAGACCTGACTCACCAGTACTGACATGACAGCTAACCAGAGCATGGTTGATCAACTAACAGCTTTAATTAGTCCCTCTGTCCTCAGGATGTGGAATATGTGAGGAAAATTGTCTAGTGACAGAATTAGTACAGCTGGGGGTGGGAATGTGTACAGGAGAATTTTTTTTTTGAGGGGGGGGCGTTATTCTGTGCATCTGTATTTGATGCAAAGGACCATCAGTGGTTTATCATGCAAGGCTGAAACAAAAGGCTGAGCAGTGGTGCTGAAAGGCTAAAAAGATAAGCTCAGTGGAAGAGGGGAAGTTATTGTCTGAGAATATTATGTGCAACTTTAATCTCCCGTCTAAGAAACCAGTAAGTCTTCCAGGCTTTTGACATAACTTTATCATTCATTTTAGCTTTTGACTTCTCAGTCTGATTTTGTATAAAAACATCCAGGCTTAGTACTTAGTTGTGTCTGTCACAACTACTGTTATCAGTACATCACTGGGTCCTTGCTCATGTTATTTAAATCAGAAATTTGCATCTTAGTCCACAAAGTGCTGATGTTTCTCATTTTTTTCCCACACTCCCCATTAGATCAGTGTGTGATCTCTCCTGAGCAGACTGGTCCCCAGGCTCAATGTGTGAATAACGATCTTTTTGCTGCGCTTCAGACACAAACCTAACTTAACACACCGGCCTGCATCCCTAATCAATACTAATCCAACACATGGCACCTGTGACAGCCGAGCTAAATTGCAGTGTTTTGTTCTGCTTCAGGCTACACTTCAGCAAAGGTCAGGTTGTTGTAATGCTGACATTATTACAACATCAGACATTGTAAATATCAGCCATTAGTAATTCAAAAGGACTCAGTTGTTACTCCACACACTCTCCGGCTATGCTGGATCAGATAACCATTTTCATCAGTGCCTTAGGCAAGTATCAGGCTGAGACTCTCTGTGTCATTACTTGGTCACAAGACAGCAGTGATAAGATTTTAAAGCCTCTGCATCTTCTACTTTCCTCTACTTCTTACTTCTTATCCAATAAACATATAAAAAGCCAAACCTGTAAACTCTGTTGTAGCACTGCCAAGCACTGCAGCGTGTGTCCACTGTACCACTGTATTACATTAGCAGGTAATATTGAGCCAATTTTCCAAACTATAATTCAGTTTTGCCCTGAACAAAAGAAGCGTGAAAAGCAGTGCTTACCAATGCAGGACAGTGTTTACCAATGAGAGTTTGCAGATATGAAAACATGTTCTGCAAGGAGCTGTGCATGAAGTGTCCAGGTACTTGTGGTTTAAACGATAACACCTTATAAAGCTGCGTGACCTCAGCAGTGCTGTGAGAGAAAGTGCTGGCGTGATGCTGTTTTGTTTGCTCCTGTAGGTATAAACAAGTGGTGACCCCTCGGCGAGCTGGGGTGGCAGTGGTGATATGCTGGACGGTGGCTTTCATCGTGGGGCTCACACCCATGTTAGGCTGGAACAACCTGAAGCGCCTCCAGCAGAACGGCTCCATCAGCTCTGACCTCGTTATCACCTGCCAATTTGAAAACGTTATCAGCATGGACTACATGGTGTATTTTAACTTTTTCGGCTGGGTGCTGCCGCCCCTGCTTCTCATGCTAGTTATTTATGCAGAGATCTTCTACATGATCCACAAGCAACTTAACAATAAGAAGTTCACCACCAGTCACACAGACCCCAATAAGTACTATGACAAGGAGCTGAATCTTGCGAAATCTCTAGCTCTGGTCCTTTTTCTCTTTGCTAGCAGCTGGCTCCCCCTCCACATCATCAACTGCATCACACTCTTCTGCCCTGAGTGCAAGAAGCCAATTGTCCTCCTCTATATCGCCATCCTGCTCACCCACGGCAACTCCGCTGTCAACCCAATTGTCTACGCTTTCCGCATTAAGAAGTTCCGCACAGCCTTCCGGAAAATCTGGCAGCAGTACTTCTGCTGCAAGGACACACCAGCTCTGGAGATTCAGCCCAGCGACAGGAAAGAGATGCCCAACCCAGAGCCACAGCAGGCGACACCACCGCAGCCTTCTCAGAAGGAAATCCTTAAATCCGATCGACCTCAACAGCAGCAGCCTCCACATGAGCGGGAGCAGAACCAGAGGACCGAACTGCTACAGCAACCTAAAGAACACCCGCCCTTACTGGAGCAGAATGCAGTGTAAGCCACGGGATGGAGCTGATTGCTGGCTGGGAAACTAACAATCAGTACACAAGCACTGGCTTTCTCCTCATTTGAATATAGTCTAATGAGGAGTGTGAAGTGCTTCGATGCTGTCGTGACTGAAGCGACTTGGATAATAAATTCTGGAAAATCATTTATCTTAACTCAGGAGGAGTGGATTTACTGAAAGTTTGGTTAGAGAAGAAAAAAAGGCAAAAAGGGGTATCTATAAATTTGCAATAATGGAGGTCATTTTGATAGCGACTGTGTCTATCTTAGTAACAGACTGAAGACAGAAGCTTTAACAGTTTTGTTCATTATGGTGAAACAGTTGGTGTGAACTTTACAAAATGTGCAATATAAGTTATTGTGATTGGTCAGTATCAGATTATCAAATGTTAAAACTTGCTATAAAATGAACATTTATACATTCATTTGAGCAGGTTCATCTTCCTACTGTAATACTGTGTGTATGTTTAAACTGACAGTGGCTGAATTTGAATGTAAGGATAATGTAAATAAGAGACTATAGCAGTACACCAGTGAATGCTCATTTCTTCTTCAGGGTCTTAATAGCACAACAATGGCAGAGCAAGTGGCACTATGGGAGAGATTTTTGCAGCAAGGAGGTGTGTACATGCTGATAGAAGGGTTTCGTAATCCCTTAACTCTTCCCCACTGGAGCTGAGTCCCTCAGTGATCCGACAGCACTGATCCATTACAAAGGAGATGGACGGGGATAAGAAACAAGCAGCTGGAGGGAATGGAAGGTTTTAACCTTTTAGAAGCTGCGTGCTGGAGACTCGTGTCTGCAGGATGAAAGATAGTCATGGGGGAGAAAGACGAGATGCACTTAAAGCTCATGTTTTTTCCAGCGTCCATGCCATGCTTGTGGCAAGAGTGGGGTTTTTGCTTTTTTCCCTACATGGACTGGTAATGACCTTATCACAACTTACTACTAGTGGCTTCAATGACCTTATTCAGTATTTTAATTAGTATGGACTGGACTAGATAAGACAACCTGAAGATTGTGAGTATCTTTACTACACTGTAGGCTCAACATTTTTGCATACTGCCAAACTGGGGCATCTATATATTAGTAAATAAACTGTTCAGTGCCACTGACATAACAACACTGTATGAGAATGTAAAGTAACCTTGTTTTGTCTCTTGTGAAAACTCAGACCTCTGGCCAAGGCAGGTCACTGATGTTCTCCTAAGTGGGTGACAATCTCTCATGTAAGGTTAAGACATTTTCTCTTGCTGTCTTGACAGCAAACATCTTTCTGGCAGGAACATTTTGATGCTTGGATGACTGAAATGACAGTATCAACAGGGACCTTAATGCAATCCACACCACCTGTATCTAGTCTGCAAAGTGTATAGACCAGGTGGACTGTACATAACACACATTTGAGGAAAAAAGTGGATGAATAAATGTGTGATGATTATGTGCTTTCTATATGCTATTTATAGGTTAGGTTCACAACTTTGATTCCAAGAGAACAGTGGAATATACTTATTCGTGATATTATTATTGTTTTATGTTATTTCTTTGCTTCATGAATGACCTCAACACACAAATGTGACTACTGAGCACACAGTCCAACCCTGTCTCCCAGAAATTAGGTTTATATGCAACTAATTTGCAGCAGCAAATATGTTTAGAAGGAAAGGTAATCCTGATTACCGGATCCTGTTTTGTATTAACATAATGAGGTTGCAAAAATGGAGATACAGAACATCAGTAAAAGGCTCACTGGCAAAGTATTTCATATCCGATCTTGCACTACAATAACCACTGGTTATGACTACAGCGCTATTAGAGTTTTAATGGTTATTTTTTATGGTTATAGGCACTCACAACACTTCATTATGGTTAGGAGTAAGATCATGGTCTGCTTTAATGCAGAAAAAGTCTGCAGTGGCTTTTGGCCTGAGGCACGTGTTTATTAACATTTAGCCAAAATCATGAAGCTTCCCTAATCTTAAATGAAGTGCTTTTGTTGCCTAAAAATAACCACAGACTGGGAGTCGTATGCTTTCCACGCCCACCATCCACCCTGAGCACCTCCAAAAACAACGTTTCTGAACATAAACCTGGTAGTGATTCTCACCACAATGTAGCTGGAAAACTAATTTGATAATACATAAAAATAATTTCTGGGAGTCAGGGTTGCACAGTCAAGTGCAAACTCCCAGTGCACTGATTTTACTGTTAACAATGGATCACATGACTACCTTTATGTGAAAAGAGTCACTCGAAGGGATGAATCTACAGTTCCACTCAGCTCATCTTATTTATTTATTTTTATTACTTAATTTTTCTTTAAGATGATTTGTTTGGGTATTTTACCATGCAACAAAGGTCCCACATCTGTGGATGTTGCCGTCATGTGGTGCTTTCCTTAACCAGCAACCCAGTTGCAATCTGGGATGCCTTCGATCTTAATCTTTAAGTGATTTGGTTCAGTCTCACCTCCCTCATCTTTGTTTCCAGCAGAAGTAGGCTGCTGTTTCAGAGTTAGCCATTAGATGGGGATGAAATTTGAGCATTAAGCAGCTCAAGAGCCAGAGACCCAGAGTTAACCAGATCAAAAAACAGCTGAAGAAAGAGTGAATTTTGGTCTTACAATCATCAGGTGGCAATAAAAACAATTCCAGCAGGCCGAAAAATAAGAAAAGAAAAAAGAAAAATACATATCTAAAGATAGGCGCTAATTTTCCTTGTCAATCTTTTCCTTCCTCACATAAAATCAGCTTTTCCAGTCTGCTGAGGGGTACACTCCTTTAACCATTGGCCACCTAGAGCATCTATTCAGTTATTTTTTCAAAAAAAGTTATATATCGATTCTTTTCTACCTAGTCAGTCCTCTTGACATGTCAGCACTTCCTGAGTTATAATTATTCCACAGCAATCAACACTTTAAGCCCTGGATATCTCAACTTTCTATTGGTACCTTGCTGCAGCTCAGCAGCGCTGTCAGAATTCTCATTACCGCAGTGCAATAGTGCAGCGAGTGGCTCTTAGATAACAGTTGAGAGTTGTCACAGTTCTGACAATCCATTTCTGTCCTCTGTGTGTGAATTCCTTTGATATCTGGCGATGTCTGACGTTCCTGGAAAGACCATGTAATCCGAGTGAGGCCTGCTCACTTTTGATGCGTCTGCGAGGTCTCTGTCTCTCAAGCTGTCAACAGATTCACTTCAGTCGCCTCTGTCAGATGCAACATGCCCAGAGCCCATACCGCAAAAAATACATTGAACATGTGCACAGTTTTATGCAATATAATGCCGACCAGAGACCTATACAAATCAATAGTCTGGCTCAATTGTAGGAATGTTTTACATGCAGTATATCACTAATGATTCAGTATGTGAGGCTATTCTTGTAATGTCAGCTTGGTTTCCTGCTGAGTTTCAGGGCAGGATTGAATATCAAGTGGAAGGAGACTTCAGATAAGAACTGCAAATAAGAGGAAAGGAAATACCAGAGCTGTGTATTTCTATTAGAAGAGCAGGGGTGACCTTTCCCTGCAGTGACCTACCATCCTTGGGGCTAATGTGGCTGTTAACCGCAGGTTGTGAGGAAAGGAGAGGGGCCTGTATTTACACCATTTCAACCCAGGTTTAGTGTATAGCAACCTCTGATTTTAGAAAAGCAAAGTTGTAATTCTATATTTGCACATCAGCTTCATTAAATGGTTTGGGGTACATTTACACATTTGCAAGGGAAATTCACATGAATTGTGTGTTGTGGTGATCGTGTGTTTGGCAATGAAGGCAAATTAATATGTAGTATTGTAAAAACAAGAGTGGACGTGACTTCCTCACCTCTGTACTTCTGAGACCCTTGTCTCCTTTGGTGAAATGCACCTATTTGAATCAATGCTTCTTCCAGATGGTTTGTTTCAACCATGTTTCCGCTCAATATTTTGCTCTGTACATTAGCTGAGGCTCTAACTGACACAGACTGTTCAATTCCCCAATGACCATCTGTACTGTCATGAGGGCAGGCTGAGGGGAAAATGCATGGCATGACATTTATGTTCAAGTGAAGGGCTTTTTTCATTAAAAATGGAGGAGCTGCTTGATCTACCTGGGCTTTGATCAGGCATCATGAATAAGCAAGAGTGTTGTGCCCCCGGTGCTGCTGCACAACAGGAAACAAGGCTCCTTGTCAGAACAGTTTATATACTATCGCAACATCTGTCTTTGAGAACAGCTGTAGCTTCAGCTTCAACACAGACCGTTGAAGGCTGAAAGAAAGGTAACACCTGCATAAACAAAAAACTATGAAGTCAGACCAGCATCCACGGTGCAATGGTGTCATACAGTAAAGCCATGAACAATATCCACCATGACACTCATTTGACTGCTGGCATTGTTAGATTTCACAGAAAAGCAATCAGTCATAAAAACAAGGCCAGCAGTTGCGCTGATTAGAGCATCTGTGTCAGACTCATCTGTGTTAGAGTGGGAACATCAATTTCTAGTTGGCACTGCAGCTAATGAGAGGCTGCATCCAAACCGATCAGCATAAAATAAGAATATTCAAAAAGAAAAAAAAAGTGGATGCAAATTTACAGGAGATGTAAATACAGCAGAAAATTTGCATCCAGAACACAGCCTATTAAGAAGTAAGGATTTTTACATAAATAGTTTCAATATAGCAAAGTAACAACACAAAGCCAATTAATTGCCATCATCTTTAATTTAACCTAAAGGTGCCAAAAAAAAAAAAAAAAAAAAAAAAAAAAACATGCAATCAATCAATCGTCTTTTACAGGCCTTTAGAAACAGTTTCTTCCCACTCACTGAACCGCTGAGGAATAGCAATAAAGGCTCACAGCATGTGTGCAAACCCTTCAATAAAACAGCATTAGGGTGCTGCAAATAAAACAAATTCATTTCCCCTACCAATCAATTATTCACCAAACAGGCTTACAAAATTAGAACATCAATATTTTATCTCCTTTTTTTTTCTTTTTTTTTAATCAAATCTCTGCCTAAGGAGGTATTTTGAAAGCACAGCCTTGAAGCAAGGTTGTAAAATGTCTCCTATGTGAACCCTGACTAAAGAAGATGCAATAAACGGTTCACAGAATTTCAATTCAGATTGAGCTGTGATTGTTTTCTGCTTTGTTTGCAGCATGATTCACTTCCTTGGGTAAATAAGAGAGATTTCCCACATACAGTATGTAGCTGTTAAAGATCTATGCTGCATTTTCTTCCTGACATTCCCTGTGCCAGAGCTCTATTTCTAACTCTCTTCTGGCCTTGTTGACTGTCCTTGTGACAGAGTGCCACCTGCTGGTAAAGATTATTTTTGGCATTTCATTTAATTAAATCTGAGCAGGAGTGCCAGTAGGACTAGCTGTTGATCTGGCTCTCTGATGGAGGGTACCAAGGTCACATCTGGTTCCTTCATTAAGCTTCTCCCACAGGTCCTGATGGCCCATTCAGCATCCACACTTTATTTAAAATCTTCTGATGGCAGTTCCAAAGACCTGCTTGGTTCCTTGAAAAAAAAAAAAAAAAACAACCTATTAAAATCCCCCAGATATATCTAGAATTAGATCTTGGAATGGGATTAAAAGGAACTGAAAAAAAAAAACACCACATAATTCAGTAAACGCTTTTGCACATAATGACAAATTCAGCCACGTGGTACATTGTGCTTAGACAGAAACTGAATCCACTTGATTAGGAATTTCTATCATGCTACAATGGTAGCGGCATTGTGCGGATTTGATCCCCACATTACAAGCATTGTTGTTCAGTTCCTAGGACTGCATGCTTAAATTGGACATGTTTTATGCAGTTTGGCAAGGTAAAATCTAAAACAACAATCTGCACTTCAAAAGAATGCACAGTTGAATTTACAAGATGATTTATCGTCTATTTTTATCATAAACAACATTTTTTTTTTTTTGTGAGCATGAAACAGTTGTTTGAGGTTGTTGACAATCTCCGAAAAGATCTTAAAAGTATGATACAGAAAATGTTCCCACATTCACAAAAGATCACCCACATGCTGTCACTGTGCCCAAAATGTTGTTTCTGTTGTCAAGGGACCCACTTAACAAACTCCACTGTAATGTACCTGTGGGATGAAAAGACTGTGAAATTTGGCATTTATTGCTTCCTTCTTCTAGCATTTTAAACAGGCTACTTACTGTAAAAATGCTATGCTTGAGATAACGTTACGCTAGATGTACTGCTGTCCGCTGCAGTGACACAGGCAGAGTCATCAGCAGATGTATAACCGCTTACAGTAATGTCAGGGTTCAAGTTGTTTTGCTGCATTACTGGAAAATGACAGTGTGTGCGCAACAATCTAGGTTTTTGTCCTGGAGGGAAATCTTGCATTTATTTTAGGCCACGCAAAGTTCAAACCTTGGCAACCTCACATGCGGTAACATTGAGATCAAACCCCAGCAAGCACACATCAAAAGGAGGACTACTTGCCTGTCTCAACAAGTCTGAGCCAAAGTGTGCAGAGGCAGCTGAAATGCTGAGTCTGAGTCATTTCCCGCCTGCTATCAGCTGCTTGTCCTTCATCAAGAAGGGTAAATTCCCAACCTCTCCCCATTTTCTAAAACTGTGGTTTTAAAAAAACCTGTTGAATGGACTTTACCATACATGACCTCTTAATTATTCACTTTGTTTGGATGACAGCTCACACAGTGTTATCTGTAACAAAGCACTTTTTTTTGTTGTTTTGGTTTGCAGGCCCTCTGTTTCCCATGACAGATTTTGAAAACAACTCGTTAAAAAAGTTATGAAGGCGTTGCTCCACATGGACTTAAATAAGCAATAATAATATTCAGTGCAATCAGAGCTCACATCGTGGCCCAGGGAGTGACACCCTGTGGCTGTGCTTTGGATGGCAGAGGATGGAACGCCCATAAAGGCCACTGCTTATGACTGGCAGTAATTAGCTTTTAACAGTGGTGGTGAAGATGGCTGTCCATAAAGTCAACCCAGCTCCGCCTGCCTGGACTTGTTCTGTACTGGCAGCCCACGCCTCAGTAGACGTATTCTGCCCTCTTACATGGCTCTTGGCCAAACCCGCCTGATGCTTCTTACTGATATTATATAATTACATGAACTCATACAAATTGTCTACAGTAGCACTTAAAATTATATCTCCCTTGGGCAGCCTGGTGGCCTAGGGGTTAAGGCGCCGACGATGAACCACAGTGTCCCTGGTTTGTTTCCGGCCGCATGTCATTGCCCATCTCTCACTCCCCTCATTTCCTGTTATCTCTCTACTGTCACTGTCTAATAGAGGCTTAAAATGCAAAAGTTAATTAACAAAAAACCCAAATATATATATCTCCCTCAATAACTGTCAATAACGCACAAGTGGATCCATATACACAAGTAAGATGATATGTCTTTTTTGCGAAACAACAATTTACCCAACAAAGCACCAAGAATGTCATAATCATATATGTATCCATACCAAGGCATTGCAAAACATCAGATGTCCATTGCATCCCTCTGGTTTATGGACTATGTCATATCCTGTTTCACTCATCAGTTTGTGGCCCAATCTTGTAGAGTACCTGAGTGGAAGCAGAGGAAGTGTGCATTTTTGGTCTGCGGTTGCCATCAAAGAATCCCTGCCAGCGCAATAGGAAAGAAAACAGTGATAAGCAGAAATGGTTTACAGGACATGCAGTTTTGATCAAGTTGATATGGAACCAAGCTTAATCCCTGGCAATGGAGTGGAACTTCTCCCGTATCAGATTGAGAAAAGTCATCATCTGCTAATGGGAACCAGATGAACTCTTAAAGACTTAAAGATTCTAAGTTTCATGGTTCTCAGATTACAAAACTATTATTTTGTTTTGCCTGTTTTTGCCATTTTGTCACTGTAGCACAGTCATCGTGGAATGACCTACTTTTACCTAACCCAGTATATTATAATGTTTATCCTGGGCTAGATGTGACACAGAATGACACATCACTACAAGGATTGTCGTTATCACTACTATTGCACTGTCAGCATCTGGAGGTACGATAATATGTCCAAAAATGTTGAAAATATTTCTATTTGTACGTTATCTGTAATATTTCTTTCATTTTTGGAATCCACCTTTTCTATCTCATTTCCTTTACATACGTTTAATAGATTGTAGTGCTAAAATATTATATGAACAAGTATTGACATCGTTAGCAAGAAATATTCCCAGAGGTTACTCATAGATTTTGTCAGAGTGTTTAGTGAAGCAGAAGTAACTGTCTGCTGTTCAAGGGAGAAATGAGTCAAACCTGTATCCTCTTGTGCTCCTACAGTCCCATTCAGATGACTGTACACAACTTTGTGGCAACTGTTTAAAGTTTATTTCTGGAATTATTTCTGTCAAACTTATCCTGCTGACTTATGACTCATTACAGACAGACTGATTTATGAGTGACACTTGAGGGCTTGGAGGGCACAACATGGTTTCCGCCCTGGCGTTTGCCTGTTTTGATCAGTTTTTGTTTTGGCCGTGTCATTTAGTTTGTTTGTTGTGCTCTAAGGATCTTTGTGTGCTATTTTCACCCACAAGCATGCATAGTATCTCGACTAATTAGAAAGGGTTACAAATATTCAGAGACAATACATTAGACACACTGTTCATTACAGTTTTGGTTTCATTGTTGTTGTAATAATGAAGTGACCAACATAGAGTGATCAAAAATAAAACCAAGGAAACAGAGAGGCAAACTTCTTGGAAAGCCAAAATAAACTGCTGGTGAGTTTAGTGAGATATAAAAACAAAAATATTCCCATAATAACTGCAGGGCACAGCAGACTCAGCAGGGCTGGGTAAAGCACCTGGTGATGGTGTAACATTTCCTCCACATCAAACATGGTGACGGTCCTGTGTGTTGCACAGTCTCCATGTCCGACCACAAAGTCAACAAACCAGTCTTCATAAAACACAACACAGCTGAGCAAGGAAGCTGGCTGAGGAACCACATCAACTGTAGCAGACAGGAAGTGATTTTTGCATTTATAACTGCCCGCTAGAAACATACCATGAGACGTAAACAGATTGCTTTAACGAGGCAGTTTTAAACTAAACAGGGCATGTCACAATTAAGGATATAGTTGTGAAACTTGCTGTACAGTGCCGAAGTGTAAACACAGAAAAATCAGGCCAGCTTAGAAAATCAGGACATGAAATACATGGAGTTTAGTTGGAAATACACTGCTACACATGTGAAGCTCCACACTACCACCAACTTGAAACTGCCAACATTGTGCTTTGACCATGTGCTTTGTAGTATTCTACCTCCATCTGTGTTTTAGCTGACCTGGGAAAAATTATGACTTTTCTGTATTATACGGTTCTGTTGTTACATGGTTAACCTAATCATAAAAACCCTGCCCATGTAAGCAGCGCAGGTCTTTCTGCTCCACTATGATATTATCCAGTTCTCTGATGACGCAGTTGGCCACCTCATACAGTTGCATGGTGTGTGCCAACAGCCTGTGCTGTGATTGAGGGAAAACTTTGGGAAGAATGCCACACAAAAATGTGTATTTTTCCAGGTTGTGTGCCAGACGTCTTTTTGGGAACAAAGTGGCAAAACCGAATGAAATGTGGCATTTGTTAAAATACATGGAGCCATATTCATTAAGGCTTTGACGCCATGTAAAATCAGTGGCAGATGTTTTCAGAGAAAGCCTGGGCATCTGCTGAGGAAAGACATATAAAAAGAAATAACCTTGCATCAAATGAAACAGGGCTTGTGCTGAGCCTTCTATTTGAAGCTGGATAGATCTGAATGAAACACAACCCATTTAAACAAAAACGTTTAGAATATGAAAGTGTAAAATGTTACTACACTAACTTTTTTTTTCTGTATATATATGTGTGTTTACTAAATGTTTGTCATAAATGTCTATACGCACTGAAATCAACTGGACATTTTCCAGATCTTGCAGAATTGCATTAATTTTTTTCCAGGAATAATGTGTTGGGTTTGTTGTCAAGAATTTCACGTAAATAATGTGAATATAAAATGAGACTCAGCAAAGGACAAAAAAACGAAGGCAATAACATTTCGAATCCCTCTTAAAACCAAATGTGTTTTGACCTGTCAATATCACTGTCAAAATCTGGACAGATATGTGTGTTATCACTGGGACTGGGAACATACTTGATGGCACAGGTGTAGACATACTGATCTTACTGTGCAAAAGATAGGTATGGCTGTGGCTGCAGCTCTCTCGCAATTCACAGAAAAAAACAAAGCAGAAGAGCTTAGTGAGAAGATGACAACATTAAGTTGACAAATGGGTGTGAATGCGTCAAAACGTGTTATGTATCAACCACATCAGGAAACCATAAATTCAAACTTGAGGAAGGATACACCGACTCATCAAACCAAAACTCCACCACCTCTTCATTAGGAAATTGATGGGTGCAAGATTTCTTTTACCATAAAAGGCAACTCACTTAAGAATTTGCAAGAGAGAGGATGTGCAATTAATTTGTTACAGTTCTCTAAATTAAGGAAGTCTGATTTGGAAAACCATTCTTCTGCAGGGGCTTGTGCAGGATATGCCCTGTCTTCTTTACCTGGAGTATTTTGACTTGGAATATCAGTTAAAAAGAATTGTTTATTTTCCTGCCTCTGAAAATGCAGAGGAGCAACTAAGTAAGCCTCACATCTGCAGCTCTGGTCATTTATGTGGGGGTGCAGTGAGTCATGATATGCTGGCTGAGACACATCCTTGCCCACAACATCTTGATACTCACATACTCAAAAATATCAACATACACTCAGAATCACAGATTAGCCAACACACAAGCTGTTCTTTAGAATAAAAAGTAAAGATGTTTGTGTTTTATTTTTGCTGTATTTTTTTTTTACACATAGCACAAATTGTTATGTAGCAGAGGTGTGCATGAAAAACAGAGAAGTAGGATCTTATTTGTGGGAAACTACAGAGTAATTTGGTTAGTCATGACCCAATGAGGTGTAGACATTACTGCTAATTATTGCTCACTTTGAGTATATTGTCTGCGCAGATGTTGCATCACCAAGTATAGTGATGATCAAGCAGGTAGTTCCCAAAAATCATTCCAACAACAACACTGTGATACTGCAAAGAATCAAGTCTAAATGAAAAGACATTTCTTCAAAACCACAGTCACAGAAAACTTAAAACATTTAATTTAAGAACTACAGACAATCAAAGGCTTCAGAATCCAAATTTAGATAAAGAGGAAATTTCTATTTATGAAAAAAGTGGAACCATTTTTTTTATATCACTACTTTAAGCAGAAGTGTCTGGCTTTGTCCCGTGAGTGTGTTGTAATAAGGTAGAAAAACAATAACATGCGCAAGAGAGCTTCTCCCCTGAATTAAAAGATGTTTTGTTTTGTTTTGTTTATTGTCTTTAAGTTTATTATACCAGTATTTATGATGTAAATTTGGAAGATAATAGCAACTTCAAGACCTTTCAGTCATTTTTCATTTGGATAATAATTTGTGTGGATTTTCTGGCAGTATTCATTATTTTATTAACAAAACTGAATGCAACCATAATAATTTGTAATAATTTGTCTACTCCACCACTACCATTGTTAAACACCACACCCCTCCAACCTGAAATACGTCCAAAAAAGAAAAATCACTTAACCGCTCATTAGCTGTTAGGCAAAGCTAAATGTGGATATTTTGGAAATTCCCCACGTTCATTCAACAAGACACTATGTCAACATTTTAGTGACGTTGTAAGTAGGCGGGACAAAGTGACTAAGAGTTGCCCTGTATAAAAGGTCCACATCCCAAACCAAGGGCACAAGGCAGAGAGACTCCAGTCAAAACAAAGAGATAAGCCAACACTGAAGGAGAGACACAATTGATCTTCAGAAAAGAAGCTTTCAAATTTTTTGGCTAACTTAGAACTTGTTAACTGCAAGGCTCTAAGTAGCACCTTTGTAGAACTTTTTTTTTGTTACATTTTTCAGCAATCCACAGTAGGTCTCATCATGAGATGCTGTGCTTTAGTTGTGTGTTTAGTTTTGGAGCTGAGCATGCAGTATGCATGGAGCATTCCGCTCAAGTCCGTCACTGTCACCTTCCCGGGAGACATCATCAAAAACATGAGTGATACGGAGCTGGCTGAAGTGAGTAGCAGATGGTTAATTTTGTCCTGATAGACTGAAATCCCTCAAACAGAATGCAATCAAGCTGTGCAGGGAAATAACTACTTGAACAGAGATCCCTATTATAATGTTAATTAAAAGAAAAATATTTACTTCAAGTTATATGACAGTGTTAAAGTGAAAGCAGGTGTTACAAAATCCTGAGGACAGAATTTAATTTGTTTTCCAAACAAAAGTTTACTCCATAAGGACCCACTCTACTCTGCTCCTCACTTGATGTAATCATCTACCTGGACTGGACTCACTGATGTGTTTTGTCATGTTCTCCTCCAGTCGTATCTGAAGAGGTTTGGCTACTTAGACACAACGCACCGCAGTGGCTTCCAGTCTATGACGTCCACCTCCAAGGCTTTGAAGAGGATGCAGAGGCAGATGGGGCTGGAGGAGACTGGAGAGCTGGATAGGTCCACCCTGGAGGTCATGGAACGGCCTCGCTGCGGGGTTCCTGATGTGGCCAACTACAAAACCTTTGACGGAGACCTCAAATGGGACCATAATGACATCACTTACATGTGAGTGGAGAGAAAGAATCAATCACTCGAGTTGATGACATTCTAATGCTATAACTAGCTTTGTAATGCTGATGGAGATATATCACCAAGTATAAGTCTGAAAGCAGAGTGTCGTTCTTCTCTTCTCCACAGGATCCTTAACTACTCTCCTGACATGGAGAGCTCTCTGATTGATGATGCCTTTGCCAGAGCCTTCAAGGTGTGGAGTGAGGTGACCCCTCTGACTTTTACCCGCCTCTTTGATGGAACGGCAGACATCATGATATCATTTGGAAAAGCCGGTATGTGTTTGTAGGGTAGTCATTTATTCAGTTTTGTACATACTGATTTCACATAGTTAAAATGTAGGCTAAGCACGTTTTGTACTAAAATCAAAGCTTGATGTGTAATTTAATTATCTATTCAGACCATGGAGACCCATACCCATTCGATGGTAAGAATGGGCTTCTGGCCCATGCTTATCCCCCTGGTGAGGGTGTGCAGGGAGACGCCCACTTTGACGATGATGAGTACTGGACCCTGGGTAAAGGACCAGGTAATCAGCCATACATACAAAAACACACTACTCTCCCAGCAAGAATTTATGTTTAGTTGTCTCCCCCTGGTGTGCAAGTTATACACTGCATTCAATGATTGCATTTCTTTCTGTCAACCAAGTTGTGAAGACTCGCTTTGGGAATGCGGATGGTGCCATGTGCCACTTCCCCTTCACTTTCAACGGCAAGACCTACACCACCTGTACCACGGATGGCCGTACAGACAACCTGCCATGGTGTGCCACCACAGCTGACTACAGCAGAGACAAGAAATATGGCTTCTGCCCAAGTGAACGTAAGCTTGGCAGTTTATTCATTTTTGGAAATCATAGGCCAGGGGTCACTTAGATGAGGGCATTTGCAACTTGCTGAGTCACTACATCCACTCATCCTAGCCCCTTACTCTCATCCTGGCAGTTCTCTACACATTTGGAGGAAACGCCAATGGGGATAAGTGCGTCTTCCCCTTCGTCTTTCTGGGCAAGAAATACGACAGCTGTACCACAGAGGGCCGCAGCGATGGTTACCGCTGGTGTGCCACTACAGACAACTTTGACGAAGACAAGAAATATGGATTCTGTCCCAGTCGTGGTGAGTGACAGGAACCACAATGCATAAACAATGTGGAGTGCTGCCACAATGGCCTCTTCTCTTACTGTGGTATTGTCTTTGTTTGGCCAGACACGGCTGTAACCGGTGGCAATTCTGAGGGAGAGCCCTGCCACTTCCCCTTTGTGTTCCTGGGTAACACGTATGACTCCTGCACCAGTGAAGGGCGAACAGATGGCAGGTTGTGGTGCAGTACCACTGCAAGCTATGATGAGGACCAAAAGTGGGGCTTCTGTGCTGACCAGGGTGAGTAACATAAATTTAAGACAGAGTGGGTAAAATTCTATAGATATATATTTACATTAGTCACTCATTAATATGCCTTACTGTATGTGATGCAGGTTACAGTCTTTTCCTGGTGGCAGCCCATGAGTTTGGACATGCCCTTGGGCTGGATCACTCCAGCATTAGAGATGCTCTCATGTACCCCATGTACAGCTATGTGGAAAACTTCTCCCTGCACAAAGACGACATTGAAGGCATTCAGTATCTCTATGGTAAGGTCATGACAGGCTGCTTACAACAACAAAAACAAAACTTCCAAATATTTCAATTTCAATTTTTTTTTCAACCAATATTTTTTTTTTTTCCCAGGAGGCAAAACAGGACCTAACCCCCCCACCCGTCAGCCTGACATCTCCACCACTTCACCCTACCCAGACCCTGATGAGACTGACCCCACAGATGAACCCGAACCCACCTCCACTACCACCACTCGACCTGTGGACCCAACCAAAGATGCCTGCAAGCTGACTAAATTTGACACCATCACTGTGATTGAGGGAGAACTCCATTTCTTCAACAATGGGTGAGCAAATCAGTCTATTATTCTTTGTAACAGAAATTTAAAAAAAGACAACATAAACAAAAAACAGCATTGTTGATGTGTTAATGCTATGTGCTGATCAACAGACATTACTGGAAGATGCCCAGCACAAGTGACACAGGAGTCAAGGGACCACTTTCTATTTCTCAGAGGTGGCCAGCTCTGCCAGCAGTCATTGACTCTGCCTTTGAGGATGTTTTGACCAAGAGAGTGTACTTCTTCTCAGGTAAAGAGGCTTTTTACAGTGTAGAAGTATAAGAGTCACTAACACATACACCAGAAGTACAGACAAGCTTCATAGTATTTATTTATTTTTACAGGGACTCGATTCTGGGTGTACGCTGGGCAGAATGTCCTGGGTCCCCGCAGCATTGAGAAGCTCGGCCTTCCCAGCAGCATTCAGAAGGTAGAGGGAGCACTGCAGAGGGGGAAAGGCAAAGTTCTGCTCTTCAGTGGGGAGAACTTCTGGAGGTGAGTTAAAATTCTGCCTTTGACACATTTGAACCTGGAAATCTGCAGGAGCATGGGAAAACGCTGTTGCTGGAAGATTTTCAACTCAGATTCAACCATGTCTGCTCTTCTTTGAGACTTATTTGGTCTTTTAACAAGGCAGTTAAACCCCACCCCCACTGTGGTTGTTCAGTCAACCTTGTACTGTTAAAATAAACATTTTTACAACATTATTAAAGCCTGTGCTTTAAGAGGAGGATGGCTGATTGTTTCTGCCATTTTTAATGACATTTTCTGATATGGTTTTGTGTCTGATCAACACAGACTTGATGTGAAGGCCCAGAAAATCGACAATGGATACCCCAAATACACTGATGTCGTCTTTGGTGGCGTCCCCAATGACGCTCATGATGTATTCCAGTACAAAGGTAAATAGCTCTGACAATTTCAAATACTTTTTTACTCTGAAAAAACAAAGTCAGCTAATACTTTTGCAGCATATAGCTGAATGTACAAATCTACAATTTGATTTAATGTAAATATTTCTGCTTTAGGTCACACCTACTTCTGCAGAGACCGCTTCTACTGGCGTATGAATTCCCGCAGACAGGTGGACCGTGTTGGCTATGTCAAATATGACCTCCTCAACTGCTCAGATTCTTGAGGCTTTTGCTATTGAGAAGATGAACACACAGGGATGAGCTCAAAATCAGGTGTCAGGGAGAATGTGATGCAGTATTTGTGTGTAGCGTTGTATGATGTGTGTGCTTTCTGGGATGTAAATAATTGGCCATCACTGATGTTGGCAAATTCTAAACCATAGAGCATTGGCTTAAGAATAAGTCAGAGGCCCAGTATAGGAAAGCAAATTGTGAACTGAGGTACTGACTTGCCCTAAGTCTGATCATCTGTGAACTCATGTAATGGTAGCCTAAAATTTCAAACCAATAACCACAATTTAAATATTCTCAAAAGCAGTTTGGGTCATTTTCTGAATAATTTCTTTATGTCTGACAGGTTCAGACTCAACAGTATTGGATTATTTTGGTATTTATAACAATATCTAATATTATTTTTGTGTCCTAAAGCTTATTTGTTTTGTATAATTCTATTTGTGTATTTCTGAAAATGGCTTCAAAGCCAATTACTTGCACTGGAAGACAATGCATGTCTCCTTCACTGAAATTATTTATAAGACTGATATGTTTTGTATTAAAGTTTTAACTTTAAATGCAATAAACATTATGTGAGAATTAGTTACCTCTGTCATCTGTCTTACTCATTCATGAAAATGCTTGATGAAATGGATTCACTTACTATCATGTCTACTTTTCAGCGTATGGATCCACAAGAATGGTATTACCAACCTCATTCTTATTGTGTAATTAAAGTTATACAAAGGGAAGAACAGGCCCATATTACATTACAGCCTAATCAAAACATTCATCATTAAAGATTAACCATGTTTGATCCATTTGCACTATATAGTAAATTATTACATTACTTTATCACAATTCTTCCTCCTTGGATGACAATATTATAAGCCTTTCATAGTTGAGTATTTAAGGTATGTTTGATTTCAAACAACAACACTGTTGTGGGCTGCCAGCTAGAAGCAAAATTTCAAAAGTACAGACCCATTTCTCCAACTGTCTTTATTTCAGATCGTACAATGAGGGAGAAGACAGAAATAAAAACCTTGAGTCGGGGTGTAGCTGTCTGCAGAAGGAACGTGTAAAGTGTGCACCCCTTTTTTTAATTAAGTTTTTGCCTACATATTCCAATAATGTATGTTAATATGTGAAACTTGTTCATATTTTACATTACACAGTAAAAATACGGTATATAGAATTTACCATTCATTCCTCTGGCAGCTTTACTAGGTACACCAGCTGAAACTTATGCAGTCTGATACAACAGTTCTGCAATAAATCCTCCTTCTCTAAGGTTATAATGATTTTATTGAAACTGTTTCAGAAAGGTGTTGATTCAACTGTATTATACCTCTCTAGGACAGTTTCAGTAAAAGGTGAACATTATAAGTTTCATGAAGGAGGATTTATTGCAGGACTGCTTTAATTGCTTTAGTTACACAGTAGTTGTACACACGGTTTTTCCCAAACCGAGTTTTGCTTCCAAGTGTTGACTCACTGACTCCCATAGACACCCAGTATTTATAAAATATACCTTCTTCTTTCCTCTAAAGTGGCAACATATTGTACATTTTGTATGGACAAAAACATACTTCGCGGCCGCATACTTCCACGGCCTGCGCGACAGAAATGTAATTTAATTATTTTATGTTGTACCAGTTATTTAAACTCTGACCAGTCCCTCAGCCTCTTGAGACAAGCGGATGCATATTACTCCGCACCCAGTGGCGTAATACGCCTTCCCCTAAAAACAATAGTCCACTAAGTGTTTATCAACATCTCATTTACTGAATATTTAGAGCAACATGTGACAACAAAACTTTCGGTAAATATAAATTGTTAGATTTGGTAAAAACATAAACATATCAATATTTGATCAAACAGCGGGTCAGTTTTTCAACAAAAATAATAAACAAGATCCGGTTGCACGGACAGGAAACAAGGAGATACTCATGGCGCCCGACTAGAATGAGGCAACAATTATCGGTTGCTAATTTCTGTTCTGTTTAGCGCCTCTGCATTAAAGGATACCTTTCTACTCGAATATATACGGTAAGAAAAAAGCGTGTAGATTGTTGTGCCGGAGAAGGAAAATATTTTCATTTTCTTCAGGGAGAGCATTTGGGCGGTCTGCCGCAGCTGAGGCCCTCGAGGTCCCCAGTAGAGCTCTCAGAATGCCTGAGTGTAAAAGGGGCTGCCTGGTGTAAAATGGCGACGCGGAGCAGGCAGGGTGAAGGGCAGCTAGGCCCGTTTAAAACGGTTAGCATACGTCGCTCTGGAGACTCTTAGAGCCGATATGCCGACTTGGTTAGATCAATGACATGCCCTTTATTCAACACAGTTATTATATTCAGCCACCCATACGATCATATCAGAACAGGAAGGCGTTTTAGATCTGTTTTGCAGCCCCGTACAACACGACGGTGCCCTGAAAACAAAGCTGGTCAGCTGTCTAAAAGCTAACGTTAGCTGTTCGGGTTTATCGGGAGCTAACGTTAGTTCCCGCTGGCATCAAGTGTCTGTGTAACTTTACCGACCCCTAAAGCTGTTGTCGTGTTACAAGTTTAATTAGGGGCAAAGCGTGAGCTTTTCGTCCCCAGAACACCGACATTTATTTCATACCAACATTAATGCCTTTGATGGGAAAACGCTTCAGTTTGTAGACGCGACAGGCATTAATGCTGACGCTACCATGGGCAACGAACTCAACATTCTTTATTCAAATTACTATAGGAAAATCGCCATAGGAAATATTCAGGAGCTTACGACCCGCATTCTGAAACATTAGATGTGGTGGAGAACAAGTATAACGTTGCACAAAATGCATCAAAGCTATTCAAGTGTACCTTAATGTAAAACGTACTTTCTGCCTTCTACCTTTGGACAGTAACTTTGTTTCCATATGTACTCGACTGTTATGAAGAAATTTAGATTTATAAAAACCTGTCATTGGTACAACATAATCATCATAGAAGACACTCACAAAAATCCCATGCAGATCATACACAAAAGGTGACTTTGGCAGACATTACAGGCAACATGCACAGCAACCTTCAAAAATAGAATATGTTCAATAGAAAGTCTCCTCTTGATTACTTAATGCAACCTTGCTTCACCACAGTTGAGAAAGTTAGACAAACTTAAGACTTAGGTCTCCAGGCTTTTATGATTTGTTTTAGAAGTCCCTCTATACTTTGCTGTTTGTCTGGTAACAATTTAGCTGGAACTATAAAATGTCTTAAACTGTGCAAATACTCAAACAAGAAACTAGACATGAGCTGTATTAATTTTAACACAATGAACCTGCTCAGTGCATCAATATAATTTGATATTGAGTTCATGTTACATTTTTGTGGACAGTTATGGATTCGGAGGAGAATGAGGTGGAGAGCAGCAGTGATGCAGGTCCCTCAGGGATGGAGGAGCCGTCTGAAAGCGGCATGGGTATGGAGTCATCAGAGGCCATGTCTGCAGACAGCAGTGATGCTGCTGCCTCTCATGCACAGGCCCCAGAGTCTGACTGCCATGTGGGACAGAGCTCAGAGGGACTTGTGGTAAGCTTTGTACATATGTGGGAGAAAACAGTAATACAGTTAAGCCAACAAAAATAATATGGCAGGTATGTTTTATCCTAAAAGTTTCTTGCTAACACCACCATGTTCACGCCCCTCCCCATCAAGGTGTTCATCCCAGAAACCAGTTCCAGCACAGACGTCAGAGTTTCATCAGTCCACCTCCCAGACTCCTCCTCAGTGGCCCAGTCCACCAGTGTGTCCAGCGTCTCCACAGTGACTCAGTCAGTGCTGGTGTCTGAGTCAGCCCAAGTGCTGGTCCACTCCAGCGCTGTGTCTGAAGGAGCCATGATGGTTTCTGACTCAACTGCTTCTACCTCGTCAGACCTGGGGTCTGCCATTGACAAAATCATAGAGTCCACCATCGGCCCTGACATTATGAATGGTATTTCCGCTGTTACACCATGTTCTGTTATGTCTTAGGCTGAGCAGCTTTCAGGCTGTGTAAGTTAGATTTTTGTTAGTGTTCAGGAAAGTAGCAGATATCTGATCCTGTCCACTTCTTTTCTATTAGGTTGTATATCTGTGACCAGTGCAGAAGATGGGGGAGCAGAAACAACTCAGTACCTGATATTACAAGGACCAGATGACGGTAAGTAAACTCATTAACTTTTCAGTCCCTTTTAAAACATTTTTAGAAAGTTAATGACGCTGAGAAAATTGTCACCACCTTCATACAGGATTTATTTATAGAGCAAATAAATAATTTTATGTTTCAATGTCCACTTGATAGTAATGTAAAGCATTGACTTTGTTTTAGTCCTCTAATAAATGGATTTTGACTTTTGAAAGTAACACAAGTAAGTATGGGAATGAAAATATGAGATTCCTTACCATGTACAATCCATCTATTTCTATTTGTCTGTAACAGGAGCTCCTATGGTAGCTCAGATGTCATCTTCAGCCCTGTCTGATCGTATAGCCATAGAAGCTCTTGCTGAAGGTCCCACATCCACCTGTCTGGACCAGGGGGACCTGCAGGGCAACCTTGAACCTGACCAGCCCGATGATCAGCCTGGACACTCGGGCTACCCAGAGGACAGCAGCAGTCAGCCTGACCAGCCCCAGCACTCACACCCTTCCCAGTACATGGACTGTAGTGCAGATGGTCCAGACCAGACAGGGGAGTCTTCATCTTCCTATGTGGAGTGTTCAGGCGAGGAACCTGACCAGACACGCTCCCAGTCAGGCTTCCCTGACTACAGCGGGGATAACAGTGACCAGGACCTGCCTGGATACGTGGAATGCAGTGGGGCTGACTCAAACCCTACCAGCCGAGGCCACTATATGGTGGAGTGCAGCGCTGGGTATCTTGAGTGTGCAGTGGACGGTGGAGAGCAGGCACATCATTCGCGCAGTTACATTGACAGTAGTGCAGACCACCGGTCCCAGACAAGTCGGCAGTATGGGGCTGAGTATGGTGGAGAATGTGTTGCAGCTGCAGACTCTGAGCAGCCAGGTTGTTCTCGGTACCAAGCTGGGGATGATGATGAAGATGACGAGCAGAACCAGGATCCAGATCAGCCGCAGCACTCCGAACAGCAGCCTCAGCACTCCTGCTACATGGAAAGCAGCAATGGCCCAGAGGCCTCTCTCTATGCTGATGACAGCTCCTCATCTGACCACCCTCTGGCAGACACAGCAGGTTCAGGCGGGCTTCCAGAGGCATTGGAGTGCAGCGAGAGCCAGCCTGGGCCCTACATTAGCAGCAGTGGAACATATACCTCCAATCCAGAGCCTGAGCTGGCCCAACAGTGCTCACCGAGCCAAGAGGAGCCTGAGGGCTCCCAGGGGCCTCGGGATGAAGCTGGGCTGCTCAGGGAGATGGAGACGTCAACAGTGGCAGAGGGCTCTGGAGACAGACCGCCAAACTTAGCTGAGCTGGAGGAGATGATGGAAGTGGTGATTGTACAGCAGTTCAAGTGTAAGATGTGTCCGTACAAGAGTGCTTCCAAAGACACACTCATAAACCATATGAGAGACAAACACTTCAAACCTGCAGGTAAGGTGTTTTATTATGAATCACAGTGATGTCACTTCATCTGTGAGTTGTCTAACTTTTGTTTCTTTGTGAAATATTGGTGGTTCAGGGGATGTGCCAAAAAAGCGTAAACGTGGACGACCTCCTAAAAGTGAAACTTTGGCCCGTCGCCAGGCAGAGAGGGAGGAAGCTGAGGAGAGGAAGGCAGCAAAGCTGAAGGCTGCTGAGCCCAATCAGGCAGAAGAAGAGGAGGATGATATTGTGGATGCTGGTGCTATTGATGATCCTGCAGGTCAGGGAGGAAGATTTTCATTGAAAACCCTCAATCAGACGTAACATAAGCATTTATACTTGTGAATCAGTGACAGGATAAGAATCATATTCTCTTCTGTTTATCCACAGAGGATAGTGACTACAACCCAGCAGATGAGGATTGCAAAGGCAGACCACCTGCCATTGTGAAAAAGCCCACTCCTCCTATTTCCTCTTCTTCTCAAGGGCGTCCTCGACGTAAGGTTGGCCGTCCAAGGAAGTACAGCTCTTTAGAGGAAGGCTACAGCAGCAAAGGTGGGTTTTGAGTTTTGACAGAGCAGAACAAAAACCAGCCTAGGGAGAGGGACAGAGAGCCCACATGACCAAAGTTACACATTAGATTTTTGTGTTTTTTCAAATGATTGTTATAGAAGCAGAAAGTATTGCGAAGAAGCCCAGGGTCGGTGCTGATGCTAGTGTACCCGAAGAGGCAAGCTCTTCCGGGTTAAGCAGCGGTCCTGCTATGGTGGCAGATGGAGACACTGCTGAGGCCACAATCAGCCAGTCAGACTCTGAGAACAAAGACCCTTCATCCAACACGCAGCCAGAGGAGGAGTTCTTCCAGAGGAAACGTGGACGACCCTCCAAGCGCTTCCTTCGTAAGAAGTATAAGAAGTATATAAATCGAAAGTAAGTATCAGATTATTAAACAAAGTTGTGTTGCAAATGGTATTACATAACTTTTACAACAAGCTAATTACTTCTTTCTCTTCATTATCTTCCAGTCGTTACTATAAATCCCTCAAACCTCTCTTGAGGCCGCACAACTGCTGGATCTGCGGCTCACGCTTCCTCACTCAAGAAGATTTGCGCTTCCATGTGGACTCTCATGAGGGCAATGACCCAGAACTCTATAAGTGCCTCCAGTGCAACTATCGCTGTAAGCGCTGGTCCTCACTCAAGGTTAGTTGCAGTAAAACTGCACAACGCTCAGGTTAACCTCTATTTACATTTGTGTTTGCACAGTGGCCCATAAGTCTTTGGGGATGTTTTACAGGAACACATGTTCAATCATGAGGGTACCAAGCCATTCAAGTGTGAGGAGTGTGATTACACAAGTGTCTACAGGAAAGATGTCATCCGCCACTCAGCAGTCCATAACAAAGAGAAGTAAGTAACTCAGATAACGTACATAAACTGTAAGATATTAAGTTAATAATTATTAATTGCAGATTTAGATATATTGTTACTGATTTTTTTTTCTTTTCCTTCCCACAGGAAACGAAAGACTGAGATGGTAAGAAATTTCAGGTTTGCCATATTTCTACAATGGTTAAATGCTAATTATTATAAACTCATGGTTTGATAATAATATTATGCCTAGGTCTTAATTTTGCAGCAGAATCACAGCAGTCTGCTTCTGTTTTGGCTGGCTGCTGCCGTCGTTTGGACTTAACTTGACGCCTTTGGGGCTTTTGTTCTGATTCTTACAGGTACCAAAGGTGTCAGAGTTTCCCTGCCCTGTGTGTCAGAGAGTCTACCCCATGCAAAAGAGATTGACCCAGCACATGAAAACCCACAGCTCTGAGAAACCACACATGTGTGATAAGGTCAGAAAACATAGATTATATAGCACTAATATTTGAGAAGAAATAAAAAATATTATGGTACACTATGTTTGAGAAGTGGCAACGACGGGAGAGATGTTGTCCCATGTTCTTCCCTGACAAACAGTGTAACGAATTTCCATACGTTCTCTGTCCAGTTTACAATGTTTCATGTATTATTGCACTGTATTTTTAGTGCACAGAATAGTTGGACAAGGCAAGTAACTGAGGATAAAGATATTTTTGAAAAGGTCAATAGTTAGAATGACTTTGAGGTTAGATTGTTACTGCTGTAGGAGGCTTGTTTTTTATGTGCCTGCCTTCTTGGAATGCATGATTTACCTGCCCAATGGAACAATTCTGCATATAACCGTGACTGGTTTTACAGGAAAACAAGTGCAAACATCATTTTTTAAACATATTGTTTATGTATATATATATTTCGTTTTTTGGGGGGGGGTTTTTGTTTGTTTGTTTTTTTTATTTATTTTTTACTTACTATGGAGTTCTCCAAATTGTTTGGTGATGATGCCTCTCTGTCTTTGCAGTGCGGCAAATCCTTCAAGAAGCGGTACACATTCAAGATGCACCTGCTGACCCACATCCAGAGTCTTGGAGACAGCAAGTCAGTATTTAAAACTTTTACTTTTGTCACTGTTCAATCTATATTTCAAAAACATGGATGTAGTGATTCGCAATTTGGGGTAGAATAAGCAATTTTGTTTGAAGTTAATGTGATGATATTGTCATAATGAATAACACTTGTACACGCGCCAGGTTCAAGTGCGAGTTTTGCGACTACACTTGTGACAACAAGAAGCTACTGCTTAACCATCAGCTGTCCCACACCAACGACAGGCCCTTCAAGTGTGACTACTGTAAATACTCCACCTCTAAGGAGGAGTTCCTGGTCTCCCATCTAGCCATCAAACACACAGGTCAGTTTGGCAGAGAGGTTTTTATAACATTTATTTAAACAGTATGTTTTTATTTCCCTTCTCGAATGTAGCACTGTATGATACCTATACATTATTTTTTGTTTTAAATCTCTGCAGGAGAGAAGCCTTTCTCCTGTGATATGTGTCACTTCATGACCAAGCACAGGAAGAACCTGCGTCTACATGTCCAGTGCCGCCATCCTGAGGCGTTTGATGAGTGGTCCGTGGCTCACCCTGAAGAGCCAGTGAAGAGGCGACGCAAACCCTTCTTCACCCTGCAGCAGATAGAGGAGCTCAAACAGCAACATGACGACACACAGGGCTTACAGAATGCTATCGTGAGTTTTTTAGAGGTTTTCGTTTGTTTATCTCAGGTACAGTTTGGATTGAATTATAAATTGTGTTATATTAAGTGGCATCAGGAGATAATTCACTAATTGTTTTTCACCCTCAATCATTAGGTCACAGTAGATTCAGCAACACTTCAAGCCATGCAGGGGATGGAAAATGCCTCAGTGTCCCAGGATGCATTGGGAAACACCACCATTATCTATGAACAAGGTCAGTGATGATTCCACGAGAGAATTTTTTCATATTTCAAGTGTGGTATGTCACTTTGCTGACTTTGTCTTCATGTACTCATCAGCTGAGTCCAGTGATATATCAGCCCAGAATGCCCTGGACCTGCTCCTGAATATGAGCAATGCTCGTGAATTGGTTGGAAACTCCTTACAGGTTTGTGCTGTTTCTTGTCAAGAAATTTCAGCCAGGGGTGACGTTTACATGTAAAGTGTACGGGCATTTTGGAAATACTTATACGTATATAATATATGGGCTCCTCAGGTGGCAGTGCTGAAATCAGAAGGCAAAGCCTTGGAGAAGGGCACTTGGAGTACCGTAACCACAGCACCGGGCCAGGCCCAAAAGGTCATGACCTTCCATGTGTCTGAGAATGGTGAGACGGTGCTACAAGAGGCCTATGAGGCAGCCACCTCTGAGACAGGGGAGCTCACACAGATTGCCATCGAAGCCTACGAAGGCGGAGAGGACTTCAGTGTGGTGGAGCAGGCCGCTGAAGAAGTCCATAGCCCTGGATACAGGTAACATAATACACACAGTCTGATTTTCTCTGATTAGGACAAAGACACACTGGCACACTGACAAACATAGTCACACGACCCTTTAATTTGGATGTGATTAAATGTAGATTGACTTTTTGATGATGTCTCAACTATATCTAATGTCATTAAACTGCTGTTTTTGCAGTAACGGTGAGAGTAGTCCTTCTCAGGCTTTAGAGGTCTCTGGATCAGAGAGCATGAAAAGCGACAAGTATTATCTTACTTCACCGCTGCCTGATGGTGTGTTGCAACAAGTGGAGGTAACTATCAACTTTAAATTTTTAGAGATGTACTCTTCAGTATCCCTCCTCTCTGACCGCGTTGTTTGTTTTCTGTCAGCTGAGCAGTGATGCACCAGCCTCTCCCTCTGCAGTGAGCTCTCCCAGTCTCAGCACCAAGAGGTTTTCCTGCCGAATCTGCATGGAGTCTTTCCACGGACGCTCTGACATGGAGAACCACAAGAGGGCGCACTTGGATCCCAACACCTTCAAGTGTCCTGACTGTGACTTCACCTCCACCTCCTGGCCTGAGGTCAAGGTGAGTCTTTCAAAAGTGTGCAGCACTGTCTTCAGTTCTGTTCTCAGTGAATGTTTTCGAGCTCATTGAATAAAGGTTTAATAGGGTAAAACACAACAAAGAGTCATATCCACCTCCATATGTAATTTCACAAACATTTTTACATATTCTAAGAGGTGTCTGTCATTTCAAATGCATTTCTATCCTTTTGATATCTGGTTTTGTTTTAGGCTCACATGGGGCTGCATTCCTACCTACGTCCCCACAAGTGTCCAAATTGCAGCTTTGCCTCCAAGAACAAGAAAGACCTGCGCCGACACATGATGACACACACCAATGAGAAACCCTTCTCATGCAAACTTTGTGGACAAAGGTGGGATCAGAAGTAAAACATTGTAAACAAACCTCCAAACTTGTAACAGAACTTCAGATCTCTTATGTAGAATGTATGCATGCATTAGACCATAAAAGTGGCGATGAACAGATATTAATGTTAATTATTTTTTTTGCCCAATGTCTCAGGTTTAACCGCAATGGCCATCTGAAGTTTCACATGGAGCGTCTCCACAATCAGGATCATCCTACTCGCAAGAGCCGTACCACCACATCTCAGCAAACCATCATAGTCAACAGTGACGAGGAGGCGCTAGCCACACTGCAGTGTAAGAAACACAACACAACACTAGACTGGCAGCTGGGTCTGTGCTGAAAAACTAAAAATGAATTAACAATATCATGTATTAGGGTTTGAAACTGAGTTATAGGTAAACAAGAGAAGACACATTCATGTGAAACATAGTCACAAAAATAAATTTCAAACTTGATATGTGTGTGTGTGTGTGTGTGTGTGTGTGTGTGTGTGTGTGTGTGTGTGTGTGCGCGTGTGCGCGTGTGTGTGTGTGTGTGTTTGTACATGTACAACAGCCCTTCAGGGACATCAGACTGTGATCACCCCAGAGCGGTTGCAGGCCCTGGGACAGGAACACATCATTGTAGCTCAAGAACAGACACTATCAGACCAGGTACCAGAGCTCACACGATACCAGGCATACTTGTAACTTCACATAATTCTCTCAAATTGTTTATTTTTCACGCAGTTCATAGACATTCTGTATTTTACAACTAAATGCATTAATGTGTACATTATCAGGAGGAGGGCACCTACATTCAACAGATAACCACCATAGATGGACAGACAGTTCAGCACCTGATGACAGGAGACAACCAGGTGACTGAGGTAAGATACATTTAGTAGGTTTCACCACATCATATTTTACTGTAAGACAAAATATAACAGAGCCCTTAATACATGTTTTAGCTTTTATCTCATGTTTCATGTCCTGTTTCAGGTCCAGTACATCATCTCACAGGATGGAGTACAGCACTTAATTCCTCAGGAGTATGTAGTAGTAGCTGACGGCAACCACATACAGGTCAGTGTATCACCTCATTACAAGTGTTTGAAGGTGATGATGTGTTGTTCTAACTGATCTCTGTAACTGTTCCTCAGATGCCAGATGGACAGATCATCCAGTATGAGCATGATGGGGCTTTTCTGCAGGAGCAACAGGTAAGGCCGGTCATCTGAAATGCTCTATACTGAGTTTTTGTTTTTGTTTTGACAAAGGCTCAATGCTCCATGCGTTTTGTTTGTTCAGATCGCTGTGAGTCATGACGGTCAGATACAGTATCTGCCCGTCAGCTCGGAGCAACAGATCGTGAATCCTGAAGATCTAGAGGCTGCTGCCCACTCTGCTGTAACAGGTTGGCTCTCTTTTGGAACAGACTGCACTTGTTTTATATTCACTATTAGATTTTTTATATTTACCAAAGTCATTGAAGACTGTGTCTATGATTGTGCACATTTTCCAAAGCAAGTTTCTGTGTTTAAAAACTACCTTTCTTCTCACTTTACTGTTAGAATCTATCAGATAAAAGAGATTTTACACTTCATTTAGGTTGATCACTCAGACTTTTTTTCTTTGATTTGCATTATTACAGCCTCCTAATGCAGTTGAGATTTCAGTGGTTTCAAGATGGTCTCTCACAAAAAATTCTGACTCAGCTGCCAAACAGCATTTCTTTCATAAAACTAACCTAATGTAAATTTCTTAAAATTAAGAGCTCGCTCTTGGCCAGCTGACTCTTAAGATGCTGATTTTTGCAGCGTTTTTGAATACTCCACCCAGGAGGCAAGAACAGTTTAGGTCTCTTCAAGTTGATTTTCAAACTTTAGTAAAATGAATTGTAATAATTTTGCTTCCTTTATGGTGAATATACATCATATATTGATAATGGGCAGACAACGTGCAAAACATCACATTTGGACAACCATCTCATGATATTATCCTTATCGACTGCTAACTGTGAGCTGAACAATAACATAAACTATGGAATCACCATAATGAAAATAACTGCTGCAGTGTGACAACAAATCAAACTGAGTGGATAATCTTTGCTCTTGTAGCAGTAGCAGAGGCAGCAATGGCACAGACCCAGACAGTCTACACTGAAGCTACACCTGAACAGCTGGAGCAGCTGCAGCAGCAGGGCATCCACTATGACGTCATTACCTTCACCGAGTAGACAGCTTTGTAAACCTCACCAGGGTACAAACCTGCGCCGACCTGGACCAATACAAACCACTATGACCTGACAAGTACAGTGCAGTGACCTCAACTTATTTATGCATTCAGCTGGCTGTGAACAAAAACATTATCTCCTCCTCAGCATCATCTGCTCGGGGGCGGTCGCACTGTTGGATGAAATCAGCAGCTTTTTGTAAATTCATATTATTGCACCCATTGCTTCTAACTTAATCATAGGGGCTGTGCATTTAAGAGTTGGTCTGTAATTATTAAAAATGAATTTGTGTTTATGTGCCTCAACTGCTTCTATTTGCAAGACAATGTTATCAAAGAAAATGATATGGCTTATATCGTCTTTTAGAGAATATACCGAGCATCCAAATGAGCATTTTAGTTTTCAAATGGAGTGAATGAAGAGGAAGTGTTTATTTTTGATCTGTAATAAGATATGTTAATTCTTAGAACTCCACAACTTTGTGTTTACTGAATATTAAAATGTACATACATTATTCTTCTCTTCCATAATGGGGGATAAGTTTTGATTTGGTGAATAATGAAGTGTTTAATAAGCTAAAAGCTGACACCAAATAAATCACTTTGTGTAAACTTTGTGTATATTCTCTAATATGATTTTTACATCCATAGGGTACTGTATAAATGATGCTGTATTATGTGTGTGTATTTATATATACATATATTTTTATATATTATATAGTAGCAGACATTTAAACAAAGTCACTCAGCTCACACACTCTCAGAGATGAGCTGATAGAGCTCTATGTAAAGTGTAGTTTTGGGTGTCACATTGCATCACAATGCGTTAATGGAAATTCAGCATTTTTGCAATAAAACAGTACGTGGGTCTGATGCAGTCAGATAGAAACAGGAACACTGGAATGCAGTCCAGTACACTAAACCCTCAAATATATTCTTTCCTGTTCCACCCTCCGTATATCTGCATCATCATACAGTTAACATGTACTTAGAAAGTAAGTTAAAAATGAAATACATCAGAAGTGTGCCACAACACCGCTTAAAGGGCTGACAGTTTGTTTGTGCTCTCCAGCTGATGAAGTGAAACAACTTCCTCATCTTTGGAAGGAGGGGCTTCAGATCCTCTAAAATCAGTGGAAAACTAAAAACAATTGCTGAGACTTGGTGAGCATTACAATGAAGATGAAGTTTTCTTTTGTCTTTCTTCTTTTATTAGGTATGATGAAAAAAAAAACAATACCAAATGTTGCTGATTTCTGTTTTCCGGTGCTTGTAATGATATAGATATTAAGAAATGTTTCTCTTCCAGATATCCCTCGTCTAAAAGGGCAGCAGAAGACAGAGGAGTTTGAACACATTTTCCTGAGATTTGCCTTCCCTTCGTTTTACAACAGTCACAACAAATCCTGCTGTAAACTCTACCCAGGAGGTTGTTACAAGCTGCTGGACAGCACAGGATACACCTGTGAATTACTGAGAGGAAGAGTTACAAAAACTGAGAGAGACGGCTGGATTGAATTCAAAATATCAAATGTGCAGTTTGTGGATGGAGGCTACTACAGATGTATTGTGCTCGGAACCCAAAACCCCATCTACTCTGACTACTATGTCGAGGTCTCAGGTAAGTATTTTTATGATTTTCATTAATGTGATGATTTAAATGAGTATTCTGCAATAGCCTGGAGTGTGCCCAATAATGCTTGGACAAAAACTGCATTATTACAGCTTCGTAAGATAAATGTGAATTTGCAAAACAGTATTTCAGTGTAGTTTTTTTCCGTCTTTGTTTGTAAAGGAGAAATCCCATTTTATTCATAGCCATAAACTCAGGAAGCTTGTTCCTGAATAAGCTTATTCTTGCATTTTGCAGAAGCTTCAAAGCACCACAGTCAGTCTCAGCCTCCAGTGACAACAACCATCAAAACCCTCAGCACCTCCACAACACTCCCACAATCCACTGGACCTGTTCTGACACAGGACCAAAGCAGCAGTCTCAGGTATTTTCTCTGTAGATTATTCATTTTCTCTTCGTTCACTGACCATGTGGTGCTTTCTGACAGAAGAGAAATAATGGTTCATCTAAATTCTGTGACCCATCTTCTTTTCCAGAGTCCCCTGGAGTTTTGGCCTGCCACTAGCTGTCATTGTGTCCATTACAGTGATGGTATTGATCACTTCAGTTATTGGTGTTATTTGCTTCAGAGTGAAGGCAAAACGTAAAAAGTTGGGTAAGCAGTTTCCTTAAATTCATTTTTTCTGGAAATTTTTCTGGAATTAATATGTAGCTTTTTTTTTTTTATTCTGCAATATGTAAATAGAAACAATGAGATGTTGTTTGTTTTTGCAGACCAATGTGGAGAAACTCTGCATGAGTCACTGAAACAAGAGGCCCCAGTAAGTACTAGACAGGGAACATGTATCACCTGTGACTCATTGTCACTGGTTTTTAAAAGCAGATTGGACGTTTATGCTTCAAACTTCCTCTGCAACACTGTCTCTGTCTCCCCATAGGAAGTTAGTGGCATTGTCTATACAACAGTGGACTTTAGACCTCACCAGAAACCCACAGAGGTGTATGAAAACCTGAAGACGCCCAGAACACGAGCAGGAGCCCCTGAAACAGAGCTTGCTGAGATGGTGGAGTACTCCACACTGGCAATCCATCAGTGAATTAATGCGAAAGTTTAAATAGTTTCAGATTTTTAATGTGGGATTTTATTAATTAGATCGCTGTGTTTTTAAAGGAAGCTCTGTCAATTTTTAGAGTTTAGCAGGTAGGGAGGATCTAAAAACAAATCATTTGGTTGCATCATGGGAAATGAAGGGTCCACTATTTTTTTGGAGCTTGAACCACACAAAGGACAGGATATTTTGGCCTCTGCTGCTTCTATTTGAGTTCCCCAAATTCACAGAAGTGCAATGTTGAAACGCTGAATTACGTCTTTAAATGTAAATGACAAAAGCTTTTTGTGAAAAATGTTTGAAGGCATAAAAAAATGGAATGATAATGGCATTAAAGAATAAATCTCTCTTGTGATGATGCGCATGATTTGGTGAAATTAAGGCAATGACGTTGCTGTCCTTGTGGTTTTCTCTGAGTTTGAGACTTTTCAACAGTGCGGTCCTCTTCACAGGGAGTGAGATACAGCACCAGAGTTGTCCTATCATGTCATCGGGTTATCTTTTTTTATATCAGTGTTTGTCCTCGTCAGCCTCTTCTAGATTATGGCCTCACCCGGCCCTCTGAGAGCCACTCGATATTCTATTCTCGGCTTGTTCTTCCTTTTCACTGAAAAGCAAGTGGCAGTCCTTTTTGTATCATCTGTAAAAGATCAGGTTTCTCGAAAGAGTGATTGAACTAACAGACTAGACTGACTCTTATTCATGTGACATTTCAGTAACACAAATCTACCCTGACTAAAGATGGTGTAAAAGCTGTCTTGCTGTACTGATATATACTCTTGGTTGAGGCGACCACAGTCAGACTGACACACATAAAAATATACACAGAGTATTTTATTTGCTGTAATCGCTTTAATGCAAAGGCAGCTATAACATGTTCACATCTATATTTTCCCCAATATCCCATTTTTATCATGTTCAGTGTTAAATCAGACCCTATATGGAAACACACATTTATAGATTATTCATCAGGTGTCTCATTTGATTACGCAGACTTGGCCAGACCAACGTACAGAGCGTGGGCATCAAAGACAGCGTAGTACTCCCTGATGAAGACATCTCCCAAGATCCAGAGCTGGCTAGAACCACCCTGGCCAAAGCCAGTGTTGCAGCCGTAGTTGGTCTGTGGTGAGAAGACAAGAGAAAAAAGATTGAATACCCTTAAATCTTCATTATAGTGTTGAAAACTTTGCTATTGCAGCGAGTGGCAGCTGGGGTCTAACTGACCTCAGAGACGTAGGCAGATGCAGGGACGGTGAAGGCGTTTCCATTGAGAGTGAAGGTGACATCAGGCATGCTCTGGATGTTCTGGCAGTTCACTGTAGCCTGTGAGAGGAACATCACGCACAGAGCTGAAGACCGTGTAGCAGCAGAAGTTCTATTTATTGCTATTTTACAGTTTTCCAGCTGAAGCAAGTAACCGAGTCCTGTTTAATTATTTTTATTTGAGAGTTTTGACGTCAGAGCATCAAATGTCTGTTTACTCTGGGTTCAGAAAAAGGGGAAAAATCAGTGTCAAATGGTATGGTACAATGGCATGACTCACTTCTCCATACTGGTTGGTTGAGGCTCCAACCCAGGCATTAATGTTGCTGATGTCACTGTTTGGGCCAACGATCAGGGAGGTACCAGTGTCAATGATGGCCTGGCAGCCACCGGAGCAGGCCACAATCTCTCCATTGATGGTAACACTGTGAGGAGAAACAGCAGAAGGTGGATTACAGTCAAGCCAGAAGACTTTGTGCCACTTATTTTTTGCTGTAAATTTTCTGCATGCGACAAGGTGATTAACAGTTTTGTTCTGGGTCACTGATTTTGGATGCTTTTCTCTCTACCTGTCCATTTTGATCTGCCAGTAGGAGGCAGAGGTGAGAGGGATCCAGGTGATTTGGCCGGTGTAGTGGCTGCTGTCAACACCACCAAAGACCACCTCGCTGCCCTGCTGACCGTCGCTAAGAGAGAAAACAAAGGAACAAATTTCATACATAAATCAAATTTCATGCAAAATGAACAACACACTCTCAACCAAATGATCGTGTCTCAGTACTCGCTCAGGTAGACGGAGAACATGGCCTGGGACACCAGTCCCTGATTGACCATGTTGTAGAAGACAGGCACGACATCGTCAGAGGCAATGCTCTGGAAGGCCAGTCCCAGGATGCCGTCAGCCTGCATTTGGGCCATGAAGGGAGCCTCTGATTGGCTAAGTCCAAACACCTGGTTGGACACACTGATGCCGCCCACCTGGACACACAAGACAGCTGTCAGTCACAATTGAATAGACCTCGATGATACTGTATGCCTGTTTGAAGTCTAAATATACTTTGCATTTTGTCCCAGGGGTTTTTGTTTACCTCAACAACGTCGCTGGCCAGGAATCCAGTCATGCTGCCAGTGCCGTACTGGATGGACAGAGCCTGGTTGTTCGAGCTGAAGGTGGAGGACTGCTGTGGGTTGAATCTCCTGTGGTTCTCTGCAGAGGAACGATTTCTCTTCCAAATGTGCATTTTATGGCAATGTCAAGCAACTTGGACTCTTTTCACTGAGAGGGTGAGTGTTGTGCCACAGATTAAATTTAATAAACTGTTACAGAACCCAGTGATGGAAGAAGTATTTAGATTTTTTACTTAAATAAAAAGCAGTGATTCCACAAAGTAACAATAATAATTCACAAATGAAATGCAATTAAATTTTATCTAAGCAGACATGCAGAATTATTAGCGACAAAACGTACTTTAGTGTCAAATGTAAAATTTTGCAGAATGGCTTCTGTCAGCATTGTATAATCATATTTATGGGTTATTATTACTGATGCATTACTGTGTAGGACACATTTCAGTGCGTCATAGATATGTTAGAAACATTATCAGCCAATTCTTTTTCACTCCCAAAAAATTCACAGCTGACCAAACAACCGCCTGGGCTGTGGTACTCACCACAAGCCTGGCTGGAGCAGTAGACCGAAGGGACCCACAGGTTGGAAGAGCCGGTGTCAAAGATGACGGTGAAGGACTGAGGAGGGGTGCCAATGGAAACCACACCATAGTAGGACAACTAGAGAGACATGGGAAGACATACAACAGAGATACAGATGAATAGAGACTAACATCAGCTTCATTCAAATATTGCAAAATGAATAATTGAAACTTTGCTTTTTAAAGTTTAATGTTGCAGAAACTGATAGAGGCAGATGTATTGTATTATTGTATTGTATTATACAGCATTTTTCTTCACTTCAACCAAATCTTGAACCACATCTACATCTTCTGCTCTGGACTCACGTCAGCATCGTTGGTCATTGGCTCAACACCATTCTGGATGAACTTGGCCATGGGGTTGTATGGGTGCTTCTTCCTGTACTCATCCCACAGTCCTTTCTCCTGCAGGGCTTGCCTGGCAGTCTTTCCCTTGATCAGGGGGATTCTGTGCACAGCAAAGCAAAGTAAGAATCAGCAAATTCAAAAAAGTGTCCACTATAAGCTGGAGACATCAGAAAATAAGTTCTACTTTCAACTTTTGTCCAAGAAAGGTGTGAGAGATCAAAGCAAGATGCAGCACGATGGCCTTTAGATTTTCCCTCAAGAATACTAGATGAAAAGATCCAGCCTATTCAGGAGTAAAATGTCAAAGAAATGACGGCACAGGTTGGCTTTCAGGTCAGACTTACTTGTGGAGGCATTCGGAGAAAGCCACGAGGGCTGTGAGGACGATGAGCCACTTCATCTTGTTGGTCAGTTTAGTGTCGGACTCAGACAAGTGAATTTCCAGTCAGAGAGTCCAGCCCTTATATACAACATATCAAGGTTGTGACTCCAAAGTGCCCTTCTACATAACTTGATACGGTGGAGATAAGCTGGAGATAAGAAATATTTGATATGGTGATAAATTTCTTCTTATCAAGACGCAAGTATCCCATTAAACAAAAGAACATTTAAAACGTTTGCTAGAATCTGGAAAACATTTTTACAATAAACTGCAAAACCTTGTTGAATTTATAAAGTGGAAGTTACATTTTATGTGTTTGTATCTTGTTAATATAATAACATACAAATAGATGAGTTGAGCAAAATTAAATTATTAAAGGAAATGGGTCAGGGGATAGTATAAATTCAAGATAAGTGTTTAACACACACAGTGCGCACATGTTGATCAGGAGATCTGATGTCCAGAGCTTCTGTTTGACACTGATATGGAAACTTTCCACAGGTTTTCAAAGGTGTGACCTGCGTTTACTTGGGCAGGGTTATCTGATAACAATAATACACAAAACAAAGACGCAGCGGAAGGTGTGGACACAGAATAACAAAAACCTCAATGATTTTTATACTTTCTCAAAGATCAGAGCATGCGTTGTTTTGCTTGTTTGGAAAGTTAATTTCATGTCACATTTACATAGTTAATTTTATATATTTAATGTCTATTTTAAAATATTTTTACACTGCTTCCATAGCCTTGGTATTTGGTAAGTTAGTATTTAGATTCTTTGTTTTGATAATAAAAATAATACCACAATGTAAGAGTAAAGTTTAATGTATTATTTAATAGTTATTAGTAGTTATGCATTAATGTGTAAACAGCATTTTATGTTGCAGCTGGCTGAGGGCCAGCTAATCTCAAATTTATATACTATGAGCAGATTAATCAGTAGCAATGCACTGTATTTTACAAGCTCATCCTAGATTTAGTGTATAATAACTTGATCTGTAAAATAATGAGTAACTCTCTATAGTTAATAGTTTAATAAATGTATATGAGTGCAGTATAGCATTTTCCCCAGAGATATATTGGAGTAGAAGTATAAAGTGAAAAGAAATATTCAGGTAAAGCTGTACTTTAAAATTGCCCTCAAAATTGTGCCTAAGTGTTGTACTTGAGTACATGTACTCATTTACAATCCACATCGCTCTAAGCAAGTATAACCTCATGGATGTCACAGGTCATTATATGTTTATTTTAAATTCATTAGTTTCTCCCCTTTTTGTTGTTTTTTTAAAAATAGTATTAATACTACCTCTAATGTTAATGTTTACACTAATATTAATACTGATGTTATTATTCATTTACATTTGTTTGGCACAAAGTCGCAGATGCCTTTGGTCATTAGTTCAGTTATATGGCAAGGTCACGAAGGTAAAGACATGACCTTCATCACAATCAAACTGTGATTAAAGCCACTTTATACTTCCATCCCATAACACACACAATGTTTAATCAAACAACATAAACTGTACACAGAAAAAAAACCCTCCACAGAGCCCGTGTTATCATACTTTTATTGACAATCATATCTATACATTTCTCTTGATAAATATTAAACATAAAATAAGCATGAAAACAAAACAGCAAATGTTTTAATGGTTCACAAACAGCTTCCAGAGGAACCTTGACTTCGTCAAGTAAAAAGTGTCTGACGTCTACTGTGGCTCTTGTTTGTTGGTTACACTGTCTTGACAGCTCTTTTCCTGTCCTCGTTGTGTGCATTAATAGAACACAAACTATACATCATAGTGCATAGAGTACACAAATGAAGAATACAGTCAGTGAAGATGAAATATGTGTTTTTGATCCATAGCCTGTTCAAGTCTTCACTGTGAAATATTGTTTCTGCTGGGCTCTTCTTCATCTGAATGTTTGGGAGTCCATTAAAAGTCCAGGCTTTTGAAGTCATCAGTACATCTATACTTGCTATCAGCATATCTGGTGCACACCAGGTGGGGGAGACAGGGGCAGGTGTGATGTTGCCTTTTCCCTGGATAGGGCACCTGAAAGTGGGAAAAACGAGGGGAAATAATCTGACAGTTTAAATCCTTCATCAGCTGACAAGTTGGGCTGCAAGTCTTAAAAACTGCTCTTTAAAAGCCTGAATTAAGAGATTGATGTGATGTTAGCAGAATTAACTGTTGCCACCCGCAGATGATCAAAGTGATGAATGGCTCAGATTGCCCGGTTCGCTGTGGAGAAGATCAATAGCCTCTGCAGTTATCAGCAGCTTTTCCAAAGCTTCACCCAACCTGTCAGCACTTGATATAATCTGAATTTCCACTAACGCAGAGAACAAGTGTGCGTGTGTGTGTGTGTGTGTAGCATAACATTTCTCCCCACCTTGTGGCTGAAGGGGTGACATTCATCCCCTTCCACACCTCTTGGGACGCACATCCTCAGACCTCTCAGCCACAAACTGACGGCACAGCAAAGACCAAACCCACACTGCACGTCTCTCTCACAGGCCTGCAGGACAGACAGAGAGAGACGAGGTGGTACAGGTACAGACAGAAAAGAATAAAAGAGGCAGAGAGACGGAGAGGAGGGGAGATCTTTTGATGCCAGTGAAGCAGTTTTATTTTTATTTATGCTAATAGAGATACCCTTTTATGTCTGAATCTATTTCATTTTTATTTATCGTAATAGAGATGTCCTCTCATGTTCGTACAGTGAAAGCCATTTTATCCATTGCCTGTCATCTCCCTAATCCATTTACAAATGAATATCAATCAGAGGACTGAGATAATTTCCTCTCGTTTTTCCAATGCACTTCAAGCGGAGGAGGAAGTGATCTCTCGTCAGTCATGTGTAATCAGATTTTACAATATCATCCACCAAAGTGAGCTGCTCTGTTTGCATTAACATATAGTTTATACATATTTGTGATTTGAATATGAGGAAATTAAATCAAACGTCAAGGGCTAGTTGTGTTACAATAGACTGGATGTAAAAATTTTCATTGCAGACTGAAACAATTAGTCAATTAATCGATCCACCAGCTGCTAACGATTTCCTTTATCAAGCAAAAATCCCAAACTTTTTTCAGCACCTGCTTCTCATACGTGAGGATTTGCTGTTTTCTCTGTTTTACATTGTTGTAAATTTAATAACTTTGGGTTTTGGACTGTTCAACAGACAAAACAAACAGTTTAAAGCTGTCATCTGAGGGTCAGAAAACTGTCACTGTTTTACATGTTACAGAATAGCTTGTTTGATTAATAGAAACATAATGAACTGATTATCCAGTGATAAAGTTAATTGTTAGCTACAGCCATAGTGAATAAGTGGCTTTATTTTCAGTGTGAAATCATAGTTTCTCAATACACCTGAAGGAAGACAATTACAGAAAGAGATGACAATAACTAATCAGACAAGAATACATACATTAATTTAGAGGAATTGGACACCCCTCTAAAAACAGGTTAGATATTAATTTAAAACAAAAACACATCAGTGCGCTCTCACTCACCCCTGTGATGACGGCTCCTCTGGACCAGCTCAGAGACACCAGGAGGAAGGACAGCAGCACCGCCGTGAAGCCCATGACAGCAACAGGAGAACTGGGCTCTCTCAACACCCTTCAACACTGGACAGCAGCTGTTAACGGACTCTCTGGCACCTCACACTGGATCCCTGACTCTCCAGTCAGTCATGAAGGTTCCCAGAACTCCTAAGGGGGAGGGGGAGCCACACTCTCTCCCTCTCTTTATCCACCTCCGACCCCCACCCAACACTCCCTCTCTCCCTCCCCGTGTCTGAGACCTCCCCACACCCTCTCTCCGACTGTCTCCTCAGACGCTTCGTCATCTTACTCATCCAGCTGACGCCTGACGGAGGGTCACTGTAACCCTCTCTAACTCTAGATCTATGCCTGTTACACACTGTAGGATTTGACCATACATATGCTCAAGGCAGAAGCTGACAGCTTCCATGACTCCGGTGGTTCAAAGTAACACAAAAAATGTGGGAAAACTACTCTGAGATTCATGACATTCATGTGAACTAAAATTAACCTGACATCTCTTTGTGAGAAAAAGGGCACAGGTGCCATGAAATCCTGAGCTATTTGTCAGTCTCAGGCAGCCAGGACAAAACAAATCAACATTAAAGTCATTCAACACGTTTGCTGAAATTACCAGAGGCTGACTCATGGACTGGGGCTTTGTGTAAACATTATTAGGCTGGAAAGTGATATTCCTTATTTTATTATAGGATATGTATGCCATGATGCCATGTATTGTGACAGCTGTCATCAACCTTAGCCATGCATCACTAGTTTATCCACACAAATGAAGGCCTATAAGGTTGCTTTGTCATGGAAGCTACCCCATAATTGCTGTGAGGTGTACGATATTACTGAAACGTCAGTTTCAGTAGTATAATCAGTTACTTCTGCTCAGAATCTGTCACATGTTGAGTTTTTGAGTGAAATGATAACTTGGTTTGGTCTGTTTCAAGGTCTAAAACGATGTTTCTTTTATTATTCTTTGATTATTTAACTTTATGAAATTACTTCATATAAATTAATCATATTGCTGCTTATTTGGAGACACCGCCTCTTACTACACCTCACAGAAAATGCTTATTTGTAATGATTCGTCCCTGAGCTCTCTTGTTCCCTCCTCTGGACCTGCCATCTCCTCCTAATATGTTTCCTGTTGCCTGCCTGTTATCCACCCATCCATCCGTCACTGAACCTGCCCACATCTGTTTCTCCATTTAGGTCCTCCCATCCTGTGCTGCTACCAGCACTTGCAACAGCATGATCTGACCAGAATGTACCCAGCAGACCAAGTGTTTTCTGAGGAGGAATTTTATGACATCCGGAAGATGTCAGTCCCCTAAGCTGCTGCCCAGGGCTTCAGTTACCCACCGACCCAGAGCCTCAGCTGCCCATCCTGCATCTCGCCTGTTCCTGTGATGAGAGTCTCTGCTGATGTCTCATCTGTCCCTGAGTCAGCCAACCTGGCTGACTTCCTGTTCATAAGTTGGCCGATATCAAGCCTGTTCCCCAGTCTGTTCCTGAGTGAGCTGTTCCTGCCGACATCCTTTCTGATGTCCAGTTGTCTGTCCCCACCAATGTCCTGTCTGATCTCCAGTCAGCAGCCCCTGCGGACCCATAGCCAGACCTCCAGTTGGCCATCTCTGCTGACGCACAGCCAGAGTAGCTGGGCCATCAGTTGGCTGTCTCCGTTGACTCACATCCAGACCTCCAGCTGCCCGCCTCCTGCCCTGAACCCTGTCCTGACCTGTTGCTGAATCTTCTGGTACCAGTTGCCTTTCCTGATATCCAGTCTCATCGTCAACTTCCAGAGGGGTCCAACTTACTTCACTGCTCACATGCTGTCTTTTTCCCTAGCACAGTCACTTGTCATTTCTTCCTGTCTCCATGTCCTCTTCCTCACCTGTTTTCCATTTTCTCAATCACCTGAGCTTCCCTGTTCACTCACACCTTTTCCTAGTTTCGCATTATCCTAGTACTTATACCAGCCCTTTGTCCCCAGTCACTGTTAGAATGTCTGCTTATGTGTCTGTGTATTTATCTACATGCCTGCTACCTGTGTGTAGTACCTGTTGTCTGTACCTGTGGACCTGCCTGCTTATCCACGTCTGTAAACCTGGTTCAACCTGCCAACATGTGTGTTTGGGTCCTCCCTTCCTGTGCTGCTATCAGCAATTGTGACATTATTAAGTTACAGTGTCACCAAACTGATACCAGAATGTGAATAATGAGTCTTGATATCCCTGAATTATACCAGCCGTTACACAGTGTATGGCAGGGTGATGATACACTGACTCTAAGTCAGATGTCTTTTTGGGGTCCAGCTCATCTTCAGATTTACTGTGGTCGTAAAGTGGCCATGTAAGAAATAATGGGTCCTAGTGTTTTATGCCAACTATCCTTGATACAAGATTAAAGATTGCATATGTGAGTGTGTGTGTGTCTGTGTGTAACAAGGGAAGAAAATATCACACGTATGTGAACCTTGACAATTATTCCGGATGCATAAATTTGCACTTGTACATGTGTTTGCCTACGTGCATCCTCGGACAGTGATGGGCTGCAGGTTGTCAGTGGAAGCGGCCGGGCTCTGCTGATTTAAGGTGGTAGAAGAGAAATATGAGAGAAAAAAGAGGAGAGGAAAAGTTAGAGGAATTAAAGGAGGGGTGGGGGACATACCCCATGGGTTAGTCAGCAGGACATTACCCTTCTGCTGTGCAGTTGATGGATTCCCCCAATGCAGCGGCCACATAATTACATTCACCCCTTTCTGCCTTGTCAGCAGGAGCGCTGAAGCCTCACCATCTTGGGACAGGCAGCAGAAATCATGCAGTGAGGAGAACCAAGGCGGTGGCCTGCAGCTAATTTTTGAAGAAAACACATGAACAAAATCCATCAGCCAAAGGCTGCAAAAAACAAGGTTCCTCTTCATAATATTAAGACCATTTTTCATCTTCAGTGAAGAAAACAAATTGGTAAAGTTTGCATTATAGTTGTAACAGCTTTAAGTAGTTATCGTGCTGAGTAATGTTTGCACCATCCTGTTATGGCTAGGATGGTGGAGATTAATTTGTATCCAGAGATTTCATTTGTCAATGATCTGAGTGCCCCCCCCCCCCCCAAAAAAAAAACACTGGAGCTGTTTCAGGAAACCTCAACTTATTTATGAATCATCTGACCGCCTGTGCAATCCTTGAGACAAAAAGCGGAAGCTGTACTATCAATAAAGATTTTATTTTCAGGAGGAGAAAAAATATCGCAAGTAATCTTCTACATCTATAAATATATTTCGATATTCAGAGTAAATACTAAAATCCATTTCTCACTGTGGCTGGAACGAAGAGAGAGACACATGAATTATGGAATATAGAGAGGCAGGGTCTCATTACATAACTGATCCACTTTAGAAAACGATTTTAGTAACCTCGACACATAGATGAAGCCAGGAACAATGATGTATACTAAGCTTATATATCATATGCTGAGGGCAAAATATTACATCTTGGTAGGTAATAATATGTAAACACGACCCAATTAGTTTATGTCACATATCTGTCTACTTTAAATGTCCACACAGTATATATTTTCTATACATATAAGTGCACATCGTGTAGAAATTAAAATGCTACAGTGTTTACACATGTTGAAGTGACACCGCAGTCTCCACTGACGTGTTTGGGTCCGCTTCGCTCACAGCCACAGCGCGCTTCGTGCAGTTAGGTTCTCACAGGGACCCGTAGAGCATGTGACGGTCAGCTGACTCCAACCGGAAGCTTTGAGGAAGCGGACAACCATAACAACAAATCTTCAAAATCAAAACCCGAATTTCTCAAGTTATTTATTTCTCTTAGTCATGGAGTCGACCCTCGAGCAGCATCTGGATGATACGTAAGTTAAAGCGAGACTGTTTCTGAGTTTGTATGTAAAATGTTAAATGTAAATGTTAATGGACGTTAAAGACGACTTTTCGCTCCTTGTGTGTTTTTGGTAGCATGAAGAACCCAGCAGTTGTCGGTGTGCTCTGCATGGACCAACAAGGACACAACCTGGGCTGTAAGGAAACACCAAGATCGACATTAGCTTAACAGAAAAAGTGCTTCTCAGATATATAAACACCAAACTGATTTCTGACCGAAGGAAGAGTAAAAATCATGCCAGGAAAATTAATCAATTGCTCTTGTGAATTCACCTCAAACCCATGTACAAAATACAAAAGAACCAAAAGTAAAGGTACTCATTGAGAATGTCGCATTTCAGAATATATTTTGTATTCTTAGGTTAAAGCAATTTATGACCACTTTAATGTTACTGCTGGTAAAAGTGGGGCTAATTTTAACTGCTTTAATATTTTGTACTGATAAGTAGCAGGTGATTTTCCCCCAGAGGATCAATCAAATCTCATCTTATCTAAGCTAATACACCATATTTTATTTTGTATTTCTAATCTGCAAAGAAGCCTGTAACTAATGTTAATAAATGTAGTGGAGAAAAAAGTACAATTTTTGCCTTTGAATAGTGGTAGAGGTGAAGTGGAAAGGCAGTGCAGTACCTTAAAATTGCACTTAAGTACAGTACTTGAGTAAATATACTTAGTTACTTTCCACCACTGGTTTTCTACACAGCACAAAAAACTGACTGCATTGTTTTATATAAACGTGTTATTATTAGTGTAATATTTAATAAGTTAATGTGTTTACACTTTTTCCTCAGTTGTTTATGCACATTTTGTGTGAATGCATGTGTGAATGAATACACCAGATTCACAAACAGCCTTCCTTTCTTGCATATCCCCTATTCACAAAAAGCAACTTGAATTCTGTATGAAAGCAAGCAAGAAATGCAGATGCTGCTGTGACAAAATGAGCTTTGTATTTGAGAATTTAACACAATGTTTACATTTGACCTTTGTGCTAAAGCAACTTACAAGAATTGTAAGTAAATTATTGTGAGCTCCCTAATAACCACGCCAAGCCCAAGAACAAATGCGTAAAATGGAAGATGTGCATTTCAAAACAATATAACACAAATAAATCGCTACCCATTGTGTTGGGCCAAACTGGGTCAAAAGCAGTCCAAGGTTAATCATATTTGCAAAGTTAATAATTGCATGTTACTGGGAACTAAAAGTGGGCAAATACGTGCTAAGTAACATGACCAAGCAGAATGCTTGACTTGCTGATAAAAAAATAACAAAGCGTAGTTGTGTGTGAGCATCACTAACAATAAGTAACAAAGTCAGGTAAAACATATGATTATATCACTGCCAACTCCACTTACCCTTGTCTTATGTAAATACACCCAGCATGCTCTGAAGATCTAACCACCTGAACTAATAACCACTTGTTGTCAGAGATGCATTTGGTCACATAAACCACAAATTATAAGAGCAAAACACATGCAGTCCAACTACACCAACTACATATATGGAAATACAACTTTGATTTCACACATCCACAACAACAATATGCTGGAAGCACAGACAGCAAGGTCCTGATCATAACTGGATTTTTGGAGATGTGTCGTTTATAAAGGAATAATTTGACATTTTTGGTCTTTGCCGAGAGTTAGATGAGAAGGCCTGTAGTTTACTCAAGTCTGTAAAGCCAGTTAGCTTAGTGCAGCTCAAAGACTGGAAACGGGGGAGCAGCTAGTCTAGCTATGTCCAAAGCTATGTCCACCAGTACCTCTGAAATTGACACTAATTAACAGGTAAAATCACATTTGTTTAATCTGTACAAAAACTAAGTTGTGGAATTGCCTGGATTTATTTGCAGCACTCATTCTTGGCCAATCGCGTTGTTGCTTTGACCAAAAAGATGTGAAATCATTTGAAGTGTGATAAAATCAAAAACATGTTGATTTGACCTTTCAAATGTTAAATGTAGCTTTTAACTTTGAAGAAAAACAGACAAGTTACAAATAAGATGGTTGCTGTTTAATTAACCCAGGAGAAAGTTTAATCATGTTTAGTGTGTCCGCAGCACTGCTCAGTGACATCCCTTTATATTTCACGATCACCAGGCCGTGGCTCCCTGTCTGATGAACATGGTGGTGTTATGTCCGTTCTGGCCAAACAAGCTGCAGCTCTTACCAGAGACCCAACAGACACTCCAACCGTGTGCTTGGAGTCTGAATCAGGGTGAGCACTGAGACAACCTTTTGTCTTTTTTGGTTGACTGAGTTCCATCTCTCCTCCCCCTTTTCACTCTCAGTAAATGTAAGGTGTTTTTTTTCTGTAGTGTTTTTTTTGATTAATACTTGGGGAGATCAGTAAATCTAGGAGAAGCAGTTGAAAGAGATCCAGAATCAAAGATTGAACGACTTTGGCCAAAGTCTTGGCAGAGCAGTTTATTTTCATTTGTGTGGCTATGCTGCCACCTTCTGGACTCTGTGTGATTCCAACTTCCAACAATGACTTCTTCCCAACACGATGATTGGGAAGAAGTCATTTTAAATGTCAGACCTTGTTGCTTTGTTGTGTCAACAAGCTGTAAATCTGTGACTTAATGACTGGGACAGATGTCAGGTTTGAGCTGGTGAGGCGATTTCTCTGTTCTGATTATTAGTGATCAAAAACAATTAGAAATTACTCAACTAATAAGTTACTTCAATGTGGGTTAGAACTAAATTCTCTTTAAATAGGACATTTATGCAACAACATTTGTGCTTCTACTGCTGATACCCATTATAATGGTGATGGTGCTGATACAAAGAGAAATCATAACATCACCAATGATAATCATGCACAGACAGCCTGTGGACTGATATGATGTGTAAGTCAAAGGCCATTCAGAGATATCACTAAAACTTCAATTAAATTTTTACTCATTTCTCTTGTCTGTACAATTATTGTTTATCAGGTGGATGTGTCTCTTACTATATTGTTTTTTATATTTGTTTTTGTAGAAACATTCTGGTGAGGAGTCACGGGACCATCACAGTAGCAGTTCACAAGATAGCATCTTGAAGACACCAAGGCTCACTGAGGAGTTTTATTGTAAAAAAAAAAAAAAAGTACATGTAAACAAACACAAGTATAATCACACAATCTGAATGAACTTTGAGAGAGAGGAATGTGGGGTTTCCTCACTGGTCTGCTGTATTGTCTGTATTATCAGATCCCATATTTAAACCAGAGAGCGCTTTCTAACTTTCTAATGCTGAAACACTGGAGCGTGAATCCTTTCTTTTATATATATATATATATATTAAAAAATGAGTATACACCAATTCGTTAGTAATGCTGTTTTATTGATTCTGTGTCTCATATGATGTTATATCCAGCCATGTTAATGCTGTGTGTCTTCGTCTTTTTGTTAACACCCAAATCCTTCAATCCAAGTCAGTCATGCACAGAATAACAACCCTTAATAAACTTTAACTTGACTTTGTGCTGCCCTCCTCTGTGTTAAGTATTCATTATTTTCTCCTTTGCTCGGTGTTTCATGGTTAACCAATTCATTTTCTTTGGCAGCGGCGTTACATTCATCCCAGACATGAGAAAGGGTTTCACAGTTTGCAATCATTGATGAAACCGCGGAGGTCAAGCATGGCGGTAAGATCTCACTTATATATTTACAGTAAGAGCTTGTAGGAACAGGTAATACTGGAGCTGCGGCAGCAGCAAATGTTTTCATGCACCGGCGAGATTTCCCTCCTCTCGAATCAGAGGTTGTTTTTGTCAGATAACCCGTGTATCCCAGTTCTCTCCGTAGCACTTGTTTGCCGATCCGCAGAGTAGACTGACAGTGCAGCGCATCTTGGTGGCGCACCGCCTTCGTCCAAGGCCTGAGAAAAGTCTGCGGTGGTGGTGGCTCTGATGTTTTGACCGCAGAGCTTTTCTTTCTTTCTCTCTCTCTCTCTCTCTCTCTCTCTCTCTCTCTCTCTCTCTCTCTCTCTTACTCTCTCTCCCTTTCTGAGCCCTCAGATGAGGTTCATTGCTACGCCTCAGTCACGTGGCTGTCCTCAGCGAAGGCTTTGCTTTCTGCGGCTTCTCAGCGCAGCCAGCGATGTTGAGGCTGAGATGTGAGATGCAACTCAGAGGGGCCCGCTCATAGAGGCAAAGTTATGGCACGGACATCCTCGGAGAAAAAGGTCCCGCAGCATTTCTCCTCTGCCAATAAGTCCCTTGCAGGGGACGCGCACGCCTTTCTGGGACGCACAACACCGGAGCGAGAAAACACCAAATTACGCATCATATTAGACTAATTAAATTCAGGACAGAAGCACGTCGAGGAGAGAAGGGGATTTCAGGTAATGTGCTTGCTTTCTTGCTTGCTTTCTTGCTTTATTTATTTATTTATTTAGGCAATTTATGGCAGCCTTTGTAGCTGTCATCTAATTAACCATTTTAAATATGAGTGAACAAAGACATCACGCCATGTTTAGATTTGAGTATAATCCTTTTCTCTATTGGTGAACTAAGCCTTTCTCCCTAAGAATACAAAACACATAGGTTGCCTCCCAAACTGTCACTCACTGACACTGGCCCTCCAAAGTTATTTCTGGGTTCAAAACTTTTCACCTACATTACGTCAGTGCAGGTTTATGCTTCTTTTTGTCAGATGGCACAGAGATAACATCCTCTAGAAATTCACCGCTAAAGTCTCAGTGTGGCTGAATTTTCGCATCTGCTTGAACGACCCTTTTCTTGCCCTCCCCAGCAGTGTTGAGTTGAGTGAGGGGGCACAATGCAACAGGCCTGTGAAGTGAAGATAACAACTGGCTCACGGCTACACACGGTAAGACCTCCCTGTTTTCTCCTCACAGTAATGCGGTTTTGTGTATGCCTTCGTGGACTAAGCCAAAAGCTTTCAGCTGAACACCCTGCATTTACTACATAATCTCACAATTCCTCAGGACTGATGTCTGGCTTTCCTCAGGACTCAGTGTAGAAGCTAGGCTATGGTCATGGTTGGAGGCTTCAGGTTGTGAATTTGGATTATCTCAGTGGATGAAACAGGCAGACAGAAAATAATAAAGAAAACATTATATAAGGGAAAGTTGCGTCGGAAAAATAAAGTTTGCATAACCAAAGAAATATACATATATTTATTTTAGACTAACACTATTTTCTTCACGTCTTCAGTACTGTAGAGCCCTGTAGAAATGCCAATTCTTGCAAAAGAGTTGTTCAGCTTAAGAAGTAATCTCCTAGAGAAAAAAATAGTTAAGCTATCAATGCATAATATTCACAAAAGCAGGTTATTGGGAGGGTTCGAACATGCTGAATATCCCGATATTTTTACCTTGTAAGTAAATGAGTATCTTTTTTTGGTTAGCCTTTTAACTTTAACTGGAGTACTCCTACTGTGACCCCAGTAACACTTTACAAAACTGCCCTGTCAGGATTTAAATATGCACTTGTTCATCTCTGCTGATCGGCTGGAGATGGTGAACAGGGCTTTTTATCTCTCACCATCACTGAGACTTTTATTGTCTGCAAGCTTCTTAAGAATATAGAAACACCTTTACAGTTTACGCTTTACAGCTGTAATGCAGCAGATGGAGGTGTACAATTATATGGAGTGTGGCTCTGCAGTCACGGTTTGCACTGTGTAATGGATTACAGTGACAACAGATGTGTATCCCCAAACTTCCCTCTACTTGAGACTTTTACATAATGCAAAATTGAATGAATGTCTTTTTTTTTTTTTTCCAGTGTCGAGTGAAATGTGTAACTGTTTTGGAAGCGGAACCTTTGTTTGGCACACTTTTTATAGAATTCACTTGCCTGCTCTTCCACAAAGCTGATTTTCTTGTCTTAGCTCTAAGCCCTTGTGGACGCCCATTTGAAGAATGACGCTGTGGCAGACTTTGAATTATTTGCTGTTTGGGCTGCAGTTATTCACCTGAAGACTTGTCTGTACAGATTTTCTGTCAACAAAGAAGTACTCAGTGAGTCATCTATCGGTGTCTGTAATCTGTGTCAGTGTCAGGGACAGTTCCTATCAAAACACTAACATGACATTGTTGCATTGACCAGACCACGAATTTGACTGTTGCCTCACAATAATTTAATGAGATCCTTTCTTAATTAAGTATTGGGTGCGCCTGTGTGTGTGATGGGTTACCTTGCCTGGAATGAAATATTCGTCTGTTGTTTACAGTTGTAAAAGTTGTAAACAGCTATTACAACTTGGATCCACTTATTTGTGCAAAAACTCATTTTCTGCAGTGACCCAGATTAAAACAAAGCAAAGAGCTGAAAAGGCCTGATTGCTGTGATTGCCTCTCTGCCACCCATACTCAAAAAATCTGTGTGAAACACAAACTAATTCCCTCCCCTCAAAACTATAAACACTTTCACCAGCTTTTACAATACCAATGCAGTTCACACTATATAATTGCAATTCATTATTAGATTACACTTCAAAAGCTGTCCCCTCAGGCACTTAACCTGTCTCCATATTGCCACTACATTGGTATGTGAGAAGCCCTGGTTGAGTCATTCTGTCTCTATAGCACAGAACATGTTCACGTGACTTCTGTAATTACCTGGTAGATGCCCAGCTTTTTATTGCCCTTCTATCATTATCAGGAACCTTTCAGTAATTAAATCTGCTTGTCATTGTTTCTCAACGTAAATGGAAACACAGAGAGGGAGGAAACAGAGTACAACACCCTTCACAGTGCTGCACATCTGTTGAATCAGACTGCTGACTGAAGCATTAAAGTTGTATCCCAGTGCAGGGGCTGGATTCTCTCTGACGCCTGCACTTGCTGACCAATGTTAACAGCTCATTTCATCAGTCACTTGTAAAAATCTCGCATAATAAAAAAGCTATGGGAAGTCACACATAAAGTTTGAAAAAAAAAAAAAAAGCGATAGCGAGCCAGATATTTCCCTCAGGAGTTGGCAGTGAAGGAAAACAGAGCTAAAAGAGAGTGAATATTGGACTCAGATTCATCAGGTGCCCAGAAACATGTCAACATTAATGATGTTGCTCTTTAACTGCTGCAAGGTATAAATAAACAACTCTTTGCTAAAACTTCACCATATCAACATAAAAGGTGATGATAGGTCAGTAATAAACTACAACTTATTTCCACTGCCCCCACATGGCAGTTATGACAAGGTTAAAAGTGCTATATGTACGTTTTTGCTATTTCTACATTGCCAACATCAGCAGTAACGGCATTTTATATACTATTAGTACAGCAGAAACGTTGCAAGTTACATGTCAAACTTCACTCCTTCATTTGCCAGGAGCTGTCTCCAGTGGTGGAAAGCAGTGTTAACTCTTGCTTTGCCTCTGTTTCTGTTGCTTAAATTAGCATTCAAGAGTCTGTAGCACAACTCTTGATTAATTTGCAAGTTGAACAGGACCAACCTGACTGTACCATTTGTTAAGTTCCCATTTGTGGAAGAGATCCAGACTCAGTCTAGCCTTCAGGTCCTCTGCAGGTTGCCTGCATCCTTCAAAGGATCCAGCCTCTGAGGTGATATGCAGTGTTTCTAGTGTAGAAGCAAAAGCTGGAAGTGCAGCTCATGTGACACCATCAGGCCAAGAAACAATTATTTACAGTATTCTTAATGCAGAATATTTCCTGTCCAGTTTCCACACTGTTGTATGATGCTTTCAGGTTTTAGACATGTGAGCGTTCACCTGCATCCATTTATTAACATTTTTTCTTGAATCATTTGTTACCTCAGTTATCATTGTCCTCTTCTTCTTGTAGGTGTAAAGCTAATCTTGATGCAGCCATAGTTCCAAGTGCCCTTCAACCAACCTGAGGATGACACTCAGAGAATAGGTCCTCTGACTTCGTTCTTCACCTCCAGAGCCTTCAGGCATACTACCAAAACAGTGTAACAGGTAACCCAGCAAGCCTGTTTAGGCTTATCTAATTGAGTGCACTCGAGATTCTAGACGTGCCATAATCAGATTTGTGAAATGAACTTTGTCCAACAATTTAAAACTCAAAATGCAATCTTAATAACTGAATATGAAATTGGAAACTGGTCTTTAGAATGTCCATTGTTTCTAGCTTGTATGAAGTGGAAATTGCATTTTGCATTTGCATAAAGGACAAGATTCTCCCAGGTTTGTTTCTGAATGCCATCTATTTTCTAAACTAGTTGACAGACTATAACACCAGTTTGGCTAAATCAAGCCAGTCAGAGGACAACACCCCACTGACTGCCATCTAGCAGGTTGTATTGTATGAACAAATCTGGACATGTCTTAAATGTGGTTACATGTCAATCTCGTTTACGCCCGGCTGAACAATGGTGAACAATGTTTTAGTGTCCTGTTCACTGTATAAAAGCATTATCTTCTGTTTGTAAGTCAGAAATATTATCCCAGAGATATTTATTATGGCCCAGAGATATTTATTTATTATCCCAGATACTTTATGTCATGAAAGAGAAAACTCTTCTCTGCAGAATTAACAGAAAATGAGGGGAGTTTTGAAGGCAGAGTTTTCATACTCAGGACAAACCAAAGCAGTAGGATTGTGGAAAAAACTTGGAATAGGTGAAAAACCTCCTAGATTTCATTATTTCAAAGAGGAATAAGTTTATCACCCATCTCATATCAGAGACTAGAGGCTTAGTTTTCTGTTGTGTAGCTCCTTTTTGACATCTTGGATTTCTTAATATTGAACTTGGGCTATTTAGCTGTAAACCTGTCTGCTCTCATACCTACATGCTTTCCTTTGGCAACATTCTCCCTTAATAATTTTCTGTAATGTGAGCAGTAAATTGAGATTTCAGATGCTTATATAATCATTTACATCCTCCCTGACAACTGTAGTGTCACACAAGTGAAACTTTTGCATCTATAACTTAGTCCCCATGCATTATAGGATTAGTAGTAGAAAGTTGTATACATTCCATGAATGCATTTTTTTTTAACGCTCCACGCTTTTATGCTCAGATTTCAAACATTCAGTAAATGTAATCTGTCAGCGAAGCTTCCTTTCGCAATGTTTCTTTTCCTTTCAATGATAAAAATCTAATTAACATGAATCATCCTTTTCTTTCTAGGTATAACAGTTGACATGAAGAAAACAAGTTTGTTCCAAAATGTAACTGTACCTGAAATTCCACCTTATACTCACTTTTAACTGCTGTACTAGATACTTTATCACGATGGCACTGCAGCAAATGAGGCTGTGGTGTTATTGCACTGTTTCTAATCAGTTTAACTCTCAGGAATTGTATGTGTGCACAAAAGAAGGTGACTTTTAAGTTAATTCTAAAACTTTTGGCTTTTGGCTACAGTCTCACCAAAAAAAGTTGAGCTGGGGCCAAATCTACTGGCCCTGCTGATACTATTATTGCTACAAGCACCAATAGCAGTGACAACACTTAAGACGCATGGCTGCTCTTAAAGGAACATTTTGACATTTTGGGGAAACGTGTATTCATTTTCTGGCCAAGGGATAGAGGAGAGAAGATAACGCTCTCACATCTGTGTAGTCGAACCTGCAGACTAACTAAACTGACCCAACCCTCCGTTCTTTTTTCTTAATTTCTTTTTTTTTTTTTTTAGTATTATCACCTTTATTGGAAAGGACGGTTTAAAGGCAGGCAGGAAACAATGAGAGAGAGAGAGAGTATTACATGCACATGCAACACAGGTCCTTGGGTGCAATGGAACTGTGGACGTTGGGGCCATGTGGTGTGCACCTCAAACACCAATTGTTTTTTTTTTACTATTTTTCTACAGATTGATCGAACAGGACATAGAGTGATGATTAATAAGCTTTAGAGGTAGGTGGATCTTGTTACTTTTGTACAGAGCCAAGCTAACCAGGCTCATCTACCTTGTCTTCAGAAAGCGGATGAACGCATTTCTCAAAATATAGAACTAGTCTTAAGGCTCCCCTCCAAACCTTTGGAGTTTTGAGCTCTAGGAATTCTGCAGAGATGTTGTTCATCTAGTGGATGTGCGAGAGGACGCACATGCACATTTGGTGGCCCAATACACAGTCCTTTCAGTGATTTCACACTATTCCACCGATTAGCAGGTGGAGGCAACACAACAAGATATATAGAAATGAGCCAGCAAAGCTAGTGAATAGTGAAGAGGAAGACAATAAGCTGGTAAGCACAGATGGAAAAGAAAGAAAAGTTTTTTTTTAAAAAAGGGGTTTGTCAGAAGAAAACTCCACAGGGTACCCTTAAGACTTCTGTTTTAGGTTTGCTCAGTTCAGACTTGGACTCATAAATCACGCTTTCAGAAGGTGGAGGTTAAAAGATCTGTGAGTTGTTTCTCATTGGTTGTGATTTTCTTTTCCTGCAGAAAATAACTTTTTAAATTTATATCTCCATAAAAGGAATGTAGGTCAAAGTGAGACAGATTTTAGAGAACATAATTCACCAAGTAACGTTACTAAAATCTAATATTGGACTAGACGCACAATGTAAAAGTTGGAGAGAGAATGTCTTGCTGGAAGTGTGCATGGTGTTAATACCTGACTACAAAGTGCTGATCTCCAAGCTGCCATCGCTCCAACCCTCAGACCCCCAACACATTTACAAACATGCACTCAAGCACACTCCAAGGACAACTTGTGAACAGCACATGGGGGAAATACTTTCCTTGCAGTACACTGGCCCAATTCATTCCCCTTTTAATCCGCTCTCTTCTCTCTGCCTGATTTGGTCTTGGCTTCTTATACGTGTCTAAATCTGACTAAGTTAGTGATGCAGGCTACAAAAGACTGGTGATAAACATAGGTTTACTACGCCTTCTCCTCCTGCATTGTTCAAGGTGACTTTTCCATGTCATAATGGGTATAGGTATTTATAATGTTTACCTTTACCCTCTCGAAATGATCCCACACTTTGGATTTCCTCCCCAACATATGTAATTACTGTCTAATAACCATTAGGGACCAGGGAGGGAGTGACTGTGTGTGTGTGTGTGTGTGTGTGTGTGTGTGTGTGTGTGTGTGTGTGTGTGTGTGTGTGTGTGTGTGTGTGTGTGTGTGTGTGTGTACACCAATTTATTCATGTAAGTGAGGTTTATAAGAATTTAAACTGTCAAATGAAGAAACTCTTCCAAATCCACTGATTTATAGTATGTCTTTCTTTTAAAGATATTTATACAATAATTATACAGGCAGCTTTGATATCATGCTTAAATCATATGTAAACTGTATATGTGAGATAAACTATCAAGCGAAAACAAAAGTATCTATATGTCTAGATACCATTTAATACAAGTGAGAAAAATGTGCAGTATATACTTTTGTGATTTGGATGAACTGACCCTTTAAAGACGAATGCTAGTTCCAACAACCAAACCCTGTAAATAAACAAACTGATGTTATATCTTGTGACGCTGGATCAACAGTGGGCAACCAGATGATGGAGCTTTTGGTGACGGCAGTCTGTGACAGTGGACTGGTGTTTACTGGTGTTAAGACGGTTAATAATTAATGATTAAGACATACAATATACGTACGTACAGTAAAGAGCTGAGTTTGCTAATTGCCATTGGTATTGCTGCTAAAGGCGTCAAACTCTGTTGCTCAATCCTTGCCTCTCTTTGCCCTTCTGGTTCATCTCTGACCCCAGCACCGCCCCTGCATTCAGCTGTGGGACCTGTTTCTCAGTGGGAGAGCTGCAAACTTTTTTTCACTTTAATTCTGACTTAACTTTTAGTAAAATATTATTATTGACTAGTTTTTGTCTGGAAGTCATGTTTCATCACAAATGATTTTCAAGTCTTTATTCTGTCTATGTTTGACGCTGTCAGAGCTCATGCATGAATACACAAAGTTTTGCATGTTTCTCTTTCAACAAGACTCATTAAAAGTCTCCTGATATAAGCCAAATACTTAGGAAGAGGATCCTTTGGAAACATGTTCCAGGAAGGGCTCGAAGTTACTCAAGGTCACACATTGTGTGTTGGGTATGCCAGGTCAAACTGTAGTACAGTTGGCTCATAGCACAGGCATAAACAGGGAGCTCCTGAATCACCTCTCGACAGGAGCGCAGGGTCATGTAACAAAGCTGCAGTCTTAAGGCTTGAGTCCTAACTTCAGAAGTTATACATGTAATGCATGTACACACACACGTGTGAACATACATGCGTACCAAAACATAATGTGCACCAAATATGAAATTAAGTAAAAAAAAAAACATGTAATTATCAATGCACACAGTAATCCATTATCATCCCTCTGACCCCCTCTTCCCTTTGCCAAGACAAACATCAAACTTCATTATCTTATAGCTCATCAGTGCGTGCCCTTAAATAACCTGGTTATTCTGACTTCTACAGTAGGTTCACTTTGTAACTTGACATAAACCTGGTTTACTTCAAGGTACCCTAAGGTTTTTTTTCCACTCTTTCCTACCAAAACTAATTCTGTGTATCTTTGAGGCCTTGTGAATGTGTAGGATGCATTTTCTTCCATATAGTAGCCTATTTTTGGAAGAATGCACAATCTGCCTCATTTACATCCACGTCTGCCCCCTAACACAGAGGTGTAAGTCAGTTTGAGGAAATCAGCTATGTTTTTAGACTGTGTGGCTTCAAATGTTGCTTGTTCAAAAGTTGCTTTCTAGAAGCTGGTTTTCTGAGTGGGGATAACTTGTATGAGGGTTTCTAGGTTTTACTCTGCAAAGTTATCCAGGTAAACTCAGTATAACCACTTCCTGGAACAGCCCCAGGGTTTCTCAGTTCAGTTCAATTATCACAAAGTTAAAACATCATCATTAAAGCAGACTTTAGCCCATCATGCACAGGATGATCATGCCGTTCCAGTCTGACAGAGATCTTAGAGATACACATAATTAAATATTTGCACTTACTGCGACATAGGCACTCTTAATGTAAACACTGTTGAGACATTCAGTCCAGTGCAGTAGCTGTAATAAGAGCAAAAGAGGTGGAAAAGTAACAGGTATAGCTGTACTGTAACCGACCTGTTTCACAGCTCACTGACTTAACAAGTTAATACAGCATTACAGTCTACAGTCAGTTACCCTTAAAGGATCATTCTGTTCCGTGACATGACGATAAATGAATGTCAGATATCGGTCACCACGTTCTTCTTGGTTGTTTTAAGCAAAAGCAGTGTAAGGAAGAAGGAATTCACATCACAGTGTGAGTTTTATTTTGAAAATAATCACACTTTTCTTTTTGGAGAAAGAACCTGCTTGTCTTTCTTCTTCAAAAACTCCAATGCTGTTTTGTTGTTGTTAGGTGGAACGTTAGAGACAAACATTCATTCACAGAAAGCAAATTCACACGATGTATTTTCCTTAAAAATGCAGCAGAGAAATGTTATTACATACGGAATCAACACTTAAACACACATCAGTCACTGTGTGAAAGATCTTGTAGCAGATATTGTGGTTTATTTTTTTAAATGAATCCTTGAATGTCCTTAAAATGAATGTTGCCAATGAATACTTCTAATTATTCAGCTTATGTTAGTGATATTTTTCCTTTTCTTCTCCTAGTGAAACCAAGGCAGCCATGAACCTGTTCAGGAAGGATGCCATGAGCACAAAGAAGGAGAAGGAGAAAGAGATCCAGTATGAGGACCCTCCAGATGGAGGCTGGGGCTGGATGGTGGTGCTACATTGTTTCCTGGTATGTCCATCTTAGTTGTTTGTTTGTATTTTATTAATATGATGGTTTATTCATAAAATGACTTATACAGTATAATAACATAAACGTAAAAAATAAGTGATTATTGAACTTTTGCACAAATGTCAATCAGTATTATGCACACTGGAAGATTTCTAAACAGAAAACATGAAAATATTGAGCCCAATAACGTCAAACAGCACATTGTTTGCACTACTTGTGCCTCTACACTACTACACTGCTAATTTGACAACACTGGATATAATGTAATATTACCTTTTTGTGAGTATCCGTACGTGTGTTTCACAGAGCTCAGTCTGAAACAACATCACTGTCTTGTTTGAACTGTGTGTTCAGGTAAATGTCCTAGTGATGGGAACACTGAAGAGCTTTGGGATCTTCTTTGTGGCCTTCCAAGATGAGTTTGGAGGCTCAGCAGAGAGCATCAGCTGGATCGGTTCCATCATGTCGAGTTTGCGCCTGTCTGGAGGTTTGAACTGAACAAAGGCAACTCTGCCTGCATCTGTTTAGCTCTGAGTCCATACACTGGATATAAAGATACTAACATCTCAGAGGTTTTTCTCATATAATTGTATCCTCTCTAATTCATATCCCCATTTAAAGTTGTAAGACAAGATTACTGTTATCATTTGAACCCTATTTTCCTCTGGATGTTTACACTTAGATATTGAGCAACAGAAGATCAGGAACATTTTTGGAGTTTGTGTCTATGTTCTTCCTCTTCTCTTATCCTCTGTAGCACCCATTGCCTCTGTGGCCTGTGCCAAGCTAGGAACCAGGGTGACCTCCATTGCTGGGGCAGTGCTGGTCAGCGGAGGCTTCCTCATAAGTATTTTTGCAAACAGCGTGGTTTTCCTCTACATCAGCATGGGAGTGATAGTCGGTGAGTAGAAATGTGTGGTAGCTCAATGGGATTTAAACTTTCTGTTTCCCTGATGACTCTGAAAACACAAAGTCATAGTCACACATTCATTGGTTGTGAATGCCTTTCTCTTGTCTGTCCACATTCCTGTGACCGACATGGTGTTCGAGAACGATAGCCTCTTTTTTCTTTTTAAATATTCTTAGGAATGGGTTTCGCACTATTATACCAATCCTTCTCAGTGGTCACAGCCCTGTACTTTCGAAAGAGGTTAGCAACAGCGTATGCAATCGGGCGTTCCGGGATGGGTTTGACCTTTGCCCTCGCCCCATTCACTCAGCTGCTCCTGGACCAGTATGCCTGGCAAGGTAGGCAAGACAAATCTCTTAATGAGCAGGCAGTATCAGAGCCTAAAGCAGTTCTTGTGGTTCTTCAGGTGTATTTCTTTTTTTTTTTTCGTGTGTAAGCAGAAATACCTTGCATATAAGGTCCATATTTTGGGTCCTGAGCTCTCCTTGTCTCTCACAGGGGCAATGCTGATTCTTGGTGGTCTCATGCTGAATCTGGTGGCCTCTGGGATGCTTCTGCGACCCATCAACGTGAAGCCTCCCGTGTCAAACGCTACCTCTTCTCCCATCCAAAAGAGCCCTGCTGTTTCCCTCAAGAGCTCCTCAGAGAAGGAATACGCTAAGAGCTGTTTGAATGGCTCCTCTCACTTATCCAATGGCATCTCCAAATCAGACTCATTCCCATCCCCTCCCCCCCCTCACAGGGACACTGAGAACCTGGGGGGCCAATGTACTCAGGGACCCCAGGACCAGTCAGTGAACCCTGAACTGACCAGACTGGTCCTCAATGGTGTGAATGGCCAGGAGCCTCACCATGACTCGGGTCAGTGTAAACCCACAGCTGCAGACAGCTCAGCGGAGCTGAATGGCAGCATGAATGGGTCCACCATTGTTGGATTTCCCTCACATGCCAGCACACCCAATGAGGTGACCGTCAGAAAAGCCAAAGTACTGGATTTCTCCCTGCTAAAGGACCCATTCTTTTGCATCTACACTTGGTCCTTGGTCTTCAGCCAGCTGGCCTACTTCATCCCCTATTTCCACCTGTCTGCCCGAGCCAGAACCCTGGGCATCGATGCCATGGATGCTTCATTTATCATCTCTGTGGCAGGTGAGGCACACATTGGTCAAAAGTTCTTACTTTGTTGTTATGATCCACCTTGAAGGAATAGTTTGGTGTTTTGGAATTAGAGCTTATTTGCTCTCTTAGCAAAGGTTATATGAGAAGATTGACACAATTCTCATGTCTGTTCGTACATCTGGTTCTCGTAGCTTAGCATAGACTGGAAAAGCAGAGGCAGTTCTGTTTAATTCACTAATTAATATGTTATATCTTGTTGATTGTTTATGAAATTGTTTTTCAAGCTGAAAAAAAATATCCAAGACAGTCAATCATATACATGCACAGGCATCTGAGAAAATTGGGTATTTACATTGTGTGGTTATGTTATATGGACATGTAGTGTCAGACCAAACATGTCCCTAAACTAGTAGACAGGTAAGGGGTGTGTCTAATGATAGGAGTCACCATGTTTGCTCCATAAACAAGAGAAGTAGGTTAAGTTGTACCAGAAATCCCTACCTGAACCTCACTGACAACAAAAGAAAAAAGTGTAAAACTTGTGTTTTCCAGCTTAAAGCCATCAAAAAAAAAACAGTCAATTACATATAGAGTAAGGGTTGGGTTCTGCTCATCCAGAACTAGTTTGTTCGATATTTGTCTGATCAAGTCGGAAATCAAATCAAGGGTATACACTTGTTCTGAACGTCCGCACTCTAAGGTGGATGGAAAAACCAGCTGTCATATCTTTTAAATATGGGAATAATGGCACACATCTTCTCTCCTGGAAGATGTTTGTGGTGTTGCACTCTGTTGTTCACAAGAAAAGTAAAAGAAATAGTTGTATCAACAATGAAAATTGAGAGCTACAGAGAGAAGTTTATTCCTTGGCTTCTTTCTTGTGTCTGCACAGCTAATTGAAACATCTCTTCCGGGGTGAATCACAGAACATGGTAATGGAAACTTTTTCAAGGCATTTTAATGAATAGAGGAACTCATTTGAATTATGTTTTTATTACATTTAACAGAATTGCTTTTATAATGATTATTGAAATATTTTGACTATTTTGCAATATGCCACATCTGATAGAGGCAAAAATACCTCCCCCTCTGGGGAAATTATTTAGAGGCACTGTGCCCCCTCTGACTGTGGACCAAATATGGTGATACCTACATCCAGTACCAGTGCCACCCCTTGCCTGACTGCCAGCACATCAATTTGATTGGTGTAAAACCACATGATCATAAACCAAACTCAGTCTTGGCCACATGATTTACAGTGTGCGCTGATGGCTTCTGTTTTAACTGTACCTGTTCATTTTTGTCATACTTCCCATAATGAAAGTCAAAAAAGAAACTGTTCTCATCTCAGAAGCAGTTGAACAGATTTCAGTCTGTTAGACAACAGTCATGCATTTGCTTTTGTCTGAAATTTGGATAAAGCATAGAGTCAGAGAAAAACACACTCTTTATAAATCTGACAGATTCCAGACTGAATAAACAGTGGTCTGCTACCGTTTGTCTTTGAATGTGGCTTCCAGCAGGGATTTCACAGTGACTGTGAAGAGGGAGGTCCAGGTTTCTTTCAGACCGGGTCTAAGAGGCGATGCAAAAAAGTCCTCAGTCAACTTCTAGGCATTAATTATTTGTGAGCTGCTCAGACTCTGCAGTCTTATGTAATGAATGTGCTTACATAAAAGCTGAACTTTGATCCACTGGCCAGGGCGGGTGGGTTCAGCAGTATGCCACTGATGAGGCCACTCCATACGAACAGAAAACAGCATTAACATTTTGACCACAGACCACATGTGTGTGTAATTCTTTAAGAGTGCTTGGTCAGGCTTTGTGAATAATTGAAATGCTCCAGATGGAGTTGTGCGTTTATGAGTTACATGCTTCTGTTTTGTAATCTCTCCATTAGTAATCAGTACTCACCAGACAGAGATAGTATTACCTTTGATGAAAGGTAATACTCTCTAAAAAGGTGTCTTTTAGATAATGATAATGACTGTTAAGTGATCTAAAACACATTTGTTACCACAGACTTGAGGATGTCATAAAGGTGACAGTGTGAGAGATGCTATTGTGATAGTATCTCAAGAGGTGTTGACATTTCATACATTTGTTGAATTATTTTTCTATTTCTTCAGTAGGAAATTACATCTTAATGTTTGTGTCATACATCTTTTTACCTGATGCATTTTTAGCGATCGCGGCCGCCTGGTTAGCTCAGTTGGTAGAGTATGAGATTCAATCTCTCAGGGTCGTGGGTCTGAGCCCCACTCCGGACGGTACCACTTCCCACGGGCTCACCACCTGTGGGAGGTGCCGTAGGACTTCGGTGCATTGTGGACTGGGCGGCAGTCACCCCCGCAACCTGGGCCTGGACCCAGATAAGCGGCAGATTTTTAGCGATCGCAAAAAAACCCAAAACAAAACAAACATCTGTCACTGTGAAATAGGGTATGTAGACTGCTTGGAAAAATTCCTTCTGTCAGCACTGATGCACCAGCAGTTGGACACCACTGCTAGAGAAAATGGGATAAATGAAAGAAAGAGGTCTCAAGAAAGGACCATTTTCTGCGCAAAGCACACAGCTGGGATGAAAACATTTATCGATTGAGCCAAAACTATGATTGGGTTCAAGTAACATAGATGTATAAAATTACACAGGATACACTAAAATTAACTGAGAAATATGCTCTTTGGGTTCTTAAACCAGTCTTTATGGAATCACGTCCATGGAGCTGTAATAAAAACCAGAGGATATAGATGTCTGATGGACTGTTGGTTTACTAAGATGAGCTTTGTGCCAGGGATTAGTGCCAGTGAGCAGCAAGCAACACGTTTGTTCTGTCACATTCCCTGGTCATGTGCACTGCAACGAGAGAGAAAGAGAGACAGAGCTAGGGAGACGGGGTGCCACCCAGACCACAAAGCCACCATCCTAGTGTCCCGCTGTCCCTCTTTCCCCGACCCAGCGCTTGTCATAGAGGCCCATTGACTGGTCTGAGCGAGGGAGGCCACTATCATCCGGGTCAGTCTGTTCGTCAACTCTCAGCCACCAACACTGGGACTAACTGGAGTCGCTAAGCAACAGCTAACTGAGTAAAGTTGCTGGCGTGGTGACAAGAGGGGCTCCCAATTTTGTACAAGTCCTGTTCTAAAGTGGCTGTTACTTTGCGGAGGAGCACTGAGGCGACAATACGCACAAAAGAGGAGGCAAGACAAGCCAGCAACAACCTCAGAGAAGCTGGGAAAACCAACATGCCTTTTATAACCCAGTGCTTTAATCTAATGACAAAATGTCCTTCTGTGAAGCAAAGGGACTGGAATCTCTTCATGCCTTGCAAGCCTCCTGTGGTCTGTTAATTCCCAGAGGTTTTCACATACACTTTCTATACCTGTTAGCACTACAGAGAGAAATGGACAGAACTAGTAATGTCCCTAGTGCACTTGGCTTAAGGTGCTACTTGGAGAGGCCAAATTTAAACTGCATTGTGCTGCGTTTGAACAGGAACAGCTGCAGGCCTGGACCAACCTGCTGGGGCTAAAACACACAAACAAACTCACAACTCGTCTGCCTGCAAGCAGGGGACACCACAGGACATGGTCTTGGGTCACTAGAGGAGGACACATAAACATGGCACAGCTGCCTCATGTCATCTTTTTAACCTCGAAGGAGAGAGACGCTGTAGAGTCTGTTATGTAAGGAGAGCAGAAGTGTTCACTGACGAGGCATTTCATTGTTTATTCATTTAGATTTTATTCAAAGCCCCAAAGAATGTAGCAGATCATCATTTACTACTATGCATACGTTGATGTAGATGAATGTAACCTTTTTATCAACATATACTGTAAACATGCATACTGTGCTTGGTAAGAGTGCTGCATGCATATTCAGCAGAATTTCCATCTGTTTGGGTTCAAGCTGAGTGGCTGCAGCCCTTGCAGTTGTGGTGCAGAGGCTGAGCAAAGGATGGGTAACTCTGATCTGCACAGAACCAGTTTGTTTCATTGATCAATGGCTAAGCGCAGCCTGCTTGTAGCTATTCCTGTGATAGTCAATACACCACTGCAGTTTCCGCACCGCCTATCGCTTTCCAGTTGACCTCAGCAGAGAGCCACACATATCTGCCCAGTCATCATACCTTAGTGGAGCAAACAATCAATCAGACGGGATGAAGTGAATAAGGAGTAGCCTAGCTGGGTGTTGCTAGTGTTCTACAGATGTTAACCGAATATGTTGCCACAGACTGTTCCTGGCACGACAGAAACAACATCATGTTTGATGCTAATGCGGACCTGTTTCGCTTTGCTGCAGAGCGTCATTCTGCTCTCACATTCTGTCTTTGCCCCACCCTCACACACACACACACACACACACACACACACACACACACACACACACACACACACACACACACACACACACACAACACACACACACACACACACACACACACACACACATACCCAGGTATAGATGCACATTCAGTCTCTCTCTCTCTGGCTTTGTTTTTATTAAGCATGCAATAACTGCATGATTTTAAAGGTAAGAGATGTTGTATGCTCACAGGTCCCTGCAGGTATCTTTCACAGATTATCTCAGCTGTGCTTAAACTGCACCTTTCAGTGCTGTGGCTGACAGTTGACTGACAGTTAAGTCTTTTTGTGTAACTAAGCATCAGTTCCAAATGCAGTCAGGACTGTCAGCCTCTGACCAGTGTGGTCTGCCTTAGTAGCGTTTGTACTAAAGTCCCATCAGGATTTACCTGAACTGCAAAAAACTTTTTTTTTCACAGTTTTATGACATATTTCAGGAAATATGTCTTCACACAATTAACTTGGTGCCTGGAGGGGAGCAGGTGGCATGGCAGGTAAATGGAGAAGAAGTCAAATCAACATGATGACTGAAAGTTTAACTGAACTGTCTTACCTCTAGAGGTATCTATCCAAGTTTTGAGGTTTGAGAGTTTTCTGCTACAACCCCAATACAATGGAGGTGACTGTAATTTGTTCATGGTGCTCACAGCATTGAAAAATTACCCTTAAAAAATCAACAGAAGCTTGTCTATCTGGACTTTTAACAGGACTAAAACAACCAGCATGGATGGTACCGTGTTGGGTTGTGTTTCAGTCTTTTTTTGATTTTGATGAACTGACTCTTTAATGTATCTTCCCTATTAAGGCTGACAGTAGTAAAACATTTTTAAAACATCTTGCTCTTTCTAAAGAGCAGCTTTCTGTTACCACCTGAATATTTTATTGTACTGTATGTGTTCCCCAGTCTGCCTCTCTTTTCTTATTCCTTCCTTTTAAGAGACTGTTGGAAAAATGACTGTGTTTCAGCAAGAAAATCCACTGAATATCAATAATGCTTTTCCAGGGAGTATGTGTAGGATTTGTGTAGCCATATCAAATGTCCGTACTCAACCTTTTCCTATTTTCACTCTCACCTTTCATCTTACTGTGTCTTTCACATTTGACTTAGAATAAAATTATTTGTAGTGTCACTTTTTCTTTCATTGTTTGAACACATTTTCCATATTTTAACAAATTTAACTTCAGTCTCACACTTCCCTCTGTCCCAGTTGTTCATCCACCTCACTTGTTTGCCTCTTTTGCAGGTATCACAGAGACTATCGCACAGCTGGCTTCGGGCTGGGTGACAGACAGGAACCTGTTTCATAAATACCACTACCACAAAGCCTACCTGATCCTCTGTGGCCTGGTCAACCTGCTCTCCCCACTGGCAACCTCCTACATCCTGCTGATGGTTTACGCCATCTTCTTTGCCATCTTCTGTGGCGGTTACATGGCTCTGCTGCTGCCTGTTTTAGTAAGGAGAACTTCTTTTCTGAACAATACTATGCATTTGTTCTCTCTTTAATCTATAGGGTGCTGATTGCAAAATGGCACATGCTGAACTTCAATATTTCGCAACATTTAGCTCCAAACTATGATGGCATATGTATACTATAGGGTCACTGTAGGTAAAAAAAAAAAAAAAAGAGGGGGTAAGATATTAAGTAATAGTAATCTGTAGAAGTATTGCCTAAAGAAGACTATGAGTTTTCAGCCATGCTAGTGCCTCAATGAGGCTGTACAGGTACAGTGGTGCTTTGAACTAAATGCCAATGTCAGCATTCTAGCATGTTGATGTTTAGCTGGCACAATGTTTACAATATTCACTGTCTTAGTTTAGCATGTTAGCATGCTAGCGTTTGCTAATTAGCACCAAACACATGTACAGTTAAAGCAAACAGGAATGTCAATAGTTTTACAGGTATTTGGTCATAAACCAGAGTGTTGGATGAATTGAAATTTTGGCCTGATGATGGCACCAGAGGAAAAGTCAAGGAATCACCAAAGTGATTACAAGTGAGACAGATTAGTGAGGGCAGTTGCAGAATCTGTGGTACCCTTACAGTGTGTCCTCTCAAATATCATTTGACTTTTCACACAATCCCACCAGCGTCACTCTCACTATATTATCAGTCTGTAGTTCATTTACCACGCAAGACCCTACAGTATCAGACTCGATAATCGGGTGAATTCACAATAAGTGTATTTGTGTGAAGGGACTTTTGTACTGTGTAAAGGTGAAATGGCTTCATTACATCATTGTGTCACATACTGAAAGGGAAAGGTATCCTTGAAGCAGATCATTGGAGATATTCCTCAACTGCCGTTATGGGTGGAACAACATATTAAGTCAGCGTGTATCCAGTATCTTGAGCTCATATCACACCTGAAAACAAAAACATGAGGACAAATGTGGTGTGATTTCACTTGGTGATGGTGCAATCTCAAAGGCCAAGACGTGCCCCTGGGTGTAGATGATGACAAGTGTGAATGTGAACAGAAATCAAACCAGTTTTCCTCTTCAGTCAGTTAAATGTTAGCTGACTTACAGATCTGTGATTTAAATCACTGATCTGACTGACAAAGGTTTACTCATAGGGAGTAAAAAAAGGTGGACAGATACTTGATGATATCTGTCATCACGCCTACAGTAGCTTGACAAACTAGGGTGTGATGCTCTTTCATTTTCATTGTATTGACAGATATGTGCATCAAAAGTGCAACTTAATCCGTAATTAAAATTTAAACAAAAGGAACACCCCACTGCCAACATTCAAACTACAGAGCTGCAATCTGCTTTCACACCCCAGCTGATTGATGACTCTTTCAGCACTCGACAACAACAACTAAATCTGAGTTATTGATGTTTTCTGACTCAGGCACAGGTTTCCTACATCAGTGATGTTTGAAAAGCAGTGAAAGTTAGCTATATTTTCAGTTATAATGACTTTATAAAGACAAAACGTTTATGTGTCAATAAGAAAAAAAATCTTTTTCTGCAGTTATCTTTGTGAATTTGGCTCAATTTCTATGGTTAAACAAATTAAGGATTAAGCCAGTGTGTTTTAATAGTCAAACATTTTTTATCCTGTTAATGTCAAAACATGCAGTTTTAAAGAGTGGATTGAGATTAATTGGATGGGGGCTGTAATTTGAGGTTTCAAATGCTGTGTTTTTTCTTTCTCTCTTTCTTTTTTTGCATGTTTTACAAATCAAGTATACATGACTAACATTTTCCAGAGTTTAATGTATTTTTTTTAGCTTTTTAAGGTGTTAGTTCTAAACTTCTAGGTATTGGCTTTTACTGTCATCGTGACAGTGTTGCTTAGCCTGCAGATATTTTGAATTCTTTCGACAGGTAATCATGAACTTGTTGAACCTGTTTTGTTTTTGTTTTTTTGCTTTTTTTACACCATACTTAAATGGCTGAATGTTTTCATCCTCTTGCAAGCTATTTATTTTAAATTGTTATATGTTTCGATAACATTTGTTATGATGTGGTATTAATGTGAAATATATGTGATTTGTATGAAGATAAAACTACAAGTCCCGGTGTGTGAAGAGCTTCAGGCTGAATGTGTTGTTCTGCTCTGCAGGTAGATCTCGTGGGGTCGGAGAAACTCAACAACTCCATGGGCTTCTCCATGTTCTTTGTTGGCCTGGGTTGCCTCACAGGGCCTCCTTTGGCAGGTGAGTGCATCACGTCATGGAAACCCTTCAGGAGTCACACGTGTTAACCCACTTTTCCACATGCACACAATAATAAACGTACAGTAGATATGCACTGCATGTGCATGGGACTGTTGCCATGATGTTACTTTTCAAAAGTGATTTGTTACACAGAGGGCAAGGTGAAGTTTGTACACATGTTTCTGTGTATTTTGTGTGTGTGTGTGTCAGCCCATAAAAGCGTCAAATAGGGAGTAAATGTGCAGGACGGATTAGTGAAGGGGGTCATGAGCCTCTCTTATGAACATATATTTTTTGGAGGGGTATTGCAGCACATATTTTCACGGGGCCCTGAATTCCTTGCAGTGCCTCCAAGTGTGTGTCTGCCTGTCAGTGTGCATACAACCACTAAGGAGTGTGAAAACTGAAACTCGCTGGAGAAAAACAACCTATAGTTAGTGCAGCCCTCAAGTGCAGACTGGGATTTTGGGGTTGCTTTGATGAAAATTCATACAGGGGTTACTGGGTCAAATTTCATCCTGCCAAGCAAGCAAGCCATGTGTTCATGGCAAGGTTTGAGTCACTTTGTTTAAGTGATGGCAGGCTGCCTTTGTTAGTCTTAGAGAGCTGTTTCTAATCTGGGATCAGTTTTTTGTTACAGTATTTTTGTTACATCAGGTTGTTGCATATTCCTTCTAATGAACAGTGCCTTTTCTGGGTCAGCTGAAAAAAGAAAAAAAAAAACAGAAACATCAATCATATGCTGAAAACTAGTGGAACGCTGAAACTTGTACAGAACTTGTGTTACATGTCTCATCTTGATAAATGCATATATTCATCCACACATTTGCTCTGTGAATATGTGAGGTATTTCCAGGAATAATAACACTGCTTGCTCTCATTGCCAACATTTGGCCCCACTTAAAGCCCCCACCATGTCAATAGGTTCAAGGGAACCCCCCTTTCCCTTGAACCTATCAACATGGTCCCTGGCCACTGTGTTGGGCAATTCCCTCAGAGGAGCTTATGGATTTCGGGGTTGAAACGTGACTAATGACCCCCTTAGGGTGGTACGGAAATAGCATGTGGCTCTGTTTACCATCCCTGCAGTTCAAGTAAGAAACTGAAGTTAGGCAAACTATGGTCTCTCCTTCAGGCCACAGGTTGTGATAACATCCCTGTTCAATTCCTTCCCTCAGGATAGCCAACTGTCTGTTGACTGTCTCAGCAGCAGCTGTAGTGTAGTCATACCTGCTTTATATTTCATGTAAAGAAAACAAATGAAAACAGAGGAAGTTACAGTATGAGGTTACAATACACTGCCACCTGCAGTATAGCTTACACTAGGGTCACGCATGCTAAGCATGTGAGCCCTCACCATGCAGTAATGGGATGTATGAAGAATGTCAAATGGGAAATTTGAAGAGTTTGCTTTCAAAAAGTTATATAACCATTATGGGGGAAAAAATACCACTATAATATTTTAAACACATTAGTGTCCTCAAAAAATATTTTACAAACAACTGTCTATGGAAATTCTAGCACAACTTTTTAATGAAGTATAATTTATGAATAGTTTATAAGTTGTAACTAATGGCTTCATTTACTGTTTATAAAGCAGTTCTAAGCTATTAATTAGAACCTTTGGGGTATTCATTTTCTAATAAGCAATCAAATGTTAATAAATAATTCATAGACTTTTTTCAATGATCTCTCAAGTTTGAGTTCTAAACATTAGAATGTTTTTTTGTTTTTTTTTGCTAATGAACATATTTTGGTTTGAATATTCAGCTGCTCCTTTCCATAAGGCTGAAGGTCAAACTGTCCAATTTTTCACAACTTGGCAACCCAAAAGCTGCTCTTATGAATGGCCTAATAAATATATTATCTAATCTATATTCTTTTGCTCAAAATATTACTATGAAACAGTTCAAGGTTGTAAAAAGTATTGTTCCACTTTTTATATACACACATACAGCAGAAAAAATAAAACTAAAATACAGATTATTTACATGTAAAGTTATTTCATCACAACTTTTTTTTGTACTTTTTGCATTGAAATTGTGTGCGTAAAATCACTGAAAATATTAATTCAGCTTTAAAAATACATTTCTTTCAAAACATTTCATGGTCTACAGACATGAACTAGACACAAACAGACTTTGAACTGTCTCTACATGATATACAAATAAAAGTTATGCACCGAGGAACAGACAGACTCTTGAAGTGTTCCTGTGCTGTTGTTTTATTTTATTTTATTTTATTTTATTTTGTTTTGTTTTGTTTTGTTTTGTTTTTTTTGTTTTTTTTGCAGGGTTCCTGTATGACTACACTCAGACTTATGACTGTTCTTTCTACCTGGCTGGGCTCTGCTATCTGCTCTCCTCGCTCTCCCTGTTCATGGAGCCGCTGGCTCAGCGCTGGAAGGCCAAGAGGAAATTGGCTCAGGCCAAGAGAGCGGAAAGCAGCTGTAAGACCAACGGCTGTTTCACCCCCGACCGCCTGCAGAACGGCGCTGTGTAGGAATGAAACCCAGGGAAGGCCTTCGATCTTGAACCAGCATGCTCATGACTTGCCGTGGGCCTGCATACCTTGGACCTTGGACTCCTGCTTAAAATCAGGACCTGTGACCCTTAATTTCTGCAGAAGTGTAACATAGACCCAGGGAGAAGAAGAATATGGCCACAGTAACATGATGTCTAAGAACATACAGTAGTCGGGGAAGTTGGTGAATAGATGATTATGTCAAACGCATAAGAAGCCAAAATTTTAGTGTTCTGCAAAATATTTTATCCCCTATTATTGTTCTTATCGGAGGTACATGCATCAAAACCGAAGACGATACCCTACATACCACATGCAGCACATTTTAATATTAGCAGCTTTGTAGCCATAACTTATTGAAACTTAATCTAATTCTGTTTTCCAATGCAACAACAACAAAACAACAACAACAACAACAAAAAACTCTCATCTTTGCAATAACATTTAATTGCTGGAAACTAAGCTATGCAGTTGAACTCAAAATCCCGTCTTCAACTACTTTTTCTGTGAAAACATTAATGGAAGCACATATCCATGAAGGAATGCTTAACACCTGATTTACTTGGAAGCCTTTGCCTGTATCTGTAAACCTGAACTCACTGATATGCACTTTGGGCCAAGTTGTGATTATGCTGCATGACATTTCCTCTGACCTTTAACTGCCAGATAGTTAAGATACTGAGCAACCACACAATTTGCTGCCTGCCTTTATGACACAATGTGTAATTTTCTCTACAGAGCCAAAAAGCAGTAATTGCTTCAGTAGTTTGACAGAGGAAAATGTGTATCTCGGGCCCCGACCAGATTATTGTAGGCACAGGGGTAGATTGTATGGCATGTCCTAGAATTTAGCGGTATAACCAGTGTGCTCATTTTCAGCGATACACACTCGTATTCTTGTATTTATATCTTTATTGTTTATATTCTGGGCGCTTTTTTTGTCTGCCAACTACTTCAGCATACTTTCACACAGACACACCATTCAAATTCTGGTTGGATCTTTCTTCCTACTTTTTTTCTCATTGAAATTAACAGGAATATTTTGAACATGAATTTCATCTTTAAACATTTGATGTTCCTGCTCGTTCATACTTTCACCTGATTGTTACACTTTGTGCTTTATCACATTAGTTCAGCTCTTTCATACCTCTATTTTTTTTCTGGAATTTGAAATTTTATGCTTTTTTCAGATTTTTTTTAAGAAATTTTAATGGCTGGTGACACTGACCTCTGCCAATGGAGTATTCAAGGGAAGTGGGAACATAAATTGACCCTTCAATTTCTTTCACTGCTTTCACATCAGTTAACTTTTTTACACTTTTTATACCCTTTACATGTAAGTTCAACAACTTTTGGTGTCCGTGCTAACATACAAACTGATAATTCAGCTGCTTTCAGTGCACACACACAAACTGTCTCCCGCACATCCAATTTAGCTGAAATTTGAACCACTTAAATTCACCAGACAGTTTAGCTGTCCTAGCTGACTGGGACAGGCTCGAGGCGGGGTACACTCTGGACTGGTCACCAGTCAATCATAGTAAACTAACATTTAGACCAACCAACTTTTCAACTATTAATTTTAACAATTTTAACTGACACTTAGTTGTTGCCACTGCTCACATAGCAATGGACACCTCAACTTTCTGCAGTGCACTCACTGCAAACATCTCATGAGGATTTCATGATTTACAGCTAAACTGACACTTCAGCTTTCATTTGTCAAATGACAGTTCAACTGTTTGCATCTCTCTCAACTGACATTTCAGTTGCTTTCATGGCCTAGACATCGACTAAAACCACAGCGGCTTTCATTTCTTATTCTTCGGCTGCTTTCAGCATTTACTAAAGAGTAAATGTCATCGTCAGTTTAACTACTTTCAGTGACTACACACAAACCAACAACTCAGCTACCTACCCTGAACAAACTCAGAAATGATGTTTGAAGTGCTTTCACACTTCAACTGACATCTCAGCTCCTTTTAGTGCTTCAACTTCAACCAACTCTTCAACTCCTTTAATCACATTTTAATACATTTTAACAGCTGTTGCTCCTGCAATTTTCTGTACAAGTGAGAGCACTTAATTTTCTTCAGAAATGTTGATACTGGTTTTAAAGGAAAGGCTCAGTTGTGACCTTAAAAATACTGCAAGCTAGAAACTGCCTTTCTCCTTCTGTGGGTCAGTAATGATGTCACACATTTAAAAAGCTTAGTGACATTATCCTTTACTGGCAGCACCTGCTAATAAGAAAACCTTCACACCTGTCTCATCACTTGTGAGCTGTTCTATGTAAGCGCACACAGATTTTCCTTTGACAGCTCGCCTGCACGCACAATCCTTTTAACAGTAGCCAAGATGCCAGCTCCTGAAAGAAGAACTCTGATTGGTCGAGGTTTAAGTGTTTTTGATGTTTCCTGAATATTTTGATCGCAGTTGGCCCGGGTGGGGATGAAGCTGATGAGTTCCACTGAACAGCAGGGTTTTCTGTATGATTGTGTCATTTTATCAACCTTGTATGTCTTTAAATCTCTGACCAACTGTGTTACAAAGATGTTTTGCTGATGTTGCCCATATAATTGCACGGTGCCCCAAACTGACTGTTGCCCAGCCTTTACAGTGCCTGCAGGCAGCCAATTAATGGCAATGCAACTTATAATTTTATTGTGTTTATACATGGGAGTCTATTGGTTGTTGAATCTTTTTTTTTTTATATATATATATTAGAGATTTTTATGTTTTCAGTGGATTCCTTGTTTTTCACCACTGTTTGCCTTACAAGGTACTGTATTGTATCTTTACTAACTTCCTGTGATGTCAGCCAAAGACACATTAGAAACCTACCTACAACTTGAAGATAAAGTTAAACTTAGTTAATATAGTGGACAGAGTATATGATTTAAACCACTATGACCTTCCATTATTCGATCATTTCCAAGTCTTGATTGAACACGGCACAGAAACGGACATGTGTTTTGTTACGCTGCCCTCTCCTGGCAGAAGAAAGCATCTGCTCAAAGAATGCTGTCTCAATTAGTACCACATTATTCCCCCTCAACTCACTTTCACAATACTGAGCAAGGCTCTTTGTATTGTTTCAATAACGACAGTCATGCACAAAGGCTCTTTTGGCTCACGAGTTGCATTCACCAACACCATGCTTTTGCAATTTAGGGCCACTGAATATTTTGTACCATAATAAATCTTTTATGAAAAATATTTGATGCTTTAAAAGTAGATTTAGTTTGGGATTATTTTACTTTTTAGTTATCTGGATCTTTTAAGGAACTGTATGTTTGAGCAATATCTTGAAATACTTTATATGTTTCTTTGGTAATGTTTCAAACACTGATCTTATGTTCTTGTTGCAGAAAATACATTTATGGGGTGAAGCACTGTTTTGTCACTACTCTCGCTCCTGGAGATGTTAACTGATCGAATATAGAAAATATGCTTAACCAATCATAGATATCCTGTTCCAAGCTCATAGAGTTCATTTTAAGCCTTGTAACTTTGCGCACTCAGGTATAATAAACTGACGTGTGACTCAGTCTGTCCTTGTGTGATCGAGACAAATAAAGGCACTGATATCAGACCAATATTATTTTAATGTGAATAAACAAAATTATTTGTTTAATTACTTTAGCTTTAAAAGTCGACCCAGCAAAGGCTTGTTACAGTTATTTCTTTAAAAATATCAACTTTAAATTTTAACATAGTTTGTCATTCAAAATTGTCAGTCAAAGCTAACTTACAGGTCATTTACAGGAGATGAGACTTGATGGTGTGTTTATCTGTGGTGTGGAAGCAAAATGATACACCAGCTGCTCTCGAGTGGATCTCTGCAGAGGAGACATGCAAACATGTTTTAATCTTGACAGCAGTTTACAGTGTTAAATGGTCAGTAATAATAGTTTAAATGTTTTGAGCTGGAAAATGCTTGTTATTGCAAAGTAATATTTGTTTTGAAATTGAAATTGAAATGCTTACTACTACTGTAACAATATCTAACTCACTGCTACTTTTATGCTACAGTATAAAACAGTACTGCAGTCATCACAGACAACATAAATCAAATGTTAATATAAATGACACATTTGTGGCTTTTATTATTCTTTTGCCACTTTGAGGTCACTTATGACCCCCTCAACATGCACGAAAAGTCACCAAATTTTGCTCAAAATTGTCCCCTGACGAAAATTTGACACTGTCCATACGACCGCGCGTGGCCAAACGGCTCTACAGCGCCCCCTAAAGTGTGAATATATTTACCGTAAGACCTATGGACTTGAAAATCAGTACACAAATGCATCGTGTCGAGAAGAGAAAAAAAGCGAAAAATTCCACCATGTACAGGAAGTCGGCTTGGCCGCGGTGGCTGTGGCTCCCGCGGGTCGCAAGGGGTGCGAGGGCCCGCTCATCACTGCTTGCAGCTTTGATGACATTTTGAAATCTTATTGAAATTTGACTTTTTTGGGCCGATTTTGACGCCTTACTATACTATGACGTTTTTTATGACATTTTTAGGTCATACGAAAGTATGACTTTTTTTGCCGATTTTGACGCCTTACTATATTATGACCATTTTTATGAAATTTTGAGACCAAAAAAAAGGATTACTTTTTTTGGCCGATTTTGACGCCTTACTATACTATGACCATTGTTATGACATTTTGAGGCCGTTCTGAAAAATGACTTTTTTTGGCCGATTTTGACGCCTTACTATACTATGACCATTTTTATGACATTTTAAGGCCAAAAAAAAATTTGACTTTTTTTGGCCGATTTTGACGCCTTATGACATTTTGAGGCCATTCTGAAAAATGACTTTTTTTGGCCGATTTTGACGCCTTACTATACTATGACGTTTTTTATGACATTTTGAGGTCAAAAAAAATGTTGACTTTTTTTGGCCGATTTTGACGCCTTACTATACTATGACGTTTTTTATGACATTTTGAGGCCGGAAAAAAAAATCACTTTTTTTGGCCGATTTTGACGCCTTACTATACTATGACGTTTTTCATGACATTTTGAGGTCAAAAAATTTTTTGACTTTTTTTGTCTGATTTTGACGCCTTACTATACTATGACGTTTTTTATGACATTTTGAGGTCAAAAAAATTTTTGACTTTTTTTGCTCGAAAAAAATGCCATACTATACTATGACGTTTTTTATGACATTTTGAGGTCAAAAAATTTTTTGACTTTTTTTGCTCGAAAAAAAACGCCATACTATACTATGACGTTTTTTATGACATTTTGAGGTCAAAAAAAATTTTGACTTTTTTTGTCCGATTTTGACGCCTTACTATACTATGACGTTTTTTATGACATCTTGAGGTCAAAAAAATTGTTGACTTTTTTTGGCCGATTTTGACGCCTTACTATACTATGATGTTTTTTATGACATTTTGAGGTCAAAAAAATTTTTGACTTTTTTTGCCCGAAAAAAACGGCATACTATACTATGACGTTTTTTATGACATTTTGAGGTCAAAAAAAATTTTGACTTTTTTTTTCCGATTTTGACGCCTTACTATACTATGACGTTTTTTATGACATTTTGAGGTCAAAAAAATGTTTGACTTTTTTTGGCCGATTTTGACGCCTTACTATACTATGACGTTTTTTATGACATTTTGAGGTCAAAAAAAATTTTGACTATTTTTGTCCGATTTTGACGCCTTACTATACTATGACGTTTTTTATGACATTTTGAGGTCAAAAAAAATTTTGACTTTTTTGCCCGAAAAAAACGCCTTACCATACTATGACGTTTTTTATGACATTTTGAGGTCAAAAATTTTTTTGACTTTTTTTGCCCGATAAAAACGGCATACTATACTATGACGTTTTTCATGACATTTTGAGGTCAAAAATTTTTTTGACTTTTTTTGTCTGATTTTGACGCCTTACTATACTATGATGTTTTTTATGACATTTTGAGGTCAAAAAAATTTTTGACTTTTTTTGCTCGAAAAAAATGCCATACTATAACTATGACGTTTTTTATGACATTTTGAGGTCAAAAATTTTTTTGACTTTTTTTGCTCGAAAAAAACGCCATACTATACTATGACGTTTTTTATGACATTTTGAGGTCAAAAAAAATTTTGACTTTTTTTGTCCGATTTTGACGCCTTACTATACTATGACGTTTTTTATGACATCTTGAGGTCAAAAAAATTGTTGACTTTTTTTGTCCGATTTTGACGCCTTACTATACTATGATGTTTTTTATGACATTTTGAGGTCAAAAAAAATTTTGACTTTTTTTAGCCGATTTTGACGCCTTACTATACTATGACGTTTTTTATGACATTTTGAGGTCAAAAAAATTTTTGACTTTTTGTCGCCGATTTTGACGCCTTACTATACTATGACGTCTTTTATGACATTTTGAGGTCAAAAAAATTTTTGACTTTTTTTGTCCGATTTTGACGCCTTACTATACTATGACGTTTTTTATGACATTTTGAGGTCAAAAAAATTTTTGACTTTTTTTGGCCGATTTTGACGCCTTACTATACTATGATGTTTTTTATGACATTTTGAGGTCAAAAAAATTTTGACTTTTTTTGCCCGAAAAAAACGCCATACTATACTATGACGTTTTTTATGACATCTTGAGGTCAAAAAAATTTTTGACTTTTTTTGTCCGATTTTGACGCCTTACTATACTATGACGTTTTTTTATGACATTTTGAGGTCAAAAATTTTTTTGACTTTTTTCATCTGAAAAAAACGCCTTACTATACTATGACGTTTTTTATGACATTTTGAGGTCAAAAAATTTTTTGACTATTTTGGCCCGAAAAAAACGCCTTACTATACTATGACGTTTTTGATGACATTTTGAGGTCAAAACATTTTTTGACTTTTTTTGGCCGATTTTGACGCCTTACTATACTATGACGTTTTTGATGACATTTTGAGGTCAAAAAAATTTTTGACTTTTTTTGCCCGAAAAAAACGCCATACTATACTATGATGTTTTTTATGACATTTTGAGATCAAAAGAAATTTTGACTTTTTTTGCCCGAAAAAAACGCCATACTATACTATGACGTTTTTTATGACATTTTGAGGTCCAAAAATTTTTTGACTTTTTTTGCCTGAAAAAAACGCCTTACTATACTATGACGTTTTTTATGACATTTTGAGGTCAAAAAAATTTTTGACTTTTTTTGGCCGATTTTGACGCCTTACTATACTATGACGTTTTTGATGACATTTTGAGGTCAAAAAAAATTTTGACTTTTTTGGCCCGAAAAAAACGCCATACTATACTATGACGTTTTTTAAGACATTTTGAGGTCAAAAAAATTTTTGACTTTTTTTGCCCGATTTTGACGCCTTACTATACTATGACGTTTTTGATGACATTTTGAGGTCAAAAAAATTTTGACTTTTTTTGTCCGAAAAAAACGCCATACTATACTATGATGTTTTTTATGACATTTTGAGATCAAAAGAAATTTTGACTTTTTTTGCCCGAAAAAAACGCCATACTATACTATGACGTTTTTTATGACATCTTGAGGTCAAAAAAATTTTTGACTTTTTTTGTCCGATTTTGACGCCTTACTATACTATGACGTTTTTTTATGACATTTTGAGGTCAAAAAATTTTTTGACTTTTTTCATCTGAAAAAAACGCCTTACTATACTATGACTTTTTTTATGACATTTTGAGGTCAAAAAATTTTTTGACTTTTTTTGGCCGAAAAAAACGCCTTACTATACTATGACGTTTTTGATGACATTTTGAGGTCAAAAATTTTTTTGACTTTTTTTGGCCGAAAAAAACGCCTTACTATACTATGACGTTTTTTATGACATTTTGAGGTCAAAAAAATTTTGACTTTTTTTCGCCGATTTTGACGCCTTACTGTACTATGACGTTTTTTATGACATTTTGAGGTCAAAAAAAATTTTGACTATTTTGGCCCGAAAAAAACGCCATACTATACTATGACGTTTTTTATGACATTTTGAGGTCAAAAAAATTTTTGACTTTTTTTGGCCGAAAAAAACGCCTTACTATACTATGACGTTTTTTATGACATTTTGAGGTCAAAAAAATTTTTGACTTTTATTGGCCGATTTTGACGCCTTACTATACTATGACGTTTTTTATGACATTTTGAGGTCAAAAAAATTTTGACTTTCTTTCGCCGATTTTGACGCCTTACTATACTATGACGTCTTTTATGACATTTTGAGGTCAAAAAAAATTTTGACTATTTTTGTCCGATTTTGACGCCTTACTATACTATGACGTTTTTTATGACATTTTGAGGTCAAAAAAATTTTTGACTTTTTTTGGCCGATTTTGACGCCTTACTATACTATGACGTCTTTTATGACATTTTGAGGTCAAAAAAATTTTTGACTTTTTTTGTCCGATTTTGACGCCTTACTATACTATGACGTTTTTTATGACATTTTGAGGTCAAAAAATTTTTTGACTTTTTTTGCTCGAAAAAAAACGCCATACTATACTATGACGTTTTTTATGACATTTTGAGGTCAAAAAAAATTTTGACTTTTTTTGTCCGATTTTGACGCCTTACTATACTATGACGTTTTTTATGACATCTTGAGGTCAAAAAAATTGTTGACTTTTTTTGGCCGATTTTGACGCCTTACTATACTATGATGTTTTTTATGACATTTTGAGGTCAAAAAAATTTTTGACTTTTTTTGGCCGATTTTGACGCCTTACTATACTATGACGTTTTTTATGACATTTTGAGGTCAAAAAATTTTTTGACTTTTTTTCGCCGATTTTGACGCCTTACTATACTATGACGTCTTTTATGACATTTTGAGGTCAAAAAAATTTTTGACTTTTTTTGTCCGATTTTGACGCCTTACTATACTATGACGTTTTTTATGACATTTTGAGGTCAAAAAAATTTTTGACTTTTTTTGGCCGATTTTGACGCCTTACTATACTATGATGTTTTTTATGACATTTTGAGGTCAAAAAAATTTTGACTTTTTTTGCCCGAAAAAAACGCCTTACTATACTATGACGTTTTTTTATGACATTTTGAGGTCAAAAAAATTTTGACTATTTTTGTCCGATTTTGACGCCTTACTATACTATGATGTTTTTTATGACATCTTGAGGTCAAAAAAAATTTTGACTATTTTTGTCCGATTTTGACGCCTTACTATACTATGACGTTTTTTATGACATTTTGAGGTCAAAAAAATTTTGACTTTTTTTCGCCGATTTTGACGCCTTACTATACTATGACGTCTTTTATGACATTTTGAGGTCAAAAAAAATTTTGACTATTTTTGTCCGATTTTGACGCCTTACTATACTATGACGTTTTTTATGACATTTTGAGGTCAAAAAAAATTTTGACTTTTTTTGCCCGAAAAAAAACGCCTTACTATACTTTGACGTTTTTTATGACATTTTGAGGTCAAAAATTTTTGACTTTTTTTGGCCGATTTTGACACCTTACTATACTATGACGTTTTTTATGACATTTTGAGGTCAAAAAAATTTTTGATTTTTTTTGCCCGAAAAAAACGCCATACTATACTATGACGTTTTTTATGACATTTTGAGGTCAAAAAAATTTTGACTTTTTTTAGCCGATTTTGACGCCTTACTATACTATGACATTTTTTATGACATTTTGAGGTCAAAAAATTTTTTGACTTTTTTTGCCCGAAAAAAACGCCATACTATACTATGACGTTTTTTAAGACATTTTGAGGTCAAAAAAATTTTTGACTTTTTTTGTCCGATTTTGACGCCTTACTATACTATGATGTTTTTTATGACATTTTGAGATCAAAAGAAATTTTGACTTTTTTTGCCCGAAAAAAACGCCATACTATACTATGACGTCTTTTATGACATTTTGAGGTCAAAAAATTTTTTGACTTTTTTTGGCCGATTTTGACGCCTTACTATACTATGACGTTTTTGATGACATTTTGAGGTCAAAAAAATTTTTGACTTTTTTTGCCCGAAAAAAACGCCATACTATACTTTGACGTTTTTTATGACATCTTGAGGTCAAAAAATTTTTTGACTTTTTTTGTCCGATTTTGACGCCTTACTATACTATGACGTTTTTTATGACATTTTGAGGTCAAAAAAAATTTTGACTATTTTGGCCCGAAAAAAACGCCATACTATACTATGACGTTTTTTATGACATTTTGAGGTCAAAAAAATTTTTGACTTTTTTTGGCCGAAAAAAACGCCTTACTATACTATGACGTTTTTTATGACATTTTGAGGTCAAAAAATTTTTTGACTTTTATTGGCCGATTTTGACGCCTTACTATACTATGACGTTTTTTATGACATTTTGAGGTCAAAAAAATTTTGACTTTTTTTCGCCGATTTTGACGCCTTACTATACTATGACGTCTTTTATGACATTTTGAGGTCAAAAAAAATTTTGACTATTTTTGTCCAATTTTGACGCCTTACTATACTATGATGTTTTTTATGACATCTTGAGGTCAAAAAAAATTTTGACTATTTTTGTCCGATTTTGGCGCCTTACTATACTATGACGTTTTTTATGACATTTTGAGGTCAAAAAAATTTTTGACTATTTTTGCCCGAAAAAAACGGCATACTTTACTATGACGTTTTTTATGACATTTTGAGGTCAAAAAAATGTTTGACTTTTTTTGGCCGATTTTGACGCCCCACTATACTATGACGTTTTTTATGACATTTTGAGGTCAAAAAAAATTTTGACTTTTTTTGCCCGAAAAAAAACGCCTTACTATACTTTGACGTTTTTTATGACATTTTGAGGTCAAAAATTTTTGACTTTTTTTGGCCGATTTTGACACCTTACTATACTATGACGTTTTTTATGACATTTTGAGGTCAAAAAAATTTTTGATTTTTCTTGCCCGAAAAAAACGCCATACTATACTATGACGTTTTTTATGACATTTTGAGGTCAAAAAAATTTTGACTTTTTTTAGCCGATTTTGACGCCTTACTATACTATGACATTTTTTATGACATTTTGAGGTCAAAAAATTTTTTGACTTTTTTTGCCCGAAAAAAACGCCATACTATACTATGACGTTTTTTAAGACATTTTGAGGTCAAAAAAATTTTTGACTTTTTTTGTCCGATTTTGACGCCTTACTATACTATGACGTTTTTGATGACATTTTGAGGTCAAAAAAATTTTGACTTTTTTTGTCCGAAAAAAACGCCATACTATACTATGATGTTTTTTATGACATTTTGAGATCAAAAGAAATTTTGACTTTTTTTGCCAGAAAAAAACGCCATACTATACTATGACGTTTTTTATGACATCTTGAGGTCAAAAAAATTTTTGACTTTTTTTGTCCGATTTTGACGCCTTACTATACTATGACGTTTTTTTATGACATTTTGAGGTCAAAAATTTTTTTGACTTTTTTCATCTGAAAAAAACGCCTTACTATACTATGACGTTTTTTATGACATTTTGAGGTCAAAAAATTTTTTGACTTTTTTTGGCCGAAAAAAACGCCTTACTATACTATGACGTTTTTTATGACATTTTGAGGTCAAAAAAATTTTTGACTTTTATTGGCCGATTTTGACGCCTTACTATACTATGACGTCTTTTATGACATTTTGAGGTCAAAAAAATTTTTGACTTTTTTTCGCCGATTTTGACGCCTTACTATACTATGACGTCTTTTATGACATTTTGAGGTCAAAAAATTTTTTGACTTTTTTTGTCCGATTTTGACGCCTTACTATACTATGACGTTTTTTATGACATTTTGAGGTCAAAAAAATTTTTGACTTTTTTTGGCCGATTTTGACGCCTTACTATACTATGATGTTTTTTATGACATTTTGAGGTCAAAAAAATTTTGACTTTTTTTGCCCGAAAAAAACGCCATACTATACTATGACGTTTTTTTATGACATTTTGAGGTCAAAAAAATTTTGACTATTTTTGTCCGATTTTGACGCCTTACTATACTATGATGTTTTTTATGACATCTTGAGGTCAAAAAAAATTTTGACTATTTTTGTCCGATTTTGGCGCCTTACTATACTATGACGTTTTTTATGACATTTTGAGGTCAAAAAAATTTTTGACTATTTTTGCCCGAAAAAAACGGCATACTTTACTATGACGTTTTTTATGACATTTTGAGGTCAAAAAAATGTTTGACTTTTTTTGGCCGATTTTGACGCCCCACTATACTATGACGTTTTTTATGACATTTTGAGGTCAAAAAAAATTTTGACTTTTTTTGCCCGAAAAAAAAACGCCTTACTATACTTTGACGTTTTTTATGACATTTTGAGGTCAAAAATTTTTGACTTTTTTTGGCCGATTTTGACACCTTACTATACTATGACGTTTTTTATGACATTTTGAGGTCAAAAAAATTTTTGATTTTTTTTGCCCGAAAAAAACGCCATACTATACTATGACGTTTTTTATGACATTTTGAGGTCAAAAAAATTTTGACTTTTTTTAGCCGATTTTGACGCCTTACTATACTATGACATTTTTTATGACATTTTGAGGTCAAAAAAATTTTTGACTTTTTTTGCCCGAAAAAAACGCCATACTATACTATGACGTTTTTTAAGACATTTTGAGGTCAAAAAAATTTTTGACTTTTTTTGTCCGATTTTGACGCCTTACTATACTATGACGTTTTTGATGACATTTTGAGGTCAAAAAAATTTTGACTTTTTTTGTCCGAAAAAAACGCCATACTATACTATGATGTTTTTTATGACATTTTGAGATCAAAAGAAATTTTGACTTTTTTTGCCCGAAAAAAACGCCATACTATACTATGACGTTTTTTATGACATCTTGAGGTCAAAAAAATTTTTGACTTTTTTTGTCCGATTTTGACGCCTTACTATACTATGACGTTTTTTTATGACATTTTGAGGTCAAAAAATTTTTTGACTTTTTTCATCTCAAAAAAACGCCTTACTATACTATGACGTTTTTTATGACATTTTGAGGTCAAAAAATTTTTTGACTATTTTGGCCCGAAAAAAACGCCTTACTATACTATGACGTCTTTTATGACATTTTGAGGTCAAAAAATTTTTTGACTTTTTTTGGCCGATTTTGACGCCTTACTATACTATGACGTTTTTGATGACATTTTGAGGTCAAAAAAATTTTTGACTTTTTTTGCCCGAAAAAAACGCCATACTATACTATGATGTTTTTTATGACATTTTGAGATCAAAAGAAATTTTGACTTTTTTTGCCCGAAAAAAACGGCATACTATACTATGACGTTTTTTATGACATTTTGAGGTCCAAAAATTTTTTGACTTTTTTTGCCTGAAAAAAACGCCTTACTATACTATGACGTTTTTTATGACATTTTGAGGTCAAAAAATTTTTTGACTTTTTTTGGCCGATTTTGACGCCTTACTATACTATGACGTTTTTGATGACATTTTGAGGTCAAAAAAAATTTTGACTTTTTTGGCCCGAAAAAAACGCCATACTATACTATGACGTTTTTTAAGACATTTTGAGGTCAAAAAAATTTTTGACTTTTTTTGCCCGATTTTGACGCCTTACTATACTATGACGTTTTTGATGACATTTTGAGGTCAAAAAAATTTTGACTTTTTTCATCTGAAAAAAACGCCTTACTATACTATGACGTTTTTTATGACATTTTGAGGTCAAAAAATTTTTTGACTATTTTGGCCCGAAAAAAACGCCTTACTATACTATGACGTTTTTGATGACATTTTGAGGTCAAAACATTTTTTGACTTTTTTTGGCCGATTTTGACGCCTTACTATACTATGACGTTTTTGATGACATTTTGAGGTCAAAAAAATTTTTGACTTTTTTTGCCCGAAAAAAACGCCATACTATACTATGATGTTTTTTTATGACATTTTGAGATCAAAAGAAATTTTGACTTTTTTTGCCCGAAAAAAACGGCATACTATACTATGACGTTTTTTATGACATTTTGAGGTCCAAAAATTTTTTGACTTTTTTTGCCTGAAAAAAACGCCTTACTATACTATGACGTTTTTTATGACATTTTGAGGTCAAAAAAAATTTTGACTTTTTTGGCCCGAAAAAAACGCCATACTATACTATGACGTTTTTTAAGACATTTTGAGGTCAAAAAAATTTTTGACTTTTATTGCCCGATTTTGACGCCTTACTATACTATGACGTTTTTGATGACATTTTGAGGTCAAAAAAATTTTGACTTTTTTTGTCCGAAAAAAACGCCATACTATACTATGATGTTTTTTATGACATTTTGAGATCAAAAGAAATTTTGACTTTTTTTGCCCGAAAAAAACGCCATACTATACTATGACGTTTTTTATGACATCTTGAGGTCAAAAAATTTTTTGACTTTTTTTGTCCGATTTTGACGCCTTACTATACTATGACGTTTTTTATGACATTTTGAGGTCAAAAAAAATTTTGACTATTTTTGTCCGATTTTGACGCCTTACTATACTATGACGTTTTTTATGACATTTTGAGGTCAAAAAAAATTTTGACTTTTTTTGTCCGATTTTGACGCCTTACTATACTATGACGTTTTTTATGACATCTTGAGGTCAAAAAAATTGTTGACTTTTTTTGGCCGATTTTGACGCCTTACTATACTATGATGTTTTTTATGACATTTTGAGGTCAAAAAAATTTTTGACTTTTTTTGGCCGATTTTGACGCCTTACTATACTATGATGTTTTTTATGACATTTTGAGGTCAAAAAAATTTTGACTTTTTTTGCCCGAAAAAAACGCCATACTATACTATGATGTTTTTTATGACATTTTGAGATCAAAAGAAATTTTGACTTTTTTTGCCCGAAAAAAACGCCATACTATACTATGACGTTTTTTATGACATTTTGAGGTCCAAAAATTTTTTGACTTTTTTTGCCTGAAAAAAACGCCTTACTATACTATGACGTTTTTTATGACATTTTGAGGTCAAAAAAATTTTTGACTTTTTTTGGCCGATTTTGACGCCTTACTATACTATGACGTTTTTGATAACATTTTGAGGTCAAAAAAATTTTGACTTTTTTTGTCCGAAAAAAACGCCATACTATACTATGACGTTTTTTATGACATCTTGAGGTCAAAAAATTTTTTGACTTTTTTTGCCTGAAAAAAACGCCTTACTATACTATGATGTTTTTTATGACATTTTGAGGTCAAAAAATTTTTTGACTTTTTTTGGCCGAAAAAAACGCCTTACTATACTATGACGTTTTTGATGACATTTTGAGGTCAAAAATTTTTTTTAATTTTTTTGGCCGAAAAAAACGCCTTACTATACTATGACGTTTTTTATGACATTTTGAGGTCAAAAAATTTTTTGACTTTTATTGGCCGATTTTGAAGCCTTACTATACTATGACGTTTTTTATGACATTTTGAGGTCAAAAAAATTTTGACTTTTTTTCGCCGATTTTGACGCCTTACTATACTATGACGTCTTTTATGACATTTTGAGGTCAAAAAAAATTTTGACTATTTTTGTCCGATTTTGACGCCTTACTATACTATGACGTTTTTTATGACATTTTGAGGTCAAAAAATTTTTTGACTTTTTTTCGCCGATTTTGACGCCTTACTATACTATGACGTCTTTTATGACATTTTGAGGTCAAAAAATTTTTTGACTTTTTTTGTCCGATTTTGACGCCTTACTATACTATGACGTTTTTTATGACATTTTGAGGTCAAAAAAATTTTTGACTTTTTTTGGCCGATTTTGACGCCTTACTATACTATGATGTTTTTTATGACATTTTGAGGTCAAAAAAATTTTGACTTTTTTTGCCCGAAAAAAACGCCATACTATACTATGACGTTTTTTTATGACATTTTGAGGTCAAAAAAATTTTGACTATTTTTGTCCGATTTTGACGCCTTACTATACTATGATGTTTTTTATGACATCTTGAGGTTAAAAAAAATTTTGACTATTTTTGTCCGATTTTGGCGCCTTACTATACTATGAAGTTTTTTATGACATTTTGAGGTCAAAAAAATTTTTGACTATTTTTGCCCGAAAAAAACGGCATACTTTACTATGACGTTTTTTATGACATTTTGAGGTCAAAAAAATGTTTGACTTTTTTTGGCCGATTTTGACGCCCACTATACTATGACGTTTTTTATGACATTTTGAGGTCAAAAAAATTTTGACTTTTTTTGGCCGAAAAAACGCCATACTATACTATGACGTTTTTTATGACATTTTGAGGTCAAAAAATTTTTTGACTTTTTTTGTCCGATTTTGACGCCTTACTATACTATGACGTTTTTTATGACATTTTGAGGTCAAAAAAATTTTTTGACTTTTTTTGGCCGAAAAAAACGCCATACTATACTATGACGTTTTTTAAGACATTTTGAGGTCAAAAAAACTTTTGACTTTTTTTGTCCGATTTTGACGCCTTACTATACCATGACGTTTTTGATGACATTTTGAGGTCAAAAAATTTTTTGACTTTCTTTGTCCGATTTTGACGCCTTACTATACTATGACGTTTTTTATGACATTTTGAGGTCAAAAAAATGTTTGACTTTTTTTGTCCGATTTTGACGCCCCACTATACTATGACGTTTTTTATGACATTTTGAGGTCAAAAAAATTTTGACTTTTTTTGCCCGAAAAAAACGCCATACTATACTATGACGTTTTTTATGACATTTTGAGGTCAAAAAATTTTTTGACTTTTTTTGTCCGATTTTGACGCCTTACTATACTATGACGTTTTTTATGACATTTTGAGGTCAAAAAATTTTTTTGACTTTTTTTGGCCGAAAAAAACGCCATACTATACTATGACGTTTTTATGACATTTTGAGGTCAAAAAATTTTTTTGACTTTTTTTGGCCGAAAAAAACGCCATACTATACTATTACGTTTTTTATGACATTTTGAGGTCAAAAAAATTTTTGACTTTTTTTGCCCGAAAAAAACGCCATACTATACTATGACGTTTTTTATGACATTTTGAGGTCAAAAAAAATGTTGACTTTTTTTGTCTGATTTTGACGCCTTACTATACTATGACGTTTTTTATGACATTTTGAGGTCCAAAAATTTTTTGACTTTTTTTGGCCTATTTGGACGCCTTACTATACTATGACCATTTTTATGACATTTTGAGGTCTTACTGAAATATGATTTATTTTGTCCTATTTTGATCCCTTACTATACTATGACGTTTTTTATGACATTTTGAGGTCTTACTAAAATATGACTTATTTTGGCCTATTTTGAAGCCTTACTATACTATGACGTTTTTTATTACATTTTGAGGTCTTACTAAAATATGACTTTTTTGGTCTATTTTTACACATTACTATACTATGACGCATTTTATGACATTTTGAGGTCTTTATAAAATATGACTTTTTTTGGCCAATTTTGATTCCTTACTATACTATGACATTTTATATGACATTTTGAGGTATCACTAAAATATGACTTTTTTTTTTTTTTTGGCCTATTTTGACGCCTTACTGTACTATTACGTTTTTTATGACATTTCGATGTCTTAGTAAAATCTTACTTTTTTGCCCGATTTTGACGCCTTACTATACTATGAAGTTTTTTATGACATTTTGAGGTCAAAAAATTTTTTGACTTTTTTTGTCCGATTTTGACGCCTTACTATACTATGACGTTTTTTATGACATTTTGAGGTCAAAAATTTTTTTTGACTTTTTTTGGCCGAAAAAAAACGCCATACTATACTATGACGTTTTTATGACATTTTGAGGTCAAAAAATTTTTTTGACTTTTTTTGGCCGAAAAAAACGCCATACTATACTATTACGTTTTTTATGACATTTTGAGGTCAAAAAAATTTTTGACTTTTTTTGCCCGAAAAAAACGCCATACTATACTATGACGTTTTTTATGACATTTTGAGGTCAAAAAAAATGTTGACTTTTTTTGTCTGATTTTGACGCCTTACTATACTATGACGTTTTTTATGACATTTTGAGGTCCAAAAATTTTTTGACTTTTTTTGGCCTATTTGGACGCCTTACTATACTATGACCATTTTTATGACATTTTGAGGTCTTACTGAAATATGATTTATTTTGTCCTATTTTGATCCCTTACTATACTATGACGTTTTTTATGACATTTTGAGGTCTTACTAAAATATGACTTATTTTGGCCTATTTTGAAGCCTTACTATACTATGACGTTTTTTATTACATTTTGAGGTCTTACTAAAATATGACTTTTTTGGTCTATTTTTACACATTACTATACTATGACGCATTTTATGACATTTTGAGGTCTTTATAAAATATGACTTTTTTTGGCCAATTTTGATTCCTTACTATACTATGACATTTTATATGACATTTTGAGGTATCACTAAAATATGACTTTTTTTTTTTTTTTGGCCTATTTTGACGCCTTACTGTACTATTACGTTTTTTATGACATTTCGATGTCTTAGTAAAATCTTACTTTTTTGTCCGATTTTGACGCCTTACTATACTATGAAGTTTTTTATGACATTTTGAGGTCAAAAAATTTTTTGACTTTTTTTGTCCGATTTTGACGCCTTACTATACTATGACGTTTTTTATGACATTTTGAGGTCAAAAAAATTTTTTGACTTTTTTTGGCCGAAAAAAACGCCATACTATACTATGACGTTTTTATGACATTTTGAGGTCAAAAAATTTTTTTGACTTTTTTTGGCCGAAAAAAACGCCATACTATACTATTACGTTTTTTATGACATTTTGAGGTCAAAAAAATTTTTGACTTTTTTTGCCCGAAAAAAACGCCATACTATACTATGACGTTTTTTATGACATTTTGAGGTCAAAAAAAATGTTGACTTTTTTTGTCTGATTTTGACGCCTTACTATACTATGACGTTTTTTATGACATTTTGAAGTCCAAAAATTTTTTGACTTTTTTTGGCCTATTTGGACGCCTTACTATACTATGACCATTTTTATGACATTTTGAGGTCTTACTGAAATATGATTTATTTTGTCCTATTTTGATCCCTTACTATACTATGACGTTTTTTATGACATTTTGAGGTCTTACTAAAATATGACTTATTTTGGCCTATTTTGAAGCCTTACTATACTATGACGTTTTTTATTACATTTTGAGGTCTTACTAAAATATGACTTTTTTGGTCTATTTTTACACATTACTATACTATGACGCATTTTATGACATTTTGAGGTCTTTATAAAATATGACTTTTTTTGGCCAATTTTGATTCCTTACTATACTATGACATTTTATATGACATTTTGAGGTATCACTAAAATATGACTTTTTTTTTTTTTTTGGCCTATTTTGACGCCTTACTGTACTATTACGTTTTTTATGACATTTCGATGTCTTAGTAAAATCTTACTTTTTTGTCCGATTTTGACGCCTTACTATACTATGACGTTTTTTATGACATTTTGAGGTCAAAAAAATGTTTGACTTTTTTTGTCCGATTTTGACGCCCCACTATACTATGACGTTTTTTATGACATTTTGAGATCAAAAGAAATTTTGACTTTTTTTGTCCGATTTTGACGCCTTACTATACTATGATGTTTTTTATGACATTTTGAGGTCAAAAAAAATTTTGACTATTTTTGTCCGATTTTGACGCCTTACTATACTATGACATTTTTTATGACATTTTGAGGTCAAAATTTTTTTTTACTTTTTTTGCCCGAAAAAAACGCCATACTATACTATGACGTTTTTTATGACATTTTGAGGTCAAAAAAAATGTTGACTTTTTTTGTCTGATTTTGACGCCTTACTATACTATGACGTTTTTTATGACATTTTGAGGTCCAAAAATTTTTTGACTTTTTTTGGCCTATTTGGACGCCTTACTATACTATGACCATTTTTATGACATTTTGAGGTCTTACTGAAATATGATTTATTTTGTCCTATTTTGATCCCTTACTATACTATGACGTTTTTTATGACATTTTGAGGTCTTACTAAAATATGACTTATTTTGGCCTATTTTGAAGCCTTACTATACTATGACGTTTTTTATTACATTTTGAGGTCTTACTAAAATATGACTTTTTTGGTCTATTTTTACACATTACTATACTATGACGCATTTTATGACATTTTGAGGTCTTTATAAAATATGACTTTTTTTGGCCAATTTTGATTCCTTACTATACTATGACATTTTATATGACATTTTGAGGTATCACTAAAATATGACTTTTTTTTTTTTTTTTGGCCTATTTTGACGCCTTACTGTACTATTACGTTTTTTATGACATTTCGATGTCTTAGTAAAATCTTACTTTTTTGTCCGATTTTGACGCCTTACTATACTATGACGTTTTTTATGACATTTTGAGGTCAAAAAAATGTTTGACTTTTTTTGGCCGATTTTGACGCCCCACTATACTATGACGTTTTTTATGACATTTTGAGATCAAAAGAAATTTTGACTTTTTTTGTCCGATTTTGACGCCTTACTATACTATGATGTTTTTTATGACATTTTGAGGTCAAAAAAAATTTTGACTATTTTTGTCCGATTTTGACGCCTTACTATACTATGACATTTTTTATGACATTTTGAGGTCAAAATTTTTTTTTACTTTTTTTGCCCGAAAAAAACGCCATACTATACTATGACGTTTTTTATGACATTTTGAGGTCAAAAAAATTTTTGAATATTTTTGTCCGATTTTGACGCCTTACTATACTATGACGTTTTTGATGACATTTTGAGGTCTAAAAAAACTTTGACTTTTTTGTCCGATTTTGACGCCTTACTATACTATGAAGTTTTTTATGACATTTTGAGGTCAAAAAATTTTTTGACTTTCTTTGTCCGATTTTGACGCCTTACTATACTATGACGTTTTTTATGACATTTTGAGGTCAAAAAAATGTTTGACTTTTTTTGTCCGATTTTGACGCCCCACTATACTATGACGTTTTTTATGACATTTTGAGGTCAAAAAATTTTTTTGACTTTTTTTGGCCGAAAAAAACGCCATACTATACTATTACGTTTTTTATGACATTTTGAGGTCAAAAAAAATGTTGACTTTTTTTGTCTGATTTTGACGCCTTACTATACTATGACGTTTTTTATGACATTTTGAGGTCCAAAAATTTTTTGACTTTTTTTGGCCTATTTGGACGCCTTACTATACTATGACCATTTTTATGACATTTTGAGGTCTTACTGAAATATGATTTATTTTGTCCTATTTTGATCCCTTACTATACTATGACGTTTTTTATGACATTTTGAGGTCTTACTAAAATATGACTTATTTTGGCCTATTTTGAAGCCTTACTATACTATGACGTTTTTTATTACATTTTGAGGTCTTACTAAAATATGACTTTTTTGGTCTATTTTTACACATTACTATACTATGACGCATTTTATGACATTTTGAGGTCTTTATAAAATATGACTTTTTTTGGCCAATTTTGATTCCTTACTATACTATGACATTTTATATGACATTTTGAGGTATCACTAAAATATGACTTTTTTTTTTTTTTTGGCCTATTTTGACGCCTTACTGTACTATTACGTTTTTTATGACATTTCGATGTCTTAGTAAAATCTTACTTTTTTGTCCGATTTTGACGCCTTACTATACTATGAAGTTTTTTATGACATTTTGAGGTCAAAAAATTTTTTGACTTTCTTTGTCCGATTTTGACGCCTTACTATACTATGACGTTTTTTATGACATTTTGAGGTCAAAAAAATGTTTGACTTTTTTTGTCCGATTTTGACGCCCCACTATACTATGACGTTTTTTATGACATTTTGAGGTCAAAAAAATTTTGACTTTTTTTGCCCGAAAAAAACGCCATACTATACTATGACGTTTTTTATGACATTTTGAGGTCAAAAAATTTTTTGACTTTTTTTGTCCGATTTTGACGCCTTACTATACTATGACGTTTTTTATGACATTTTGAGGTCAAAAAAATTTTTTGACTTTTTTTGGCCGAAAAAAACGCCATACTATACTATGACGTTTTTATGACATTTTGAGGTCAAAAAATTTTTTTGACTTTTTTTGGCCGAAAAAAACGCCATACTATACTATTACGTTTTTTATGACATTTTGAGGTCAAAAAAATTTTTGACTTTTTTTGCCCGAAAAAAACGCCATACTATACTATGACGTTTTTTATGACATTTTGAGGTCAAAAAAAATGTTGACTTTTTTTGTCTGATTTTGACGCCTTACTATACTATGACGTTTTTTATGACATTTTGAGGTCCAAAAATTTTTTGACTTTTTTTGGCCTATTTGGACGCCTTACTATACTATGACCATTTTTATGACATTTTGAGGTCTTACTGAAATATGATTTATTTTGTCCTATTTTGATCCCTTACTATACTATGACGTTTTTTATGACATTTTGAGGTCTTACTAAAATATGACTTATTTTGGCCTATTTTGAAGCCTTACTATACTATGACGTTTTTTATTACATTTTGAGGTCTTACTAAAATATGACTTTTTTGGTCTATTTTTACACATTACTATACTATGACGCATTTTATGACATTTTGAGGTCTTTATAAAATATGACTTTTTTTGGCCAATTTTGATTCCTTACTATACTATGACATTTTATATGACATTTTGAGGTATCACTAAAATATGACTTTTTTTTTTTTTTTGGCCTATTTTGACGCCTTACTGTACTATTACGTTTTTTATGACATTTCGATGTCTTAGTAAAATCTTACTTTTTTTGGCCTATTTTCACGCCTTACTATACTGTGACGCTTTTTATGACATTTTGTGCCAATACTGAAGTATGGTTTTTAGGAAAGTTAAACATACAGCACCTACTGGGGGAGAAAACATGTCTTCTGTATATGTGTATATCTGGAGAGTAGATGAGATTAGGGCTGTTGGAATGAAGAGAAGATAGTGGCATAGATAGAGGCATTGGTGCAGTTGAGCTCCTTTTTCTTGGAGCCATAAATGTCTGTTTATGCCAGTGTGCCATGTGAGCTATATATTGGAAATACATACATTCTACATAGATGTGTTAACATGGAGTTGTCATGACAAGCTGTGTAGATTTAGGATTTTGTGTGGATCTTACATCATCAATCTATTAGCAGGGCACTGCAGGGAATTGAACCCCACCCTAGTGTACTAGGTGTACCAATACCAGTGCCTTTTGCTTTTTGATGTGATGTAAAGGTAAAGCAAAACCTATATTTCAACAGCATTTATTAAATATTGTTATCGACATATCTAGTTAGAATGAGAAAGGGCATCCGTGGAAATGCTGTTGTAATGTAGGAAAGAAAACCTTACTTTGAATAATGTATATGACATATATGTAGGTATTACTGCTTTAGAATCAAAGCATGGATTTATGACATATAATCTATAATGTGTTATGTATTTTTGTATTACGTCTGTGGGTAAGTGGTGATGTGCATGATTGTATATGATTTGAAATAGTTCTTAAGTGCTGAGAAAGTAGAGAAAGCAAAGGATTTGGACATGTAAAGAGTACACAAACACAGTAGAAATGTAGAAAATGCACCAGAGCTCATTTGTGCTCCAGCAAAAAAAAAAAAACAGTATATATAAAAATATAAATTCAGAAAAACAGGTAAAAAAGTTGGCAACATATCTCTGTTCTGCATCACCAATAGAAACACAGTCAAAATAAGAATATAGGACATCATTTATCAATCATAAGACACCACTGAACCAAACCAGTAGTTCCACTCAACTAAAGTCCCACCTCCCTACATTTAATCATGAAATGTGTATAGTTAAAATACAAATTATACAATGCTTGGAAAAACAATGTCTAACTTTTAACAACAGGCTCCATTAACCTGCTTCATCAGCATCTGTCAAACTGAACACTGACTGCATGAGTTATCCTCTGATCGGAGGTACGTGGGTTCAATCCCTCGACCAAGCGCAAAAAACGGATACGGTGGTGGTGAAGGAGACACATCTCCCCTGCCTCTGCGACCATGACCAAGGCCCCGATCCACCCCAGCTCCTCGGCCGCCCCACTGGGTAGCCCCCTGCCCCTGCTTGTGTGTGTGTGTTCACTTGATGTGGGCAAAATGCAGAGTAATTTCCCCAGGAGGGATCAATAAAGTAATTAAACATACATATACACACATTTTTATGTTATATATATTTAGTATACTTTAGTGTTTATATATATATATATAAAAATAAAAAACAAACCAAATTAGATGTTTGCTCTGCACAGATAATAAGGATGACCTTCACACTCTCAACTCATTTATATGCTCATAAGATGATACACTCATTGCGCCCCCTGCTGGAAGGGGGCCATGTCTTTTCCGTTGCTGTATACTGCTGTGCTTCTCTGGGGAGAAGAGCAAGAGAGAGGAGAGGACATAGGAGGACTCTTGTGCGTAGCTGCGCTGGCTGCGACTCCCGCAGCTCGCAAGGGGTGCGAGGGCCTGCCCATCACTGCTTGCAGCTTTAATGTTCAGTTTACATCTGCAAAAAGTTAGGTCTTACTCACACACGCACTAACATATAATATGCCATCTTTATAAAGCATAACAGGCATTAGTTGTTATTTGAAAAACTGGTGACATTGACTGAAATCTGAATATTATATGCAAATGGATTTTGGAAAGCTTTCAAATTTTTTGAAATTTTTAAAATTCCTTAAGAGCCTGTGAATTTCTCAATGCTTTTTACTTTTTTCCTTAAATTGGGTAGACCAGATTTTAAAACACTTTACCAAGTATCATATTGTTGCTCCAGGAGTGTTTGATCAGTCAGACCTCACTGAACTACTTATATTGAAATTTAGTTGTATGTCTCTATGTTCATCAATCAAATAACATCAACTGTGGCAGTATCACAAAAAGCCCCTGTAGCTACTCATACAACCTGAATACGCAGGGTGCAGAGTAAAAAGTAGGCTGCTATCAGTGAGGTACCGGCTGCCAGATTAAAAAGTACTCACCACAGATTGATTACGTTTATTTTCACAGGGTGTATTTTGATTGCCAACTGCTGGCATCTGACGTTATTTATGGAGTCTTAGAATAAGCCTCCTTTAAATCCCACATTAATATTTCTCCATTTCATTAAGTGTAGGTTATTGTCTGTAGCCTCCTAATGGAAAAGACCATTTTGTACCAGAAGCCATTTTCTTCTGTTATTATAATTCCTTTAAATCACATTTTATCTGACTGGAATTTTGCTAATAACACTTTAGGCTTTAACTAGAAACAATCTAATAAAGGTTTCTTATAGCATGATCATTAAAATCATCTGTGACCAAGATTGTGATTGTGAACATGTAAATATTGTGTCTTAAAAGAGAACACACTAACCTGGGCCTGTTTCTTGTTCTCTTCCATAACAATTAGGCCTTTATATCTAAATCTACACCACAGTTTCCTCACACACATCATATTAACCTTGCCTGTAGTTTCTGGCTATTTTTGTAAATAAATTTTAATCAAAGTGAATGGTGTGAAATACATTTACATTCTTTACTACATAAATAACCAAATGTGCAATATTTTGTTAGATGCATCTAATGTAGACAAGGGGTTCAACAGCTGTACTAGTGTTGCTGTAAAAACTCACCAAATTTTGCCATTTCTTCCTAAGAACTTCAACCATTTACATAACAGCAATTTTGTATTATCTATCAACAAACATGTCATTTTAACTAAAGCTTCTTATCAAAAAAGTATCAAATGTAGGATTCACTGTTGGAGAACATGTATCATGATTGTTGGTGGTGATCAAAACAGCACTATATGCAATATGTTATTGTGAGCACTTAATGTTGTTATCTCATACTAAGGGCTGGGTCTTATGCCTATTGCCATTAGTGGAAATGACTTCAGCTATTACTTTGGATTGAAACCAGTGTGCCATTTTGCATTTGTTATTGTAAAACATGTGGTGTTGACACTTTGTACTTACCGCTGCTGCTTCAGCCATCGACACAGACTTGGCAAGCAGCACTTGTTCTCTTACTCACCATCGTGCCGTTGTGTACAGCAGACATACAATGATAGCACCTCTGTCCTGGGTGTCTGGTGTGCATGACTGTGATGTATCAGGCAGCTGGCTGCGAGAGAGGAAAGAAGGTGCTCCATGGTCCTCAAGATGGCAATGTTTCTCTAGTGACGTAAGGGGTCCTTCTCAGCACAGGACACAGTATTTTTCACACTAAAGTGTCTAAAATGGATGGCAGGGGGAAATGGAAAACTTTCTTTCCTGTGTAAAGTGGCCTTAAACTTATAAAGGGGTATAGGCAAAATAAAAAGGTATCCTAGTAGACTGTGTGGGAGTGGTGGGGTCCGCAGCGTGAATTCCTTCCAGCGGTGTCAAAAAGTGTAAACAATCTGGCCTGTTCTTGTTTCATTTCCATGCTGCAGCAGACCTCAGATGCCAACGGGCAAACAGCTTCAGCACAGCGAACACACTTCTTCACTCGTCTCCTCGGAGAGGGTTCAATCAGAGGAGAACACAAAGATGGGGGGCAATATTCCTAGCTGAGGTTGGGCCAATCCTCTTCCCTGAGCCACACATTAAGTCAAATCAAATCATAACTGGGCAAAGTGTAATAAAGACAAATCAGCCCAGCGGTTCAGCTTGGCCTCTGCAGTGAGACAGCTTGAACTGTAGATGCTATGGAAATTTCAGTGGTGTCACCCACAATCTCCCGAGTGGAGTGTGTGATGGCCGGTGGTGGAATTTCCTCAGCTCCTATTCAGAACCAGGAACAATGCACATGAACCCTTCTGAGTAATGAGCAGGGAAGACAACAGGATACTGGCACGTGCCGCTGTTTGCTCCAGCCCTCGCCTCCCGAACTGCACCGCTGTCTGCATCTGCCACTGTTTCACACTGCAAACTGGACTCTGGCTGCAAACAAGGGATGCGGAGGCTCCTCGATCCTTTTCAGGTGTTCACATGCCAACACGACCAGTTGCGGGTATAACAGGGGATCATGTGGGAGGGCGTAATTTATGATGGGCAACTTAGGAGCTCGGAACAGGCCTGTAAGCAAACAGCGATCCTCACACGAAACAGGGGTCTCTCTTCGCTGGTGCTAAACAAATCTCCCTTTTCGTGTGCAGAAACAAAATTTCAAGTGACAACTCCTTCCAAACACAATAAGGTACGGCAGCTTGTTTCTTCAATTCACTTCCATCGAAGAAACATGTTTCCCTTCAAATGAACAATTTATTGATAATCGGTCACATTAAGTGCCCAAACGCACTTTCAGGTATGTGAACAGCTTCGCATGGGCTCTATGGATTTTCCTTTCCCATGACATCAAAGTGTACATTGCTCAACTTTCCATTTAAAACAGAAGTCATCACAGGTGCAGATGGGCTACACAACTTAAAAGCTGCCTCATCAGCGAGGACTCACAAACACTAGGTTGCCTTCTCTGCAGAGGTTTTCAGCTCTGCACTCGTCTCCTCGGGAGTCCAGCGTTGCAGTGGGTGCGGTGTTGACACATAACAACTTTGCCACATATGAATGTTTTCAATACATATCAAACCAAACTCAGCAAATTATAATTCAGGGTGGATCACTACCGCAGGACAAACATACAATGGCAAAAGAAAATATGGTAAGTAGGCCTTTGGAACATGTTGGCAGCCATGAGTAAAATATTATCAAATTTAAACCTCTAAAATTGAAATTCAAACATCCATTGTTACGGTACTGTTAAAACTTTAAAATTACAGACCTACTTACTGAACAAATTGCAGGTTTTTGTTATTTTGTACCAACATTTTAATTATACTGAATATTATTCTTGGAGGACCTACTGGTTTCAGAGCAATAAATGAAACAGACTGTCAAATATCAACACAAACTTCTCTAAGTTTTTTATCCATTACTACTGTAGTTTTTTATAGATCACATTACACAACCATGTCTAAGGTAGGGATGCACAAAATAAAATATGAAGTAAAAAATATGAGAGACATGTTAGTATCTGTTTTACTATGCTATGCGTATTGTGTTATGGGCTGTTCCCTGGGCAAAAATCTTACATCTGTTAGTATTTAGCATTCCAGAGTTGACATGACAATTTAGTTTTACCAGTGGACTGCGCACACACCAAGTTCATTGTCTATCTTGCAATTTGTATTAGTGTTCCAGTACTATGGAACACAATCTAAAATACACTCAAATCCAAACCGTGAAACTGAAAATAATTTTTCAAACACAGATGTCAATGTAGGTAACTGAAATGTATGAGCTGTCTGGACTAGAGCTGTGTTGATAAAATCCTATTCTGAATCGATTCTCAATTTATTTTCTAAAGAGCGATTCGTACGTGCTAGTGTACGAGCTCGCGTCATTGAATTCACGCATGCGTGCGTGGTGTGAAGCTACCAAACAATGAACATCGTTGGACAGTAAGCAAAGCTTAGTTGACGTAAAAAATAAAAAAGTACAAACTTGGGCATTACTAAATTACGTAGGACGCCATGTTCACTGTTTGCTAGCTTCACACCATGCGCGCATGCGTGAATTCGATGATGCGAATTTGTACGCGAGAACGTACGAATCGATCTTTAGAAAATAAATTTAGAATCGACTCAGAATAGGAGAATCTTTTTTATCAACACAGCTCTAGTTTGGACACACTTTTCATCTGTTGACCCTCGAAAGATTTTCCAGCCTTTGAAAATGCACACAAGGACCAGTGTGAGCTTCAATGAAAGCCCATCAAAATTAGAACACATAGCACAACTCTTCCTCTGCACACCGCTCCTTATTTATCAAATAATTTTGCTCCCATCAGGGTGGTTACCTGATGATGTCAAGATAACCAAAAACCTTTGGTAAGTGGAGCGTGGTGTGCTGGAGAAGAGTTGCAAAATGTGTTTTGACCACAAAAAAATATATAACAGGGCTCTTTTGCCAAAGTGATTTGCTTTGAAACTGCAGTACCGAATCATTCACTACACCTTTACTGAAATCCATAAATGTAAAACTGTCATGCTCACCTTTGAATCCATCCATCAAAAAGTGATTATAGTAGAAATATTATTGCACTGTAATTCAAAGCTCTGAAAAATTATGTTTTTGATTCCCCTCATGTAAGTACCTGTGTAGGAGGTAGACACAACAACAACACCTGTACAATCTAAGGCAGTACAGTATACTAGCCCAGAAACAAATACAACCTTTGCTAATCTTGTACTTTTAAGCTTTTGTTTAACACTGTGTCAGGAAAAAGTGGATTTAATGCGATAATAATTTGAGAGGCCAGAGTTTGCGGTTTTATTGTAGTGGAGGTGTTATTGTGTCCACTCCTTGCATTTCTAAATTTGCTTTTCCTTTTCTTCTGGTATATCTGGATAGCTAAGATTTGAAACCTGCAGATAAACCAGATGTTTTCTATATGACTTATCTCAAGTGAAACTGAAATTTAATCACCAAATTCTCCTCATGTTGTACAGTATTCGAACTGAATTACTGCAGGTTTGACTTTGAGAGCAATTCATACACCATTTTAAAAATGACTTCAAAACCACACACCCTTTTAGTTTTGTTGAAGGGCACTGTTTGTCCTTTTAGTGGATTACATGGCAACATACAAACACTCAAGAACCATACTAGTGTACCCCATAATGCAGAACACACAGCATGCAATAGTTACTGACATACAGCAGATTTTTTTTTTTTACATGACTTGAACTTAGTGTGTTCTGATTTTTTTTAAGATGCTCCACGAACCACAATCATGACTAGATAGTCCTCTTCACTTTTAGCCAAAGCTTTGGCAGAGGAATCCAGGAACTGCTGGGAGAAATCACATGGAGGGAAAGCATGAAGAACCCCTGTGTTGTCTTTATCTCTGCTCCCTCCCACAGGCAGGCTGATGACTCCTGCTGCTTGTTTTTGGTTGAGGTAGGACACCAGGTTACGAAGTGGCCGCTGAGTTGATGCTGCAGGGTCAGCCGAAGATATATCCTCTGTGGTCCCAGGAACAGCCAGCAGAATGGCGTAGCCGTCAGGACCCGCCACCTTGATGCGCCTGGAAACCTCGTCAAGCTTGGGCTGGTCCAGACGGAGACGCTGGGTGATCTTTAGCTCGCTCACCTGCCTCCCTGTTGAGCCGTCAACAAGCAGGTCACTGGCTACATTGTGGTCACCCTCCAGAAGGTGCATGTTGGCTGGAAAGTTGCTGTTCTTCAGCAATAGCATACCATGCCAGGCCAAACTGAGTCTGGTGCCATCCAGCTTGGACAGCTGGCCTCCCTTGGAACTGCTCTCAGAACGTTCTCTCTTGGCCAGTCCTTTACCACCATCACCTATTTTGCGCTTACGTTCTCCAACTGCTGAAACGCTGCTGCTTGAAGGTCCCTTGTCAGAGAGACTCTGGCTTTTGAGTCTCCGTTCAGCCCCACTTCTTTCCAGGCTGCTGTGACGTTCTCGTGCTGGGGAGGGCCTCTCACCCCGCAAAGGTCGCTCTGAGTCACTGAAGCGACCTCCATCTCTGCTGCTACCTCCAGGACTGCCATCTGGAGAAGCACGTCTGCGCCTTAATGTCCTCTCAGTACTGTCAGGGGAGTGGTCTATATGACGCCCGTCCTCCATTACACGCCGCTTGCGTACAGGTTCTCGTCCCTGCAGCTCTCGTTCCAAAGACCAGGGCTCCCTTGCCCGTCGGTCACGTTCCAAATGCTCCAGAGGCTCGAAAGGTGAGGCACGTACTCGCTCACGAATAGCCGGGTTTGGCCACTCGGTTCCAGGAAAGAGTTCTCTCTCCCTGAAGTGAAGCGGCGGTGGAGTCCGTTCCCTGACCCTCAGTGGTTCAGGTGTGGCGCGGTGGACAAATGACTCAGCCACCATGTCAAAAGGTGGGATTGGGAGAGGCTGCAAGAACTGCTGCTGGTAACGGTGCTCAGTGTCAGCAAAGTCGACTCTAAGTCTTCTCTCTGGACCTCCCAGGGGGAAGCCCCTCATGTGTGTGCATGCTGCCTGTGCAGCATCCAAACTTTCATACTGTATGTAGGCCCAGGTATCTCCCTTTCTGTAGTCAATGGTCCTTATAGTGCCAAAGCGATCAAACTCTCTTGCCAGGGCAGCTAAAGGAACCCAAGGTCCAAGTCCACCCACCCACAGGCGTGTAGTAGGAGTTGCTTTCCCGTAGCCTATCTTTATGGGGTTGCGGCCCACTATTTTGCCAGACATACTAAGCTTAGCACGGTGAGCCATGTCAAGGTTCTCAAATTTCAGAAATCCATATGTGCTGGTTTGTCCCCTTGTGGGTCTTTTAATGTCCACTTCTGTAATGACCCCAAATCTGTCAAAGGCTCTCCTCAGGTCGGCCTCTGTAACAGTTATGTCCAGGTTGCCTAAAAACAACGTCCTATTGGCTCTTTGGTCATCTTCTGGAGATATAAAATCCTCCTCCCGAAAAGCTGCTCGTTCTGCAATGAAAGCTGGACGTGCCCTGGCTTCAAACAGGGCAAATTCCCTGTCCCGCTCCAGTTCTCTGGGCAAAGGGGGCGGCGGAGGAGGGGGGAGCCGTCCCAAGGCCAGCTGTTGCAGGCGGTAGTCTCTATATCCGAGCCCCGTAGGCGAGAGGGGTCTCTGCAAATGTCTATGGCTTTGAGCTGCACCATACAAGTCTCTCTCCACAGGAGAGCGGCTTCTCCTCCTGTTGATGTACACTGCCTCAATTTTCAGCGGCCGGTCGTACAGCACCAGCCGACCCCTGGCGTGCTTAGCAGCTCTGGCGTCCTCCGGCTTCCTGAAATTCACGAACGCTATCCGCTCGTCGTTGCTACGGCTTATCTTAACGCTAACGTCCCCAAATTTCTTAAATTCATGAAAGAGTCCGTCCTCTACGTCCTCGTCGCTCAGCTGGGTGCCGAGGTCGCTTATTTTGAGGGTTTTGTACTCACTCTCGGCGCTGGGCGGCTGAACCCGCTGCTCACCCCGTGAAGTGGTCCTCGGTGAGGCTAAGTCCAGCGTCAGGCTCAGGTTGTGGTTTTTACCGACGGAGCTAGCTGCTGCAGACTGACAACTGTGATTATTTCCAGCCCGGCTATGACTGTCGAAGTCTCTCTCTCTTTTCTCACCGAGTAGACTCCTTCTCGTCGAGCCACCGTCGCTTTTGGTCGAGCTATTTCCATTATTACTCCCACTGGAAACGGAGAGAGCCCCCATTTTCTTGCTGGTCGGGTGGCATCCTCCCCTGTCTCGAATATCGTCCAAGGCCCGGGAGCGTTTTTTAATCGGCGACCGCTCTTTACCTTTCATTTCAGTCCACACGGTGCCGACTATCGGGGTGCCTGTTTTTTCAGTGCTGTTTCTGCAAATTAGTTCCGAAAAATGATGAAATGAAAAGCGGATTTATTCACTGACCCTGCGGCAAAACAACAACAGTCGCCATTTTGTAAAGATTAGTGTGAAGGCCCGCCCCTTGGATCTGATTGGTTGAAAAGTGGGTGGAAAACTTTAAAGCGCATGTCAATCATCATTTAAATAAAAATCATATATTTAAATAAAATTGTTTTTCACATTTTGGGACCAAGGAAACGAGGTGAAAAAAGGCGGCGTTTATTTAGATATTTACAATTTATGTCAGGCCTAGTGAAGGCATAAACTGTAACCTGTTATTTTGTCTGTTCTTTTGTTAAATGACTTTAGTATTATGGACAATACAAACACTGAACATATGAAATTACCAGATTCAGTAAATAAAAAATAATTTATAATTTCACAGGGAAAAAAATGATAGTGGAGTAGGGAGGGACAGACAAACCTTTTCATATCTGTGACACAGTCGACCTGGTACCACAAGGTGGCAGTATTTGAGCAGTAGCTCAGAATGTACAGTAGCCCATAAGCCTCTAACTAATCCTTAAAAATGACCTTGGATAGCTACAAGGCCTCTCTCCCTGGATATGTGGACAAGGCATGCTGCTAATAAACCTGTGGCAATGTACTTCCACTTTCACAAACTCCAGCCATAATTGCAGTAAAGCCAAAAGTGCATAGCCTTTTAAACTACCAAGAAATTAACAGCTTAGTTAAGTGATGGAGGTTAATTGGGCAGATTTTTGGCCACTAAATTTGTTAGAGCCTTTTACTAGGTTTTTGACACAAGGGTTTCCTTTATGGGGGTACAAACTGAAAGCAAGATTAAAAACACAATTTCCTAACAACCCACTGATACAATATTTGGCCTTTGCTGGAGTTCTTTTCCTCATGTTTTCCAAGTCAAGCTCTGGCTTGAATGAAGCTAAAACAGACCATCAATTCGCTGAGGTTGCTGTTTTTGTCAACCACCTTTTGCCCTTCTTGATATTAGTAAAAACATGTTGTGCACACTGTACAGTAAAATGCAAATAGTCACCTCAGTGGGACGGTTTTAGTCTGAAGGGTGTTTTTTTTTCTGTAGGTGATGGACTGCCAAATGAAGTTGTAATGACAAACGTCTGGAAGCAGCCATATACTTCATGACAGACTGTGCTGAACTTACCTCACTCCACTGTGTTTAACTGTGTTGGCCAGACTGAGCTTCTACATTGTTTATCTTAGTGGGACATGTTAATACTGTTCATCTACTTCAAATACAAGGATCTGTTGATTCACAATAGCTGCACTTCAAGGCTGAGATAAATCTTGTTGAGATCAAAGCTCAGAACAGTGGCCAGCAGGCTGCCTTACGGATTTTAATGAGCATTAAATCATATTTTTAGTCCATTAATGAGGCTGAGGATATAGTAATTTTCAGACTCTAGTGACAGTCTTGCCTAATGAACCTGACATAGAGTGATGTTTAGTTAGTAACTGCCCCCAGCATTGTACAGTCTTAACAGTTTTCATTTATTTCTGACAAATCACACAGAGGCTTTGTAGCCTGATATACTGAGTCAATACAGATCAAAGCTAATGCCACGCCACTGTAATTTTAATGACAACTTAATCGAAACTTATGAGCCCCTCTTGTATGATGAGGTTATTAGTTTTGTTTCTTTTTTGAGCTGAATAAACGGAACTGCAATTGTGGGTTACTCTGTCACAACTGTCCTTACAGTGTTCAAAAGTTAAAATATCAAATTCACTAAGCCACAGTTTCCTCTTTTGTTTAGGGACAGATAGATTTGATTAACCTGCTCCCTATCTTAAAATAAATATTAAAACTGAGCACTGATCCACCATCTGCTATTTCTTCAGCTTTCCTAAAGATGGCCATCTCCTCAATCCCTTATCCCTACTGACAAGTCTTCTTATCTTCCCCACTTAATCTGGGATTTAATCAGGGGGACTATGTAACTGCAGTACGGGCTGCCGTCTCCCAGGGCCTGGCTGGAATTTGAAGCTGTGGGTGTGGAAAGTGTTTCTGATGGGTTTGTGCATTCTTCTATTGGAACCACATGTTAGTGGCTCGCACAAAAGCCCGACACAGACTAAGGGAATGGCAGCTAATCCGCCCCAGCATGGCTGTCATGGTGAAGCAAGCAAAGGGAAAGGAGAGCCAATATATTCCCCCTTAAGCCATGTACACTGCTGGGGAGTAAGTGGAGCTTGGGAGGGCTTTGTCCACCAGTGGAACTCTTTTTCTTCTCAATTCAAGTTGCATTCTCAATCTCAAACAGATTGAAATGTTTGCCCATCTGACATGAATATGTTGGTATTTAGTAATTTACACCAGATGGGATGGTACCATTCAATTCAGTGTTTCCTTGACAATGAAGTAAATAGTTTGGGGTAAAGCACAAGAAGGAGATTTCCTGAAAACGATTATTAAGAATGCATTCAGAATACATGTGAGACTGGGTATGGCACAGAAGCTTGTTTATGTCATGTTCTCCTTTAAAGACAACACACAAATACATAGGTATTTATAAATAAAAGCAGATTACCTGGCTTTAGTGAATAATATTATGAAACAAAATGTCTCTGGGTCATGGTAACCCCAATTTCTTCTATTAAACTGTAACTCATTACTCAGTTGGTCGGGTTTACCACTGATGCCAGATGTGAATGAGAAATGCCTGCCTCAACATGAAGCCAGCTGTCTGTGGGAGGCTCTCTACTTTATCATCAATGGCAAAGTATGGTTGCTCAGTTAGCTTTTCATTAATGAACCTGCCACTTGTTCCTGATACATGAGGTGCAACCTGATGGCCTCTTGAAGTGAAGCCAAGCAAGCTGCACATGTATGGTCTCTCTCTGCATGTCCTGAACACAGAGAAGCTCACTTCCTGCACAGCAGAAATCTTTGTGTTTATGGAAACCACAGCCTGTGAGGCATTTTTGCCTCACAACCACATTCCCGGTTAGAAATGTGACACAGACTTTTGGTTAGCTCTCTTGGTTATCGTTTTCTAAAAGAGTCATGTCAAGGCTACAATAATCCTGGCTGAGGTGGTTTTTGTTCCATTTTCTTAATCTCTTTTCCCAAAAATACTTTCCTACTGAATAAGACAGATGATTTAGATGGAGGCCTTTATTACTGGTCACAATATAAAGCACAACAGAGATAAAACAAAGATTAATATGATAATTACATTTTTTACATGCTTAAATAATTTTTCCTCTTTCGTCTCAGCATTAGGATATCAAACTAAAACTGGAAACAAGAGAGCTCCTAGTAATATGTTGGGTTTCGTGCAGGAGGCTCAAGTTGTCCTCAATGTTCATAGAATTCCAGTTCCAAGATCTTCTGAATCTTCTCCAAGTTGGCTTACATAAATGTTAAGAGGAAATATTTGAGTCATATGCTGAGGTGGGTGTGTACATCTGGGACTGTGCATGGGTCAGGAATGTAATATGCTTTGGCTCAGTCAGTGCATAATGTGGAGCTGGCACTGTTGTGGTCATGTAGGCCAGGAGAGGATGCTGCCTGGCTCTTTGGCTTTCATCCGCAGCGCCACCAGGCCCGTCGGCTTGTATTCTGTCTCGGGCCCCTCAATGGAAGGGGAGCTGAGGCCTCCTGGGAAGCTGTGGAGTGAGTAGAGGCCATTGATGCCCGGATGGTGAGATGGGTGGTGGTGGTGGTGGTGGTGGTGGTGGTGTGGGTGGCTGGGAGATGTGGGCATGCCCATGAAGCCCTGCAGGTTGCTGTGGGGGTGAGGGTATGGACTCATGCAGGACGAGGGGATGGAGTCAGCTCCCAGGACACAACCAGCACCTGACCCACCGCCTCCTCCTGAAGCTGCCCCTGGCCACAGGTTGCCCTGCATCTGGAGGGATTCAGGAAGACACATTTGGAATTGGATGAATTGAACATGATAATGCTTCATACTTTGCCATGAACACCAAATCAAAATATAATATCATCAATGATAAGACTGAACTTGTTCAGTTTTGTACCAGTTCCCGTTCTCACAGCAGGATCAATAATGTACTTCCACCACTACAACAAGTACAGTATGTCATGTGAGATATGTGGCGGCCTACCTGGTATGTATCATGGCGAGGGAGAAGAGAGATATCATATGTAGCAGCAAAGTGGTTGCGCACCTCCTGGATCTTCCCATAGCGTTCCCGTTTCCTCCACTTGGCTCTACGATTCTGGAACCAAACCTTTCAAATACAAAAATATAGCATAACAGGAAATTTTCAGATGACTGCAGGTCTTGTTCAGGCCACAGCCTCTCCTCTGCTTGTAGTTATAAAATGAGAAGGTATAAAACACGTAGTAGGTATAATACAACAATAATTGCCCTAAAACACACCTGAACCCGAGCCTCAGTGAGCTCGGTCCTCAGTGCCAGCTGTTCCCGTGCGTACACGTCAGGGTAGTGTGTCTTCTGAAACACTTTCTCCAGCTCCTCCAGCTGAAAGGTGCTGAACGTGGTGCGATTGCGTCGCTTCTTGTTCTTGCCTGATAAGTCGATGGAGTCAGCGATAGAGTCCCCTTGTAAACTGACGACTGGCTCTTTGAGCTTGTCACAACAGTCTGTGCCAATCCCAGGATAGCCCATGGTTTTTGGAGCTCCTTTCTCTCTGACTGAGACATGCAGGGGAGACAGAGATGTAAACAGTTAATTACAGTTACCAAAATTACTATACATTCTTCAGACTCTTGCATTTTTCCCCATTAATTCATCAATTTATTTTTAAGATCTTATTTTTAGTTATTTTTAGGTTGCTGATTTTACTTAAGATTTTGAATTAATCAACTTCTTTATTTATCTTATTTAAATTTTAACATCAGTACAATGTGATCCTTTCTGAAATACGTTGTGTAATCATTTAAATTTGCCTGGAACTTGTTTTTGTCCGTCTTTGCCAGGACATCTTAATGAAAAAAAATGTTGAGGCTTTCACTGGTTAAATTAAATTAAAATTAACGTGTGTGTGTGTGTGTGTTTTTACACTTTATTACAAACAAATCAGCAGCCTTTTACAGGTTAACACAGATAACATTTATACCTTCGGCCAACTTCAATGTCTTTTGAAATTGTGAGGAAACCAGAGCATCCAAAAAATACTCCCACGAACATGAGGTTGAGAAACATGCAACGTTTGTACAGAATAAGCCAGCGCTTGGAATCAAATCTCTCTGCATGTCAGGCACCGATGCAAACAACCAAATGATCAACAACTCCCCTATTCACTGCCAGAGAAATTATTTAAAGTCCTTTTTAAAAAAAAGAAAGAAAAAAAATTTAACAACACACTTTCACCTAGAAGTGGTTCTGGCACACAGTGGTGAAAACCAATAAAATGTAACTTTACACATTGTTACAAAATCAGATTAAACAGGGTATCACATCAGACATTTGGTTCGTGAGATATCGCTGAAAACCATTAATCTCTTGCTTGTTTTTTATGCTTCTCAATTTAATTCCTAAACAAAAGCTGCCAAAAGAGGCTCAGCCGTGAGACGCCTGAGAAAATCAACACACACAACACTAATTCAGCCAAGCAGTGTTTTAATTAGATCAGCCCAGACAAACCATATTTAGGCAGTGAACTCTCATTGAGTTGGTTTGAATTAAACCCACAAGGCAATAAGTAAAAAAACAAAATTTGATTTCATTTGCCAATACAGAAAAGAAAGGTTTAGGGTCACATTCCAACAAGGCATGTCAATTTAAGCTATGGGAAACTTGTTGCAGTGTCCATGTCAAAACATTCACATTGAGAAGAACACAAGTAGGATACATCACTGAAACATACGACAAATTTATATACTATAAAGTTTGAAGATTGTTTGAATTAATATATTCTGACCTTTACATTAAGCGGTAAAGGGAAATCTGAAAGTCTTATTTTCCTTCCTGTTAAGAGACCATGGAAAGAGCTGTTCCCTCCTGCAGTGTTTGGATGTTGTTGTCCATGTTCATTAAGTTTAACCCTGAGCTCCGAAACAAAATCACTCTCCATCTATCTGCAGGCACTCACTCACCGGGGGCAGCTGAGACACTGCTCTGCTATTCTCCTGATTTAATATGGGGCCCAACAGAGAGCACTTTTCATTGCAACATTAATTTCCTCGTGTCCATTAGATCCAACCTCACACCACAGTTCATGCTGAAAATATTCTTCATCGAGATTGAAAATTGAGGCCGCAGGACATAGTATAGCTCTTACTCTGTCCCACATCTGTTCTGTTTCCACTCCAGTGTAATTGGAGATCAATGTGAAAGGCAAGAAAAGGCAAACAGAGGAAAAATTCAAAATGTATATGTAGGAATATCATGTTGTGAGCACGGGGATCAATTCAAATGCACTGAAGTGGCCATGGTACAAATTTAAGCTGCTTCTTGTTCAGGCCTATTGTTCTGTACGTTAACATTTTCAATTTTTACAAAACTTTAAAATACGTTCCATCCTCTTCATTAAAGGATGTAGAACATTCACTGGTTTTAAATTCATCTGCTATAGTTATTATAACAGTTAAGTAATAAAAATAATAAAAAATGAAGCAATCTCAGCCTCTTGCTGGGGATTAGGAAGCTTTGAACCTTTTTTTACCTGCTGAGGTTACAAAACAGTTTAAATGGTGAAGGGTATTTAGTGATAGACATTTTATTTTATATTTATGGAGAAATGAGATGCGTTTGTGTGTATAGTATTTTTTATATCAGAAAATATGAATAAGGAAATAAAATTATTGTACCCGTGGATACATTTTGTCTGGGATATAATCATGGTGGCTATGCCATCCATTTAGAGACCAAAAGCAAATCTCCCATTGGGAACATCATACATATAAACCGGAATTTAGCAGTATAACAAATTTTGGATTAAATGTAATAAATGTAAAAAATACAATAAAGTCATTCAATCATTAAAACTCCACAATGTGTAAAAGCATAAAAGAAGCATTGTTCTTTATATACGGCTCAACCTTTCATATGTGAAAATAGTGAGAAATCTTTAGGTGATTTTTGTTGAAAATTTGCATCATAAGAATCAGGTAATTCCTTGTGAAACAGGTTCATAAAAGTCAACCCACCCATTTTTTAAAATTCATTAGTTCTGTATTACAATTGATTTGTGAGAAACATTATTGCAAACTAAAATAAAACTTCAAGGTGTGAAAACGGTCAAAGGGTTTTTCATGTGTTGGCCTGTCCCACCGCCAGTAAACTTTTGTCCCACGGTAGACAAAACAGGAAGACGCATCTGCTTTTGAAGGTGTATGAGCCCAAACACAAAAATACACAAATGAAAAGTTGAGTGGACTGATACACACACATGCACAAACACACACACACACACTATGTCCATTCTGCACATATATGTGTCCAACACATTTGCAGTAATATTACAAAATAAATTAAACTGACCCCAAAGAATTGTCAATGCACAGCTTGTGTGTGTGTGCATGTGCACGATTGCACAGAGCCTTCTCTTATTCAAACTGGAATTTAAAAAAAAGAAATAAAAGTTCACTCTGAAACAGGAAAGTTGATATCGTTATCATAACTAATTGTGTAAAAAAGTCTACAGGCTGTCTTTGGCAGTAACATGAATCAAGCTGTTGTATATTATTCTGGACACAGATATGGCAAAGACCTTATCAGCGCTCATATCCTCTGCTGCTTTGCAAAATCATCAACACCAATAAATAAAGTGAAAGACCACAACATTTCTTCAGGCTTCGGTTCAACATATACTGTTGTATACTGATGGACATTTGAAGGCTTTTGAGCAAATTCAAAGTAGATTCATGTTGTTTGACATAACAAAATCTTACATATGAAGTGAATAAAATGCAATTGATAGAGAGAGTCTAAAGGCTAAAATCCACAGAAATACTGAGCTGAGTTTGGTCTGAGAAGGATGATAGCTGACTAGTAGCCTAATGACACACCCAACTTGCTGCCAGACTGACCCTTAACCTCTCTCATTTTACATCAAGGACTGTCAAGTGAAAGAAAACTTGTTAACATTTTTATCACAACCATGTGTTCATTTGCATTCCCAGTAAAAATCACTTTTGTAACACTTTTGTTTAATTATTAGTCGAAATGAAACATTTACAGAGACTGCAAACTGGAAAAGGGTTGCTCTCTGATAATGATTTGAAATATGATTCCCCCGGATTTGTGTAATTTCATTTCTAAGAAAATTTAACAAGATTTTACAAAGGATAAAGTTTATTGTAAAATTTTATTCCACCATTCGTTTTATTTTTTTACACCCACTTATCCAGAGCAATATGGCCATTACTTTATTTTTTGAGATGTCAAAATTGGAAAAAAAAAAAATACTAATGCAAAGACTGTCTTCATCATCAAAGAAATTTAGGCATACATTAATTGCAATTTTTAATGCCCCAGAAGTGTTTCTCTTATTAAAATCCAGTGTACTGTGAAGCAGTTGTGCGTTGTCATCAGTTAAAACAACTATAGTTCAGATAAATATGAAAACAAGCAAAGTTCATCAGTATTGTAGAAGTAGTTTTGAAGATCATCTTGTCCCTAATTTCTTTTTTTGCCCAGAAATTTAAATTTGATTGGTCTTTAACTTACCTTCCGAGCTGCTTTCATAAAACGGCTTGCCGCTTATCACTGTCCCCTTCTGATCCTGGTTTATACTGTCCAAGAACTTGCTGTGTTTGGAGGGTGAGGCAGGCGGGTTCGCCGGGACAGCGCCGTGCGTAAAGTCCGCCGCAGCATCGCCAAACCTCCCCATGGCGGCGGCGTACAGATCCCCGCGCAGGCTGATGCGGTGAGGGAGAGGAGGAGGAGGAAGGTGCGAGGGTTTCTGCAGCTCATCGCAGGGGAGAAAGGAGCCGGAGCCGCCGTGCTCCAGTCCCGGGGAGTTTTCTGGCGTCCTCCTGCTGGTCTGCGAAGAGAAAGGCAAACAACTCTCCGTCTCCATCTTACGGGTCCAGCAAGCAGGATAGACAACAGCGACTGGGCGCTGATAGTGTGGGCGCCTGAGTGAGAGGTTTTTTTTTCCCTCTTCTGTGTTCATGTCAAGTGGGTGGGATTTAACAGATCAGAAACAAAGACCCGTGAAACCGGGGTTGGAGTGTGTGTGTTTGTGTGTGTGTGTGTGTGTGTGTGTGTGTGTGTGTGTGTGTGTGTGTGTGTGTGTGTGTGTGTGAGAGAGAGAGAGAGAGAGAGAGAGAGAGAGACTGCGTGTGTGCGTGTGCGTGTGCTGGGGTGTCTGTTACAGCATCTAGCAGTCTGATATAATCCGCCAAAAATTCAATCACGTGTGGTTTCTGTCCCTCCAATTAACCATTTAATCCCTATTTCATATATTATTATGGGACCTAATCACCAAATCAAGCAGGACAGGAGAGGCAGACTGCAGACACACACAACAGCTTACACACGGAAAAACGACCGAATAAAAACACACCTTTTTTTTTCCTGAAGTCCATGATGACACAGTCTATTATGTGTTTATTTTTACTTTTTCATCATGTAGTTATTTCACTTCTTTTTACTTCATTTCATTAACTTTCGGTCCGGCGTAACAAGGAGGCCTAAATGTTTTCTTTTCCTGTATATGTACACTTTTATAAACTTTGTAATACTGAGACTTTTTTTTTCCATTTACTAAACATTTCTGCATGCACAATAAAGTGTTCCAACAATTATAGCTCATTTATTCGCGTCAGATTTCGATGCATTATTCTGCTACGGATGCTTTTTTTTTTTTTTTTTTTAAATAAAAGTGGTCCTTTGCTGCTAAACCAAAAATGGAAGACATTAAAACGACTAATTAACAATTAAATAAATAAAATAAAAAGGGGAGGGGCAATTTCATTACAAAGCGCTTGGAAATTATTTCAGAAGACAGCCGAGGTCAATCACGTTTGGATAATAAATTAGACACAAACAGATTCGCAAACAGCATAATTAAATATGCTAATCAATATTAAATCATTATGAAATATAAAAGTAAAGATAAAGATAATTTATTTATTTAACCGTCAGCTTGCTGTAATATAATATTTCGATTGCTTTTGTTTTTGAATAAAGTCCATAATTTTCGTAGAAATTGCGACGGCATTCATCAAGAGATTTAAAAAAGCATACGTGACAGTTAGGCCTGTATTTAATTTAACATAGAGATGTGGAGCTCTAGTTAGACATTTGGGATTTTGGGGGCTATTATCTATATAACTGGAAATTTATTTTAAACGGAGAACTCATAGTTAACTCTAAAGTTATTAATTTAAACGAAAAATAATTATTCGATCATGTGATCTTGCGAACACTGCAACATGCAAGAAAAGCAACGTTTGGCCGAAATGTGGGTTATTACTAAAGCGCAGATTAAATGGATAATGCTCATTCTGTTACTGTACATTATGGATGTGTCTGCTCGACTGTTTCAGCAGCTGCACTTCACTTCGCCATTGCCTTGTCGTTCAGCTCCAAACTATGTGGCTGATTTCCTGTGGTTGTACAAAATATTACTGAATGTCGTTCAGATATGATGGAAAGAGCAAAACAATAGTTATGAAAGCCATAACATTTCCCTGCTTGCAGTGAAATACAGTTTTAATTAATGCAATTTTGTTTTTAGATTTTTTTTCCACTTGAAATCACATGACATTTGTTTTGATAAAAGTCTTTGGATATAAAAAAAAAAAACAATAATGTCTTAAATAAAAGCACAAGATGTGTATTTCATTTTTACCATGTAACTCAAAACTGGCTGAATATCCTCAGAAAGAGTTAGACTCAGCAGTGAGATAAAAGGCTTTTGATACTGACATGTTATCTCCGATCTAGACAAACCTCGTCTAAACACAGTGCACTTACCAGGTTCAGACACGGTACCGTAGGTTTTGAGGACATCTCACCATCTCTCTGGATACCTGAGGCTGCACGCTGCTCAGCTGATGGACAAGTGTGTAAACATGAAGTCCATTTGGGCTGAGAGGCCTCATAAGACCCATTTGAATCCATTTTGAGCTCTGAAATATCAAAGTGTCCACGCTATATGTTACAGATCCAAGTGTAATAGAAAAAGCTGTGCAACAAGAAACAATGGAGTTAACATGGCATGTGAATAATGGCTGCAACTGAACTCAAAGTTTTGCTTGCGTTGTTGTTTTTACAAACTTTCACAATAACAAAAAAAATACATAAAACATAAAACCAACAGGAAACAATTTTTAATTCTAATGACAACATTCTTCATACTCCATTGTGCAGATAATACTCTCAAACTACATTCCTGTCTTTACCAAGAGACCCATAAAAGTGTAGTCGTGAAAAAAAAAAAAATTGAAAACTCCAGTCTTCATCTAGACACATTGTCATGGCTGCTTTCATGGAAAGGAAGAGCTCCTTTAAGTTTAAAATGATTAGTGACCTCAGATATAAGGCCTAATGACATTTATGTGTAACATGACTTAGATTAACATGTTTGGGTCAGTAGAGCTTAGAGGCTAAAAAAGGCCACACTGTCATGTTAATCACAGCCACAGGGCCACCTTTCACCCTCCCACACTCTGAGTGTATTCATCCCCGTAAACTTGAGCCGAGGTGTAGTTGCCAGCATTTATCAAACTGTCTGGCTGACCATTAAAAAACCTCATAATTCTGTTAGAGGAGAGTATACGTTTTAAGATGTACACACAGGGGGACACGGATATGTTCCTCAAATCTCGTGTCAAGCATGTCCTCTGTAGCCCGAGGCAGCAGAGCACTCTTGAATTCACAAACCCAGCTGAGTAAATGCATTCCAGAAATGTGGGCAAGAGGAAGAACGTCTGCACTATGATCTCGGAGCCGCCGCAGGTAACAGTGTTTATATGAATATTGCATCAAAAGAGTATAAGATGTAGAGGATTATGGGTATGTTTTTTGTGGAGAAATCAGAGTCTCCTATGAGTCTGTGCAGACATATGTATGCTGTGGCTTGCTTAATTATACTTGAGGGGGGGAGACCATTCATTTGTGTGCTGAAAGGTCCAACTTTCAGGATAAAATAGGCATTGAAATATCTGCCACATCAAGCAAAACAAAGAACTTGTCCTTTATAAAATAAGCATATGACTAAATCCTACCTCAGCAAGAGGAGACTGCATTTAATGTTTGCTGGCTTGCAGGGAAAAAGCAGTGGTTTAAAGCAGGGAAATGGCAGAAAATAGCATCAACTTGCTGTCCATATCATGACCAGCTCTGCTCGCTGCTCCCTGCGGTCCTAAACCCTTGTCCTCTAAGTCTGTCCTGGGCATGACCCTGCACAGGAAATCAGTTCAGCCTGTTGGGAGTCCCAGGTCTCCCCTCGCCGCCTCCTGGCTCTGGGCACAGACAGCATGGATAAAGGTGACCCTGCGCTCTCACTGCGCGCCCTGCGGCCCTTGAGCCAAAGAGCCACTTCCACCCCTGCCTCCATTACATCCTTTCTGCCTGACTGTCAGTTTGCAGGACTTTGTCACACCCTGTTACACCTTACATCCTCTCTCTTAAACACACAACTTAATGTCACATCCACGGACTTGCATGTGTGCACGCAGGCACAACTCTAATCAAATGAATGAAGTAGTTGGCACTAATGTTCTTTGTTACATAAAATCAGACTATAATAGTGAATAATGTCTGTCATGTGAGTAGAGAGTAAACAAAGATCTGACCTTTTCCAGTGACAATCTGTGTGATCCCCAAACAGCATGTAGATGGAGAAGTTATTAAGATCGACCTGCCAGATGAACACCAACATAGACAGCCAGCTAGAATGAAGTACAACTCTGTACTTCATACAAGCTGGCTGTCTTTGTCTGACTATGCCTGAGGCCTTTCCTGTCACGTACAGGGTGGTGATTCAACCTGAGGTTTGCATTAGAATAGGAGAAGGATGGCTAATTTAATTACTCACCATGAATGCACAGAGATGATCCCATATGCAGAGCCAGGGCTCCTCTCAGAGGCCTCCCTCACATCCTCCGGTCTGTGTCCAGAAGCTGCAGAGCCAGCTGAGGATGTGATTGGCAGCTGCCGACCCCGGGGTCAGCCGGCTGGAGAGGTGCATTCTGGGAAGCGTAAGCTGGTCTGTTGAAGCGAAGGGGGTTGAGGTTTCGAAGGGAAGTGGGAAGTGGTGTTGCTGTCCTCTGTCTGACCTCGCATGAGGCGTCATGGAGCACACTGGAGCCCAGTGAGTGTTAGCGGCCAGTTAAGATCACAGCCACAATATACATGAGATGTGCTGGTATGTACATATCTGTCAGAAAAGAAGGGACAAAGACTTATACTGACAATTGTTACAAAAAAGAGGCAGCTGATGGTATTGTTTGGGTTAGAATTTTTCTGTAGGAAAATATTATTTTCCACACAGCTCTGCAAGAGCCTAAAACATGGAAAAGAAAAAAAGTTATTTCCATTATTTTAACTGCTGGAAAGATCATGACATATTAAGCTACTCAATCCCCCCCAGTGATCTTCAAACCAAAAGACCTGTCTACATGTTTTGACAGTGCATTCAGACTACAAATGACTAGTCCTGCAGAATTTGTCAATCAAAATTTGGAAATAGTTCTTCTGAGGTTGATTTATCATAAAAGATTTGTTGTTGCAACACATGTGGTGTCTTGCTGTCTGACTGTAGTTTCAGAAATTGGAAGCACTTAGTTCAAATCCAAGACAGAAGTACTGGTACCACTTTCTGGTGAGACAGCATTTATATAAGGGCCATAAGCTGTAATTAATAGCTCTATAACGAGTAAATAAATCATTTACCAATGCTTTTTAGACAAGCCATTAATACGAGCAACATGTGATTCGCGAGGTTGCCAGGAGGGAACAGGACACTTTTGTCTTTTTAGCTATTTAATTTATTACAGAAACGCTTCCAATGGATAAGCCACCTTCAGGACTAGTGCTGAAGGCCATCTGAACCAAAATACACTTATAAACAGCTTACTAGCATTTACTAGCAACTTTAGACTTGATGGATTATTAAAAAAAAAAAAAATTAATAAAGGGTATAAATAATTATAAACATTTATAGGTGACTAACGCCTTCTGATGGTTTATTGCAAATTGTTAAACCCATTACCCTTTATTAATGGCTTACCAACATTTAAAATTGCATACAAAATGACGTAGAAAGTGAGAAACGTTGCACTGTGTTAATGACTTTCTGAAGTCTATAAATGCAGACTTGGGGGCTTGGTGTGGTCTCTGATGAATTTAAGTACTTTCCACAACCTGGCAACCCAAGAGTTGTTGTTTAGAACTGCTATATTAAGCGTTAGTAAACAATTAATTGACCATTAATCACAGCTTATACAGCCATGATAAATGGTGCCTTATTATAAAGTGGTACCAAAAGGCTCACACAGAACACAACAGAAAACATACAGCACACAAAGTGTGAAAACTGTCTGAATCTTTTTCATTTTGCCTATTTAGTTTTATTTAGAGAATAGCCTAAATGTAGTTTAGATACTATGAAACAGTCTTTTACGAACCAAAAAAATTATTAAGTTTTATATTAACTGCTCCACAACATTGCGCTGACCGGAGTAGTCATAGCAACACAGTCAAAGGACCCATACAGGTGCTAGCTTAAATTCTGACATTTTATCAGTTTAACATGAGCATTTAGTCTCTTTTACGCTGGCTACAGAGAGCTGAATGAGGACGTTTGCTCGACACAGTAGCTCAAAGAGGGAAATGCAGTGTGTGTGCGGGAACTCCGGGTTATGAAAGCTCAGTGTGTCGTGATAAATGCTTCTCTGCTCTGACTGGCGCTTAATGAAGGACAGACCTCTGCAGCCTCGCTCCTTACTCGCAATCTCCGGGAATCCGTAAACACGCACCTTAGCGAAACCATCTGGATGTATCAACTAGGCCCCGAAACAGCAGACACACGCCAGAGCTAAAAATAAATACCGTTAATCCCTAAATGTGTTTTTGAGCGGACCGGGAACCGTTTTCGAAACGGCCCTGTCGAGCGGCCACGCATGCGTAACAGGGTAGACTCAAAAAAACACCCGTTAAAACAAATTTAGCATTTCTTAACTGTCAGCATATGTAGCTACATTTCAAATTTAATTTCTACTGTTCAGATTCATCGACATACCTGCCTATCAAAATCCAACTCATTTATCTTATTTGTGCTATTTTAGGTAACCTTAGATATTGAAGTCAAATATAAACGGGCTGGTTATCATCCTCTTTACTGACGCAGGTTAAGCTAACACTAGATTAGAAATGGTCAATAAAGTCTATTTCCTTGAGGTGGAAAAATACATTTCTCTGGGATCATATAGCCTCTACTGTTTGTTTGCCTGGACCATTTCTGGCCCAGGTTATTGAGGTAATGAATTAGCCTATTTCTGAGTGATTTTGGTTAGCTATTGAAACAAAAGTAAGCTAATGTAAGGAGATAAACGCAGGGTGAACTGTGAGATAACTTTAGTGCTGGATAACAGCTATTATCCCATTTTTGCTGTTTTTTGTTTTTGTTATTTTTTTACAACTGCCCCCAACATTGCCCATGACCTCGGATTGAATTATGAACAGCACGGATTGAAGATCATGGGCTTTTCATTATCCAGAGCCAGAGAACAGGAGCGTCCTCAGGTCCTCCTCCCGCCCTGCAGCCACTGAAAGTTTCCGGTGAGTGAATTAAAAGTGTCCATTATAGTGTCCATGTGGCCCCTGTGTCCATCCTGGAAAAGGATGAACACTTCTGGAAAAAATATGATGCCAAGCTGTCAGTCAAGAATACTGACTGACATGGGCCTTAAAAATACATTTAAATAAGAATCAAACAAGAACAGATAAATAAATTAATCGCGTTATAAGAATGGGATTTTAAATTAATGGTTGTGGCATTTATTTATTTATTTATTATTTATGATACATCGGTATCCAAAAAGAACTGATCTATCATTTAACCAACATTTTTTATTGTCTGTTCAGTGTGACATTAAAGTGGAAATGCTGGTTAAGTAGTCAGCATATACCTGTTAATTTGTTTTTTAATTAAGCTGGAACACATTATTAATAAACGGATATTTAACCTGTGTATAAAACTCAAACCTGTTTGTCTTTGAGAAAAGTTTGGCAAATAATATTTTAAGAGGTGTTATTGGTCAGTTATTTATTCTTTTTCTATCACTGCGCATAACAGTAGAATATTGGGTAGAGATTTTTTTTAGTAGGCTACCCTTTTGTTGCGTCTCCATTATTGATGAATTAGCTCTTTTTTCCTGAGATCATTTTAGATCGTTCTTCACTGTGATTGAAAGAAGTGAGTTTCTGCTTTGATTTTTTTTACTTAAGAATTGGAAATCACGGATAGTAAATTAAAGAAAGCCAACGAACGAAGGATAAACTTTAAAATTTTTGAGGCTATTTTTTTCAGGATTCATGATCTGAACTGTAATTTTCACAGGACAAAAAAAGAAAGAATAAAGAAAGAATAATAAATGAGATTATTGGCTAATTATTATAAGTGCTGAGAGGAAATATTAATTCTAAATGTTAAGACGCCTGCAGTGACAGAAATTAAAATCAAATAGACTAAATTAACAATCTATTGCTAAACGAAAAAAAGTAATATATATATTCCTATATTTTTATTTTACGGAAATTTAGTAGTAGTAGTAGTAGTAGTAGTAGTAGTAGTAATAGTATAGAAATGCACAATCACTCCTGTGGCTATCCCATGTAAAACTCCAAGCATGATCTTCGTTTTCTGAAACTTTTCTGAAAGCACAATTGACTTTCATCGAGATAAAGAGAATCAGCTGTCTTGTTCGAGGTCGCAGTCTTTACGTCCGCGTCTGTGACAGGCTGCAAGATTTCTCTGGCACTGTGAAAGACAGTCAGACAGGCAGTCAGACAGGCAGTCAGACAGACAGACACACTGCTCTGTAATCCTGAGGCTCCACACAGGACCTGCGGCTTTGGCAGCGGCCTCCATCTCCAGCGCATCAAATGAGAAAACTCCTGACGCACAGGAGGTCTCCGGTATCCTACCGGCTTTCTCACACTTTTTGGAATAAACCTGTCCGCTACATTCTGGATAAATACTTATGAAAGTCCGCGGAAGAACATGTTTTCTTTCTTTTTTTTTCGGAGTGCCTCATAATAAATCAGTCTGCTTTTGTGAGTTCAGCAGAGAGAAGAGATGACTGTCCTAAAAATTATAACCAAATTAACGTGCTCACATTTCTCTGTTGCTATCGTGGCGTCTGAGGGATTTGTTGGGATTGCGATACTTAATAGGTTTTACAAATGAGCCGAGGTGTGAAATCTCCTCCAGGATGTAGTGGATTTTACAAGCCTACAAGCCCAGTAAAAAAAACGTGAAATAACTCCAAATAACCTCACAGATAAATAGAGGTAGAATAGGTAGAATTTGAGGTGAACTATAAAAAGTTTAGTTTTATAAACTTTTCTGTAGACTAGGAACACAGACAAACAGCTCAATACATGCAAAACTCTGAACAAAACCAATTTTCTTGCAGTGATTTTTGTTGATTCATTCATTTGAACAATACAGGAACTCACTATGAGCATGTTTTCATTTTCCAAAAAACAAACAAAAAAAAAATCTCTGCTGATAGGATTACAAGCAAGAATACTCAAAAATACGTCTACAAATGTAAAATGTCAGGATTAGTTAAAACTGTAACAGCCATCATGACATGACAAATTTTGCACATTTAAACACATTTTCCTTCATGTTTCCCCATCACTCTCAGTGTGGAAAATACAGACCACCATGATCATAAATATACTGGTGAAAATATAATAGTGTTTCCTGTCTGAGAGGATCAGTTCTTATATCTGCTGAATGCCAAACCCCCTGGTGCAGTGCAGCTCTTTGTTCCTGTCCAATCAGATACAGCTGTACAAGCCAAACTCCACAGGGATAGCTGGGGTCATCCTCCCAGCGGATGCTCAGGCCCATCTTGCTACTGGTGCCCTGAGGGCCTGGGCACAGAGCACGACCCCCCAAGCAGCCACCCAGACACTAGCCATAATGCCCTCCTTCACCCACAGCTCACTGAAGCTAGTATGGTGGCTAATGTTTTGATGTCGCTCTGACTCATCCTCCACTTTTTTTTTTTGATGACGCAGAATGTAGCCACAAATATGGTACTGACATGCACATAAATGCTTGTAGTAAAGGCATACTGTACAACCCATACAGCAGATATATATAAGTGCACATTTACTGTTTGTGCAGTCTCCAAACTATATAGCGAAAGACATGGAGAGCATCTTTTTCCATCTCCACATGAACTCGACTATTAACTGTGTGATCTGAGGGAAAGGCTTCACACAGCTGAAACTGGCCCACTTATTTTGTTATCAGAAGATCTCAGGAAAAAGATGAGGTCTGCAAATTAAAGGAACTCTGACACATCTGAATGAGACTGTCACAACTCTGCTGGGGAAGAACAGACCAGCATAACGAATCAGACTTAGTGGAGTTCCACCAAGAAAAGACATGTGAGAATTTTGCCTGTTTAGAAAGAGAAAAAGCAAATGACCTTGGGGGCTGAAGTGGCTGGATTGAAAATAAACTGTTTGGAATTACTCTGCACATTGAGGAATAGAAAGCAGCTGCAAAAATCTGAACTTACTCCACTGATTTCTTTGTGATTTGGAAAAGCTTTCAGCAGGCACATCACACTAACCTCTAGGCTTAGAGCGCAAAAGCACGAGTTGTAATGTTTTCAACATGTCCGCTTTTTAAAAGAGATAAATTGTGCTGCTGGAGTTTCAAGTTAAACCAAAACTTTGTTTTGGTTTTTTTTTTTTTTTTTTTTGGTTTTTTGCATTGACTTGAGGGGAAGGAGCCCTGCAGCAGACAAAAGAGGTGATGCACAACTGAGATAATTTGAAGTACGTGACAATCGATCAGCGAAGTTTAAGGGATTTAGGTAAGGATAATGAAAGCTGCAGTGGGCGAGCAGGGCTTGAGCGCTCCAGTAAACGACACACTGGAGACTACGTCTGCACCAAGTCTCAGAAAATCTAATTTATGGCCACTTCGCAGCAGCTGGATTTGCACTTCCGACCAGGGGATACCATTACCAAACACCATGGAGAAGGCTGATGGATATGGAAGGGTTGGGACGCTCTTGCTCTCTCTCCTCTTCCCGACACACAGATATACTGTATATTTATAGAGACATGCACACAAACATGCACATGCTCACACAGCAGAATAAAATGAAATTAAAAGATGTGACACTACCCCTCATTTTGTGCAACTTCACGCAGGGATACCGATATGAAGAATTGTATTTTCCCACTATTTTGATCTAAGTGTTCTTGTTTTTACCGACCCCACTGTATGTGTAACTAAACTCTTAGGTCAGTGGACTGTACATGGGTGGCATTGAAAGGGAAACAGCCCTCATTTTTAAGTATTTATATATGTCATGGTGGGTATTTTGGAACTAAATAACCAAGAAGCTCACCATGCCAGACAGCTAAAACATTAATCTGTAATACCACTTAGATCCACAGTTTGGAGCTAATCCACTGACCATTCTGTTATAAACCAGAAAATACATCTATTTGATCAGAAATCCACCGATCTTTGTGTCTTTTCCTGTTCACTCCTCTGAGAGCTGAGTGACATCATAGATCATATGCAGGAATACTGCTCTTTTTGTTTTTGTCCATGAGAAACAATGGTAAATGTTCCCCCAATACTGACTGAATTTGTCCTGGGGCATAGGAAAATTATTTTTGACATCTGAAATATCAGTATCCCAGTAAGGAGTTTAAGCCCTGTCATGGAAAGTGTAGTCAGCTGCGACCACGATTTGTTCTCCAAGAGCCACAATTCACTGACTTGGCGAGGGAGTGTAATCTTGCAACAACCTAGATGGAAAAAAAAGTCAAAGCCTAGCACTTACACTAGATCCTTCTCTGCCTGTTAGTGTGCACTATCATTCTCAATCATAAGCTCCAGCACTTTCACTTCATAAACTTCTTATCCAGTGTGCCTAGGATTACAAAAACGTTTGGTAATCAGATAGCCCAGACTAAGACAAGACAGTTGACAATCCCAGCGTCAGATTTCAGATGTTTTTGCAACAACTTTACTTGGATCCCTGCCAACCCCAAACCAACAGAGTAATGGTTGTTGTTGATCTAAATAATCTTTAAAAGATAAATCATCAATTTCATGGATGCTCATTTCCTCAGAGGCGCTCTTTGTCAGATGATTTGTTGGTGTTGTGTGGAAAACAAACCAGCCACCACACATTTGTCAATGCTGGTTTTGAGAAAGGCTGGGATAGTGGAAGTGACCACCGTCCTCTTGGTTTGGAGACCTGACAGTGAACTCTGAAAGGCCAGCCACCCCCCAGACAGCTTCCCCTCCGGCCTCCAGTCTCCATTATCCAGCCATAGCCTGGGGACCAATCACCCCGGCTGCCCTCTCTGTCTCTTTTTCCCTTTCTCCTTCTCTATTTTCACTATCTGTATCCCTCACTCTCTCTCTCCCTTCCTATCTTTCACGTTTTCTCTCTCTCCAGGCTCTCTTTACTCTGTGCTTTCAAGAGCTCCCTGTGTCACCAGACTGATTAAAACAAACACTGACCCTATTTTGGTATCTAATCCAATTGTGCTCTTTTTCTTCTCACCGGCCCTGGAGCACGCAGAGTATTAGGTATCCTGGGAGCCACAGGGCCCCCCTCTGTGACTGATCTTAGATTTCAAACACTCAGGAACATCACATATGGTGGGCAAAGAGTAAATAAAGTCTTATTAAACTCCCTTTTAGCATTCATGGGTACACAGCATTTAGCATACATTTTGATTATGAACTTTATATTCCTGTGACCGGAGCAATGATGCACAAATAAATTATCCATGTGTGCATGCACACCCTGTTGTATGATTGTATGTCAGCTATAAGTTTAAGAGTAAAGGGATGAAAGCACAGGTTTGAGAGAGCTAACCCTGCTGGTGAGGGTGCTGACTGGGGGGTTATTGAGAAAAGACTGCTGTTTATTGTTTTATTAACAGGGGCATGTTGGCCTCACCAGGTCAGGGCTTTACCTTTGACCCCAAGGGAAAAGACTAGAGAGCAGCAGCCTTTGTGAATCAAACAGCAACTGTGCTTATTGAAGTCTCTCTGTGTCCATGTGTTTTTGACAAAGTGTTACTATTAATTTTTATTGTCTTACTTTTAAGACTTGCAGCACAGTTGTTCTTGCTTTGTGAAGTTTTACTATGAAGCCAGAATATATTTCCTGCACACTTCTGTTGCTTTGATTGATTTTTATGTCATCATTGTTTGAAGCCAGAAACCAGTGTTTGTTTTGTCTAGCCCACTAACGTCAGTGCTGGAATACCAGTTGTAGATATCAGTGATATCAGGTGTCTGTGTGTATGCCCGGTCAGAATTGTGTATGTACATTATTTCAGTCTACTTGCTGTGTAATGAAACTCAGAATGTCGCTTTACAATCTGCCAGAGCATTAATTTAAGACTGACAATGAACGTCACAGGAAGCTGACACTGTTTCGAAAGATGTTGACATCCTACTTTGGAGCAAGTCAACCAGTCCCACAGTGCAACATGCAGCTTGTGTTTCTGAACTGTCCTAAGTGAGCAGCAACAGACTGATATTTTAATATGGATGGACTGTTCCAGCTAGTCTTCTTCATTTTGTCAGATACCAGCGTTTCCAATACACAGGCTCTACTTGGCCCCATGGGTAGATAAAATCACTTCAATGAAGGTAAATCTCACATTACAACAACTTATTTCACTCTTTTCAAACTAATTTTTGGCCACACACCTGAGTTGTGTGCGCAGCAGTAACTGGGAATCTATGTGCAGGAGACTAGCTGTCCTCTACCAATAGTGTGTATGAGAGGTGTTAAAGGGCAACTGGTAAAGTGTAGCTACAGACAATAGCCTGGGTTATGCTCTCCCCCTTTGGTCACACACCATGCCACCTACCACCACAAGTAAATACTTGTAAACACTGTGGGGAACACTGCATACTGAGGCACAGGGGCATTAATGATACCATCTAGTGGCGATCAAAAGTTACATCAAGCATAACTTTAATGTCTTGCATTTGTATCCACTGTTCTTGATTTATCAACAGTGAATACAAATGTTTGCCACTGGTCTGTGTCTTTAACTGCATATGCTTAAGGCCCAAATGATCATATATGAAGGGTGAAAAGTTCTGTATATTATTAATAGTTGTACTGATTCAACAGTGGAAAAGTTAAGACTCAGGTTCCAGCATTTTGCTTTGGGCATTTCACCAGTGGTGGAAAGTAACGAAAAACATTTCTAAAACTATTTTCATTTTACTCTACTTTTTGAACTCCACGGCAGTTTCAGAAGGAAATACTGTACAGTAAGATTTTACATACAAACCACAAACATGATGAATTTATAAAATATGATGCTTTCCTTGCATCTTAAACTACCCAACAGAATATAAAAGATTTGACCAAATATAACAGTAAAATGCCACTCAAACATTGATCATCAATAATAGTAACTCAGTGAATATAAGGGGCTATTTTTGCTTCACTTGATAATTTCAGTACATTTGCTAATCATATGTACTTTTACTTAAATGACATTTTCAATGGACAACACACACACTGAACTATTTTTATATTGCAGTAATGCTACTTTTATCAAGTAAAGTACCTTAATGCTTCCTCCAGAATTTCATTTCCCTTCTATATCCTCTAACTGTGCAGAACAAGGTCATGTAATTGATAAATACTCTGAACCCTGAAAATGCATATAGATACTGTGGTGACTGGTTAAGTAATATCAAAATCACACAACCTAAAATCCTTCTCCTCTTAAACTCGGTACATATATGGATAGCTAGGAGTGTAACAGCTTCATGCAGCCAGACAAACGGCCTGTCAAACAGGCACCTTCAATATATGGAAACCAGCTTTGATTACAGCCAGAAACTCTTTTTGTGGGCCTTGTGAATTATGGCCAATTACCTTTACCCTCTTATAATAATCATTTGTTTTCCCTACTGTCACGAGCAAGACCTTGGAGTTGCTATTACCTAAAACTTCAGTAGGCGACTACAGGTTGAAATATATGGCGATAATCATTCCCACTAATGGCCGTGGAGCTCAGAGCAAAGGCAGTTTTTATAGAGCCCAGAACTGTACATCAAACCCTGAGACTAGCCAGATTTTATGACCAGGTCATTTCACCCTTTACTCTGTTGTTTATGGTTCTAATGGCAGACTGTTGCCAGCTTTCATGGCTGCTGTGGCTGATTTTAACTCAGGCAACATGCTGCTGACCCCGAAGTTAAGCATCTTTACAGCAAGAATGACACTCTTGCTTAATCATAAAAAAGGGATAGGTTCTGCAGTTATTATCTTTGTACAAATAAAAAAAAAGAGAGAGCTCCACTCCACTCCAAAAGAGACATCAAGCTCTTGTCACCCTGCTTTCAGATCGATGGTGAAACAGGGTGTGAAGAAAACAAGAAATTAAATGAGCAAGAGGGAGAAGGGGAGGGTGAGGCGAGGAGAGAATGAAACAGCAAGCAGGGATAATCGATGTGGCCACAGAGCGATGGCAGGGATGAGGTCGTTTGTCTCCAGGAGGAGAGAAGAGGAGTTATAGAGACGGAGCTGTCTGCTGATGGAACTGGCAGCCGGCCAGGCGCTGTATGAGGGCGTCTGAACAACTGCAGAATTTATCACCGTGACTGCTGGCCTTGTTACTGATGAAGACATGAATCTGAACATGGGGAGAAAATCAGGCAGGAGAGAAGGGCAGGTATATCAGGCTGGCATTCAGTGACCAACCAAATTTAAAAATCCACATTTATTGAGTCTTACTGTACTCTGTGCACACTGTATGTGTGTGTGGTTATGTGCACACACATACGGACATTTCCTTGCCGTCACCCTGCTATTAGATTCATAACTGATGATCTTAATGGCATACACCTCTGTGTTCTGTTCTGTGAAAGGAATTTCGTTGGCTTTGGTTTACTGAATACTCTGCCTACTTGCGTCACTTCGAACACAGATACCAGATTCTCAGGCTCTTTGTGAAGAACAGCTTTTTCTTTGTTCTTTATTTAAACAAAGGCCCAATTTCACAAACTGTGTGATGTCCTCCCAGAATAACTCACAACAGACCATGATGCATGCCATATTTGTTATTTTGATGACTTTATTATAGTTTTTAGCCCTCTTTCTTTTGTTCTCTTTTGTTATCCTCAACTGTGAGCTCAGTAGATGTGACAAAGGTGGCTCTTATTCCTCTATGTGTCTTGCTGATGGTATATAAAGGCTGAATGTGTTTCTGGTGCTAGTGTCTTGGTTGCCACTCCCTGCTGCAGCCCAGATGGCAGCGAAGCCCTGCCTCCGCAGCAGAGGTCTCAGCAGCCTGCCTCGACAGCCGGAGAAGACATGGAGGGAGGAGGGAGGATTAACATGCTAATCGTTCTGAGACATGAGACTGATTGTGCAAACCTGTGGAAGACAGCTAATCAATAGTTGTCATTTGCTGATCTCATAGAGCAACAGACTAAACAACCCACTGTAAATAGAATAACATCACATACTTAAGAGCTTCATCGTTCATCATCAACATGGGCAGGCTTTCTCTGACCACCTCTCCTATTTTCATTTCACACAGCAGGCATACAGAAGATATTAACTGTATGGAAATGATCTCTCGACATTTGTTTGCACATTGCATGGTGCTGCCACAATTCTTACCAGTAGAGGGCACAATAATATCACAGTGGATCTTGCAGAATCATAACTTTCATCAGTTCACTATTTTTAAAAAATGAAAAAAGATATGCCCATATTAGACAGTAATTACACAGACAGTAAACTAAGTGATAATGTTACTTGGAACCTGCATCAGCTCTGGATTAACTTACTATGTGATTAGTGGGTTTCTGCTAACACCACACTATTTACAAAAGCAAAAACAATCTAAGCTGGACAAGATTTAAACCACCCAAAAGACTGTGAAGACTTGAAGAGGCTGTGATGCTTGCTGAACTACAAGACAATTTTTGTTTTCTTTTCCAAAATGATGGATAAAAAATGGGGGTGGGGGAGGTGGATCACAAAATCACATTTTTGTGCAGAATTTGACTGCCTGTTTTCTTCCTTATGCAGGGAGGTGGGGTTATTGTATACACAAACGTACACACAAACGTGAGTCACCCTGCAGTCTGTTTGTGAGCAGTGGCCTTTAAAGCACATAGGTCCATTACGTGTTCCTCCATGAATAAATAAGCCTCACTGCCTAGGTTTCCTATAGTCATGGGAGCTCTGTGAAATAGTGTTTGTCAAAGCTAGATTCCTAATGTAGATATGGCATGTTGAGTTAGTTATATGTAGCTATAGACAAGGAACTCCAAACTATATTCAGGGTTCTTTATTTATTGACTATTCTCAAAATAAGAGATGAGTACTAAATTAATTTGGAGTGTTCAATCTGTTTTTGGTTTAACAAAGATTTTTCCTGTACAAGAAAATCTTCAGCTTCAGACACAAAGTCTCACTTTGAAATGTTGTTTACTATTCAAATGTCCAAAGGATTTCACAAACCTGGGTTACTAATATACCAATCTGACATGCATCAAACAATCTAGTATAGAAACTAGGATCCTAGGCTTACTTAAACTAAAAGTGCCTGAAAACTGTACCTAAGCTAATAAATCTGTTCAGCACATAAATAACTATAGGGGTAGCTCTTCTATCAATGCAAAATAACATAAACAAAACCACACACAGTTAATCTCGATGGAACACGAAACACTTACAACATTAACATCAAATGAAATGTTCCAGTATTATACTCACTACACTCTGTGCTCACTCAAGTGCACATGTGGCAGCAGGCCATCAACCCCATACAGTTAATGCCTTCAAAAAGTATGAGCCTCACAGGCCTCAAGAGTTGCTCCGTGTGCGTCTACAGAATCCATTTGGAAAACGGCAAACGCCCCACAAGAAAACAGGTGAGTCGCTCAAAAGGAAAGGCTCACCGCTTCCTGCTTTTCACTTTTATTTTCACGAGTGCACCCCTTAACTTGGGGATACCCAAAAGGGCATAGTGCCATCTATTGGCTTTAGTGTGAACATTGTATTTTCCACTAGACCCCAGGTATTTAAATATCCACTGTAGTCTCAACAGCAGGGTTGTGATTATGGAAATTTGACTAACATGATGTGAAGTGGAACTACGAGGTGTAACATGGGTTTTAGAGAAATATGACAAAGGAAGACCTCATTACATCCTCTGTTCACAACTGCACTGCAGCATCTGCTGTGGTCGAGGCTGGTTAACCAAGAGATAGAGACGGCAGAAGCATGAGGAGTTTGGTTAACACAGCTGTACAAACTACCATCAACCATGCACTGACACATATGTACACACACAACACAATGCATGTGAACACACACTGATGTTTCATTATGCCAAAATTTACCATATCATTATATATTTGGGAATGCTGTATTCACTTTTAAAACCTAAGCTTAGTGGCTTCAAGAAAACCAAGTTTACACATAGTCCTGCAAAATGCAAGCAATTCTATCATTTAAGGTTTTTAACAGTTAAAGTGCAATAATATTGTTTTTTTTTACTGTAACAGAAATGTGTGTGGAATAATTTGCCAATAAAATAGTTATAGTAGTTATATTCATCTTTCAGGATTTGCAAGAACTAATTCTGACAATATTCAGCATTTTAGGCAGTGTTGAGAATGGTTAATGTGTGGTAGACTTTTGTCTTGGTAACCAAAAAAGCAAGCACTCAACATCTACACGAGATCTCAGCCAATCTGACCAAAAAGTTCACTATGAGATTTTAACCATTACTTCCTCCTCTCTGACTACAGCTGAAGTAATCAGTGTAATCACCAAATCAAGTGATCAAGTGAAAACCTGCATACTCATTTGGAACTTTTGTCTAGGAAGTGTATAGACAATTATATGCATGCAACTGCCAAGACAAGGGCATAAAACGTCTTTTACAAGCACAGGCCTACCTATTTCAAATACTAACCTTGCACCACCCCACCTTTGCATTGAAGGATCTCCATCATGCTCGGCGAGTACTGGTCCAACTCAGCAAAGGATAAAGATAGCAGAGGTACAGTTGATATGTGCAGGAATTCCATATCAATCTGAAAAAAATTAACAAAACACAGGTCACTCACAAAAATATACAACACAGTAAGGATGAACAATGAAAACAATGCAAATTCTGGGAACATACAAAAACCTTAGCACATATAGGACATGTACCTCTTTCACAGTGAACAGAGCTGGCCATCTGCTTTTGAAGTCTGCAACCAAGGGCTGTCCTTGAAGAACTTCCTGCCTTCTGTATGAAGAAGTCATCTCCATTTTCGAGGTCACTATATGGTCAATGTCTCCATAATCTCTGAAATCAGTAAAATTCTCTCCTTTTCCAGACTGCCAGTGGTTCATTACGTAGATCACTGACAGGTTTATGAACTCATTTCCAAAATCAGCATCTTGATATTGAAGCCATAAATCTTGCTGCAATCCAAAGTCGGTCTGTGGCACAATTCCTCTATGGAGTCTGGCATTCCTGCTGGCAGAATCAGCTTCCTGGCATCATCTTCACCAAGGATCATCCTCAGTCGTATGGGCTGGGTCACTGTAGACCTAAACAAAAAAAAAAAAAAAATTAAAAATAAAAATAAAACACTAGTTGAAAATTTCATAAATTGTGATTGGTCGAGGACGAATTGAAGATGAAGAGCATGGGGACACGGATTTATTTTGTGACGTATTCCTGCTAAAAAGAGAAACTGTTTAAAAAGCTGCAACATAGGCAGCATTGCTATTTTTTATATGTAATACAATATCTTAAATGACATACACTATAATGTGAAGACTACTGCTCAGCCTTACTGTAGAGGACCAGGAAGAACAAAAACAATATGCGATTCTCCCTAATTCAGAAGATTCTGATTTCAAAAATTGTAGGAGGGCCAAATGATTTTGTTATTATTTCCTCTGCAAAATACAGTGCATACTAACTAACAATGAATTAGTAAAGCAAATTCAGTTTGCATCACAGCTTTCATAGCATGACGTTCCACCATAATATTTTCTATATTGGTCCATGGTGTTGCGCTATATCTTTAGCTTTTCAGGAAACTGAAGAATGACGCAGAGTAATTTAACCAGCTCTAAACCCAAAGAATTACCGTGGCTACGACTACATCCTGGCACTTACCCCACTCCCCGTAGTGTCTCTCTCGTAGCATTACCGCTAGCCTGCCGACAGCACAGGTACACGCTCCACAGGAGGCCAGTCTCATAAAGAGCGATCACCTTCACTAACATCAGTACTAAACTGACAGACGTACGCGGGGTGTAAATAAATAAATAAAGCATAGCAATAGCAAAGTTGATCTAGCCTGAACTACCCGAAACATGAGTGACAAAAGAAAAAAAAAAAGATCCAACTCAGACATGTCGCACAAATGTCTAATAACTGCTATTTATCACTCGCACGCATTAAACTACGTTAAGTAATGTAGGCCTAAATTATCGACTCACGCTTAATATCAACGATGAGGTGAAAGTTCAAACGCCAGTGACCCTCAGGATGACGTCCCATAACGTAACGCTCCCGCTTCTTCAGACTTTTTTCCGCATTTCGTGAGCGTGCAGCATGCGCAATAGCGTGGAGCATGCGCAATAGCTATTCTTATCAGAGTGGTTATTTTAAGCGTCATTGGATTGACGATAATTAAATTAACTGGAATTTTCTTTGAGACATTTACAACAAATGTTCATTTAATGAACAGGAACATTTAATACTAACACATTTCTAGTTTGCTAATCAAATAAATGCCCTAGTTTATTTTTTTGAGTGCATCCTTATTATCTCCAGGGAGGGCACATTTTTGACAAGAATGCACCTGACAGGGTCACAACAGCCATGGTGCAAACATTTTGTTCACACTCTTTTATGTTGTTACATAACAGACGGGCACGCTCTGCTTCTTTAAGCACTGTAGTGCCCTCCTGGCACCAGTCGCTGCGGATTAGTCATCGTGAGGTGGGAGAGAAGTGTCGCTCTGATTTGGACTTTTCACAGGCCACTGACTAGGTCTGTGGGGTTTTGGTACATCATGTCATTGTGTTTAGATATACTTCTCGGTTACAGTGGTACATTAATGGTATTAAAGGCAGGGGTGCTGCCCGGGATTTTGGGCCTCATGAAAAAATATCACATTGAGCCTCACCGTGCCATCGCCACAGGCCACGCCAACCCTGAAAATACAATTGTAGTATATTGCAGTACAATTCACATTTGTATTTTTGTAGTTTTAATGGTAAACAAATCTCTTAACATAAGACATTGTAAAACTATCCCATCCTGTAATGGGATCACACCAGCCATGATGCCCATCAACACAGTGATGATACTCAATAGTCATTGCCAGCCAAACAAAAAAAAAAAAGAAAGAAAGAAAAAAAAACCAAATGTTCTAATTTTTTAGAGTCCCCTGTCAATCATACCTCACTAGAATTGTCCCGACTCCTCCCTCCAGTACGGTGCCCGTAATTGGAGGTTGTATATTTATCCCAAATTTTATAATAAGTAAAAACATAATCATAACTATAAATGGTGTGTCAAGATTTATTCACTCTGCCCAGTTTTGTTATTTACAGGATCTGAATAAAACTGAGGCACAAATGCTTCGACTTAATGGTTTTGCTGTTTCTGTCACAGCACAATGGCTCATGCCTATTAATACCAACAAGGCCCACTGAGTTTTTATTATGCGTGATGGATGGATGCACATTGATCTATGAACTAGCTTTGCTTATTTCTTTTGTTGTAGAGCCTTAAACAGCAGGGAATTGAACAGCCATCTGGTGTATTGGAGGGCAGGATGAGAGGGACCAGTGTTCACAGTGTAGCTTCAGAATCTACAGGGATGACTCAAACCTTCTCTTAGCCTTGCTTTGTGCTATGAACTTTAGATCCTGATGTGATGCTCTGTCAATTAATTAAAGCCATTGGTGGAAGCACTGCAAACCAAAAACAAGAATTGTGACATTTGTTTAATTTCACAGTTCATTGATTTTGCTCTTAGGAAATGAACATTCAGATTTGTTTTTGCTTTTTGCAAAGCAATTACACAATGAGGCCATAATACTATAATACTGATTACAAGCACACTGCACTGCAATTCTTGCATCACATATTTTACAGAGAATAGAATGATCAGTGATGTGATAATCCTGCCTGACATGATAGGCTGTCTGATCTATTTCCAGCAGCCCCCATCTCCTCACACACCCACACACAAATGCTATAGGCAACCACAGGGCACAAGGCATAAATGGAGGAATTTGGTATTAGTTGTTTGCGGTGCAGTGTTCATTCCCCGTTTGCATCAGTAAATGAACAAACCCTCCGTCATTATTCAACCAATTTTAAACGATCTCGACATTTCCACACATATTTTTTATCAGTATGAAAGAATAGAGGGGTTTTAAATATCAACACCAACAGAATCACAGCCTCAAATTAAAATGAACCAAACCTAAATGTTGTCTGTCGTCTATATACAAGCTCTATGTGTCTTGTGTCGAGTCATCATCACCATCATGCGTCATCAGGTTAAATTAATGTTTATCACACGGTCTCAAGGCCAAATCTTTGCCATTGATTTTAGTGCTGCACATTCATCACAGGTGTCAATATTCGTGCTTGTCTTTTTGTGGTCATGACTTTTGTGTATTTTTCTTTATCTAGGGAAGACAAGCGAAGCTTTACCAGACAGCTAATGAGCCTCTTGTCACTTTAACAGCAGGGATGGGCGATTAAAGGGAAATAGGCAAAAGGCAGGAGAGGAATACCAAATGAGCTATCTCTCCTGGAACAGTGTAGGATGTAAACACCAGATAAATACACATGGATCTTTTTTAACTTGTTGTGAAAAAATGGGAAAAACTACCTTTTCACTGCCATTGCATCAGCACAGAAAGAGCTTTAGGTTAGGGGGGCTGTTGGTGTTAACACCTGAGCCATCCTGGTTACAGTTGCCCTGCAGCCCTCTCTTTCTCCTTATTCATGGACAGAAAAGCAGCAGGTAGTCAGCCAGGGGACTGGCTGAAATATTCCTCTCTCCTCATTTGTCCATCTATTTCCAAAGGTTGCACTCTCACACCCAGAGGGGAGTAGGCAAGGTGTCAGTACATTGACGGAGTTGGGACTGCACCACTGAAAGCAGGCAAAGGGGGGAACAGAGAGACGAAGCGGAATCGTTAGTGCCATTGAGGCTCAGCTGCACAGAAACACCCCCCGAGACATGGATCAGATTTTGCCTGCCGGTGTTCGTCAGCATGTTTAATTTGCGACCTGGCAACCTGGCTCTCCTGAGATTGGCGATAAGGGCTGGTGCTCCGCTGATGGTGAATGGGAGTTCTCACAATATTATCAAATGTATAAACATCTCCACCATTCACAAGAATAACATTGCATCCCACTGAACAATGTGGTGGGAAAACACATCATCTCTCACCTGTTGCCAGTTTTCACATTCAGAGCAAAATCAATATTTGATATTGCACTTTTGGATTACTTTAGTCTCTGGATGCAGTCTGTCTTGTTTCTATTTACTGGGTCTTTAGCAGTCCAACTCCACAGAACTAAGTCCTTATAGATTGTCTTAAAAGGCTCAGTAAATCACAGCCCAGTCTGATGGCTCATTACCCCTCCTCTCTGCACTCCAATGTAACTACATGTGAAATATTAAGGCTGCATCCAAGGGCCTCACTGAAGCTTCTCCCTCATCTACCCTCTCTGCTGTGTGAGAGGAATAAAAATAACATCACCCAGCTCAAGGTCAAGATTTTTAAGGTCAGATTTGTAATGCTGGAGAGCAATTTTGATGTTGGAGTGTGAATGAAATGTCTCCAGTGGCACCATTTATCAGAAAAGAATGTGATTTTTTTCTTTTCTTTCACATCACCTCCCTCGATGATGCACAACGTCACTCTGAGAGTTATGACCTGTGGTTGTTCATGAAGCTTTATGATGAGTAATACTGCAGCAGAATTCTGGCCATGACAAGGAGACACTGCACAATGTGTCTCCTTGTGCATAATTTAAAGGTGTAATAAACTACGTGTTTACAAGTCAAGTCACACATCACAGGCGATGAACCACAGGAAGGAAAGCCGGTGCCATAATAAGTTACATTTGTTCTGTGAGGTGGAGGGATGTTGTACTATACTTCAGTGGCTCATTCACAGCCGTACTGCAGAATGCCAGTAGGTGCTAGAGAGGGAGGGGGGAAAAAAAGAAAGAAAAATGCTCACAGGGTGAGCAACCATCATATGATCGGTGGTTGCCATGGCAACTGATCCCAGCATTCAGCCCTTGGAAAGTGAGTCACATGAGTGAATTGAAGGAGACAGGAAGCATACTGTGCATACATGTTGGTTGATGCGGTACTATTCGTGTGTGTGTGTGTGTGTGAGGAGGGAGGTATGTTTTGGGGGTGTCTTGTGATGGAAGCACAAAAGTGCCTGGGGTTAGCATGTACAGCGGGATTAGGATGTCTTCTGTGTTTGTTTTGTTCAAAAGTTACTGATCACAGAGTGAACCATGATGTGAAGGCGATTACTGAACCACTTCACTGTGAAAATCAGACACACAGCTGACATATTGGGCACTTTGGGCTCATATTTCATGATATGATAGCCAAGAAGTTTATCAGTGGAACAGTAAACTGTCACTCCTGCAGATATCCGTCAGTGTTTGATACTAGTGGCACATTCCATCTATAAATACTCTAATCCCTCAAACTGTACACCTATCTCTGTCGTTGTTTGACTCATGGCTTCTAACAGCCTCATTTTCACTCTCTAGGCTTGTTCTGGTGACAGAGGAAGGATGTTGCCATTAACTGAAACACCTCTGTACAGGCTGCACCTGCACCACTCACCCAAAAGTCTGGGATTATCCTTACATCTCCCTAACACTTACCTCTGAGCAGTCCTGATAATGATCCTCATCCTCATTCGGACTCAGAATTACATGCAAAATAAAAAGGTCATGCAAAATTCTCTGATGTCTATTTTGTGAAAATTAAAGGGCAACCACTGTGAGGGAGGAGAAATAATATATAGAGAGTGGAGCAGTGGCAGACAGAGCCAAGGGCAGAATAAATTGCTGGTGTCAGAGAGAAAAATGACTGTGCCACAAATTATCTACACTTGAGAAACGGCCATTAGGAAACACTGTTTTTTCCACAACTATTTTAGTCTACATCACTCTGGGCACACAGCAAATTTTAACGTGACCATTAGGTATTAACATCAAGTATCTCCACTGTGAGGGAGGTAAAGTGTGTCAGAATCGCTTCCATTAATGTAAAACATTTGATGCATTGATAGGTCTGCTCATTTTTAATACTTCTTGTACAGATAATAATAATGGTGGTAAAATGATAACAACAAAACAATCATAATAATTGTCCCGTTTTCATCGGGGCTGCTGGGAAAGCATTTTGTAATCCAAACACTATTTGCACAAGCAGCATATTCAATCAGCTGATCAACCTGACTGAAAGCTACCTGTGTGATAATTTTATTATCGTCCTGGGAACACTGCAGATGTTTTTTTGGATCAGCTGCTGACGTGCGCACGAGCGGGTGAGTCAAACTTGCGTCAGACTTCGTCGTGACTTGCCATAGTAATTTCGTTCATCCTATGTGAGGGGAGGGGAGGGGAGGGGGGTGATTTATTCCACAACACAGCCACAACCACGTGGAAACCAGAGGTGCCAGCAGGTCTTTTGCAGAACTGAAAACCATCGTTAACGCGCTGAATTGAGACAAACGGTCGCAATAAGCCGTTACCTGCACTAGTTAATGTTATTATAGTCACCAAACTTGTGGCAGGCGTTGAGCTCCTGCGTCAGACTTTACGCACCATGCGCCCCGTGTGACTGGAAGCTCTGTGATCTCTTTGCATCTCTTTGCGCGCAGAGATGTTGCAAACGGAGACAGTGCCTGAATGAAGATACCGTGCACTCACTGTGGATTCATACTGTCACGCTGACTCGGACGATATCACCCGCTCTGCACACTGCATAAGGTAAGGATGACACTCTTGCAACCGTTTTCACCATATGTTTAAATACGTGTTTGTTTATCTGTGTCGAATAAATAGTTTCGTATGTTCGATAGCCCCCCTCCAAAAAAAAACAAAAAACACCCCCCTGTGACTTGATAGAAACGAGCGTCAGCTTTTACCACTTCACTTGTCAAATGGTGATTTCGCCGCAACATTGACGGAGAGCGTCGCTCATTAATACTCCGTGTCTGACATGTTCCACATATGGCTCGAATATGACAAATTCCGCGGGGCCGCTGCTCACCTGCTCACTTACACTGGTGCTGTTTGCATCTCGGCGCTGCTACTACTCGGCGATTCATTTGACCTTGACAAGGCATCAGAGGTTATAACCACATAGAGAGTCAGACCTCGAGCTATGGTCTGTGGGGCCTGTGTGAAACGTGTCTGAAGGATGCCTGGACATGGACACGCAGGTGCTGTTTTGTACCTGTCACAATGTCTGTGTCAAGATCAAATCCCAAAGAGAGGCAAGATAATTCATCATAGCTGAGTGGCTTCTGCCCAGACCTTATATTTTACACTGACATCATTTTTCTATCCAGAAATGGCTCAGATCTAAACGCTACAAATGAATCTACCCGTGATGGCTGCCTGACTGGCACTGCAATAGATCCCACAACAGACTATTACCTCCAGCTTTGCCACAACCTATCTTGTCCCACAGTCCTGTCACAGCAGCTCCATGTTATTTGCAGCTGTCCTTCAGGGAATATCATGTCTGTCCATTTGAGATGGTGAGAGGAGAGATAGGCGACCACTGATGCTGCAGGGATGGGATTTCAGTTTTGCAGGAAGAGCTATTGCTTAGCAACCAGACTAGATAAAAGTGGAGCATGTCTTTGGAGCAGACATAGACAGAGAACCTGTGCTGCTACATAATCAACACCAAACTGTCTGTGGAGACACTGGAATATGTAATTCCAGGAATACACATCTGCATCCCTGGAGGCTTACGCACATGTTTGTCATGGGGGTCTGCTACCATCATGCTCTCTTTTAAGTGTATATACACTATTCACTCTCTATAGCACCTTTTCCTTTGCATTAATAGGTTATTCACCAGTTCTAGGCTTAATTCATTTTATCCTCTTCAGTACACCTTTTCAGAGTATCATGCAAAAGAAAAGCAATTGTGGCCACTCACTATGTTTCCCTCATATAGAGATTGATTACTCAGTCATTATCTGTAACAGTGTCTTGCACTGTATGTGAAGTCCTGCTGTCTCTCTAATATGCCATCTGTGTCAGTACATACTGCGAAACTCTGAAAAGTTGCAGGTCTATGTCTGCATCAGCATGGAAAACGTTCACTGCACATGATTAGAAAGCCAAAGTGAAAATCTCTGAGCCATATGTCTCTAACAGGCCACCGTCATCTTAACCCATGAGCAGTAAATGGGGCAGTTTGTTACTAACTATACCAACATTTCCATTTGCTTGAAAAGGAGGGCAAAACAGTATGTGAACAGTTGTTCAGAATTCTAACTCTACTCTAAAAAAAACTCAGCAGCTTGACCAAAAAATCATATTTGTTGGCAAACATTCACTTCATAGCCTCACACCTCATTCAGAGAGTCTTCAGTGATGACTCAGTATTGTGTAGTTGTAGGCTGTTGTGGAAAAGGTCACTGCTGTTCTGGGATCTGTGTGGAGCTAGCAGCCTCGGAGCTGCTGCGTGTCGTGACTGCAGGGGCCCGTCGCCACTGTTGAGGAATGTGATGTGCGTGCTGCTGGTGCGGCCTCTGGGTGGGCTTTAGAGTCCAGCCGGCTGGCAACCGTTCTTGAGAAGTCACTGTGAATAAAAGCCAAGCTCTGATTTCAGTCGGCTGCATCTGTTTTCAGATTAGAGGCCTTGTCTCCAGATCAAACACCTCTGGCTCCCATTCTCTGCCTTTGAGCTGCCAGAATGAAAACTCCGACCTCGTTCATCCCACACAGCTAAACCAGAAATCTGTGTTCAAAGTCTGGTCTCAGACTTTTTCTGCCTGTGAAGCGGCTTTTCTGGCATTCAACCAAGGTTGTCTGCATCACTCATTGTTAAGCTAACCTTTAGGTAATTAGTTAATGTATAGTAAATGTTAACTGTCTCACAATGTTTTCATGTAATTAGGAACACCAGTCTTTGAGGGTCGAGCATCTTGTTATTTTGAATGTTTCATGCTTGCAGTCACAAATTTCCATTTTAATTTAAAACCCTCAGGTCTCCAGTGTTTACAGAGTTTCATAGAAGGGGAGGGGGGCACCACACCTGAAATAAAGACCATCTCTGCTAGCATCGTGAAAGAGCAGGTGTTATTTCGCTCAGCAAATTCCAGATGTTAAAGAGTAAAAGAAGATTGTTTCTTCAGTTATTTAGATTTTTTTTTTTTTTTAACTTAATACCAAATCAGTGGAGTTCTCATATCGTCAGTGTCTATTTTTTAGTTTGGTTTCTGCTGACTAAAGGGATCACAAGATGAGATGTGTCAGGATCTGGGTACTTCACCGCTGCGGATAAAACCAATAGCAGTAGCTATTTGTAAAATCCTCATTTATGCAGGAGTTTCAGACCCTCTGGAATTTCTGATGCAGTAGCTCTTATGCTGCATTGTGATCTACACCAGCTCCTTTCCAGAGAGGGACTACACACAGGATTGCAGGGTTATTAGCGGATTTTTGAAAAGGGGCTGTGATATGGTAACAAATGCCAAAGAACTTGGAGAGGCTAACTTTCCAGACAGATTTTCTCTATAGCAGCCAGTTAACGCTGGAGCACTGGACTCTTTCATCACAACAACTGAAATGTTAACCTGCAAACAAGATGTTGAAGGTGTGTGAAGAGAAAAAAAGAAAAGTCAGTCAGACACTAATAACTGATGAAATCTGTGTTTAGAGGCTTTAGTTTTATTGCTCTGCCCTTTTCTGAGACCAGTAGTCACACAGACAGGCAGCTCACTGCTGTTCATGCTATTCACATGACTCAACTTTAGTATAATGGGCTCTGCTGTGAAATGGATTGTAATTCAATCTGTGTGTCTCATTCACCATAATGAAGTGGATTACACAAATACTTCACTTATGGTTGTAAAGTGCAGCAGTTTTCCCACCATTTTAAAATACTCTGTGTGCTAACTAGAAAACAGGAGAAACAGTGGACATGATTTGGAACCAAAATGGTTAAAGTTACTTGTCACGAGTTTGGCTCTCGAACTGTTTTCCTGTGATGCTGTATAGGACTGCAAATAAGAGTTTTCTTTATTGATTGACTTAGTTAGAAAAAAGTTTTTTTTTAAAAATGCCTGTCACAGTTTCCCAAAGTGCAAGTTGGCATAGCTTTTTATATTGATTATTATCACTGAAGAGTTAGGAAACAAGTAAATATTCCCATTTTTTTAAACTAAAAAAATGACTTAAAGGATTACTTGATTATTAAAATCATATATTATAGTCCATACACTCTGTTAAACAACACCTTTAAGATTTATGACATATTTTTGACTGACTATTGTCTTCCAAGACATAAAGCCAGTTCATTGTTAATCCAAACAAGTCGCATGCCGATGGATTTACTGCAGAGCTGCAACTAACAGCTATTTTCATTATCAATTAGTCTTCTGATTATTTTCTTAATTTATCTTTTAGTCTGTAAAATGTCAGAAAATAGTGAAAATTAAACTCCCCAGTCTCTCCAACTCTAAAGTGACATTTTCATAGTGTTGTTGTTGTTTTGTCAGAGCAACACTTTAAAACTCAAAGATATTCAGTTTTCAATTATTTAAGACAAAGGAAATATTTGAAATGCACTTTTTTTTTTTACATTTTTGCTTGAAAAATGACTTAATGACTAACTTTCTAACAGTCAATCGATTATCAAATTAGTTACCGATTACTTCTCTGATGACTGACTAATCAATAAATCATTGCAGCTCTAATTTGCTGTAACCTGCTTACAGTGCTAAAGCTGGAATAGCAACCGACCTTTAACTCTTTGAAACTTCTGAAACTATTTTTGATCGAAGTCGTCTGCCTCGCTTAATGTTCTGCCATACAGTTAGTTTCAGTGTTGTTAGTTTCCTAATGGAAGAGATCACCAAATGCAGATATGAGAGATAAACAATTACAGAAAAACTTCAAGGTCTTCATGTGTAAAGACTTTGTTACAAAAACATTATATGGTTTAAGTAGAAAATGTGCAAAAGTTCTTCAAAATACCCACATTTCCTGTCTGTCTCCAATTATTTCTCTTCATAGACTGAAGAAAAAAGCACAACTTTCTTTCCCTGGCACCCTCCCAGTATCCTCCACCTCTTCATCTCACTCTTTCCTCTCCTTGCCACCACTTCACCCACCTGAAGGAGGTCCTATCTCGCAGCCATGCCAAAGAACACCAAGGTGACCCAGAGGGAGCACAGCACTGAGCCTGTCACTGAGTCTGTGGCTGACCTGCTGTCCCTGGAGCACCCCATGGACTATAAGAGCAGTCAGATGAGTATGGGCCTGAGTCCTGGTTCGACTGCTCCAGGAAAGGCCCTGCTACCCTCCCCTGACCCAGACGCTGAGGATGGCAGACCAGCTTGGAACAACAAGCTGGAGTACATTCTGGCCCAGGTGGGCTTCTCTGTGGGACTGGGCAACGTCTGGAGGTTTCCCTACCTGTGCCAGAAGAACGGAGGAGGTAGGTGAATGGATGTCTGCACATGATTTTGTTGCATTTTAGCAATTCGGTGTCTGTCTGAACCACAGAAACCTGAAAGTTTTGTGGAGACCAATGTGCAAAGCGTAGTAACACTTTCCGGGTTTGGAAGTCGGTTCCTAATTGGGCCACCCATGGTGAACATGTGTACCCTCGGGTGCAGAGTAATTGTTAACAACGAGAAATCTTGTGCTGATTCGAGGCTGTTAATGTGATTTTTTTTTACAGGTCCTGTAAAATCCTCAATAAAATGTGACCAGATGGGAGCAGTTAACTTAATAGTATGTTACTATTTTGATTTTTGTTCTTTTGTTTGAGCATGGGATTTTTTCACTGTCCACATTCTCGAATGCCCAGTGTTCTTGTTGATTGGCATGAAAAATAATGCTGTAATGTATTATCTCATAAAAACTGCATTTGCATCACATTACAGAAGTAAATACTTCAGCAATTGCAGCTAATTCAGATCTTATTTCCTCAGTGCCAGATAAAGTAATTAAATACTGACACGGTTGTCTCTTCCCATCATGTAAACATTTCACCCAAGGATGAACCAGCGAGGTAATGGTTTCAACCACCTAAAAATTTTGCGCCGCCACATCTCCATACCATACAGACGCACTTTCAGCATTATTGTGATCCATTAACCATCTGCTGTTTAGACAGTCAGAGGAGTGAGTATAGTGAGAAATAATCCACTATGTCAAAAAGAAAATCTGCTGTTAGGCATGTCTAAATACTGGTTTCACCAAAGATAGACAGATAGAGAGAGAGAGAGAGAGAGAGAGAGAGAGCTTTATATTTACCGCCCAGACACAAGAGAGGCAATGATTAGTTGTCCTCTTGCCAAGAGGACAACTAATCATGTTTGCCAAAATTTCAAGAAATTCCTTTAAGCCATGGTGATAATATGATATTACTGACTGTTGGTAGGATCATATGGTGGTGATATTATCATTTTACAAAATACATGTCCGTTAGTCAATATCAGTAATTCCAAACCAGTTGTAAAAAAAAAACAAATTATTATTACATTCTTCATATCTCTGAGCTTTCATTTTAATTTCACTATATGCCAAATTTCCGGTACATATCATGGCCTGTGCGGCACTGCTCTTTTTATTTAAGTCTTACTCAGTTCGCCTGTTGACGAGGCTGCAGCCTCCTCCTCTTTGATAAATTGTGTCCAGCCAACCAATTAACCAACTAAATGCACAAGTCAGAGGAGCAGTCTCTTCAACATTTCTGTGCTGTCAGCAGCAAGATAAGGAAATTTCTCCTCAGCAAGATGTGGCACCACTGAGAGGTTTGGTATGATGCTGAGAGATCATCCAGTTTCGTCTATATTTGCTTTTCTTTCAGGTTTCTCTGCCTTATCTCTTTGGTATTTTGATTTACTGGTATTACAATAAGATGAGAGGGTGGTGATGACTAAAATGGAGGAAGTGGCAGAGTAAACACTGATTTTCTGGGCTTTCAGATATTGTTGCTTCTACCTTGTGTGGGAGGTGTGTGTAAAGAGGGTATTTGAAATGTATGATATAACAAAGCGGAATATGTGTGCATTTGCACATTTTAATCACGGTGTGTGCATGTACTTGTGTGCAGTGTGTATCCCCCGCTGACTCAGTGGTAGGTGCTGCATTGTCTTGTCTGGGCTTGTCCCAGTGATGTCTCTTGTCCATCCCCGTCCATTATTTCCTCTGCTCTGACTCTCTCTCACTGTTAAGTTAATGTTTATTTCATTGCCTTTTATTATAAAGGCACACACCAAAGAAAACTAACAATAATTGCTAACAAAACAAAATAATGTTATACAGTTCACAACAATATAAAACTTATGGAAACAGAACACAAATTGAAAAAAAAAAAAAAAACGTGAGCAGGCTTTATTTCTCTCACCAACCTCGCCAAGTCTCCCTCTGTGAAGCAGTGTCGGCCACAAATTAGCCTAAATTATTCTTTACAAATAAATAATTTAATTTAATTCATTGGTATTATCTTATTTGTGTCTCCTCGTGGAACCTGTTTGCAGGATGTTAGGATTTGCCCGTACTGCAGGCCCCAGCACTACAGACCAGACAAAAGTCCCAAGTAATCCACTAGCGACTTTTTTTATGGATTTACAATGGCCAAGTAGTGAAGGTACTGGCAGTGAACTGGGGTTTATCTTTGCATCATTGAGTTTCTAGGATCTAGTTTTGTATGTCTTCTGGATTTCTCTGTCTGGAACAAATATAGGCTCATGAAAGTGTTGTCTAGGACAACATGCAGATTATCTTCACAACTGAGCGTTATTGCCAATTGGTCAACAACAATAACAACAACAACAATAAAAAAATGTTAAGTTTGTCCTGTGAATGGATTGTGAGATGATAAGCATACGAAGTTGACTCCCTAAGTCCAGGTTTATCCACTGAATTTGCTCTGTAAAGGTCATGAAGTCACCAAAAACATAAGGATGAAGCAAACTTCCACAGACCTCCACAATGACCCCCCCAGGAAGGGGACCATGCAGGACCACACCTGAATGTATACAGAGCTGCTCTGTAAACAAGACCTGACAAAAACAGCAAATCTGTTCAGTCTGTTCTAAATTACAGAACAGACTGACCAATCAACTTTACTATCCTATGGACAAATTACTAGTGGGTCAGAACCTTGGGGCGGGGTAAATCATGAAAGGATTCTCCACCTTGGCTCATTTGCAATACCTGGAAAGAAGAACAATACAGCGGGCAGTTACCTCAACAGTTCCCCACTAACACATTTTGTGTTCCTCTGTTTTGTCTGTTTGCTCAGAATAGACATCAAAGATCTGTAAAAGCAGGCAGCAACAGAGTAGTCACTTCTAACGATCCAGATAATAATACCACTGTGTAACATGATACTGTGTTCCTGTCTTTGTTTCCTTTGTCTGCTGCTAGCTCTAATAGCCACTCACGACATTATCAGTGTTTTTGATCGAGCCAAACGTCATAGTCATTTGTTTTTAGTCTGGAAACAAGCTGCTCACCCCAGCTGTCCATCAGTCGGAGCCCATCCTCTCTGGCTTTGGATGGTTTTGTCACCATGGTGCCCCTTCATGTCTTGACGTAAGCAGGACTGAACGTGCCCTCTCTCTCTATTGTCCCCTCTGCAAAAAAAAAGGATGTCCATATCCGACAAAGCGGTGAATAGAAGTTGAAGATGAAGACAGAGAAAGAAAAAGCGAGAGAGGGAAAAGAAGAAGAGAAAGGGAATGGAAACAGTGAAACTAGAGTGCTTGAGGATAAAGGGAATAGACTTCAAAAATAGAACCTGACAGAGAGAATTTAATAATCTCCCTTCTTCTTTTATACTTTCAGATTTTGTCCTTCACTATACATAGATTTCAAACACATTAAAATAAGCAAATTTGATACACATTCTGCAGTAATTCTTCTTCCCTCTGTCCCTCCTCTGACTCAGGTGCATATCTGGTGCCCTACTTTATTCTCCTCCTACTCATCGGCATCCCCTTGTTCTTTCTGGAGCTGGCGGTGGGTCAGAGGATCAGGCGTGGCAGCATCGGGGTGTGGAACTACGTCTACCCACAGCTGGGAGGCATCGGAGTTTCTAGTCTGATGGCAAGTGTCTACATGAATTCATTATCATGACATCCAGTGAGTTCATCATACTCGAAATACTTTACAGTATGGCTTAATTATACTGGATTTACAGGTATTTGTCAAGTATTTGATCATAAACAAAGGTATTTGATAAACTGAAATTTGGAATAAATGGTGGCACTACATGAAAAGTTAAGGGATTGTGCATTTTCTGGAGCATGTACAGTAAATTTCTGTACCATATTTTATGTCCAACAGCTGTTTAGACATTTCACAAAAAAACAAAATGTCAGCCTCAAGGTGGCGCCAGAGGAGATGGGATTCATCCTCTGGGCACCGTGAATGTCTTTGATAATACGTCCAGTAGTTGTTGAGATATTTGATTGCCATCCAGAGAAAATCATTTAATGATGATGTACATCAGTAATAAGACGAGTAATAAGATAATTAAAACTTTCTTATGTAAGGTCATACTGTACACATCTAAAATCTGTCACTGAATTATCAAACACTAAAACCTCAGAAGGCTTAAATGGTGGCTATAAAATGGTTGTAGTTTCATTCACAGGGTCATCTTGAATTCATGTTGAATATAATGTAATCCAGATGTTTTCACTGTGGAAAATCTGCAGCGGCGAAGAGTATTTTGCTGCAGGAAGAGTTTTAGATGTTTCTATGGGCATTTTTTAAAACTTTTTCCCACAGGGTGAATTGTGACTGACATGACTTTAGGTTGACCACCATGAATAAAGAAAAGATGATCTTTTTATTTACACCTGTCTCTTTAGATTATCAGAAAATAAACTTGTCCCATTAAACTGAATGCTTACCTTCTGGAGGTAGGCTGATCTATTTATGACTTACAAAACATTTGAGGTCCTATTTTTGTTGGAAAAGCCAACGACACATTTTTTCCACTTTACAGTCGGCCATAGAGACTGTAAAGCAATAAAACAAAGCCCCTAACCAAAGGGTCTTTTTGTGGGTTCACAAACTGACAATCAAATATGTCTTTTTCAATCCTTTTTAATAGCTTTTTGCTGATCTGGTAAGCATTAATAAATGGTTGAGTAATCGTTAATAAAGATATCAGTGACGGTTTATGATCTCTTCATGAAATGCAGTACAGTAATGTGCTAGGCTGCTGTACTTATTACACATCATGATTAAAGCACCATGTGAAGAACTGTAATGTGTTACAGAATTGGCGTTGGATTTCAGAGGGTAATTTCTCTCACTTTCACGTTTCAGCTCAGTGTTAAACATGTTATGTGCAGAGACAACTAACGTGGTGTGGACCTCAGTCCTCTGCCTGCTTGTTTTACTTCATCCTGATGCAGCGAGTGGCATGCAAAGACCAGTGCCGATCACTGTCATAATCTGTCCCCATCATCAGCAGGAGTAGTGACCCGTCATGTCCCCATCTCATCAGGGTCATCAGCCTAAAACATATTAATTCAGTGTCTGAGTCGGTCACTCAGTGATTCTTCGACGTCAGTCTTTCTGTCAGTTATTTTGATAGTGATTTCATCAATCTAGTGTAGAAGAAGGGAGGGAGAGGCTTGGCCTCGGGCAATGAGGCGTGTGGCAGCTCAGATGTGGCAGAGGGAGATTCAGCAGCTATAAATACCTTCTCAAAGAGAACCCCAGCCTTGGCTGCTGAGAGCAAACAGCTCAATAATTCATACGCTCTCTGACTTAAGCTGTGTGCTCAGCGTCTTTGCCCTGGCTCAAGAATAGGCGTTCATTTAAACAAACTGCGTGCTGTTCCTCCCCTGTGCTGTTTGTATATTTCTGTGATTGCTTCTTGGAATGACAAGTGTTGTTGTTTTCTCTCGTTTCCCTTCAGGTTTGTGGTTTTGTGGGCCTCTATTATAATGTCATTATCGGCTGGAGCATCTTCTACTTCTTCCAGTCTTTCCAGTATCCACTGCCTTGGGCTGAATGCCCCATCCAGAGAAATGGAAGCCAAGCCAGTGAGTCAACAAAACACAATACACTGCACCACAAAGCTGCAAGTATAGAGTTGTACAGCAAAAGACAAAGGCCCTTACAAAACAGCTTTCATTGTAAATCCCTTGACATGAAGTACAGAAAAAAATGAATACTGCAGAGTCCTTCAAGACAGTTCCATATTCAGCAAAGAATCTCAGCAGATGCAGACACACGGGCAGCTGAACACTATGCAGGGCGGTGCTTAAAGCTGCAGAACGTGTCTTTGCATTGAAGCAGCTTGCTTCTCTGTGACTGTGCAGTCAAGCAGCCATGTCTCTGCAGGCTAACAGAGAAGCGGTTGTGCTGTCTCTATGGTCAGGATGGTCCTGCACTTCATCCTACTTAGCAGCTGTGCTGGCCGAGCCCTGTCAGACAGTATGACCCAGCCGACAGTAGTCAGTACCTCGAATGGCTGGCAGCTGGCAGCCCGTGGTGGAGGCACATACATGCTCTGGCAGAGTAAAGGGCATCAGCTTTCATTAGCATTCAAGGGCAGGATGTCGGCTCTGTTTATGATTATGAATGCAGTGGGGATGCTGTGGAGTGTCCAATAGGATTTATCTCAGCTATGTGCAGGAGTGGAAAGTATGTTTACCAACGTACGGTTTTGAAGTACATGTATTTTACTCAGGCATTTCCATTTCCATTCCACATTACTGTCCCTTTTTACTACATTACATTTACCTGACAGCTATTGTTACTGGTGACTTTGTAGATAAAGGAGGTCTACAAAGTGTCAGAAAATAGTGACAAATGCCCAACACAGTTTCCCAGAGCAGAAAGTGACATCTTCCTGTAAAAAAAAAGGGAAAAATTCAGTTTAGTGAGATGAACAATTCTTTAACACACACAAACTCATTTAAAGAGTTTCTTGGAAAATAGTTTTCTGAAATAAGTCATGAAGTAATGAAACTTTGTGACGTTAAATCAAGAAAATGACACTTATTTTAGAAAATACTTGAAACAAGTTAATCTGTTTATTTTGCTCTTTTTCCGTGTTACTGTTGTAGTCGTGGTGCCGGAGTGTGAGAAGAGCTCCGCCACCACTTACTTCTGGTACCGTCAGACGCTGAATATAACCAGCACCATTGACGACACTGGCGGCCTGAACTGGAAGATGACCCTGTCCCTGCTGGTGGCCTGGATCATGGTCTGCCTGGCTGTTATCAAGGGCATCCAATCCTCTGGGAAGGTACAGTGTGTCCATGGCTTCACAGCAGGCACTGAGCCTGAAAACAATAAAGATTAACCATGTAAATTTAACTCAACACAATGTAGACGCTGTATAAAGACGTACACAATAAATAATTTCAACAAAAGCTTTAAAATTCTATTTTTAATCAATGAATCATCCTTATCAGTGAGTATTTTATTCAATTTGCTAATGCATTTCAGTCAATAGGCAAGGCAATATACTAAAGCCTGTCATCAGCACATCTATTTTTGGATCTCATCTATATTATGGAAGAGAGAGACATGCAACATTAATAAGCTTAAACTGAACCAAGCAAAGACTGGTTCAGGATGTAGACGGAAAAATGCCCCATTTTGCAACAACTGCAACAACATCCTGTTATCTCGATCCAGAGAATGAGTCATATACCACAGCGCAACATCCAGCCCACGGATTCAATAGGAAAATACACAACAGAGAGCGAATCGCCAAGGTCTGACATGGTTTTTTAAACACTAAACTTAGTAATCCAATTATCATAGTCCATGCTGCAATGATTCCCCAAAATGCTGTAGGAAGGATTTTTGACTCATCTGCTCAAACCTCATGGAGTCCTCTCCACATTTGGTAAGATTTCACAGATTCTGTGCCAGGCAAACACAAAGCAGTTTTGGGATTTATTCATCTGTGTGTGTGTGTGTGTTCCTCCTCCATGTGTGAGGCCTCAGTAAAGCGTGTCCATGGCAACACTGTGAGATGTACTTGACTTTCTCTCTCTCGTAGGTGATGTACTTCAGCTCCCTCTTCCCGTACTTGGTGCTCTTCTGTTTCCTGGTACGAGGTTTACTGCTGAAGGGAGCGGTGGACGGCATCGCTCACATGTTCACCCCTAAGGTGAGAAGAAAAACGGTGGTGATTTTGACCAAAAAAAAGTAAGCAATACCAAAAGAGGGTTACCTCAGCAGGACTGGGGGACATTTTACAGAATAAAGGTAACATGTAAAGATCTCAAAAATGTAATTGTGATGTGTTGGAGGGGAAAATATGATCTCAAGCTTCCTGCTGTGTCACAGCAGATCCCTCATTCATGGGCTGTTGGCCAGACAGACATGTAACTTAACTGACACTTTGTCTATGGAAGCTGTTCAGCCTCGAGTGTCTGATGGTTTCAGCTACTTCACCACCAAGGCCATTCACATCCACTCCTAGAAAATGACATTAATATCCACAGTATGTCAAGTGCTGGGTTGATGTTTCCCTCTAGTGGTGACTGTGTGTGATTGCATAGAAAAATGGACACTGCATAGCTTCATTACTTCCTGGGAATTGCTGCACAGTTACTTAATTATTTGCTCTCTGTGATTAGGAAATGTGAATTAATTTGTAGCTGGATTATCTAATGAACTGCTAATGATAATAAATCTTTCACATATTTTCCTTTCTCACCTCCAGCTGGAAAAGATGCTGGAGCCTCAGGTGTGGAGAGAAGCAGCCACCCAGGTCTTCTTTGCCCTCGGTCTGGGCTTTGGAGGCGTCATCGCTTTCTCCAGCTACAACAAGCGGGACAACAACTGCCACTTCGATGCAGCGCTCGTGTCCATCATCAACTTTGTTACCTCCATCCTGGCCACTTTAGTGGTGTTTGCTGTTCTAGGGTTCAAGGCGAATGTAATGAACGAGAAGTGTGTCGTCGAGTGAGTGTGTCACACTGAAACGCATGATACCTGACCTGTTTGTCTTTGGCAGCATTATTCACTATATGCTGCCCTCACTAACACGTCCACCTTCTCCACATCTGCAATTTTTTCGTGTGCAGGAATGCAGAGAAGATCCTGGGCTACCTAAACACTGGTGTGCTGAGCAGAGAGCTCATCCCTCCTCACATCAACTTCTCCCACTTGTCCTCTCAGGACTACGCAGAGATGTACGGCGTCATTAAGACAGTGAAGGAGGACAGCTTTGGCCAGCTGGGCCTGGACGCCTGCGTACTGGAGGACGAACTCAACAAGGTCAGCGAGTGAGACTTTAAAGGCTGAGATGAGAATATGATGCTTTATCTGTGTTTTCAGAAACATGTGAATAATAGTTGAGATGTAAAGAGGCAGTATATGTGTAAGTGATAATACAACAGAAGTGGTCCTACTGTATAAACAGTTACAGCGGAGGCGAAGAAGCACCATTAGGAGAGGCAGAATAATGTTTTCCCTGCTGGACCATTATTTTCTAGATCAGGACACCCATTATCACACTTACTAGACAGCATTAGAAGCTGTTTTCAAATTATCATCCATTTGTATGTTGTCAGCTTGACCTAAGGTTAATGCGCTTTATCATGAAGCGAATGGAGGATTTGGTACAATTACCTGCATCTTAACATGGGAATGGTGATCAAACTGTTATTTAAGTTGACTGTTTAAAGAATTTTAAAGCACCTGGCCATTTCCAACAGCTTGTTCAGTTTCACATTGGCCCTAAAGTCAAAGCAATGTCTTTTTCCACCCCTTTGTCAGCAGCTGCATAGGTCTACCAAATGTAATTCTGTGTACAGATATATCGTCAGGACACTGTGATTCATAATTGCATTGTTTTATTTGCCTGCCTTGTTGGTGATGTTGGAATTTTAAGTGTTATCTACTAACACACTCAAAGTATGTCTGTATGAGCTCATCACCTTAAATGACTGTACTATAATTAATGAACCTAGAAATGGAAGTTAAGTTGGGTCATTTTCCACATAGGATGACTTTTTTTTTTTCCAAACAGCACATTAACCACCTTTGACCACTATGAACCTCTTCACCTCCTTCTCTCCATTATCCAGGCGGTTCAGGGCACTGGTCTGGCATTCATTGCCTTCACAGAGGCTATGACACATTTCCCTGCCAGTCCCTTCTGGTCTGTGATGTTCTTCTTCATGCTAATCAACTTGGGGTTAGGGAGCATGATCGGCACCATGACCGGCATCACCACACCCATACTGGACGCTTTCAAGATCCGGAAAGAGATCCTGTGTGGTGAGTCTTTGATTCTGGTTATTCAGATCAAATTTCTTGTACATGATGAAATTGATTTTTTTTTCTGATTCTGACAGTTTCGTTTTCTCTCCCTCAGTGGTTTGCTGTGTCATAGCTTTCCTGTTGGGCCTGTTGTTTGTGCAACGTTCAGGGAACTACTTTGTCACCATGTTTGATGACTACTCAGCTGGTTTGCCGCTCACTGTGGTCGTGATCCTGGAGAACATCTCTGTAGCCTGGATCTATGGCACTAAGAGGTAACTTGACCGGATATGTGGACTGAAGCCACATTTGGATCTGGTTGATGTTTAGTGCCGGTAGACATTTGCAATGTCTGATCAATTTGTAAAAAGAGCTCTGTGATGTGTTTCAAAATTAGTCGAGTGGCCTTGCACAGTCCACTTGTCACAGATCACTTTCTCTCTCATTCTAAAGGAATGAGGGAGAAATCAAAATATTTTTCCTCTTACCTAGATTGTGTCTAATTTAATTTTCGTGTGCAGAAGTTTACTGGGTGCTGCTCGTGTCAACACAGTAGCATTTGGTTTGTGGTGTTGTTTTGTTTGTGTCAAATCACTGGATTTGAAAGATTCAACCACAAAGTGTTTCCAAATGCCAAATACCAAATTATATTGTTACTGTGGCTCTTTGACAACAAACACAGTAAAAGACTGGTGTGCACGCCAGGCTTCATAGCTTCATCAGACTAATAAGCACAGACAACTTGTTCTACATATTTCTCTGTTGTATAGATGATAGTGGCCATAACCACACCTTAATCCTAACTACACAGAGAGAAATATGCTCACATTTGATTGTGTATTACTGTAACTTACAAACAAAACCTCCCAAAATCTGCCAGAACACTGGCCACACGCCCTGTGGCCAGTGTTCTGGTGGAGGCCTAAATTGCCTCAAGGCCACGTAAATACAGATGTTAACAGAATGTTTTTCTAGATATTGTTTTACAGAAGAGATGAACAACAAAACACAGGCCTTTTTCACAGCAGACATTTTAACTCAACAGCAGGAAAAACAAAGGTGTCACTAAAACCAGTAACAATGCCTCTGTCCTATTCAAATGTCCCAATAAGCCATGAGAGTGTGACGGTGAGCCAGCATGCACAACACCAGGACTCTGAAACCGCAGCTGCTAAATGGAATTCAGCCACCATTAATTTCATCAGTTACCTGGGTATTTCATGTTATAACACGTCAAAATGTCTGTAAGGAAAAGATTAATAAATGCATCTTCTGATGGGACTTCTATTCTTCCTTTCTTCTTTCCTTCCCTCACAGGTTCATGCAGGATCTGGAAGACATGCTTGGTTTCAGGCCGTACTCTTTCTATTACTACATGTGGAGGTATGTGTCTCCAGCTGTCTTGGTGGTGCTCATTTGCGCCACTGTTATCGAGATGGCTGTCAGTCCTGCAGGATACAATGCCTGGGTGGAGTCTGAGGTCAGTGTTCAGTTTCTACGAGTGTGTTCTCTCCTCACCTCTTCTCCTCTTTCCACTCTTTTCATATCTCATTGTCTTTTTCTCCATCTTCTTCCCCCTGATAGGGCTCAGAGCGCTTCCACAGCTACCCTCCTTGGGCTTTAGCCATGGCCTACGCCCTCATTATTGTGGCCATGCTGCCTCTACCTATCGTCTTCATCGTCCGCCACTTCAACCTCATCTCAGACGGCTCCAACAAGCTGTCTGTCTCCTACCGTAAAGGCATGATGAAGGACATCTCCAACCTGGAAGAGCAGGACGAGCAGCGCTTCATCCTCAGCAAGAACCCCAGCGAGGCTCCCTCCCCAATGCCTGCCCACCGTGCTTACCTGGGCCCCGGTGGCACTCAGGAGATGACCAACACTAACTACGGCACCAGCACCAAGACGGGCTACCAGAACATCGGCTCGCCTGAGTCTGAGCTATGATCCACTAAGTTCATAGATCCTCTCGTCCATTAAACCCTGGTTGGAGAGAGGGAGACAGAAGAAGAAAGGGAGGAACAGAGGAAGTCAAGATGGAGAGAAAATTTACTGCCGGCTGTTGTGGCGTTCATCACACCTTAACCCCCAGAGCTGAATCCCTCTATCCCCCATTCTCTACTTCATCACTCCCTACCTGTGGTTCTTCGCTTCTTCCCTGCCACTGGATCCGTGCTGCTAATTGCCTGTCAATCCCAGCTGTGATGAAAGGATCATGGGAATTTGAGTCCCATCAGATCTGACCAGCTTTTCCATCTGTCAAGGTACTAGAAGGGCAGAGAGAGAGGGACAGGGAGGGCAACAGAGGGAAGAATGAAGCTTAGAAAGGTCCACTGTGTGCTTAGATACAGGCTTTGTTTTGTAATAGGCTCTGGCTGAGGTTAAGGTGTGTGCAACACCATAATGCTTAACGTTGTACTGAAATGTAATCCCACGTGTTTACCAGTCTGGAGGAGGTTATTTTTGAGACAGCTGGATGTTCCTAGCTCTAGGAGATCACTCTCTTACTCTGGTTCAGTTGTAGAGGATTGTTTTTTTTTGTGGGGACAGGATGGAAGGAGACAAAAACAGACACACATATCTTGTTCTAATTTGTATCACTGTATGAGAATTTCTCATCTACAGTATATAACAAAATGATTACAAATGCATCCGTAACAGTATGTAGTGAGTGATTCTGATAGTATACACAGTGTTACAAGCACATCATATCTTTAAGTTTATTGTGCCTATCATGCATCAGCAATAATAACCAGTCAGAGTAGGGTCCTCATAAAACTGTGGATCTCCTTCTATCCTCATTTTCCCCACTGATGTAGAATACCATACATACGTGTTGTGCAATAGTCTGAGATATCACCCTGAATCGTGTACATACACCGCAGTAGTGCAAAACGAGGGAAAACTTTTTGCCTCTTCATTTCTTTTCCGAGAACACTGAAGCACACACGCCCGCTATCGTTAGAGCATCTCTGAGCCTTAACACACAGCAGCACTTTTCTTTTAAATAATCTTCTCCTCCATAAAAACAAGGCTCTGGAGTTGTTGCCAGCAGCACTGCATGCATCGTCTCTGTGCTGTTCCAGTCGCAGCTGGCTCAGACAAAGCTTTTCCATTTTAATCAATCATTTTAATCAAGCGGTTTCATTTTAATCAATGCCTTAGAAGGGCAGAGGTGGTGGTGCACGAGTAGAGATAAGCAGAGTGGCTTGTTTTCGATCAGCGGGGCAGCTTCACGCTCGTCTGTCTCTGTGTTAAAGAGGCAGACAGAGAAGGAATTGGTAATGTGAGTTGTGTCTTTGTGTACGTGCAGATGTGCATATTCACATAAGTGTGCGTGCGTCAGTGTGTTGTCGTCTGCCGCTGAATGAGAGCTCCCTGTGACCCCGCCTGTTTAAAAATAGAGCCGTGTTACCCAGGGGAAGCCGTGGCAACGCACCATAGCTACAGATCCTCTTCTGATGTGGAGGAGGAAGAGGAGAGTGGACACCTTGCTTTGTCTGCTGCACCTGCGCGGCTGTTTGTTCAGCAATACAGAGATGAGACATTTTACCGTCGACGTCCTACAAGAATATTTCTCTGATGTTGTTACAGTGCATTGAGTAAGAGGTTCACTGCCATGCCGAGCTGTGGATTAATCATACCTCATCCCTGAGAGGATGATGTCTAGGTTTTAATTGTTGTACATTCCTGAAATTGTGACCACTATGGACATCATTTCATAAGCACTACAATCTACACTTTGATGTCTTTTTGTGAACTAAGGTGTGATAACTAAAGCCTTTTTATTTTTAATGTATTATATTGTATGACAATGTATGTTTAGGGGTATAATGTGGAAAATGTACTATGATATAAATGTTTGGAATAAGTGGTAATACACAGTTCTCACCACTGGGTGTCTCTGCTGGCCAGCGGAGGAGCCAGTGTCACACTCTCGACATCTCTGGCCCCTCCCTGAGACAGCACCAATACTTGAGACTGAACAGATGTAGTGTGAAGCACAGTCAGTCACATTGTTTTGGTGCCTGAACAGCATCTCTGTTGTCTGTTTTGCCTTCTGCTTTTATCAGTTTGTTTTCTTCATTATGTCAAGTTTGAACCAACAATGTCTTGTCTCATTCACTTGAGCACTTTAATTAGATAGACACCCTGGAGTTGTTTGTTAAGCGCAGATTGTGGAGTTTAAGCATTGATCATAAGAATGCTGAAACAGAATTGATTAGCAATAACGTATGTTATCACAGAACATATTTGTCTTTTCAGACAAAATTTTAGCATTTTAACAGGTTATAATCTGGCCTCTTATGATTTTTAAAGCATGTTGATATGTTGAACTTTGCCCTGTTATCATGCCAGTATTGATTAATGCCTCCATGCAGTTGGCTGGTACTATCACTGTAATGTAAGCGTTGACCCATGCCTATGTGTTGTAATGTGGGGTTATGTGGCCTCTTGTATCTGCTTGGGTTTCAGGCTACAATAAGTTATGTGTTTGTCACATGACTAGTACCTTCACTGGCTGCGATTATATAGCTTGGTACAAACTAAAGTCATCTACATAGATTTGCATGTTCTTTAACATTCTGTTGGCACATATTTTCTAATAATAATAATGGGGTTTTGTAATGCAATGAAATAAGGATGTGAAACACTGTGAAAGCACAACAGAAGAAAAAGGAAGTGTGGAAGAATCTTGCCACATAACAAATGAGCATGTAAACACTATTAATGTCCTCAGTTGCTAAAATTCAGCATGCAAGGAAATACAGATCTTTTGTGGTAATATACCGTTTTTGGCTAAGTGGCTTGTGATACAAACGGCACATAGCCTGAGGTGAAGGCACTCGCCTGTATAAAAACTGCAGCTTTGGCTTGGAGTTAAAGCACATTTAGGGAAGCACAGGAATGTAAGCACAAAGGAGTTCCATGCCTTTGTAGCGGTGAATCTTACCAGTCAATGAGCTAAAAATACTGAGTCAGAAACTTGTAGATCATGTTAGTTATGGTCTAATTCCTGCATCCTCCAAAAGGTCACTGGAGGATAAAGCTGCACTCTGAAATGCACTGCCATCTTCAGAGAATGCTTAACTCTTCCATTAGTTCCTGCACTTGTAGCTACACACTGATCTGCACAATATAGAGATACAGTATAGACTACATCTAGTACTGATGTGGTGGATCTGGCACAAAGAGAGCACAATCACAGCACATGAGTTTGTATTGTCCTTTAGAATTCTTAGCGTTCAGTACTATAGATATACTCATATGATGCCACATTCCATGAAAGAGTTTTATTTTCCACACCAGGCACAGCAGGCCTTGCCTCTAATGTTTAAAAAACACGTCCAAGCACTGTTGTAATTCTCCCACACACTGGAAAAATGTCTTCGCACATTGGTTCAAATTTGCCAGTAATAATGTATTGGCATTTAGTATTGATATTTCATATTCATTATTGAAAACAAAGACTCCAACTCCAGGGTCTCTTTGTCTTTGTCCATGTGTCGCCTGTGTTGAATTATGTACTACAAAGCAACTTCTAGAGCTTAACTCGGTCAAGTAACTGAGATTAACTCAACAAAAGTAGAGTAATAGTGTATTTATTTAACTGTGCAAATAGTCTTTATGTGACCAATCCATAGTTATATTTATAGTATTTAAGACGATGTATTTAACCTGTACATATTGATGTACATTCTGATAAATTCACACTGAGTATCTATAGTGACAGTGACAGGGTGTATACTTGAGCTGTAAATAATAATTGTATATTTTGAGATATTTTTTGATTTTTGTACCGTAGGTAATGTTACTTTAGTGTTGGTTTATGGTGTTAGTGTGTGGTTGTTCTCAATCAAAATAGCTGAGCGACTGTGACCGTATGTGTGTGTGTGTGTGTATGTGTATATACGTATGAGTGTGTGTGTTAAAAGTAAATGTAAGTTTTTGATGTTTCAACGTGTTTTTTTCTCCTCTGTCAGTGTTGTGTGCTGCTGATCTAATCCAGTAGATAGAATCCTGTTGTTACAGTGGGACCACTAACGTAAGCAATCTCTCCTCTGTGAGCTACAGTGGCTTCCAGCACAAAACTAGCAACACAATCAAGAAGAAATGTTTTGACTCTAACAATGAGACAGAAACTTTAGGGTTTTTTTTGTTTTTTTTTTTTGGTTGAAGCGATAAACTGTACAAACATGATGGATGAAGCAAACAGGAAATTAAAATAGCCACTTTTATTAAACAGAAATGTGTTGTGTGTGTCGTTTATTTTGATTTACATGGAAGTTCATACGCTGAGATGTATCGTTTTGGTTTATGCTGACATGACCTTAATGACTTTACTCATTATGTTCTTAAGGTATAAATTCCAGTTGCAATAAATATTATGAGCAGCTGCTGCACTTAAAATACACTGATGCATGACGTGTGAAGAAAAAGCAACATATAAGATCATAACATTGTGATGCTATCTTAATGATAGAGTTAAAATCAATTGTTGTGCATGCACTCCAAAAAAGAAATTTTGTTAGTTTCCACAGTCAACCACTACAGCTCATTTGAGTCTCTGGACTCCTTTACTAATGTGGCTTCCTTTTAAAAACCTCTTCCCACAACGAGATTGACTAAATTGCTTGGCTTGTGTGCTTGGCTGGCTGCTGTGGCAGACTTTTGGTCAGAAATGGACACAGCCGTTTGGTCTGGCAAACCCACGGTGGTTTGCACCATCTGCATTTTAACCTACCAAAGCGCCATGAGCTGAACTGCAGCATGAGCAGAGCGGTACAGCACAAAACCAGGCCCCGCCAGATCTAATATCTCAGCACTGACACAAATTGGGCCTGCAGCCAGAGTAAAGGCTGAACAGGCTCATACATCCATCGCAACGCAGACTTATTATGGACTGTCGACAGGGATACATCATCTGCCTTTTGAGCTGCAAGGCCCATCACCTGCTGGCTCTTTACAGCTGCTCACAGTGGCTCATTGTTTGTACAAATGCGGTCAGATGGTACAGATTTACACCAGGGTCGTACAAGAGACACATTTGCAGAACACATTTGGTCGCAGTGGTGTGAAAATATTCTTGTTGCCATTTGTAAACACATGGCTCCTGGTGTTTTCATGCACTTGAAATTGAGAAATGGACGAGATGAGTGTTCCAGTCTAATTGTACCTTCACTTCTGCTGAGTAGTGGATTTAATAAAATGCAGTTCCACTCCCACGGGCCATCTTGGAGTCTACAGAGTGATGTTACTTTAATTGATATTGGACTGCATGCACTTAAGAGTTCCAATAAAGTAGGGACTGATGCTGCTGCCGCTGTGTTGGTTTTGGCCACACAGGCTGTGTGCGTAAATGTCAAGCTATTTGTCTCTCAGGCTGCATCACACTTCCTTTCTTGACTCAGCTGTCCGGTGCACTTTTAAGAATATTTAACTTTTCTGTATCCTGTAAACAAATCATTTCCCACCACAGTGTAACACACGTGAGATACAAATAGGCTGTGGTGACTTGACGATACGCACACAAAGTGTACATGCACACACATTAATGGGAATTCCACCTGTAGGTTCCCTTACAGATGATTATCTAAAAACAGCACATGCAGCCAAGAGGCCACTTCCCATTTTCCCACTGCCCCGCCACCTGATCCAGGAAAAGACTGTGTCGGAGGACATTTTTCACACTTTGAGCGGCATTTTCCTGGCATGTTGAGATTGCATGGGCGGAGACCAATCACTCATATTCTCACATGGCTCTTTCAGCTGCTGTCAGCTTCCACAGCAGAGGCCAGATGGTCCTGTGTGAGGCCTGCTCAGAGGACTGACCCGACAGCCACGACAGCTCATTACTGTTTGACCACTGAACACTGAGCATTAACAGCATTGTCAGTGAGGAGGGCCACATGTTGCTCAGTAGAAGATAGTGATTTCATGCTTTGGAGATGGATGGGTTTTTGTTTTTTTTTTTCATTTTTTTCTTACTTCCTTATAATCTGATCAGTTTCTCGTTTTTAACATCACAAGGTGACAAGTCAGAAGTTTGCAGAGATGTGCACAGAAAAAAAGAGACTTAGCAAAACTGGGCTGCAAAGTTACTGACAAACAAATACAAGAAAAGCGGATCTGATCAGTTCAGATGTTTTCTAATCCAGTTTTTAACTCATAACTGGTATTTTTTGTTGGTTTAGTTGCCTGATTTTCATTCCTTCAACCTGGGGAAATAATTTGTTCACACTGCATCTTCATTTGTCTGTCAGCAGGCTATTTGTAAACTTGTAAATGCAATTCCATCACATTAAGCTGAGAGGTACAGCAGGTTGTGGGACAAGGAAACACTGAGCACACCTGGAAATTTCAGATTCAGTTTTTGAGCTACTCAAAGAGTACAACACCGATTCAGCACTGCGATGGACTATATGAGAAAAAAAAAAAGAACTGGCATCAGAACAAGAGCCATTGTCTTTTTTACTCCATGCATCCTTCTTCCCGTTAAAATCCTGGCATCTACGCTAACCACAATGCAGCTCAACCACCGTGTTAAGTCCGAGCTTCGGGTGAGTCATGCCAGCAGCTGCTAATGTGGTCTCAAGCCTCTAGCTTCAAGCAGAGATGAGGAGCAGGCCGATAGAAGTCTGATAAACTTACTTCTTACTGACTCCAGATTTATTTCATTTTCAGATTTGTAGTCTTCAGCCTCAACCAACGCTGACTCAAGTGACATCATATGAGGCTTCTTACTAGATTCAGATCAGTTCCCTCTGGAGCCATAAAAGGCTTTATACAGCCCTTTTCAAGTATTACTCCCCAAGACCAGTAAACAGACTGTGATGGAGGAGTTTGTCTATAATATGAAACAGAATTAAAAAAGAGACTTTGACACTGAGTGGACTCTTGCAGGGAATTAATATCAGTAGCAGGACTGATGTCCTCAAGCTCAAGAATTGTTAAATCTCAATGAAAGATGTTTAAATACACAGCCAGCACTTTCGTCATTTTACTACGTTGAATGGTTAGTAGGTGAAGTGGTGAGGGAAATGAATATCAGGCGTAATCAGCTGAGAGACTATTTAGACACAGAAAAACAGGTAGAGCAGGTCACGAGAGGCAGCTGTTTCCGCTCCGTTTGTTTTTTCCTGTTGGATGAGCAACAAGTGGCGTACGAGACTTCGTGCACTGCTGCAAGAGCTGGAGAGGTCAATTATCTGACGCAGAGTGAAGGGAAGCAGGAAGCAAGGAGACAGTTTTAAGAGGGGGCCAAATTTATCTTGGAACATTTGTTGTTGTTTTTTTTCTTGAATAATCAGACATGTTGGGAGGGATACAGCTGAGGAAAAAAAAAAACACTGATAGTTACATCAGAGTATAAAATCATGTTAAATATAATGATCGAGCACAGACCATCTCACAGAAAAACGTCAGAGCTGAGAAACATGGACGGCAGCAATTATCTCCACGCTCACAATGCTGGACTACAATGCACCTTGTCCTCCTGGATCCCAATTAGATGGTTGAAGCGACTGCTGCCCCAGACACCAGCTGACAGCCAGCTACCTTTAACCACTGCAGTGTCACCGTGAACTGTGAAGAGGCGAACCTTTCATGTTTCACCTGCATTGCAGCTTGTGCTGTATTAACAGAATGCCAGAAATATCTCTGAGTTGGACAATAAAGACAGAGGACCGTGTTTTCAACAAAGTGCATTTTTACCAAAGCAGAGCCGACTGGCCAGTAAAAGCAGCTGTTGATGGATGAGAGATAGAAAACCTCTTACAGTATGTGAACATAGGAAGTTAAAACAAAACAACACTCCATTACAGAGAAAAAAACGCAGTTACTGTTTCCTTTTTTAGCGATAATGTTCGCATACACATTCAGAGTAGTTCCATTTATCTTCACATAAAACCTGTCTATTTCTGTGAGGCTGAAGGGCCACAGGTAAACAGGAAGACTTTTAAAAACCACCAGGAAGAGAGAGGTGGAGTGCAGAGATCACAGGATCCATCAGAAGTAATACAGCACAAACAATCAAACCCAAAGACAAACACTGCCATCTGTGTTAATCGTTTCTTGGTAATATGGAAATTTATCTGGAAAACATCTGATGTGAAACAATCTGACATTTAAACTGTTTTTAAAAACATGCCAGATTTGATTTATGTGGAACGTCACAAGATCGTTTTTCCTTAAATGCAAGCTGTCCAAATATAAGCATAATATCTTAAATCTCTCCATAGGCACATTTTAACAGTTTTAGTTTTCCCTTTAGCAGCTTTAAGGTTAGAAAAAAATCTTACTCCAGTCTGTCTGTCAGTATCATGTTCTATCTGTTGACTGTTAGAACAAATGGTTCTACACTGAACTTGTTTTATATCTTGGTAAATATACTGGATGAACAGAGAGTTCAATACAGAGCATTTTTCATTTTAAATGCAGTAGTCTCACTCTAAGAAATATGGACACAGAGACAAAGATAACAAGAAAGACATCTCAGCTAAAGCAGAACCAAATAACAACACTCGCTCCATGGCACACAAGTAAAGCTGAATTAGCTACATAAGGCACTGCAAGAGAAATAGCAGATGCCTTGCACATAATTTTATGCACATTTCCCCAAAACTTTAGCCTGACATATTTCAGCACATCATGGAAAGCTTTGGGATCTGCTTTACAATTTAAAATAATGTTCTGTGGGTTGGACTGTGATGTAATGAGAAGATTTACCTCTTTTACAAAAAAGACTTTGCTTCTGATGTCACTACTAGAAATTGTTGCAGGCTGAATTCTCAAAAAAAAAAAAAAAATTAGAATGAAGGCTTGTAACACACAAAGTGCTCTACCAAAAAAAAAAAAAAAAAACATTACTCATCCAAAGCAAAGACCAGACCGATGAGCAGATGGAAACATCGACATGGCTTCCTGGGGTGGGCGTGGGGGGAGATCTGGCAGCAGGCGGAAAGATCTCTGGAAATATTTGGAACCGGTTTATTCTTTCATTTTCTTCTCCAGCAGCGCTTGGCAGGAATCTTGTTAGTCAAGATTGTGATACTGATCTCACTTAATCAGGCGTCTTAACTGAAAATACAACATCCTATCACATGTGACAGTGATAGCTCGCACCAGGCGTACTGTATTTCCCACAAGTGATCTTTACCTCTGATTTCCTGCAGGGAGCCTCTTTAAAAATGTGAGAAATTGCAATTTAATGCAAGAAACAGGTTTGTGGTTGCAGTGTAAAACACTGATAGACATGCAGCTGAATAACAATTTGTGTTTCAGCTATGTTCAAAATGAACCATCCATACAGAATATATATATATTTTTTTCCCAATTCTGTGACAGATGATCACCAGAGCTGGAGGATGATTGCCCCACAGTGGGAGGAGGGGGGGGGGGGGGGGGGCTGAAGTGTAAGGGATTGTGGTTTCCCTTTTGTGAGTCTTCAGATGGCTAAGGAGGCTGATTTGTTGCATTGATCACTACATTGATTGAAGCCGCTCCTATTGAGATCCTCATTGGTTGCTATGGTTTCAGGGCTACGCTAAATCTGTCTCGCAGCAGCTTTTGCTCACACCAGGCAGGTTGGTGTGAATGAAGGGAGGGAAATCACCACCTATGAAGAAATAACCCAGATGGTGATGACTAATGCACAGACATGATGTTGCAGGTAAACTTGTGTCTAGTCTTTTTAGAGTTTCATCAACAGATTTAGACGCAAGAGCTAAAGTGTGCTTCAATATTTCCTTTTGATAGCTGTTTTTTCAAGTGCTTTCAATAGGTATGCAAGGCCTGACAAAACCTTACAACTCGAGAAAATGATCAGGGCAGCAAATGTTTTATCAAGGATCTCGAGGTAAACAGCAGAAATAGTCTTCACCTTGAAAAGCAATCCACCAGGAATGCACCCTGGCATGCATGTCATTAGCCAACACAGCCCCTTGCCTTAGTCTTGGTCCCTTTTAATGTGAGTTAAACTGACATCCAAGTCCAAGTCTCAAGCTTCCAGCTCTTTTTTCGCTCTGTCAAATACCTTGGAGGGGGGGGGGGGGGGGGGTTCTCCACAAACCCAGCTTGAAAGCCCAATAATCCACCAGCAAAAGCAGGTTACTTGACTTGGCTGCAATTAGTAAATAGATAGCAATATCAAATATTTAACAACTTCACATTGTATACAGAGGAGCTGAAGGTAGCGCAATAATCTCTTGATGAATAACGCTGGCGTCTTAATGATCCCCCCCACCTACCTGGGGGAGGCCTCATCACTAATGCATTAGCCATTTAGTGTGTGCTGGCCCAGTCAAAAGGGATGATTACACCCATTCAAGCATTCTGCTGGGTGCAGCTCTGAAACACCCCATGCATAATGACAGCTGAAGAGTGGTGGGCACTGATTAGACCACTGCTGAGAAACAACGCATGTTCTCATTCTCAAACTCATCATTGATTTCAGAAGGCTGTAAAGTCTTCATTATGCATAAGTAATGATGTACTGTAAGATCGAAAGTTTGCCATGCAGTGTTACTGTAAAGAGAAGATAGAGTCTGTTATGTTTTAAACGAGGCCTTTACAGTATGTGAAGAAATGTTTTTGAGGGAAGTCACAGGAGCGATAAATATTCATGAGCTCCTACTGTTCACTTCTATTATCCATTTTTTAATTATTTCCTTTCAAAGTGTCAGGAAGTGACTGCATGTGAACGTATCTAAATGGACCCAGTATTTCAGAGCCTTGAGAGGGGTGGGTAAAACGGCAAATGCACATACTAATGGGTGTTATTTCCCGCCTGTCTTTAGACATAATGGCCAAGCTCTTATACAAGACAGCTCCCCCATTTGAGAGGCAGCATCTCATCGCCGGTAACATGAATTTAATAAATGGTAGTAAAGAGCCCAAGGAGAAGCTGTCCAGACAACACTCGGTTCAAAGTTTCATAAACTTTCCTGCTGCTGACTCCAGATTCAAAACAAAGATGTACAGCCACAGTGCACAGGTCACCCACAAATAAGTCAGTCAGTTAGTCACTTGTCAGTTTTATCAATGGTATTGTTTGTAAGATTGTGCAGGATACATAAATATTTCTTGGAAAAACTTCCCATGATTGCTGAATTGTTTACGTGCACAGTCCACCTGTGGGATATCGGAGTATGAGAGGCTGACTTCTCAGAAAAGCAGACTTTTTTTTTTTTCACCAACTGGCACAAATCCAATCAGCAAGGTCACTTGGTGAAGGCTGATTACTGAGACATTGTCCTCTTACAGAGCAGGAACATGACCAAGATGTTTGACAATCAGGAGACTTGAAAGGGAAAAGGTTGAGCACACAATGTTCAGATTGTGTACAGTTCATGCTTTCTGTTGCGCACCAATGAGTGTTTTCCTGCTTTAAATGCAGATTCTCGTTTCACCGATATGCTAAATTAATTATAAGCTTTCAGTATAAGATTTAAAAATATACATACTGAAAGCTAAAATCCATATTCTTAAGATGTGGAAAGATCTGCCAGCTGCGTAGGACATTTACAGTTGTTTACAATCTGTAGTCATTTTGTAACACTTTATTTTTGGATTATTCTAAAATATAACATTTTACAGACTTTGGTTCATTTTTAAAGAAAATTTAGACCATTATTATTACCATCATTATTATTATGAGAGAACAGTTCTAAAAATGACTCGTCCTTTAAATGTGGATATTTTTTGGTAATGATGTTTTGAATGGATCCAAACTTTGATCCTGTTTGCTTCAACAGCTGTACAAACTAGATTCCTCATCACAAATCCAGATGCCACTTTCAGATATTTTCCTCCCTCAGTCAAGGCCAAATGAAATGGCCCTGCTGCCAGGACCTTTCCACTGGCTCGCAACCTGTACCTCAATCACTCATTACTCAATGCTGATACATAACATCTGAGTCTTCTGGACAGGTGATGGAAACATAAAATAGCTGATTATTCACAACTACAGGCATTTATACAGTACTAAAAACAAAATCAACACATACAATTATTTACTGCTTCACACACGTTTTATTGTTTCCATGATATTTGTGCTGTATGTTGAAGCATAATCAGAAGCATTAAAACATCACTCAAATCACAAGCTGTCTGTGACTAAGCTGTTTTCCCATATGTCCTGATTAATTTCATCAGCCTCCTGTGGCTTGGCACTGCATACACAGAACTTCGTCAGTACATTTGAGTGTTAGTAGTGGCCAGTCATCACTTATTACATCCATCGTCAGCTGAAGATAAAATGACCCTTAAACCAGACCAGAAAACCACCCAGCCATGATTCAAGTGCCAATTCAAATAAAGTGCAATTTAGCTTCTGATTAGACAGTTCCAGGATGTTCGGCTGGCATGTTGTTGGTGGTCTGAGCATTATGTGAGAGTTGCAGAGGAAGAGAGTGGTGGCAGGAGTGGGGATGATGCAATCTACAGACCACCAAGGTCAACGCCGGCGGAGACGTAGATTCAAAGGGCAATATCAATGTTCTTTCAGTCCTGGACATTTTGTCTCCCACGTTTTACCTCTCTCTCTCCCACACACACACACACACACACAGGGGCACAGGAGAACAGGGAGCGCTGTCCATTAGTGACCCACAAGAGACAGACCCACTGCTGAAAACAAAATGCCTCTGCGGCAGGGGAAAAGTCCCTTTAGGATAGTTGACTGAGAAATAATTCTCCTGCTCTTCACAGATCATTACGTCTCTATTCCTGCTCACAGAGCTGGATTGGTTCCACTTATTATTTTTGGGCTTTGTTGCCATAGTCTGTGGGTCTTTCACTTTAGGACAGTCATGATCATGAAGCAGTCAGGCAGAACAATTGAGAGCTGCTGTGAAAAAAAAAATGTTGACATCTGGTGCCCTGATGATGTTATAGCTGCAAACGAGACAGTCTCCTCTTAAAAACATGCCTCCCTACCGCAGCTCATTGGTGGAAGCAGCTTATTACGACCAACAGTTATGTTTCCTTGTCAGGTAACATTCAGCAGTTGTGAGAGACAGCATCAGTCTTTTCATCAAACATCCCAAAACAACATGTTCAACTGACAAAGCCCTCTAGTGGCCATAGTGATTATGACGGGAGCAAAGGAGGAAGTCAGGTGACATCAGCGTTGGTTTTAAACCAACAGTCAACGTTGTTCCTTTAGGCTACAATTAATTCTATAACCGACATGTTTATTATTGTAACCATGACGATGAAGATCCTCTAACCCATGCCACCGTACATCATATCAGAGGGTTGGGACAAATTACGTTTAGGTTGGAGTACTTCTTCCAAACAGACAAGTAGTGTATGAGTAGTCAGAGGATCAAACAGATTGTAAAGAAGCTAAGCTCTTTATTCTTATGTGAACTGCTTCATTGGGACATACAACTGCAAGTGAGCACACAAAATTACATCAATAAGTTTATTACCTATTATTATTATTACCTTTAAAATAGTTAAAATCTTTAATTTGTGATGATGTGATTCTAAAATAACTGGCCTAAATATAAGACATTGCTGGAAATTACATTTGAAAACAAGGTTTGTATCATATTTGAGGACTAGAAAATTGTGTTTTATTCACAACATAAATTCTCCACTGGTCAAAATGAGTTGAAAGCATCTCTTGGCACTAATTGTGGAAACACACCAGGAGCCAAATCATCTGTCAGGCAGCCAAAAATTGCACGTATCTGGGACAATGAAGAGATGACCAAAAAATGCTGTTGAGAAAATAATTCTGACCACGTCCAAGAGCCTGACAGGAGACTGTGTGGCAAACGTGGGATTAACGTTATGCTTTAACGGAGGTATTTCATGTTTTACATCTTATAATCAGCGTCATCTATAATTAGGTCAAATACAAAAACCCATGTGATTGCTCTGCCTGCAACTGAGCATACTACATGACTACTCAGTGTGTGCTAATCATGAGAATCAACATCCCTAATAATGAGTTGTGAGCTCAGTCCAGAAACAACATGACACACTGCTCCCTGTAATGACGGCAGTGAAGAGCTCCTTTGGCTCCGCATCGACACAAGCTTTGCAAGCTAATAGAGGTTAGCTCTCCAAATGGGGTTGACCTTTGAACTCAAAAAGTGGACAGAGGAAAGTAATAAAAAACAAAAACAAAACAAAAAAAACCCAGAAAGCACAGCCCCCAAAGCTCCATTTGCATAGCAACCACATGGTGACTCTGTTTTCTCCCTCCTCTCCTCAATCTCCAAGAGACTGGTGGAGCTGGACTTAGTAAAGCCTGTCAATGCAGACAGGGTCAAAATAGCTGAGGATTCAGGCATTGGCAATGGTGAGACGATAATCACTGCACAGACATTTCATGGTGTTAAACACTGCTTCAAAAGCTGATGCTGCATCTGCTCAATGGACTTTTATCTCCACAAAAAAGGCATTCAAACAATAATAATTTCCCACCTGAAATACAAATTCAAAGAGAGAAGTAAAAGCCAGTGTTTGAAAACATCCTCTCACTCATAACAGAGAAACAGCCACGTGTTGCATACAGATTAACGGACAGTATTTTATACCAAATGGAATGACTTGCATAAAGTGAGTCCCATAAATTGATCCAAATCTCACTTGGCACATATTCTCATCATCCAAAGCGCTTTCAGAATTTGCAGGCCACAACAGTTCAATAATGATACATAATTTATATATTACATGGACGCTCCTTATCTCTTATGTATAGTGGAAAGTCCACATAGTCTATTATAGGCCACTCTCTGAATTACATCCTCATAAAGCTATAAATAAGTGAAAGTTTGTTATTCCACTGGGCAAGATAAGCGGTCAAGATGGCCCCTTTTTCCACAGCGTTGCACAAATGAATGAAAGGGTGAGATGGCTCAGACTCAGCCTTTCTCCATGGAAACAGTGTTCAATATTGTCATGACAACCTTCAACAGAGGAGGAAAAAAAAAAGAAAACAAGGAATGAGGGGAAACAATGAAAGGGAGTAATCAAAGATGACAGGACAAGCCCTGACAGATTCTCTCTCTCAACTTCCAGCTCCGGTTCTTTCTCCTCTGCCCGGGCTCATCTCGTTTCATGAATCACAGCCCCACAAATCTGTCAATCATCTTTTCTCTGGGGCCCCCTGAGCAGGTGATGCAGCTCCAGTAATGGAGTTATTCAGGTGTGAAAAACTATCAGCTACTAGCATGATAGCTGCTTTGTGTTGATAGAGTCATCAAAATATGGCATTCAACCAAATCAAAGGATCCAGCTGGGCAATTATCTCCTCTGAGCACGGTGACGTACACAAGTTTAAAGAGGACTGTTAAGGTGGTATTTTCCCTCTGGAGTTAGTGAGATCACTAACTGAACAATGAAGCTGTATGTTATCGACAGCTTCATTTAAAAAAGCAGAAATAAGGTGGACACATGCCATTAGTGATCTGAAATCAGGGTTTGTTTCTCTAGTGAGTGCATTAATTAAGGTGACAATGCTGACATGTTGCAGGAGTGAAATAAAATATTTAGATTTGCATTTAAAATATATACATTCAATTAATCTAACCAGTGTAAAGCCATCAAACTGCAAAATAGATTTCATTTGAATTTTAGTCTCAGTTATCCTAATTAAAATTACAAAAAAATAAATAAATACACATCATTGCCACTTTATTAGGGAACAGATCTGACCTAATTCAAATTTTAAGAAGATTATGATGTTCTCTTTTTGTTGACAATGTAAGAGAGATGCTAATTCAAATATATTGTATGTCTATTATTTAGATTGTACTTAGTATTTCTAATAGTTTTACCCTCCTCATGCTTTAAAATGGGATGGGCATAACATTAGAAACGCCTTTGTACATAATACATTCTAGTGCAACACCGTAAACTGTAAACTACAATCTCAATAATAAACAAATAATTTAATACCTCTCTCTGGCAAAGTCAGTCAAAGTGAATATTATCATCTCAGTAAAGGCAGAATTTATGGCTGAGCTGTTGCATTGCATTTTGCCTTATAGAGTGGCCACTGAGTGTATTTTCTTACTAATGTCTACTGATAGTCCCCAGTGTTTCGGCACTGGCACTTTTTTAATTCTGGGTGCACCAATTATTCATAATAAGTCAGAGTCAAAATGGGGTCTTGAAACATCTTACCACATCAGTGAGATCCCTCTCTGATGAAGAAGCTATCAGATTTCCCAGTGGCTCACCATCTCCTTCATCAGGGGGAAAATCCAGTTTCCAGAATCCAAGAAGTTTCCAGTGATATCAAAAAACTTAGCCTGCATAACAACATAAAACCCCTATTGTTTACAGTAATAAAATGTGATCACTTATAACCGTATCTTAGATTAAATCTATATTCTCAGAAAATACAGTAGATACTACATTTCTGACAGAGTTCTATGAAAGCAGCAGCCTCAGCCCTCATTCTTTATTGCATGTTTTTAATCCATATTAACTGAATTGTGCATTGTTTTTAGCCTTAACCATGAATTTTTATATGCTTGTTCTTACATCATGAACTGAAATACAGTTCAATATGAAATCTCTTTTACACCTTAAACTCTTGATTAAGGCCATAATTTTTATCTTCACACATTTTAAACCTTTTCAAACACTCTTACTGGACACTACTTTTTTGACCATTGTTTTACAAGATACTAACGATATTCAGTCTACTCAAAAAAACAAAACAAATGAATTACAAAAATAAGCAACACAGCCACAGCTCACATTCATGATCTTCAAGTTAACAGTGAAATATGAGCCCAGTTAATGAGCTTTGAACATGCCACAGCAGTAACTACTGCATTTAGCATGTAGCACATTAGCTAGCAAGCAGACACGAAGCGACTCTGGCTACCGCCATTAGCTACATTAGCTTAGCTGAATTTGACGGTACAATTACAGTGAACCTACATCAACATCGCATTTTAGATGGTTGAAACAAACCTGTGTGCAATAACCGACAAAAGTTTACTTCTTATTTC